>NC_053492.1:138103359-138752942 GCF_905171775.1 Rana temporaria
TGCCATTTTTTTTTTTAAATATAATTTTGTGCAGGGAAACATGGGCTACTTTACAGGCTACTTTACAGGCCACTTTTATTGTTTCACTCTTAGCATTATTAATCACTTAAGGACCGGACCAATATGCTGCTAAATGACCCAAGGGGTTTTTACAATTCGGCACTGCGTCGCTTTAACAGACAATTGCGCGGTCGTGCGACGTGGCTCCCAAACAAAATTTGTGTCCTTTTCTTCAAACAAATAGAGCTTTCTTTTGGTGGTATTTGATCGTCTCTGCGATTTAATTTTTTTGCGCTATATACAAAAATAGAGCGACATTTTTGAAAAAAAACAATATTTTTTACTTTTTGTTATAAGAAAAATCAAATAAACTAAATGTTAGTCAAACATTTAGGCCAAAATGTATTCAGCCACATGTCTTTACTAAAAAAAAATTGCAATAAAAAAAAAATAGCTACCTAGCGGGAACAGCGACACTAATACAGTGATCAGAAAAATGATCGCTTAGTGACACTGGCAATAGGGAGTGAAAGGGTTAACTAGGGCGGTGATCAAGGGGTTAAAACTTTATTAGGGGGGGTACGGGGGCTACCCTGGACCTAACACTAACTGCCTGTCACACTGACACTAAATGCAGTGATCAGTACATATATGATCACTGCATTCAGTGACACTGTGACAAGGGGGTGGGGGGGGGGTGATCGCAAGGGGTTAATGTGCCTGCGTGTACTGGTGTCAATGTAGTGTTGTGCAGACTCACTGTGTGATCTCTCCTCAGCGGTGGTTGAAAATACCGCCGAGAGGAGAGATCACATCACTTCCTCTCTTCCTGTGTTTACACAGGCAGAGGAAGTGACACACGGGGAGCGCGCGGATTGGCTGGGAGCGATCCGGAGGGGGCGGACAAAAACGAACAGCCACCCCCTCATCCTGGATCGCTCGGACAGCCACGGGAACTGCCGCATGTACCGGGGGGTCCCGATCGGAAACCCCCGACCCACGTCTAGGCAGGGACGTACAGGTACGTGGATGTGCCTGTCCGTGCCATTCTGCCGACGTATATGTACATGCGGCGGTCCTTAAGTGGTTAAAATCACTGCTCCCAAATAACTTTTGTTTTTAAAACTTTATTTTGCATTGATACATGTCCCCTGGGGCAGATCCCAGGTCCCCAAACACTTTTTATGACAATAACTTGCATATTAACCTTTAAAATTAGCACTTTTGATTTCTCCCATAGACTTTTAAAGGGAGTTCCGCAGCTTTCGAATTTGCCGCGAACACCCCAGATTGTTCGATATTCAGCGAACAGCCAATGTTTGAGTCTCATGTTCGACCCAAACATAAAGCTCATCCCTACTCTTCATGCTGAGCCACCTGAGGCAGCTCTTTGTCTGATTGCTTAAACAATTTGCTCCTCCTATGAACTTAATTTTTAACTGCCTCCCACTTGCTGTATAGACAAATGACGACAGAGCAGGGCGGCTCTTGTTCTGGGACATGATCATATGATGGCGCCCAGTTTAGCCATGATCGCGGTGACCGTGGGGGCATGGGGACACGGTGCGCCCCTGATCTCCAATCAGAGTCGGAACATGTAAACAAGGAGATGCCGTTTATCGGCTCTCCTCGCCCCACACTGACAGAGTGTGAGGTGAGGAGAGCCGAACAGCAGCACGTCCTCACAGGGGAGATGTGTATAGGCAAGCAGGGCACTGATCACAATGCAGCCCCAAAAGCACCCATTAACGATGTCACTCTGTGCCCATCAGTGAGGCCAATCAGCGCTGCCTTTCAGTGCCCATCAGTGGCACCCATCCGTGCCCATCAGTGGCACCCATCTGTGTTGCCTATCAGTGCCCATCAATGCCACCTATCATTGCCCATTAGTGCTGCCTAGCAGTGCCCATCAGTGCCGCCTATCAGTGCTAACCAGTGCAACCTATCAGTTCCCAACAGTGCAGCCTCATCAGCATACATCAGTGGACGACAAAAAAATACTTTTGTACAGAATTTTCTGACAGAAACTAAAAAAAAAAAAAACTTAAAGAAAATGGTCTCTTTTCATTTTTTTTGCAAAAAATGCAGTAACTAAATATCACCAAAAGAAAGCTCTATTTGTGGGAAAAAAAATTGAAAAAAATTTATTTTGGTACAGCGTTGCATGACCGCGATCCCAACTATGAACCGAACTGAACATTTTAATTGCTTTCCAGAGAACTGCCCCTTTGTTCCAGGCATTTTGTCTTCAAAAGAAAAATCTGAGGTACACAATCTTGCAGCACACAGGATCATAAATGGGTACTGAAATAACCATAATGGATGTTGTATTGAATGGTATCTGCACACCAAGTCACTTGTCTGAAGCAATTGTAATGATGGCATGGTCAATGATTCTAAAGTGGTATTAAACTAAAAAAAGTGTATTCTATTGCAGCTAACAAATTCTTATGCCGCGTACACACGATCATTTTTCGGGTTGTAAAAAACGATCGTGTGTGGGCTTCAGAGCATTTTTCGGGTTCTGAAAAACAGCCCAATTTTTTTCGAACATGCTCTAATTTTTCACGACGTTTTAAACGTTGTCGTTTTTCGGGTTGTAAAAAATGATTGTGTGTGGGCTTTAGCGACGAGAAAAATCCGCGCATGATCAGAAGCAAGTTATGAGACGGGAGCGCTCGTTCTGGTAAAACTACAGCTCGTAATGGAGTAAGCACATTCATCACGCTGTAACAGACAGAAAAGCGTGAATCGTCTTTTACTAACACTAAATCAGCTAAAGCAGTCCAAAGGTTGGCACCATCCAAATGGAACTTCCCCTTTAAAGTACGTGTTGTACGTCACAGCGCTTTGCTAGAGCATTTTTTTTTTTTCACGATCATGTGTAGGCAAGGCCGTTTTAATGATCAAGTTGAAAAAAAACGTTGTTTTTTTCTAGAGCCTGAAAATATTGGGTTTTTTTACAACCCGAAAAATGATAGTGTGTACACGGCATTAGATGTGGTGGCTGCATTATATTTATTTTTTAGGCTTTTCTACCTTATTTTCACCAGGTAATCTGGTCAGTAGGTCTGTTATTTTTAGCTTACTTATGTTTACAAACGTTTTTTATTGAGGTAAAGTAAATTATACAGTCATATGACAGTACATAACATAAGATGAATGATAAAGAAACATTTATGCAAATCAAAATAAAGAACAAAAATAAAAGTTCCGAAGCATACAAGACGACCATCAAAAGAAATATACCGATCATTAATATTTGACATAAAATACACCTATAAAAGTATGGGGAAGGTATACCTGAGAGTACCACTTATACATGGTCTGGTAACCAGGACTGGCCATCAGTCGTGTGACAGTAAATTTTGCCTATGGGTTTTCCAAGCATCCCATATACTCTCGAACAAGTGCATCTTATCACGTAGTGTATACAAAATCCTCTCCATTAGCATAATCTAATCCATTCTGTTATTTTTAGCTTACTTTTAACAGACCAAGCTGTCCAGACAAATTAGTACACCAAGGGTTGAGAAATATCATTTAACACTGACAGGTGTGCTTACAATTGTCAGCTTTTATTCATTTAAGTAAAACCTTTAACCCAAAGTAAAATAAATAAAGCCTAAAGAAAGAGAACTAATGCAGCCACCACATCTAATGCCGCATACACACCATCACTTTATGTGATGAAAAAAAACGACGTTTTTAAAAACGTCACGTTAAATGACCGTGTGTGAGGGAAAACATCGTTTTGTGTCTTCTGAAAAACGACAAAAAAAAATTGAAGCATGCTTCAATTTTATGTGTTGTTTTTCAAAACGTCGTTTTTTACTTCACAGAAATTGACCGTGTGTAGCAAAAAACTTCGTTTTTAAACGACGTTTTTACACCCGCGCATGCCCAGAAGCTAGTTATGAAGCGAGCTTCAATGGAAAAACGTGGTGGAACGTAACCTCGCTTTGCTAGAACATTGTGAGAAAAACGATGGTGTGTAGGCAACTTCGTCTTTGAAAATTGAAGTTTCAAAAACGTCGTTTTTTACTTCACAGAAAATGTCGTTTTTTTTCATCACATAAAGTGATGGTGTGTATGCGGCATAAGGATTGGTAAGCTGCCTTATATTACATTTTTGTTCTTAGTTTTAATACTGCATTCAGGAGCCACAAATGGTGATCACTTTTCGCTTACGTGAACCCTATAAAGAAAAATATTGCATACAGCTCAACATCAGACGGGGTCATTGACACGGTGAATGCTAGTGGGAACAGAAATAAATTAAAAAAGTAAAAGTTACTTGATGTATGTATACTATTTTCTGTATAAATTATTTACTGCCAATGCACTTTAAAGTGAATCATTCCGAAATTTTCTCTAAAGAGGTTTACTGCAAGATGTGCTATTCATTTTTCAACTAAGTTACCAACATATATCTTTAAAGTACAATTGGTGGCACTTTGATGGGGACACCTGATGTAAGGTGGCACTTTGATGGGGACACCTAATGTAAAGGGGCACTCTGATGGGAACACCTGATGTAAAGGGGCACTCTGATGAGGACTCCTGATGCTCGCCTCCAGGATTTCTCCAGAGCTTCTCCCATCCTTTGGAACTCCCTACCCCAATCTGTCCGACTGTCCCCTAATCTATCCATATTTAGACGATCCCTGAAAACTCTTCTCTTCTAAAGAAGCATATCCTGCTTCTAACTACCACTGTTTTACTTCCTCCATCAGCTCATCCCCCACAGCTATTACCTTTTGAATCAATTGACCCTCCCTTTTTCAATTGTAAGCTCTAATGAGCAGGGCCCTCTGATTCCTCTTGTACCAAATTGTAATGTAACTGTAATGTTTGCTTTTATTTTGTTAAACGCTGCACAAACTGTTGGCGCTATATAAAACCTGTATAATAATAATAATAATAATAATAACAATAATAGGGGCACTCTGATGGGGACACCTGATGTAAAGGGGCACTCTGATGGGCACACTTAATGTAAAGAATCACTCTGATGGGCACACCTAATGTGATGGGAAAATCTGATGTAAAGGAGCACTCTGGTGATGGTACCTAATGTAAGGGGGCACTCTGATGGGGACAAATGATGTAAGGGGGGCACACTGATGAGAGACACCAGATGTAAGGGGGCCTTCTGATGAAGAAACCGGATGTAAGTGGGCACTTTGACCGGAATACCTGATGTAAGGGGGCCCTTTCGGCAAACAGGCGAACACCCAATGTACATCAAGCTGATCCCTATTCACTACATCCCTATTTTATATTCACTTGTTTCTGGTGAGTGCACAGATGTACTACATTTAACCACTGGATGATCCTTTCAACAAATGGTGGATACCCAAGTTATTTTACGAACAGTTTTTGCACTTATATTTTGGGGCATTATTATCACATTTTGGAATTTTACACATATGTTTTTGTATACCTTTTGATATCAATATATAGAGCTGCATACCATTGGCATTTTTGTTACTTTAGGGAGTTGTATGATCACTCTTTTGTGCTAACTGCTGGAGTTCTATTTTTTGCACTTATTTCCAACTGTACAAATATAATATCACATATTTTCTGTAAGGGCCCTGTAACGAGACCCTTGCTCACTCGCTTCCGCTCTCCCGACACTCCTCTGCTACTAGTGAGTCAGCTTGCAGATCGCAACGTCTGATGGTTCGGTCATCCAAGGCTCCGGGATCCGAACTACAGCTATGTGCCATTCGTAATCCATTAGAACAAACACCAGGCAGGCTGTATGTAAGTTCAAACAGGAAGACCTTTATTGCAAGTACACAACACACTTTTAAACAGAATTTGGAATATCCTGCCCCCAACAACCGCTTTCCTATTGGTCAATTGTAAAGTACATGTAGTCCTCCTTCAGGTCCTCCTTAGCCATGCAAATGAGGACTTGAAAATGAGTCAGCAGGGATTGGTCCGATAGCTTGATTAGAAGGACTGTTATATGTAATGAGACAGAAGCCCCAGGGGGAAATCAATGTACACAATAGCCAGACACAGAACAATGCTTTTCCTCCAGACCATGGAGACATTAGCCTTAAGACAGGGCAGAAGACCCCCCACTGTGTAACAGATTTCAAAGAGATACACTTCAGCATTCCAAGGTCCATGACATTACTCCCCCCTGGGAAACAGTCCAACAGCCACAGTGGGACTCCAAACGGGTCAACTCGAGGATGTTGGAAAAGCAGTCTTAAGGTTCCAGGTCTGTCTGCCGGGATAACCCATCCGCATTCCCATTTTGAGGCCCTGGCCGATATTGTATGGTGAAATTGTACGGTTGCAAAGCCAGGCTCCACCGTAGTAATTGCCCGTTCTCTCCCGCCACTCGGTTAAGCCATATCAAGAGATTGTGATCTGTCATGACGGTAAAAGAGCATCCATACACGTAGGGCTGCAATTTCTTTAGATCCCAGACTAAGGCGAAACACTTTTTCCACGCCAGCATATCCAACTTCACAGGGTAACAACTTGTGGCTGAGATACGCCACCGGTTTGCTCTTTCCCATCATCACCAACTTGAGTACATCTCCCAGCCCGAACATGGAGGCGTCTGGGTCCCCATAGGAGTAGAGTTTCCTTGAAGTTGGCTCTGGCATCGGGTAGTCATGGCGGCCTGTCCTATGAGGAAGTTAAATGCCCCAAATCGTTCACCAAAAGTACTTCTGCGGGTAACTCACATAGTAATGCCACTCGCACTTGTCGCTCCCCTGAGCCCCAATCCAAGAGGACTTGGGCGGTGGATAAGTGTAGCACCTTGCCCCCTGCTACCCTGACTGCAACAGTCTGGCCGGTCCGGGGGAATCATGTGAGGCTGGATGAGGGTAATCGTAGCCCCAGAATCGCGGAGTCCCTGGGTCGGCTGCCCATTAACCCATACTGCCTGATGATGGTGCTGCCGATTATCTCCGGCAGCAGATTGGACAGGATCAGCCTCAAAAAGTTTGCCGCACTCTTCCTGAACAACTCGATGGTTGGGCTCGTTCTGGAAGTGATGAGCTGCTGGTCTGAATGGATGAGCAGTCTCTCAGTACCTTGTGGATCGGGTAGGGCAATATCGCTGCAGATGACCGCTTTGGTTACAGGTATAGCACTTAGGTCTGGTAGGAGGTTTGTGTCGGATTGAGGGTCTGAATGGATGAGCAGTCTCTCGGTACCTCATGGATTGGGTAGGGCAATATCGCTGCAGATGACCGGTTTGGTTACAGGTATAGCACTTAGGTCTGGTAGGAGGATTGGGTCGGGCTGGTAAACTGGGCCGAGATAGGGGATAGCGCTCGCTTTCGCCTGACCTTCGAGAGTCCAGATATTCATCGGCCAAAGTAGCCGCTTGCTGTACAGTCCGTGGTCGCTTATCTCGCACCCAATCCCATACTACTGGAGGGATGTGGTTAAAGAACTGTTCCAAGAGTACTAGCTGGGTGATGTGCTCTATGGTATGAGCGTGGCTTCCCTGGAACCAGTCCTTAAGGTTCCACTGCAGACGATGTGCCCACTTCACGTATGTTACGTTGGTTTGTTTCCGGGATTCTCTAAACTTAATCCGGCTGGCTTCGGGTGTAATGGCAAATCGGTCTAGCAGAGCTTCTTTTACCTGGTCATAGTCTTTAGCGTCCTCGTCCTCCATGGCCCGATACGCATCTGCCGCTCTGCCAGTTAAATTACTCGCCAGTAAGGCAACCCAATCTTGGGACAGTACTTCATGTATCTGGCATAGTCTCTCAAAGTCCTGCAGGAATGCTTCAATTTCCTCCTCTCCTTCCTTAAATAGTTTGAACGCCTGAAAGGGCAACTTACAGAAAGTCGCTGCATCTTTAGGCGCTTTCTCCGATTGCCGTATTTCTGCCATTCTCTGCTCATGTTGCCGCTCTCGTTCTCTCTCTTGCCGCTCTCGTTCTCTCTCTTGTCGCTCATCCTGCAGCTGGATGTCTCTAATGGCATTCTGTATGGCGGTCTCTGATGGGTTAGCACCATATAATGCCAACCGCTCTCGAACTCGTTGCTGAAACATGTCTTCAACTGACCAGGGTCCTGCATCACCATCCCTCTGATCCATCTCGGATAGCTCACTGATCAGGATGGCCTTGTTCTTTGTCCCACCGGTCCCTCCATGGCTCTCAAGTTAGTCTTTCAGCTTAGTTCTCCTGCAGACTCATAGCTGGTCATTCATTGTGGTGGTTTGGAGTGTCCCGTTAACTGGAGAGCAAATCCCACCGCTGCCAACCAATGTAACGAGACCCTTGCTCGCTCGCTTCCGCTCTCCTGACAGTCCTCTGCTACTAGTGAGTCAGCTTGCAGATCGCAACGTCTGATGGTTCGGTCATCCAAGGCCCCGGGATCCGAACTACAGCTATGTGCCGTTCGTAATCCATTAGAACAAACACCAGGCAGGCTGTATGTAAGTTCAAACAGGAAGACCTTTATTGGAAGTAAACAACACACTTTAAACAGAATTTGGAACATCCCACCCCCAACAACTGCTTTCCTATTGGTCAATTGTAAAGTACATGTAGTCCTCCTTCAGGTCCTCCTTAGCCATGCAAATGAGGACTTGAAAATGAGTCAGCAGGGATTGGTCCGATAGCTTGATTAGAAGGACTGTTATGTGTAATAAGACAGAAGCCCCAGGGGGCAATCAATATACACAATAGCCAGACACAGAACAATGCTTTTCCTCCAGACCATGGAGACGTCTGGAGGGGGGGGTTAGCCTTAAGACAGGGCAGAAGACCCCCCACTGTGTAACAGATTTCAAAGAGATACACTTCAGCATTCCAAGGTCCATGACAGGCCCTTTCACACTGATCCAGTTTTGAGGTAAAAAATAAATGTAATAAAAATGCAGGAAAAATGTATCCCTTTAAATCCTATCACACAATGTGCTGCAGGTGTGTCGTTTTTTTTAAAAGTCCTGCATGCTGCATCTTTAGGGTGCTTTCAAACCCACCAAAAAACACATCCATTGATCTACATCATTGGAGTTAGAGGTCCAGCAAACACAGCAAAACCCAGCAAAAACACACCATATTTTCTGACGTATAAGACAACCTTTTGTACTTAAAAATACCCATCAGAAGTCAGGGGTCGTCTTATACGCCAGTGGTGTTTCGGTGGTGTTTTGGTTTGGAAGGCATGCATATTTCCACTCCTGCTATTCTTTTGTGATATCTTTGTATATATACACATGCGTTTTTTCGAGTGCTCTTTATTGTTAAACCAGCCATAGGTAGGGGCATGGTCAGGTAGCACAACAGCACATTTGCTTCTATGCGCTGGGTGTTTGGTGTGCTCCTGCATCTTTAAGGAGGACTGGGTTACCCCCAGTCACCTGCCCCTTACCTATTGATTAGCACACCTGTGCTCCCACAGAGGAGCCTTTAATAAGGTCACAGTTAGGACTGCAGTACACAGAGTGCCTTGACAGGGCGTGCAGCTTACACAGGTATTTGCAAATGCATGCAACTAAACCTCTGTTTTTAATGCATACAACTAGACAGGTTAATTTGGTTTGTTGCTTTCTTGGTTGGTAACTTTGAGTCTGGTTATTATGGAAATATTTTATATATATATTTAATTATTGCTAAAAACGCATCTTATTTAAAGTCCCAAAACCTCCCCTTCCTCTATGTCTTTTACGCCGGTACCTGTATGCAGAGTCAGTCAGATCCATTGTTCAAAAGCCACGCTTCCTCCTCGTCCTGTTCCATGATAGGCGGAAAAATTGGCGGAACACTCGGACTCGGACGAGAGGACCTCCGTGATAGGTAGAACACCGAACACAGGCTTTGCTGGGAAACTGAGTGTTCCGGCTATCATGGAACAGGATGAGGAGACGGCGCGGCTTTTGAACAATAGACGCCCGAAGTCTGACTTTGCATACAGGGATAAGGCATGGACATCTGGAGATCGGCACAGTGAGGTAGACAATGGGCACAGTGAGGTATGCAATGGGCACAGTGAGGGATGCAATGGGCACAGTGAGGGATGCAATGAGCACAGTGAGGTATGCAATGAGCACAGTGAGGTGTGTCGGAAGGGGGTCATCTTATACGGCGAGTATATCCCAAAACCACATTTTTAGCTGGAAAATTAGGGGGTCATCTTAAACGTCCAGTCGCAAATACGGTACACATTTTTATTTTTTTATTTTCAATGGAGCAGTATGAAAGCGCCCTAAATTGTCCTGCAAATACACACATGTTTAGAATAAAATTGTTCAAGTTCAATGCAAAAAAATGAGAAAACAACTGGTGAGAAAATAACATACTATATAATAGGTCATATTTTGGAATACCTCCTATCTATCTTTAGAGTCATCACTTTAGCTATGAATGCATCCAGTTGGAAATTAAACTATTTGGAGTATTCTACATATGGAAATGAAGGTATATTGAAGTGTACGGATTTATTTACTGATGATAGCATTCTAGGATCCATACTTGGGAGCAGGTCTTTATGAAGAAATCATGGTCCATATTGGAGTCACAGCACAGCACAGCAGTGGCATAGTACAGCAACCACTCTGCTTCATAAGTGAGGATATTATTTATTATGAAATCATTGATTTTAAGAACACACAAAAGTCTTATCACGCCTACAGTACACAAATAGCAAAACATGCTGTTAGTTGTTAGAAATTTCATTATTTCAGAAAAAACAATTATGTAGTTAATGTTTCTTTTAGCAATAGATTTAGTCATGCATGAGTAGAATATGTTTTTCAAGCTGGATGCATAGAACTATCAGGCAGCAGAATGCGTAGAGGTCAGTACACTGTGTGCTGAAAAGATGACAGACCTTTCACTTGTAAGTGCTTTCCTGCTATATTTTACAGTCATATTCTTGAGATAACCATTTCAATGTCAGAGTAACAAAAGGCTGGAAAATGGCAAAAGTTCACAGCTATTAATTTCTGAAAAGAGAACATACCTGAGCATTTTACAGGAGTTGACATTTTACCAGATGATTCTATTTAGAAAATTGAAAGCAGTTCTAATTCCAGGTGTAGAACAATTGTTAACAGAGGTCTCCAAATGTTTGATGAATGCAGGAAAAAACACTGTGGGGTTCACCGTTTCTTAATCACTCCAAGTAATCTGTTATATACAGTAAACTGAAGTACAACAAAGAGAAAATTGTTTGTTAGTTTTGAATAGAGTCCCATAAACTCCCATTAGGGAGTAGGGATCAGCTCAAGATTCGTCCCAAACAATTAAACTATTACCTGCTTGGCAGGTGTCAAACATCATGTACAATAGCAGTATTAAATTAAATTCATAATATACATGACACTGCACCCTGTCAATAGTTGTTAGGATTTCAGTGGGTGCAGGCACTGCTGAGTTCTTTCCAGTCAGTAATCAATGGCCCCATTTTCTTACATGGCTGGGAATCCCTGACTATGTAAGCAAGGGGGGATCCCAGTGACATCAATGACCATATATAGTCATGCCCCCTTGTACAGTTTAAATTACCATTAAAGGAGTTGTAAAGAAAAACAAAATTTCACCTTAATGCAATCTATGCATTAAGGTGAAAATGATTGATGATTGATGATGCCGGCCCCCCCGAGCCCCCGTTTTACTTGCCTGACCCCTCGAAAGTCCTGCGCTCGGTCCCGAGATCCTCTTCACCGCTCATCCTGGCCGCTGATTGGCTAGAGCGGATGGATTGAGAGCAGCGCAGCCATTGGCTGGCGCTGCTGTCAATCACATCCAGGGAATGCGGCGCGCCGAGGGGCGGGGCCGAGTGATACAGTGAGCGGCTATGGCCACTCGCTGTAACACGGGAGTGCGCCTACAAGGACTCATCACCAGGCGAGCTCTCTCGCATAACTGTGGTGAGTTCTTGCGGGGAGGACCAGAGACAGCCGCCGAGGGACCCCAGAAGACGTGGATTGGGGCCACTCTGTGCAAAACTGCACAGTGGAGGTAAGTATAACATGTTTGTTATTTTGAAGAAAAAAAAAATTCCTATAGTAACCCTTTAAGTCACACTCATTGTCAGCTTCTTTTAAGAAAAAAAATAACAGAGACCCCTCCAAATGTCCCCCAAAATACATAACAGACGCTTGGAGGGGCCTGTTAGCTGTTTTTTCTTAAAAAAACAAAGAAGCTGGCAATGACAACTGTCAATCATTTACCAGCAATTTCTCCACTTTACTAACTTAACCACTTAAAAACCGAGCCTATTTTTCACATTTGTTGTTTACAAGTTAAAATCATTTTTTTGTTTGCTAGAAAAGTACTTAGACTCCCAAACAGTATATATTCATTTTTCAGACACAATAGAGAATAACATGGAGATCATTGCAATACTTTATGTCACACCGTATTTGCACAGCGATCTTACAAACGCAATTTTTTGGGGGAAAAATACACGTTTTTGATTTTAAAAATAAGAAAACGGTAAAGTTAGCCCAATTTTTTTCTATAATGTGAAAGATCATCTCATGCTTCAAAATTGTGCCCGCTCGTAGAATGGCGACAAACTTTGGTACTTTAAAATCTCCATAGGCGACGTTTAAATATTTCTACAGGTTACCCATTTTGAGGTACAGAGGAGATCTTGGGGAATAATTATTGCTATTGCTCTAACAATCGTGGCAATACTTTACATGTGTGGTTTGAACACAGTTTACAAATGTGGGCGCGACTTGCGTATGCGTTCGCTACTGAGCGCGAATACAGAGGGAGGGGGCTCTTAAATGTTTTTTTCTTATTTAGTTTACTTTTTATTTTTTATTTTTACACTGTCCATTTAAAAAAAAAATGGTATTCCTTATACAAGGAATGTAAACATCCCTTGTAATAGAAATAAGCAGGACATGGCCTCTTTAATGCAAAATCCGGGGTCAAAAAGACCTCAGATCTCACATTTACACTTAAAAGCAATAAAAAAAGTATCCCCCCCCCCCCCAAATTGTCCCTTTAAGGCCGGAGGGCGGAAGTGACGTTTGATGCCGCTTCTGTCCTCAAAGGGCAAAGAGTCAGGTGGGGGCCAACCAGGCCCTCACTCAACTTCCTGCCCATCCATCCCGGGAATTGGATAGTTTCCACTGCTACCCACGGGTCTGGTAAGCGGCGGAGACCACCAGGATGCAGCAGGAACAGGGGACAGTTCTCCCACTGCCCATAAAAGTGATCTCACAGCGAATCTGTGGCTGAGACTACTTTTATGTTAAAGCAAACTGCCCACTGTTTTTAAAAAATACTGGGTAAATGGCAGCTATTGACATGTCAAATCTCATGCCAAATCGGCGGCTATTGGAACAGTCCAAATCGGTGCGACTCCGACTTTGCGGCACTGCACTAATTCTCAAAAGTAGTTTCTGTACTACTTTTGGCGATTTCATGTGCGATTTCAAAATAAATCTGTGCAGGAAACCGCACAGATGTCTCTGAAATTGTCAGACTGACATGTGGGAATGAAATTTCAGTCCCGCATTACTGTAAACCAGGGCTTAAGCCTTGTACACATGATACGATTGTTGGCCAACCGAGGGTCTAAATTTTTGTCAAAAGGGCATGTGCCAGGATCTTGTCTTGCATACTAATCTTACACAATTGTCATGCCACAAACACTAAAGTAGTGATGTACTAAGAAGAATTTCAGCTCTTGGGCACCACCCTTTGGGCCCCTTCTGCTAATTTCGTGAGCATTGATTCCAAGCATGCGTGTTTGTACTTTCGACTGTGTGACGGACTTGTGTACTGACCAACAGAAAATCTGATGACAAACCATTGTCCGCTGAAAATTTACTAGCATGTCATCCAACATTTGTTGCCCGAAAGTTGGACAATGATTGTCAAAATGGACAGCCGCACTCCAAACTCGGGAGTAAAACACTGACGCCTTTTGCACTATAAATTAGTGCTTAATCATACAGCTATGATTAAGCACTAATAAATATTGCAAAGTGCGTCAGTGTTTTACTCCCATGTAGTGTGCTGTGACTTGTAGTGCATTTTTCCTTTTTTAAATAAAGACAACCATCAAGGTTTTTTGGAGGGTGGCTGTCCATATTTTATTTTTTCATTTGTTGCCTTGTGCATTGCCAGCACCCTTGATCTCCTGAGACTACCCTGCTCATCCTAACACAATCCACCTGGAGTGGTAACTTTCTTTCCAACAATTTTCAAAAAGAGCATACTAGCGGTCAGATTTTAGAACAACAGTCTGTCAACAGACAACCCCCTACCAACAATCGTATTGTGTGTACAAGGCTTAAGTGTAGTCTTCAAACACTGACATATGTGACACACCCAGTTCTCCTTTCACTAAAGCACATCTATGCTCTTACCAGAACATATGCGATTCTCAATCTCTTGAGAAGTCAAAACAGGTTCTGTATACACTGGATGATCCAAAGCCAAAAAAACTGTATGCAGCACAAATCAAGAAATTATATGGTGACCAGCTGACACTCATAGAGAAGAAAGGAGCAACAAGATCACAGAGTGTAAATCCCTATAGCAAAAATTATTAAAAGTGGTTAAAAACACTTACAAACTCCAAGGAGAAAAAAACGCCAGTACAATACAATGGCAGCCATGCACGTATGGTGACGTCTCGATTTCCAGTCCCGCCTTATCTACATTTTGTTGCAAATGATGTAATCAGGGGCACAGGACTAATGGTGGACTATGCCTACATAGGCCCAGATTCTCAAAGGGCTTACGACGGCGCAACGCAATGTGCGCCCTCGTAAGTCCTAATCTGGGCCGTCGTATCTATGCGACTGATTCTTAGAATCAGTTACGCATAGATAACCATTAGATCCGACAGGCGTAAGGCTCTTACGCTGTCGGATCTTAAATGGAATTTTTTTTTTTCGCCGCTAGGTGTCGCCTCCGTTGTTTTCCCGGTCGAGTATGCATATTAGCAAAATACGCGAATTCCCGAACGTACGTGCGGTCGACGCAGTGAAGTTACGACGTTAACGTTAGATTTGCGACGCGTAAAGTTGCCCCTGCTATACGAGGTGCAACCAATGTTAAGTATGGCCGTCGTTCCCGCATCGAAATTAAAAAATTTACGTAGTTTGCGGAAGTCGTCCGTGAATGGGGCTGGACGCCATTTACGTTCACGTCGAAACCAATGACGTCCTTGCGACGTCATTTAGCGCAATGCACGTCGGGAAATTTTATGGACGGCACATGCGCAGTACGTTCGGCGTGGGAACGCGCCTAATTTAAATGATCCACGCCCCCTACCCGGCTCATTTGAATAAGGCGGGCTTGCGCCGGGGGATTTACGCTATGCCGCCGCAACTTTACAGGCAAGTTCTTTGTGAATAAAGTACTTTCCTGTAAAACTTGCGGCGGCGTAACGTAAATGACATACGCTACGCTGCTGCAGTTTTACGCCCAGATACGAGAATCTGGGCCATAATATGTGTTAAAATGGCTTTTTAAAGACTCTAGTGGAAGCCTGCATGACTGTCTGACACCGCAGAAGCACAACTGGGAATCACCTCACATTATAACAGGATGTCCTGAACAAGGGCTTTTACTGCCAAATACCAGATATTATTTTAATGAAAACTGCAGATTTAAAAATTACTTTTAAAAATAAATTACCATTTAAAACAAATATGACATTTTAGTGATTCTGTGTACATATACTTTAAACTGGGCATTATTTTATAGATTACATTTTCATGATAAGTTTGTACAATGATGCAATAATGTGATGACATTAAAGTGCATCCAAATTCAGGAACAAAATGTAATATATTGCAGCATACCATTCCTTATGCCATGTACACACAATTAAAAAATTCCGACGGGAAAAATTCAATGTGAGCTTTTGGTCGGAAATTCCGACCGTGTGTAGGCTCCAACGGAATTTTTCTGTCGGAATTTCCGCCAAGAAAAAATTGAGAGCTGGTTCTTAATTTTTCCAACAGGAAAAGTTCTTGGAGGAAATTCCGATTGTCTGTAGGCAATTCCGCCGGAGAAAAATCCTACGCATTCTCGGAATCAAGTTGACGCATGCTCGGAAGCATTAAAACTTAATTTTTATCGGCTTGCAGTAGTGTTGTACGTCACTGCGTTCTTGATGGGTGGAATTTGGTGTGACCGTGTGTATGAAACACAAGTTTGAGCCGGAATTCCATTCAGAAAAAAATCCATGGATTTCTTGTCGGATTTTCCAATCGCGTGTATGCAGCATTAGTTGTGATGACTGCATTGGTTGTCTTTTGTCAGTCTTTTTTTTCTTTATTTTCATACAGTAATTCTGACAGGTTCACTTATACTGTCCCAGTACTTTTTGTACTGTATCTATGAAGGCACATAATAATCACCCTAGAACAGGAAGTGTAATAGAACTACAGAACACCTGCCCTCTGTTCTGTAGACCACAGAGGCAACCTGGTCAGGCCTGATCAGACTGTTTGGAACATCATTATAGCAGAGGCACTAGGTTAATAGCTTACAAAAGACATTTAGGGCCAGATTCACAAAAGAGATACGACAGCGTATCTCCTGATACGCCGTCGTATCTCTGTGATCCGCCCGTCCTAACTATGCGGCTGATTCATAGAATCAGTTACGGATAGATAGCCCTAAGATCCGACAGGTGTAATTGACTTACACTGTCGGATCTTAGGATGCAATTCTATGCCGGCCGCTAGGTGGCGAGGCCATTGCGGTCGGCGTAGAATATGCAAATGACTAGTTACGGCGATCCACGAACGTCCGCGTTACCCGTCGCTCTAACTTTACGTCATTTCCGTCGAGATACGCATCGTAAAATTAGGGCTGAGCCCTAGGTGTTCTAAGCAATGTTAAGTATGGCCGTCGTTCCCGCGTCGAAATTTAAAAAATCACGTTGTTTGCGTAAGTCGTCCGTGAATGGCGCTGGACGCCATTTACGTTAACGTCTAAACAAATGACATCCGTGCGACGTCATTTAGCGCAATGCACGTCGGGTAATTTTCCCGACGGAGCATGCGCAGTACGTTCGGCGCGGGAACGCGCCTAATTTAAATGGTGCCCGCCCCATTTGAATTAGGCGGGCTTGCGCTGAGCGGATTTACGTTACACCGCCGCAAGTTTACAGGTAAGAGCTTTGTGAATCAGGCACTTACGCTGTAAACCTGCGGCGGTGTAACGTAAATGGGATATGTTACGCTGCCGTGGAGCAACGTAAATGTATCTGAATCTGGCCCTTAGAGGCTTACTGGATTTTTGAACAAAATGTATGCCAATTGTATTTTTAACAGTCCAAAAGGGAGCAAATAAGAGAAGTTAATTGGTAGGGTTTATAAAAACTCTAATGTGTTTGGCTCAGAATTTAGTTTCAGTTATGTGAAATTCATCATTAACCAGTTAGCAACCGCCCTATAGACGAAATACGTCTACAAGGCGGTTGCTTAACTCTGGGAGGGCGTCAATGTACGTCCTCCCAGAGTCGCGCTCCCGCGCGCCCTATGGGGCGCGCACACGGGAGTCTCCGTGACCGCTGATAGTGGCGATTTACCACGTGTACGCTCCGTCCAATGACGGAGCGATCACTAGTAAACAAACCGGCGTCATGTGATGACGCCGGTTCCTCCCTCTCCTCTCTGTACCGAACGGTACAGTGTGAGAGAGGAGAGGGGAGAGAGCGGAAGCAGCAGCAGCTGCTGCTGCTGCTTCGGGCTGGATCTGTGACACATGCAGTCACAGATCCAGCCATCGATCCTTCCCTGTGCAATACTCTGCAGTACCAGCCATACTCTGCAATGCCCCCACACTCTGCAATGCCCCCACACTCTGCAATGCCCCCACACTCTGCAATGCCCCCACACTCTGCAATACCCCAAAATACTCTGCAATGCCCCCACACTCTGCAATGCCCCCACACTGTGCAATACCCCAAAATACTCTGCAATACCCCAAAATACTCTGCAATGCCCGCAATACTCCGCAATGCCCCGCAACACTCCGCAATGCCCCGCAATACTCCGCAATGCCCCGCAATACTCCGCAATACCCCGCAATACCCCGCAATACTCCGCAATACCCCGCAATACTCTGAAATACCCCGCAATACCCCGCAATACTCCGCAATACCCCACAATACCCCGCAATACTCCGCAATACCCCACAATACCCCACAATACCCCGCAATACTCCGCAATACCCTGCAATACCCCACAATACTCCACAATACCCCACAATACTCCGCAATACCCCACAATACTCCGCAATACCCCACAATACTCCGCAATACCCTGCAACGTCGTCTATGGGGATTTTTAAGTAGCGAAGTTTGGCGCCATTCCACGAGCGTGTGCAATTTTGAAGGGTGACATGTTGGGTATCTATTTACTCGGCGTAACTTCATCTTTCACATTTATGCAAAAGAATGAAGAAAAAATACTAAATTTGCCAAATTTTATAACAGAAACAAAGAAAAATGATTTTTTTTTACAGAATTTTCAGTCTTTTTTCTTTTATAGCGCAAACAATAAAAAACCCAACGGTGATTAAATACCACCAAAAGGAAGCTCTATTTGTGTGAAAAAAAGGACAAAAATTTCATTTGGGTACAGTGTTGTATGACTGAGTAATTGTCATTCAAATTGTGAGAGCACCGAAAGCTGAAAATTGGTCTGGTTATTAAGGGGGTTTACGTGCCTGGTGGTCAAGTGGTTAAGACCTTATATTTTCATGTTAATTTACATGGGTCAGAGCCCAACAAAACTGCATCATAAGCTAAGAAAGTGCTAGAGTAATGTCACGTTCCTTGACAAATTCACATTCCTCCCAGAATTAAAAATTCTGTGAAAGAGATTGGTAGTTTTAATTATATTTTCCATTCACTCTCATTTTCACTGGAGTAAAAGAATCAGCAGGAGGATATGTACATGAATGCATAAAAAACAATGCAGATCCGTGGTCACTCATATCATTAAACGTGTAGAAAAAAAAAATCTGCATGTGCAGCATATATGTTTTTTTTTGCATAATGGAGCTGATTTACTAAGGAAACTTTACACAATAAATTGTGTGAATAGTCACTTCAGTTATCCAATTATATGAAAAGCATATTCTTGTTTACTTATTTCAGCTACACTTGATTGGATAATTGAAGTCAAGATTCATAGGGCTAGATTCAGAAAGCCCGCCGTAAGTTTGTGCGGGCGTAGCGTATCTCAGATACGCTACGCCACCGTAACTTAGTGAGGCTGGGGCTGGATTCACAAAGAACCTGCGCCCTAAGTTACGGCGGCGTAGCGTACATCTGCCGGCGTAAGCGCGCCTAATTCAAATTCTGAAGAGGTTGGCGTGTTTTATGTAAATAAAACATGACCCCACGTAAATGACGTTTCTCGCGAACTGCGCATGCGCCGTCCGTGAACGTATCCCTGTGCGCATGCTCCTAATCACGTCGCAAATAGTCAATGCTTTTAAAGTGGATGTAATTTACGCAAAGCCCTATTCGCGAACGACTTACGCAAACGACTCAAAATTTTCAAAATTCGACGCAGGAACGACGTCCATACTTAACATTGGCTATGCCTCATATAGCAGGAGTAACGTTACGCCGGAAAAAGCCTTACGCAAACGACGTAAAAAAATCCGCCGGGCGCGCATACGTTTCTGAATCGGCGTATCCAGCTCATTTGCATATTCTACGCTGAAATCGACGGATGTGCCACCTATCGGCCAGCGTAAATATGCAACTAAGATACGACGGCGTAAGAGACTTACGCCAGTCGGATCTTAGCCTAATTTCGGCGTATCTTGCTTTCTGAATACAGAAAGAAGATACGCCGGCGCAGCTTTGAATTTACGCGGCGTATCAATAGATACGCCTGGCGTAAATTCTTGCTGAATCTAGCCCAAAGAATTTATTTAGTGAAGATTATCAACTCTTTCAGTAAATCAGCCTTGTTATCTCCATTTTTTCCTAAATAATATTTTATAAATGTTTAGGTATTAATAAAAAAGTTTATAAACTTTTGTATTTTAGTATTTCTATCTATCTATCTATCTATCTATCTATCTATCTATCTATCTATCTATCTATCTATCTATCTATCTATCTATCTATCTATCTATCTATCTAAGGTATGCTTACTCCAAAATAGGCAAGGTTGGGTTGCAATGGTGGCTGATACTGTAGTGAGTATGACGAGAGAACTGGGGTTGACATGAAGGCATTACGGTGAGGGATCAGTTGCAGTACTGAGAGCAGAGGGAATGGAAGTGGGATGTGCAGGTTGGGTGGCGAGGGCAGGGAGAGAGAAAGCACTGTGGTGATGGGGAATAATGGTCAAAGTTGACAGGTGATAGGAGGATGAAACAAGGGCATTTGACAGAGAGGTGATATCGGGGGGCTGCAGAGTGGTGTAAGCAGAATGGGGCCCTGAAAGAACAGTCAGAGAATGTGGGAGGGGTATTTGAGAAAGTGGTAAGAGCAGAAGGGGGACCTGGAAAAGTGGTAGGAGTGTGTGGGAGGGGTGTTTGGAGGAGTGCTGAGAAGACAGCGGCATTGCTGGAAGCAGGAGTAGGTCCCCACTAGTTCAATGTAGATATCAGCTGGAAAATAATCACAGAAACTATGGCGACAATGACCTGCATAAGTGCAGTAGTGGCTTCACATACTACTGGTTTATCGTACATGCAAATATTATTGTCACTATATTTGTTTTTGTCACTGTCAACTCTGAGCATGTGTAGTTGGAGAACCTTTGAGCCAGATTCACGTACTTGCGCTGCGGCGTAACGTATGTCATTTATGTTACACCGCCGCAAGTTTTAAGCGTAAGTGCTTGATTCACAAAGCACTTGCCTGTAAACTTGCGGCGGCGTAACGTAAATTCATCCGGCGCAAGCCCGCCTAATTCAAATGGGGCGTGTACCATTTAAATTAGGCGCGTTCCCGCGCCAAACGTTCTGCGCATGCTCCGTTAGGAAATTTCCCGCCGTGCTTTGCGCAAAATTATGGCGCCCCAACGTGTTTTTTGAACGGCGACGTGCGTTACGTCCTTTCGTATTCCCGGACGTCTTACGCCAAAAAAAAAAATTAAAATTCGACGCAGGAACGACGGCCATATTTTAACATGGGCTGTCTAATATTACACCACCTAAATAACAAGTGCAACTTTACGACGGGAAAAATTGACTAGCGACGACGTAAGAGAATGCGACGAACGCGCATACCTTCGTGGATCGCCGTAAACAGCGAATTTGCATACCCGACGTGGAAAACGACGCAAACTCCACCCAGCGGTCGCCGAAGTATTGCATCCTAAGATTCGAAGGCGTACGAAGCCATACACCTGTCGGATCTTAGCCAAATGCTGTTGTATCTTTGTTTGTGAATTACAAATAAAGATACAACGCGACAAATTTGAAAGTACGCCGGAGTATCAGCAGATACTCCGGCGTACTTTTTCTGTGAATCTGGCCCAGAGAGTTTGCATTTCCATCCCTCATGCACTCCATGGATCAATCACAGATCTGATCTGTATTTCAGAAATACCACTGCATATGTAAGTAGACTCCACAATTTAACACTACTGACTTGATGCTGCAATCTGCTGCTGCCGCCCATGCATCCATTGTTATGAAACCCTGCCAGAAACCCTAGAGCTATAATATTGAAGCCAGGATTTAAAATTAAAATCTACATTATTTGATTACTATACCCAAATCCATGCTATCTCTCCATCCCTCTACTTAACATTCTTGCACCATCCAGGTGCTGGCTCCTGCATTATGTTTCCAATCCAACACAAGAATATAAGAAGATGAGAGTTGCACATGTGATTAGCTCATCTTGATATTTTATTCTGATAACATTAGAGCAGCTGCATATATGTAATCTCTACCCAAAAAAGCACACTCCTTAAGTGCTAGTTCACACCAGATGCAGTCCTGCATGCTTTTTGTTCTGCCCTAAGTGCTAGTTCACAACAGATGCAATTCTGTTCACTTTTTTTCTGCACTAAAAATGCATGCAGTGTTTTCCATGTATTCTAATGGCTCTAGATCACACCAGTGCAGTCAGTTTCCGGTACAAAAAAAAGTAGAGCATGCCACATTTTTTCTGCCCAGAACTGTGCTGGAACTAGAAAATTGTATAAAAAACACACTGGAACAAGCAAAAACTGATCCGAAGCGTATCCGGAGTGCATTTTTGTGGTGTGAACTGGCCCTAAAAATGCTAGCACAATGTTTTCCATGTATTCCAATAGCTCTAGTTCACAACAGTTCAGTCAGTTCCAGTCAGTTTCCAGTGCGGAAACTGGAACTGACTGCAATGATGTGAACTAGAGCCATTGGAATACATGGAAAACATTGTGCTAGCATTTTTAGTGCAGAAAAAAAGCGGGGAAAAAAAGCGGAAAAAAAATGTGGTGTGAACTGGCCCTTAATGCGTTTCACCCTAATAAGTTTGTTCAAAAGGACAGAGTAGGTTAAGGGAGCAGTGGGATAGAGAATGTTTAACCAACCTTTAAATACGGTAGCCATAATTCTCAATCATCCTCCCCAGGTGCACAACCTGCAAACACAGCCAGAACCAGACTTGTACACAAAAACTCAGAGCACCGCTCAAAGCACTACAACACTTTCCCCTGCAGTCCAAAGCACAGGTCAGAAACCGACAGGCTCATCCAGGTTAGCTGAAACAGATCAGGAAAAAACAGAAGGTCAAAACGCCGCATACTGGAACACAGCCACTATATTACAGTAAGAGGTAAAAATACAGCTTCAGCCGGAACTCCTCCTGGATATACTCCTCTGACATGTTAAGCCCTGTATGCGTCGGGAAACATGTCAGGGAAGTATATTCAGGAGAAGTTCAGACTGCAGCTGTATTTTCCCTTCTATATAGTGGCTGCGTTTTAGTATGCAGTATTTCCACCTTCTGTTTTCCGATGAGAACCCAACTTGTTTTTTTGTTCTGTGATTAGTGTTTTTGAGAGTGTTCACATAATGTATTTATGATTGGCAGAGCATTTAGGGTATATTTTTCTTTTTTTTTTATCTTTGGAATGTCTCTTTTGCTCAAATAAAATATATACTTTTTGACAGCTTTATTTGGCTGTGTTTGTGGGCAGTGCACCCGGGTTGGATGCTTGGGAATCACAGCTACCTTAATTAGAGGATATTAAGGCTGGATTCACACTATTGCGAATTGGATGCGGTTCTCAATGAAGCCGGTTCACACACCTCCACAGTGGCTCTGGTGCGAATTGCACAGGAGCCCTGAACATCTTCTGGTCCATTTCAGGTCTGAATTCAGCCCAGAATTCGGCCTGAAATCGGACCTGAAATGGTAAATGGAGACACACCAGACTCCTGCTGTGAGCCGCTGCATTATTAAGTGTGAACCCAGCCTTAAACCCCCCCCCCCACTTCCTCCTTTACTTACTCTATCCTTGTGATCAGTGAACAATTAATCCAATCAATCAATCAGTGGTTGCATGGCCCGAATGCCAGCCTCCCAGCTTCTAGAGCTCTTAAAGAACCAGGAGCAGGAGGCGGTTGGCGGGAAGGAGTTAAGAGACAATGTTACCCTGCCCATTTGGGGCTAAATGAGCGTGTCTATCAAGACGTTCAGTTTAGATTTGTCTGTCAGCTTTTCAGAAAGATCCAGACTGTCTATGGGTGGGCAGATGTCTATGGGTGGGCAGACGTAAATGGATAATTATCTATCATTTACCCACGCCTACATCCATGGTTCTTCAGGTCCAATTTTTAAATGGAAAAAGTCTGCATTCTTGTTGAACAGATATAAACAGATACCATCTGTTTAGGGCCATTCCTTTAGTGTCCGTTTTTAGGCAAGAAACTATTTTTGTTTATACTTTCTGTCACCTTTGATTGGTTTCTGCAACAACTAATTGAACTGATATAGGCCTCTTGCACACACAGCAGAGCCCTCTCTAATCAGCAGATCCCCTGATGGGTGTAAGATGGATGTCACATCTGTGCCCGCTCAGTTTATGCAGAACAGACACAGGCATACCCCATTCTCAAAAGACTTGTGGTTGAAGGGGTTGAAGGGGTTGAAGGGGTGGGGGGGTCAGCCTGTTAGTGCTCAGACAATACGCTGCATCAGGTCAGTATGGCTGTCTTCCCAGAAGGAAGTCTTTTTCTAAAGATGATGCACAAGAAAGCGCACAAACAGTTTGCTGAAGACAAGCAAACTAAGGACATGGATTACCTGGATGTCCTGTGGTCTGATGAGACCAAGATAAACTTATTTGGTTCAGATGGTGTCAAGCGTGTGTGGCAGCAACTAGGTGAGGAGTACAAGAACAAGTGTATCTTGCCTACAGTCAAGCATGGTGGTTGGAGTGTCATGGTCTGGGGTTGCATGAGTGTTGCCAGCACTGGGGAGCTACAGTTCATTGAGGGAACCATGAATGCCAGCATGTACTGTGACATACTGAAGCAGAGCATGATCCCCTCCCTTCAGAAACTGGGCCGCAGAGCAGTATTCCAACATGATAACAACCCCAAACACACCTCCAAGTCGACCACTGCCTTGCTAAAGAAGCTGAGGGTAAAGATGATGGACTGGTCAAGCATGTCATCAGACCTAAACCTCATTGAGCATCTGTGGGGCATCCTCAAACGCAAGGTGGAGGAGCACAAGATCTCTAACATCCACCAGCTCCCTGATGTCATCATGGAGGAGTGGAAAAGGACTCCAGTGGCAACCTGTGAAGCTCAGGTAAACTGCATGCTCAAAAGGGTTAAGGCAGTGCAGAAAAATAATGGTGGCCACACAAAATATTGACACTTTGGGTTCAATTTGGACATTTTCACTTAGGGGTGTACTCACTTTTGTTGCCAGCGGTTTAGAAATAAATGGCTGTGTGTTATACAAGCTGTACACTCACAACTTTACATTGTAGCAAAGTGTAATTTCTTCAGTGTTGTCACATGAAAAGATAAAAAGATATAATAAAATATTTACAAAAATGTCAGGGGTGTACTCACTTTTCTGAGATGCTGTAGTATATGTGTGTGTATATATATATATTTATATATTTATATATATATTTATATATATATTTATATTTATATATTTATATATATATTTATATTTATATATATATATATATATATATATATATATATATATATATATATATATATATATATATATATATATATATATATATATATATATATATATATATATAATTATTGCATTGTATGTATACTTAAGCTTGTAGACCAGTGTGATTTTAGATAAAATCTCAGCTCAGATGAGCCATATCCATATCTCTATTAATTTTAAATATCTAAAGACTCTAAAATAATCACACTGCTGCTAATACATTTGTTCCAATTGTATTACCAATTTTTTAAAGTAAAAAAAAGTGTTACAAATGTGTGTTGAAATATTAACATGTGCTCAGCTTTTATTGTAAACGTGTATATTCTCAGATCTTTGTTTCACCAATAGTTCACCATATGCTTCCCTAATGAGTGTGTGGCTTTTTGCTAGTTGGCACAGAGTGAACCTCTGCCATCAAATCATTTGTTAGGCTTTTGTTTCTTGCCAAAAGTAAATGAACCCATATGTAATGTTTACATTGCAGTGGTAATGTATGGAAATAGATGACAATATCCTCATTGGTATCTTAGTTTATTGCTCCTCATTCATTGGAGTTTGTTTTGGTCGCTTCTGAAATGAAAATAGTAATAACAAAGATTCTACTTAAATGCACTATCGCTAAATGATCCATCATGCAAATGGTCTAAATAATACTTATTTCTACATTTAGACTGTCTTCATAATCACAGTTTCAATTTAAATTGTGTATGTGTAAAGAAAAAAAAAACTTAAATGATTATTTAAAAAAAATTGACTTTTTAATGTATGAAAAATAGATGCCCCCTCTCAGGTAATCCTTGCAATAATTTTTTAAGCAGCAGGATACAGGACTATCAGACTGAGTAGATAATGATATCAGCTGTTTTCTTCCAAAACAACAGGTGCTTTGGCATGAAAAAGTATATCATCATACTGAGATGATGACATCAGTTCATACTTCAGTTTAATTATAAACTACCTCTATTAATCCTCAGTTAATTAAACCTTTGTGTATTATACAAGGTGAAGTACAAACATAAAAAATGAAGTTATCGACAAAGAATAACAAAATCTACATTTTCAATTCTGTATTTTCTTTAGCCTCATTTCATATTTGTCTGTAACAATGAAGAGTATGCTTAAGTATCATACAATATTTAATGACCTACTTAAAACAGCTATTTTGGTATGGTACTGTAACTAATTATTTCAAAATCATTCAAAGAAGTTAGATTTTTTTTTTGAACATCACTTTGCAGATCTGTGGGATGCCTAGCAGACCCATGTACTACAGGATGCCTGCAGAAAACTACAGGAGGGGGTAGATACAAGACCGGTCACTCTGCGCAAGGATAGAGAGCAGCAATGACTGGTCTCTGTTACAGGAAGCTTCTCACAGAGCCAACGTTTTACACTGGATTACTGCACAGATCTGAAAAAAAAATACACAAAGCACACCAAGATTCAAGTAAGAATACATTAGTCTAAAATGTACATTATACGTTCTACAGTGCATCCGGAAAGTATTCACAGTGCTTCACTTTTTCCACATTTTGTTATGTTAGGCCCCGTACACACGACCGAGTTTCTCAGCAGAATTCAGCCAGAAACTCGGTTCAGAGCTGAATTCTGCTGAGAAACCCGGCCGTGTGTACACTTTCGGCCGAGGAAGCCGACGAGGACCTCGGCGAGGAAATAGAGAACATGTTCTCTATTTCCTCGTTGTTCTATGGGAGAACTCAGCCCGCCGAGCTCCTCGGCGGCTCCAGGACTGAACACGCCGAGGAACTCGATGTGTTTGGCACATCGAGTTCCTCGGCCGTGTGTACGGGGCCTTACAGCCTTATTCCAAAACTGATTAAATTCATTCCTTTCCTCAAAATTCTACAAACAATACCCCATATCGACAATATGAAAGAAGTTTTTTGAAATCTTTAAAAATGTATAAAAAATTTATAAAAAAAAATCATTCACATTCACAGCCTCTGTTCAATACTTTTCTGAAGCACCTTTGGCAACAAATTACAGCCTCAAGTCTTTTTGAGTATGATGCTACAAGCTTGGCACAGGTTTTTTGACAGCATGATGCTGCCACCCCCTTGCTTCACTGTAGGGATAGTATTGGCCAGGTGATGAGCGGTGCCTGGTTTCCTCCAGACATGACACTTGCCATTCAGGCCAAAGAGTTTGATCTTTGTTTCATTAGACCAGAATTTTGTTTCTCATGATCTGAGAGTTCTTCAGGTGCCTTTTGGCAAACTCCAGGCGGGTTGTTATGTGCCTTTTAATGAGGAGTGGCTTCTGTCTGGCCACTTTACCATACAGGCCTTATTGGTGGAGTGTTGATTGTTCTCCTGGAAGGTTCTCCTCTCTCAACAGAGAAATGCTGGAGCTCTGTCAGAGTGACCATCGGGTACTTGGTCACCTCACTCACTAAGGCCCTTTTCCGATTGCTCCATTTGGCCAGACGGGCAGCTCTAGGAAGAGTCTTGGTGTTTCCAAAATGCTTCCATTTACAGATGATGGAGACCACTGTGCTCATTGGGACCTTAAATGCTGCAGAATTTATTCTGTACCCTTCCCCAGATCTGTGCCTCAATACAATCCTGTCTGGGAGGTCTAAAGACAATTCCTTGGACTTCATGGCTTGGTTTGTGCTCTGACATGCATTGTTAACTGTGAGACCTTATATAGACAGGTGTGTGCCTTTTCAAATCATGTCCCATTAACTGAATTAACCACAGGTGGACTCAAATCAAGTTGTATAAACATCTCAAGGATAATCAGTGGAAATAGGATGAACCTGAGCTCAATTTTGAGTGTCATGGCAAATGTTTTATAAATTTGCAAAGATTTCAATCAAACATCTTTCACGTTGCCATTGTGGGGTATTGTTTGTAAAATTTTGAAGAAAATAAGTCCAAGCCTTCTACTCCATTTAAGGATACTCCATCGTATCTCTCTTTTTTGGCCAGTGTATCTATGCGAGTGATTCTTAGAATAATTTTCGCATAGATACGCTGAAGATCCGACATGTGTAAGTCACTTACACTGTCGGATCTTAAATGTAATTACTCCACCGGCCGCTAGGTGGCGTTTACGTTCAGGTCTCATTTGTTTATGCAAATGAGCCTGATACGCCGATTCCCGAACAAATTTGCGCCGCGTAACCATCGCTTTCGTCGTTTGCGTAGGCGTAAGGTTACCCCTGCTATATGAGGGGTAACCTTACGCCAGTCCCACGTAGGCCATGTTAAGTATGGCGTCGGGTCCGCGTCGCGTTTTCCCGTCGGGTACGTCGTTTTTCTAAGTCGTTCTTGAATACGACTTTACGTCAATGACGCACACGTCGGCGTCATTGACGTTTTACGCCGAGAACTGGAGCATGCGCTATTTTAAGCCCGGCGCATGCGCAGTTCGTTAGAATCGGGGGGCGCGCTTAATTTAAATAGAAGCCGCCCCCTTGGATATACGCGGGGATAAGCTGGGCCAATTACACTCCACCGCCCCAAACTACGGAGCAAGTGTTTGGGGAATACAGCACTTGCTCCTGTAGGTTGGGGCGGCGGAGTGTAAATGGCTTATGCGCCGCCCGCTTACTTTCTTTAAGAATATGGCCCAAAATACCTATACCCCATACTCATTTACATGGGGTGCTGGGATTTGGGGGGGCCCTCTATTAAAGGGGGCTTCCAGGTTCAGAAAAAGCCTGTTGCATGTTTAGGGAGAAATAATACATAAAGTATAGCGCTAAACATAAAAGTGCACCTGGCGATGAGTGAACACAGTGCTAAAAATATTGATAATCAATATAGATATAAATGAAACAAATCTGGATAAACAAACAAATATCTATGAATAATCCAGAAATAAGTGCATAAAAAAGTCTCTAAGACTGATGAATAAATAAAGTTCAATGGATGACGATATTCTCAAATGTGAATATTAAGGGAAAACTGGATGGCGTAAAATCAACCGCCACCAGCATGTAAGAGGCTTACCGGAAACAGTGAACCCTAAAGAACATACGTTCAAAGGGTCAACTGAGCATGATGTAAAACCACTGTTAAAGGTTGGATCCTCAGCTGCATTTCAAACAGATATCTGGATACCATTAATTTAAACAAAAATCTATCTAGAAGATTATTTGTATCTTCAACATATTTTAGCTGTGCTGTTTACCTATAAACTCCTCCCTTGCATAGACATCCAAAAGCCCTGAGACTGCTGCTGGGCTCTACTGTCTTGAATGTGATGTCAACAGTCCCAGCATACTCAGAGCTGTCACTTAATTCACTCTACAGTATTCCCTTTTCTTATACCACTCACATCTATATAAAAGGTTTTAGGAATATTGAAGGGAGGGGCAAATGACACAGAGAAGAACAAAGAGAGAAATTAAAAAAAGATGATGACATACAAGGAGAGAGGGGGCTGTGTTAGGGAGTGGATTGTTACATTTTTCTAGCAAGCTCAAAGGCACATTGCAAGTGAATAAAAACACATTTCATAAAGGAAAAACACTGCAAGCAAGCATTTAAAATGCTTTATTTTTGTGCTTTGGTTTGTACTTTTAGGTATTTAGATATTAGTGAGAATGTGGTTGCATGCCTTGTGTGCAGAGTTGTACAGAGAAACCTAAAACTGATATTCATGCTTACATGATCAAGTCTCTGAAGTTAGTTCAGGCTACAAGTTGACTATATTCACTCAAAATGTGTGTGAATATTCACTTTAAGTATCCAATCATGTAAAAAGAAATGGAACAGGTGTATCCGAGCTACTACTTCCTGTGCAATGCCTGGTGAGCCTCAAGAACACAGCCCTCAGCCTGTGAAGTCTCTGCAAACCTCCATGTAATCCATGCAAAAAAGAAAGAAAAGGGAGCCATGATTAAAGAGGGTGTAAAGGCAGAAGGTTTTTTTTTTTTTTTAGTAAACAGTTTTTTTATGTTAATGCATTCTTCTGTGTCCAGCAGCCCCCCTCGGCCCCGCCTTGTACTAACCGGACCCCATCTCTGTCCAGCAATGTCCATGAGTGTCTTAACCATCTGAGACTCTCCATCCTGTTTGGCTGAGACACAACAGCGGCAGCATTGGCTCCCACTGCTGTCATTAAGTCAGTTAGCCAATCAGGAGAGAGAGGGGGCAGGGCCGAACTACAGCTTTGTGTCTGAATGGACACAAGGAGCTTCAGCTCGACTTGGGTGCCCCCATAGCAAGCTATTTGCTGTGACGGCACTTGACAGGAGGGAGGGGCCAGGAGCACAGAAAAGGGACCAGAGAAGAGCAGGATCTTGGCTGCTCTGTGCAAATTCACTGCAACAGAGCAGGAAAGTGTAACATGCTTGTTATTTTTATCAGAAAAAAAACAAGGCTTTCCAATCACTTTAAGACCCCTTATACAAGGGGGCATTTTTTGGGCACTTTTGGGCTAACAATAGCACCTGTAAAGAGCCTGAAAAAGGCCTCCCCTGCAGCCCCAATGTGAGCCTAAGTGCTTTCACACTGGGGTGCGCTTGCAGGATATTAGAAAAAGTCCTGCAAGCAGCATCTTTGGAGCGGTGGAGGAGCAGTGTATACACTGCTCCTCCATCGCCCCTGCCCATTGAAATGAATGGGCAGCGCTGCCGAAGCACCTGCAAAGCGCTTTGGCAGCGGTGCTTTTCATGCAGTATAAAACCTTTCTTTGGCCGCTAGTGGTGGTTAAAAGCTAAAACTAGCTTTACCGCTAACATGACCATTTATCAGTGTGATTATTGTCACTATTTTTGTCAGTGAAGGTCTTTTGCTGATTGTTTCTGTATGGGTGTGTTGGTTGTCCCTTCTGTTCTGGCAAGAGCTATGGTATTACCCTCTTGTGGGCATTACCATTGGTCCTTTGATCGCCCACAGAGGAGGGCTTCCCAAGCCCCTCTGGGAGGTCCCTGTTTGCTTGATCAGTGGTGCATATATGTATATATACATGGACAACTGAGGGAGGCAACACTGCTGGGCTCTGAGGAAGAAGGTTGTCCTTCAAAACGTGTCAGCCGGCAGTGGCCCTAGTCATTCACTCTGTGACCATTTGGAGTGCATTTGGGTCCAACTCATTGCTGCTACCTGTGGAAACTATTTACATTGTGAGCCTTTTACCTACGTTTGCGAGTAGTTTTCTTTTTTATCTATTATTAATTAAATCCATCCAAAGGATAATGCACTAGACTCATTTATCATTGGGATACCCCTATCCCTGAGGGCAGCAAGGCCAGTGATATGCACCATCACGACATACAGACTGGCTGGTAATCCACTCGTGCGCAGGAGTGTTTGTTTTCTATTATTGCTAGGGGTCTAACACCTGATTGGCCAAAACGCGTTGGCTTTTTTGACTGTTCACATGATATAGTAAAACAACGTTTCAGCCAACTTCCATGGCACCAGACTTTCTCCCTTTTTTGCATGCAAAAATATAATTCTTGTTCACTTTTTATACCCAAACATGTACAGATGCTTTTGACATGACCTGATAATTGAACTCAATATTTGCACAATTTTTTTAAGCCCAAATGTCTCTCAATAATTGCAAGGCATTATCATCGTTGTCATCCCCCATTTATGCCACTTCAGGGCAGTCTCTTTCATTTTAAAGCATTTTAAAGCAAGTCTCTAAAGCCCTGTACACACGATCGGTCAGACAAACCGATTGTGTGTGGGCCCCATCGGTTTGTTTTCCATTGTTGAAAAAAAATAGAACATGTTTTAAAATTTTCCTATAGATAAAAAAATGATAGAAAAAAAACATCATCTGTGTGGATCTCCATCGGAGAAAAATCCATGCATGCTCAGAATCAAGTCGACGCATGCTCGGAAGCATTGAACTTAATTTTTCTCAGCACGTCGTAGTGTTTTACGTCACCGCGTTGGACAAGGTCGGATTTCTGACTGATGGTGTGTAGGCAAGACTGATGAAAGTCAGCTTCATCGGATATCCGGCGAAAAAATCCATCGGATTAGATTTCATCAGATATCCGATTGTGTGTACAGGGCTTTAGTCTTCCCAGGGCAGTTTCTTTCATTGACTCTTGGAAGACTCTGTGATTTCTGAGTAGCCTTCTACATGTAAGAGTTCTCCAAAGCTGGATGAACCAGACAAATTTAGATCCATCTATGGTCGTTACCACTCCACTCAATGGTCATTGTAACAATCAACTTCTCTCAATTGGGACTGATGGTAAACTTTCTTTCAATCAGCGGCTGTAGCCAATTGACTGTAGTCCTGATTAGTGTATTCTGACAGTGGAGGAATCCCTGCTGTCATAATTCAATAGCGCAGTGGGGAGCATTCGTCCATCCACCTAATTTGTGCGGATAGGGGAATCTGTTTTTTTTTGTTTTGTTTTTTTTAATCAACACTTGGAATCATCTATGCCTTACACACTTCCTTAGGAAATAATAACTTGTAGGTTGCATTTTTTTTCACACTGCTTCAGGACTTCAGCTCTCACAGTATCTCTTTACCTCTATTTTTCATTCATAGACTAGCTACAGTCAGAACCATTTTAGTTTTAGATTAGTGAGGAAGTGTCAGAACATCTGTCAAAAATTAAATTTCTGTCTGTGCCGTTATTACCCCTTCCTGTCTCCTGACACCCTGCCACACCTTGAGATAGGGGGTCATTTACGAAAGGCAAATCCACTTTGCACTACAAGTGCAAACTACAAGTGCAAAGCACACTTGAAATTGCACTGAAAGTGCACTTGGAAGTGCAGTTGCTGTAGATCCAAGGGGGACATGCAAGGAAAATAAAAAACAGCATTTTAGCTTGTACATGATTGTATAATAAAATGAGCTTCCCCTCAATTTAGATCTACCCCTCAGATTTACAGAGACTACACTTCCAAGTGCACGTTCAGTGCAATTTCAAGTGCACTTGTAGTTTGCACTTGTGGTGCAAAGTGGATTTGCCTTTCGTAAATTACCCCCATAGAGGTTAATTTAATAAAATAGGATAGTGCAAAATCTGATGCAGCTCTGCATAGAAACCTATCAGCTTCCAGGGAACAAGCTGAAGTTGGAAGCTGATTGGCTACTATGCACAGCTGCACCAAATTTCGAGTGCTCCAGTTTTAGTAAATCAACCCTAGGTTGTCCCCAGTGAGGATACAGAAAGTAATAAAGACTCATCATAGTTTCTGAAATTTCTCTAAAATACTTTTTTTTATTATTTCTGTACATATCTCCATTGACTTCCTGTCCAAGGTCTCAAAAGCAGAAAGTGAAGACAAAAACAATAATAAAACAGAGATTATGACCATTCAAAAAAAAAATGATACAGATAATTATTTAAATAAGTTAGATACAAATTTTATTTTTACGCATTAAGCAAACGCAGAACTGAGCTGGCAACAAAATTACCTATTCAGCTCAGCAGCTAAAGCACACTCATCCCAACAAAGCTTATGCTCCTGGCATATTTATTACAGCTTTGGACATGATGAGAGCTATGCCTCTCCAAATACATGTCAGTGTAAAAGAAAAGAAAAGTGTGCACTCTAGAGAAAGCACTTACTACCTGCAAAACTAGTCAGGCTGTGCACTGCTGCTGGCACAGGTATATTTTTCAGTTACTACAATAAAAGATTTTCATGTAATGGATCATACTTCTGAGGTTCTGCTCTGGATATTTGTGCCTGTATCTTAATTGGATACAACATCCAAATCAAAAGTTTTTATTTTTTATGATTTATGCTGATTCAAAACTATACCCTTTGAAACATTCTCCAAGGATAGAATATGTGAAATAAACTTGGTTTAAACATGTAATGACACCAAGGAGGTAAAATACATGTTTTTACATTTCTTCGTTTAAATGATTTTTATTGAAAAGTTTTCAAAATACAAAAACAGATATAAAGCGCAAATAGCACCATAAGTATAAAAGATACAGAAGGGGAAACAGCACAATATAACAACTACAAATAACACAGAGATACAATACATGTGTCAACAAAACCAGTCACCTCACTACCAAAGGGCAGAGTAGTGCATCCCAGTAAAAATAAAACATTACCTATGGGAAAAGAGAAAGGAGGGAAAGGGGAGAGGAGGGAGAGGAAGTGGGAAGGGAAGGATAAGGGATGGATAATAGTGAGAAGTCAAATTATCACGTCAAAATAAATAAAAATGCATTCAAAACATTGCCTCTATCATAAACTAAACAAATACGTGAAGACGTTCTCATATCGGTTTGAGGAAAACCACTCTGCCCAGGGACTCCATTGTCTATCAAACTGAGCTCTCCTACCCTTGTTAGACTTCCCTCCCTAGCTATTAGTAATCTGGCGGCCAGCAAAATATGGGCAACTATGATACGTAGGCCAGGGGGAAATCCTTCAATCCCTATGTTCAATAACGCTAGTTCAGGGGTGGGTGGCATCAGAATTCCCATAATACGTGATATGCAGGTAAACACACTTCTCCAGAAGCTTGTAAGGTGTTTACACAGCCAGAAGACATGGTAAATATTACCTACAAAACCACATTCTCTCCAACATATCGGAGAAATGGAGGGGGAGAATTTTGACACTCTGTACGGTGTTAAATACCACCTCTGGGCTATCTTTTGTGAGAGTTCACAGAAATTCACACATCTGGAAGCTTTATATACAACTTTAAATGCATATTGCCATTGGGACGATGTGAACGTCCTCCCCAGGTCCAGTTCCCACCTGTGAAAGGGAGGAGCTAGGTCAAAATTGAATTTATGTTGGAGGGAGTTGTAAAATAGGGATATCCCTTTAGGGGATGGATGTAAGCTCTGTGGTGTATAATCTCCATATTTTAGTCTGGACCAATATATGTCTAGACTTCAATGATTTAAAAAAAAATGAGAGGCCTGAATGTACTTGAATTTATCTGCAAGCGGCAGGTTAAAGTCTGTTGCAAATGATTCAAATGGCTTAAGCGTGTCTCCACTATACAAGTCTTCAATCCATAAAATGCCACTAGAAACCCAATTAGAGTAGTTGGTATGCGGGATAGCGTGCGTCAGGATCTTGGTGGAGATAGGGACGGCCACATGTTTTTACATTTCTTAAAGATATCTGAAATAATCGACTACAAATACTGCATAAAAAAATTCAAAATACACTCCCCAAAACCAGCTATAAATACCCTTACCTGAACTGGAAAGGTTCATATCACACATATAATATGCATTTCAGTATAGCTATTTAACAACATAAGGCAGTTTGAACCCTAAAATATTCATTTTTTTACAATAAAAAAAAAAATATATGAATAAATCCAAATATCTAAACTTTTTACTTTTTTTTACTAAAAAATATGTTCCACAGAGTTTAACTTTAAATGCATTTTTCATACTATTTACTGATTCCAAAATGTTTATATTGAAAATATTTGCATATGTAATATAGACAAATAAATGTACAGAGTACTTTCAGCAAATTACCCTTATTTTTCTATGTCTTGTAGGAAGAATCACTGTTTTAGGCAGCTGTTGTCTAAGTCGCTCCCTGTTTTGGGAAACAGATGTATACTTGACAGTTACATACGACAAATTCTTTCATCGACACATACATTTATAAATTAATAAATTATGCATTGGTCATTTAGGGTGCATAGCTCATGCAGACATCACTTATGCCAATGGAAATGGTTTGTCTAAAGTTGTGCCATTAATAATTTAAGTAACGTAGCATTTAGAAAAAGGAAAAAATACACACACTTTAATGTTTTATAAAATAACCTTACATACACAAATTTTAAATATTTATTTAATCACAAAACACAATGATGATCTTATTCTAAGTGCAAACAATTAGGTAAACTAAACATTGATCAAAATATCATTTTGATCCCTATATATATAACAATAACTCCAATGTCAGTAAAAAACATTTATAAACTATTAAGATTATAAACTACAAAATAACCATTCCAACTATAGTTGCTTAATTATTTGAAATCTGCGAGTCTTCAGCTCTTTTTTGTTTCTAAAACTCTAAATTATTGCTCCTTCACAGGAAGAGTTTTATTTTCTGCTTGTAAAATTTTATATGATACGTTTTGGGTGGATTTAGCTGAAACATTTGGATGACCATATGGAACTCTCAAATGCACCATGGGGTCCTTGGTTATAAGAAATCTGATCACTTTGTCCCAAGTGACAGCTGGGATCTTTACACCATCAGAAAATATTTCAGCTTCTAATTTTTCATAACTACCTCCCGTGGAAAGAAAATATGTTATGCACTTTCCATGCATTGCTATTTAGAAAATGGGGCAGAAGTTGATGATGATGAGCCAGCTACCAAATTGATTTTATTCTGATAAAATCTTGATTAAGTAATTATTTTATAACATCACTTAAACATATTAAATACAAAGCGTACTTTTACAAGAGTTTAATCATGTATTTATCAATGAAAGTTTAGATGCACTGAAAAACTGCAATGACACTGAGTTTTCCACCTGAACATGGAGAAAAATAATTACCCCAATAAAAAAATCTGTATAAATGCCCACTAATATATTATAAAAAAAATATTGAACAGTGTTCAGCCCTTTAACAAAGTAAACACTTGTGTATTTCCTTAACCACTTGCTTACTGGGCACATATACCCCCCTCCTGCCCCAGTTAAATTTCAGCTTCCGGCACAGCGTCACTTTAACTGACAATTGCGCAGTCGTGCGACATGGCTCCCAAACAAAATTGACGCCCTTTTTTCCCCACAAGTAGAGCTTTCTTTTGGTGGCATTTGATCACCTCTGCGGTTTTTATTTTTTGCGCTATAAACAAAAAAAAGTCTAGGCCGATACATATTCTTCTACATATTTTTGGTAAAAAAAAATCGCAATAAGCGACTGGTTTGCGCAAAAGTTATAGCGCCTACAAAATAGGGGACAGAATTATTATTATTTTTTTTTTTTTACTAGTAATGGCGGCGATCTCCGATTTTTATCGGCACTGCGACATTATGGCAGACACATCGGACACTTTTGACACATTTTTGGCACCATTCACATTTATACTGCGATCAGTGCTATAAATATGCACTGATTACTGTATAAATGTGACTCGCATTGAAGGGGTTAACACTAGGGGGTGAGGAAGGGGTTAAATGTGTGCCCTGCATAGTGTTTCTAACTGTGGGGGAAGGGGACTGAATGGGGGAGGTGACCAATCTGTGTCCCTATGTACAAGGGACACAGATCGGTCTCCTCTTTCCCTGACAGGACGTGGATCTGTGTGTTTGCACACACAGATCCACATCCTTGTCTCTGTAACCGCCGATCGCGGGTGCCTGGCGGACATCGCGGCTGCCAGGCACATGCATCGGCAGCTCAGTGATGCAGCGGGCACGCGCGTGCCGCTGTCGGTGGCGCTTGCGCGCCTCCCAGTGGCTGGAGGCCAGAGGCCGTATATAGATGGCCTCCCGGAAATTAAGATCCACACTGCGGCCGTGGTTAAACACTGAAAATTATAAAACATTAATTACATGTTCCCTATCCCTATTACTTCTAAAAAGCAAAAATCGATATATTTTTTGAGGGTCAATTCATGGAATAGAAGAAAAGGAGTGAAGAAACATTTTCTCAGATGTTCTCAGATGTTTTATTATGTAGAAACTATGAGTTAAGCATGCAGTTTATAAATACATCTAAATATGCACAGCAGACATAGGAGAGCATATTTATAGAGCAGTGAATGTGATATTTTTCAGATATTCACTACAGGTGAATTTTCCTAGTGTATGCGTTTTTTAATTTACAAGGAATGCTTAACCACATTAGAATGTGTGAGGAATATCGCATTTGCTGCTTTCTAAATGTGTCCTTAGATGTAGATAATTAACTAAAATCAAAAGATCTTATGTTTGGTACCACCAGGGAAGCCATAAAAGTGAATGGAAATGAAGCCCCAATATGAAGAAACACTAAAGTTCTGATTCAGTTCTAAAGCAAAAAGATTCTTAAAGTGTATTAATTCTTTAAAATAAAACAAATTGTGAAATGGTAGCCAACTCCTGTTATCTCTTATGAGTAGTATATATAGAACCTGTGAGCTGCTCTCATTAGCAAACTTATAAAAACAAAAAATTGGTGTAGTGCTTATATGAAAAATATCACAACTTATAAACACAGTTTATCATGTGTTTAACTTTTCCACCACGTGTTAATGGATATCCACTTAGATATCAGACCTTTTTCTGACTCTTTTTCTGGAATAATTTTGCTCGAAAATGACTTAAAACCCCCAAACATTATATATATTTTTTAGCAGAGACTGCAATTTTTCATGTCACACGGTTTTTGCGTAGCGGTTTTTCAAACCCAATTTTTTTAATCTCTATGCATAGCTCCCACCAGTGCTGTATTGGTTTTTGGGCTTCCTGATCCACCAGGTGAGCCCAAAAAACACAGAAAAAGTGATCTAGCGGCGAATACGCCACTCAGAGCATTTTTATTAGAAAGACTGGAGCATGAGGGAAAAAAATAAACATGGCATCTAGCTGCAGCCATAACCTTGATATTTAATGAGAAAATAATTACGTATTTTCCCAATTAGGTGGTTGGTAAGTAAATACCAAAACATTCCAGTTGACAAAAAAAGGTTTCTCTTAACCACTTCAATACAGGGCATGTATACCCCCGTTCCTGCCCAGACCAATTTTCAGCTTTTAGTGCTCTCACACTTTGAATGCCAATTACTCAGTCATGCAAGACTGTACACACATTTTTATATATTTTTTTTCACACAAATAGAGATTTCTTTTAGTGGTATTTAATCACCACTGGGTTTTTAACAAATACCCCTAAATGACTCCTTTTTAAAAAGTAGACAGTCCAAGGTATTTAGTAAGAGGCATGGCGAGTTTTCTGAAGTTGTAATTCTTTCCCACAATTCTTGGGAAAATTAAGACATTATTATTATTATTATTATTATTTGTTTACACACAATTGTCATAATAACCAGTTATTTCTCACACACAACATATGTATACTTCCAATTACACCCCAAAATACATTCTACTACTCCTCCCGTGTATGGCAATACCACATGTGTGTGACTATTTCACAGCCTGGCCACATAGGGAATCCAAAATGCAGGGAGCACTGTCAGGTGTTCTAGGAGCATAAATGACACATCCAATTTCATTCCTACCTATCACAATTTTGAAGGTCCTGTAGCACCAGGACAATGGAATTACTCACAAAATGACCCCATTTTGGGAAGCAAACACCCCAAGGTATATTCTATGAATGAGGCATGGGCTGAAGATAGAACTTGGGTACTCTGATGGGCTGGTGACAGGTACTCTGTGGGCTGGTGACAGTTACTCAGGTACTCCAATTGGCTGGTGACAGGTACTTTGGTACTCTGATGGGCTGGTGACAGGTACTCTGATGGGCTGGTGACAGGTACTCAGGTACACTGATGGGCTGTTAATAGGTACTCAGGTACTCTGATGGGCTTGTGACAGGTACTCAGGTACTCTGATGGGCTGGTGACAGGTACTCAGGTACATTGATGGGCTGGTAATAGGTACTCAGGTACTCTGATGGGCTGGTGACAGGTACTTGGGTAATCTGATGGGCTGGAGACAGGTACTCTGATGGACTGGTGACAGGTACTCGGGTACTTTGATGGGCTGATGACAGGTACTTGGGTACTCTGATGGGCTGGTGACAGGTGCTAAGTTACTCTGATGGGCTGGTGACAGATACTCTGGTACTCTGATGGGCTGGTGACAGGTACTCGGGTACTCTGATGTGCTGGTGACAGGTACTCGGGTACTCTAATGGGCTGGTGACATGAACTTGGGTACTCTGATGGGCTGGTGACAGGTACTTGGTACTCCAATGGGCTGGTTACAGGTACTCGGGTAATCTTATGGGCTGGAGACAGGTACTCTGATGGGCTAGTGACAGGTACTCAGGTACTCTGATGGGCTGGTGACAGGTACTCAGGTACTCTGATGGGCTGGTGACAGTTGTTTGGGTACTCAGATGGGCTGTAGACAGGTACTCTGATGGGCTGGTGACAGGTCCTCTTTTTTTTACTGGGGGGCAATCAGTGTTTGTTGGTGTGCATGGTAACGAGCTGTTACCGCAATCTTGTTACCGTGGTTTGTTTACATTCTATGACCACTTTTGTTGATTACATTCTGTGACCCTCTGTGATCCTTCAACACTGGAAACCACCTCATAAACTGGTAAATGGAACCCAGGTCTTCAAAGATTCCCCCATCTCTTTGCCTTTAAGGTGACCTCATGTATATGCAGTTCTCTCTCTTACTTTATATCTCCACTCGGCAGCATACAAAAGAAAAACACTACATAGTGCTTCACCCTTTATAGATTTATTAAAACACTCCCATAAAATAAAACTCACATTAAAAAGTGCAAACATGCACACTCATGCATCAACATGCATGGATTGCCAGTAGTTCTCATTGGCTTGCAAAAAGAAATGCTGTTTCCTCTCGGCTCTCCATGCGTGATGATGTTCATTAAGTAAGCGCCAACCTCTGACAGGGTCACGTGACTTCATCAGGAAGTCAAAAGATTTAATTCAAAATCTTTAGCAAGGAATAAGATCTTTATTTCAGACTTAAATGTAAAATTTTTAGATCTCAAAGGACTTGTCTAAAAGTAACTATTAGATTTCTTTTAACAATAAGGATCCCTACTTGTTTTGTGTTACAAGTAAATGTGCCATAGACCTATATATATATATATATATATATATATATATATATATATATATATATATATATATATATATATATATATATATACACACACACAGTATATATACACAAGCAGCATTGCAGGGTATAAAAGAGCATTAAGAAGATATCTGAATATATACATATATATCAGATTTTAAGTAGGCATTTTGTAATGCTCAGCTAGCTAGTTCTTCAGCAAATAAGTGAAGAGGAAAAACTTGTAAAACATGTCAAATTCTTCAGTGATTAAAATCTAACTGAGGACCATGACATGTAGTACCTAAGTTGTAATTTACTTTGAAAATTATGACAGGAAAGTATTTTAATAAGTGCCCCTGTAATAGCTACTAGGCTAAAGAAAGACATTAATATCTTCATTTTAGATGTAAGGTATACTTTACTTATTCAAGAATAAAGTTGCTTCGCTCAAGTTTAATTGTGCTCTTTTTCCCACTGTGAAGGAAAAATAACTTTGGAAAATGTCACTGATATGGCAGCCATTTTAGTCAGTTCGTTAGCTCTTTTGCATTGAAACACTGATCACTGAAACACTGATCGCTAGAAAATAAGGCAGTTACTGACTGCATTGACGCTTGTTACACTACAATTGCCACGTACCTTGTGGCAGAGCCTGGCATGTAGAGGGAGACTTCTCATTCAGCCCTGGCTTTGGGACTACTGATGTTGCAACAGTGGCCACAACAGTGGCCGCGAGAGCGCAGTGAGGTATGAGTGTCTGTAAGATATTCTATCGGCCGGAGCAGGAGGTAGCAGGTGCATTGCCAGAGACAGAACAGCAGATGGCAGCAGACAGAGACAGCAGACCCAAGACTGGGCAGACAGCATGTGGCAGGTGCTAGGCATGCAGCTAGAAGGTAGCAGGTGTGGAAGGACTGGCAGCACTCAGCAGGTGAAAGACCAGCAGGGACCAGGTAGAATGCAGAGCAGGACAGGTGGATAACTGGATTAAAGGTGAGACGAGCCATGGATGGCAGGCAGAGAATATGCATGTGCTTGTGTGTGCACCTCAAGGCATCCTTTGCAATATAGCTGATACTTCCCTGACAACAGTACTGGGAGTAGATATTGTTCTATTTGCAGACTTTCAATGGCCTGCAAGATACATTATGTGAGAAATTTGTGAACTAATAATAATTATGCTAAATGAATAGAAGCTGCTCCCCTCAAAGTGCTGACTTTGTAAAGTATGGGGTATGTTTTAATTGGGGGCGCTAAAACAATAAACTAAATTACATACATATGTAAATAAAGTGAATAGTGCTCAATGGATAATTGATGATCCATTGTGAAGATTACGGTGTTTAGAAACATTTCATCAATAAACAAAGTGCATCAAAAAGTCCAAAACACAAAATCAATATATGTACAGTATAGAATGTCCATAATTCTTTGTGAAGCAACTCTGGTCTTTACACTATTACCACTGCCAACGATTTCACAACAACCCGTGAATAAGGGTAAAATTCCTACTCACCAGACCACCATGACCTCTTTAAAGCAGGGGTTCCGCAGGTTTTTCGTTTTTTTTTTTTGCAATGCATCTCCCGCTCTTACCTGCTTCAAAAATGCACCCGTGTCTCCCAGTTTTTCTGCCCGCAGCATTGCACTTGTCCTGAAAAGGAGATGTTTTAAAATCTAAAGATGGACGTTTCCATCTTTACTGTGGGCATTGTGAAGCCCAGCAGCTTGTCCTTCCGGGATACGGTGAATAAAATGGAGAATTCGTCGCTGCCCACGTCACATGACCTGCTTGCCGAGTCACATGACCCGCTTGCCGAGTCACATGACCCGCTTGCCGAGTCACATGACCCGCTTGCCGAGTCAAGTGACCCGCGAGACATCGCGGGATTACAGCACAGCACGTCTCCTGGGATTCTAATGACTCACTCCCAGGAGACATAGCGCTGGTCGGGGGAAATGAGATACATGCCCACTCCCGAGGGGAAAAGTGAGTGACAGCCCAGAAAATGCAGGATTAATAAGCTAATAAGGTAAAGAACGCGATTAAAAAAAACAAAAAAGAACGGATTATGTTTTATCAATGGGTAGTGGTTTAAAGCAGCAAAAGTCAAAATTTTGGGTGAACCTCCGCTTTAACTAAAAAGAAGGCCAGGTGGAGCCTTGTATGATAGTGGGTCTGCAATCTTTTGCTGGTACACACCAAGAGGATATGCCTAGAATCTGGTTATCACTCCATGTAATTCAGAAAAAAAAGAAAAAACAGGGCCATAGCGTAATACAGTTTTAATTTAAACAAATCGTTTAAAACATTTACTCGGCACATATTAAAGTAAGCGCCCATTTGGCTGATGTTTTAAACTATTAGGCTATGGCCCTGCTTTTTCATTTTTTCTGAATTACATTGTGGTGGAATGATAACCAGATTCTAGGCACATCCTCTTTGTGTGTACACCATCAAAAGATTGCAGTTAAGGCTCCGTTCACACCTAGGCATTTTTGGGTGTTTTTACTCAGCTCTAAAAACACCCAAGACTAATCCAATTAATTTCAACAGCTTCTGTTCATATCGAAATGTTCTGTTGCCTAAAGCAAAACGCCCATCCTTCAAAAAAGTATATGAGCTTCTTTTTTTGGCAGATAACAGGCATTTTAATTCTTTTACATTAGTAACCTTTTGAACTTCAAAACACCTGTTACAAAAATGCCTGAAAAAAACTGCCTGAAAAAACGCCTGAAAAAGGCCTGTAATATAGCATCGCCTAGATATGAACAGAGCCTAAGTGTTAACAGGGTGCAGAGGGAAATTCATCAGGAAGCTCATAATATTTCTGGTGTGATCAACAATTACTTTTTGCACTGGCTTCTCCTCCTCCCCTTCCCGCCACTATTCAGCTGCTGCAGGAGAAAAATAGAGGGGATCAGTATTAGTAAAAGACGTCCTCACCCCCCTCCTGTGAAGGTTTGGCTTCCTTCTTTTGCATGCCCCCCCGTGTGCTTCCCTGGTTCCTCTTAGGTGTGCTAAGTTTATATTTTACAGTGGCATTTGTTTTATTAACATTTTTCCTTAATATTTAAAAAATTTTCCTTAATATTTATGCCTTGCTAGTAGTGTTGGGCGAACATTTCGGGCTGAGTAAAAGTTTGGCCTGAACATCACCTGTTTGCCCATTTGGTGAACACCCAAATTTGCAGGATGTTTGCCCGCTGAGCACCCCACAATGCACTGTGCGCTGCACAGTGCATTCTAAGCACAGTTTGGGCAAAGTTTTCCAAATCAGGGCAAAGTGAAAACTGGTTGTTAAGGACTGGGGCTGGGAAGCCGCCCACCATGTCCTCAACAACCGATGAGTCATCAGCTGTCAATGGGCTTCATCGCTGATAGATGAATAAAAAAAAAAACATTGCTGGCCATATAAAAAAGTGAAAAACACAATGGCGTGGGGGTCCCCCAATCCATACCAGGCCCTCCGGTTCTGGTAGGGGTTTTAAGGGGAAACCCATGCCAATATTGAAAACAAAAATGGCGTGGTGGTCCCCCCAAAATACATACAAGATCCTTATCTGAGCATTCAGCCTGGCAGGATCGCTCCCCCCTTCCTAAACCATACCAGGCCATATGCCCTCAACAGGGGGTGCACTTTTGGGCCAGTGGTTGTGGGGGTCTGTGGGCAGGGGGCTTATCGGAATGTGGAAGCCCCATTTAACCACTTACTGACCGCTGCACAAACGTATACGTGTTGTTGTGCGGACGCTCGCGACCCTGACGTGAGCTTCGTGACCGTGCCCACGGGACACGCGGACTCGATGTCCGCCGGTGTCCCACGATCGTGCCACGGAGCTGAAGAACGGGGAGATGTTAGTGTAAACACAACATCTCCCCGTTCTGCCTAGTGACATTGTCACTGATTGTGACAATAGTCCCCAAATGGTGTCAAAAGTGTCTGATGTGTCCGCCATAATGTCGCAGTCGCGATAAAAAATTTTTTTATAGATTTTTTGTGGATATTTATAATAGCAAAAAGTAAAAAATATTGATTTTTTTCCAAAATTGTCGCTCTATTTTCGTGTATACCACAAAAAATAAAAACCGCAGAGGTGATCAAATACCACCAAAAGAAAGCTCCATTTGTGGGAAAAAAAGGATGCCAATTTTGTTTGGGAGCCACATCGTCGTATGTGCAATTGTCAGTTAAATCTACGCATTCCCAAATCGCAAAATGTGGCCTGGTCTTTGACTAGCCAAATGGTCCGGGGCTGAAGTGGTTAAGGCCACACAGATCCCAACCCTATGTGAATTAGTATGGAGTACATTGTACCCCTACTCATTCACCAAAAAAGAGTGTCAATAAGAAAACTTCTAAACGTCTCATCTGTAACCCGGGCAGGGGAACTTGTAGTTTTTAATGGACTACAAGCGTGCTGATCAGCAGACTCATAGTCCATTCATTCTTTTCCAGCTTTCTAACTGAAACTGTTCTGTACAGAGACACGGGCAGAAAGCTGGAGAGGGAGTGTGCAGGAGCCTGACATTGCAAGATCCACTGATCATGGCTTTGAAGGCTCCTGTTAAAGAAAAAAAAAAAATGCACTTTTTTTTTCTTGCAAAATGATGTGCTTCTATTTATTTACTTTGAACGTAGCCTTTACATTGTTTCTACATTTCTTCAGTTCCTTCCTGGTTTCAGGCCAGGATTATTTCATATATCCGAGGAATCTTCATGGCCATTTTTTTCTTTTATCTAGAGCAGGGATCTCCAAACTATGGCCCTCCAAGTGTCCAGGAACTACAATTACCATCATGCCTAGTCATCTCTGTGATTGTCAGAGTTGTACAATGCCTCATGGGATGTGTAGTTCCGCAATAGCTGGAGGGACGTAGTTTGGATATCCATGATCTAGAGATAGGGAGGAGGGGAGAAGGGTCTTTCTCAGCTAAGCACATCCTCCTGCATGCATGTCTGAGCTATGGGCAGATGCATTCCAGGAATAAAATGCTACATGAATCATCTGCCCCTACTTAAGATGGCCATGATTGGAGATGCTAGGGGGGTGTTTTTCAACGTATTTGTCACACCAAAATAAAACATGGGGGGCATGGATGGATGGGTGAGTTTGCTTTGAATATGAAAAATTAAATAAACTGTGTTTTCAGTTTGTGGTGTTCAGATAAAGTTTAGTTTTGCTTTAGGGCAGTTCATATATTATTATATTATTATTATTATTATTATACAGGATATATATATAGTGCCAACAGTTTGCTCAGCGCTTTACACTATGTATGTATGTGTGTTTAGCCTTGAGATGAACACAATCTGCATAGTCTATATCAGGGGTCCTCAAACTTTTTATACACAGGGCCAGTTCACTGTCCCTCAGATTGTTGGGGGGGGCCGGATCAATGCAGCCTCATAAATGCCCAGCAATGCAGCCTCACCAGTGCCGAGCAACGCAGCCTCACCAGTGCCCAGCAACCCAGCCTCACCAGTGCCCAGCAACACAGCCTCACCAGTGCCCAACAATGCAGCCTGACCAGTGCCCAGCAACACAGCCTCACCAGTGCCCAGCAACAAAGCCTCACCAGTGCCCAGTAACAAAGCCTCACCAGTGCCCAGCAACACAGCCTCACTAGTGCTCAACAATGCAGCCTGACCAGTGCCCAGCAACACAGCCTGACCAGTGTCCAGCAACACAGCCTCACCAGTGCCCAACAATGCAGCCTGACCAGTGCCCAGCCAGCCTGACCAGTGCCCAGCAACACAGCCTGACCAGTGCCCAGCCAGCCTGACCAGTGCCCAGCAGCACAACTAGCCTCTTCAGTGCCCAGCAATGCAGCCTAACCTGTGCCCAGTTATGCAGCGTGATCTGTGCCCAGTTATGCAGCATGATCTGTGCCCAGTAATGCAGCCTGACCTGTGCCCAGTTATGCAGTCTGTACTGTGCCCAGTAATTTAGCCTGACCTGTAACCAGGAATGCAGTTAGCCTGTCCAGTGCACAGGGATTATTAGAAAGAGGAGCGACACCGGACTTACTGCTATCAACAGGCAGCCACGAGGAGAATCCTTGTGAAGCTTTCCCTTGCTGGAACGGGCTCTCTGTGTCTCCGCCCCCACCCTGGACAGTGCTGGAGATTGGTCCTGTTTCGCTCTATGAAGCGGGGTCTGTGGGGAATGGATCTCTCCAGGCGAACTGCACGTTGTGGGGGCTCCTGTGCCCAAAAGGCCAGGAGGGCCAGGCAAAAGACCTTGGTGGGTCGTATCTGGCCCGCGGGCCGCAGTTTGAGAACCCCTGGTCTACATTGTTCTTGTATATGTTTTGACTGAATCATGGGTGACATGTTGTATAAAATAAAAATGTGTATTCTGAAAGTTTTAATGCACTGCTGAAAGAAAAATAACCATGCTTCACAAATATCTTTCTTTATAAAACAGAAGTTCTTTGAAAAAAATAAAACAAATCAATTCCTTGTACATAAATGATGGTGCTGTTAAATGATGGTGTTGTTCATCAATGCAATTACATTATTGATTAATGCATAACTGAATGTTTACTTGTATGAATAATGTAATCTCAGCTAAAACTAATGCAAGAAAAATCTTCCCAAACTAGAATTACAGCACAAAGATGAAGGCATTTGCCATTAAAAGACAGATGTACATATTTACTTTGGCTATAGTTGCAAGCAGTGTCCAAGCTGTTTATTTATATTTATTTAAAGTATGTTCCGCCAGCAGGAGCAGCAATTACATGAAGCAAAAGGTGTGGAAATGATAACATCTTTAAATTTTAAAGGAATCAACATGAGATAAAATCTGTGCAGGGTGCATAGGATGGATTATTGGAGGAAGGCTTAATATTCACAGAATTCCAGGTTGAGTAGGTTGAACTAAGAAATACATCTTATAAATTCTTGTAGTTGATAAGGGAAAGAAATGGTTTTTAATTTTTATGTTTCCTGTTTCTAATGTACAGTATTATTTTTGTCTCTGTTTATATTTAATAATATAATCACATTTTCATTTGCACATTATGCCCTATCAGTTCATATTTATCTCTTTGCCTGAGCTTATTGCAACTATAGACAAGAAAAAAATAGACATTTCAATCTCATTTGGACAAGATATTAAATAGTAGAATTGTCCTACTGTCAGCAGAGACTTGTAGAGTCATAACTACAGTCTACTTTATATTAAGACAATGAGATGAGAACTGTAGTATCAGAAAGGCAGCAGTTTGGAAAACTAAATGTATTCTGTTACATATTTTTGGTAAAAAAAATCCAAATAAGCATATATTGATTGGTTTGCGCAAAAGGTTACAAACTATGGGATATATTTTTTTTACTAGGAATGGCAACGATTAGTGACTTATAGTGGGACTGCAATATTACGGCGGACAAATCAGACACCTAACTGACACTTTTGATTTTTTTTTCAGGAACCAGTGACATTAAGGCCTCGTACACACCACCGGATCTATCCGCTGGGATTGATCCGCGGATCATTTCCAGCGGACAAATCCGGTCGTCTGTACGGCCTAGCGGATATTTATCCACGGAGATTTCTCGGCCGGATCGATTTCAAGCGGATATAAATTTCTAAGCATGCTAAGAAATGTATCTGCTTGAATCGGGTCCAGCGGATTGATCCGGTGGTCTGTACGTTTTTACAAATGTCTCTTGTTGCATTGGACAGTTGTCCTCAGTGTTGTTATACGTTCATATTTATGATACCTACTTGTAAATCTTTGCTCCAACACACTGCAAAACTTCTTGCCTTCTGTGTGCCAAAGGTTTATTTGGTGAAACTGTCTAATCATGACTACGTTTTTTCTTATGTGATCAGTATTCCCCTTGCACTTTGCTAGGCTTTAGACATTATGGCCCATATTCTCGTAGATGAGCGTAAAACTCTGTGGGCGTAATGTATCTCATTTACGTTACGCTGCCACAAGTTTTACAGGCAAGTGCTTTATTCACAAAGAACTTGCCTGTAAAGTTGCGGCGGCGTAGCGTAAATCACCCGGCGCAAGCCCGCCTAATTCAAATTAGCCGGGTAGGGGGCGTGGAGCATTTAAATTAAGCGCGTTCTCGCGCAGAAACGTACTGCGCAAGCGCCGTCCGAAAAATATCCCAGGGTGCATTGCTCCAAATGACGTCGCAAGGACGTCATTGGTTTCAAAGTGAACATTAAAGGGGGTCCAGCCCCATTCACCGACGACTTACGCAAACAACCTAAAATTTACAAATTTCGACGCGGGAACGACGGCCATACTTAACATTGGTTTCCCCTAATATAGCAGGGACAACTTTACGCCGCGCAAACCTAACGTAAGCGTCGTAACTTCACTGCATCGACCGCACGTACGTTCAGGAATTCGCTAATTTGCATACTCAACGGGGAAAACGACAGAGGCGACACCTAGCGTCAAAAAAAAAAAATGCATTTAAGATCCGACAGCGTAAGAGCCTTACGCCTGTCGGATCTAATGGATATCTATGCGTAACTGATTCTAAGAATCAGTCGCATAGATACGACGGCCCAGATAGGACTTACGACGGCGTACATGGCGTTGCGCCGTCGTAAGCCCTTTGAGAATCTGGGCCTATGTGCTTTTTCCACAGAACCCTGAGGATAGTTTTGTGTATTACAATGGAAATATGAAAGGTCTAGAATAGCTTTTTTTTAAACTATTGACGTTTAACCACTTCAGCTCCAGAAGAATTTACCCCCTTAACGACTAGAGCATTTTTTGCAATACGGCATTGCATCGCTTTAACTTGACAACTATACTACTACTTTTTGCTATAAGAAATATCCCCCAAAAAAATATATATAAAAAAAAATCTTCCTCAGTTTAGGCAGATATGTATTCTTTTACATATTTTTGGTAAAAAAAATCCAATAAGCGTATATTGATTGGTTTGTGCAAAAGTTATAGCATCTACAATATAGGGGATAGATTTATGGCATTTTTTTATTATTTTTTTTGTGCTAGTAATGGTGGCGAGCTGCGATTTTTATCATGACTGCAACATTGCGGCACTTTTGACACTATTTTGGGACCATTGACATTTATACAGCCATCAGAGCTCAAAATAGCCACTGATTACTGTATAAATGTCACTGGCAGGGAAGGGAAGCATTAGGATAAAAAACCTTCTGTGTGTAGCAGCCCCCCTCAGCCCCCCTAATATTTCCCTGAGCCCCATCTCTATCCAGCGATGTCTACGAATGCCTTGACCTCACGGGACTCTCTCTCCTGATTGGCTGAGCCACAGCAGCAGCGCCATTAGCTCCCACTGCTGTCACTCAAATTCAGTTAGCCAATCAGGATAGAGAGGGGGCAGAACAGACTGTTCCATATTTGCCTGCCTTCATCATTACCTTTTTTCCTCACTGAACTTGGGAGGATTGATACTAAATTGATGTTGTGATGGTGAAATTGGTGGGATGTTAGCTGGAATAAGTATTCTTTTTTGCACATCAGTGTGAATGATTCTAAAAAAAAAATTAAGTTCCTCTTTTGACGCTTTTAATAATTCAATTTTCTTTTTTGTAAAACTGCTTTTTACAAACCTGAAGTTTTTTTTTTTTTTTTAAGAGGTTTGTTGTTACTTTTATCATAATTTGCCAGTGATTTTCTTCTGATCCCTAGATAACACTTCAGATCAGACTCGAGTCTGTGTTGATAGGTTTCCCACTCCATGATCAATGGATTATATCTATGCATATTCTCCACTTTATGATGTACCTGGTTGTTTCTTGGAACTTTGCTTGTGCCTGAAACGTCTAATACATTCCTTATGTCGTGTAACCACAATCATTTTTTGGGTTGTAGAAAAAACAACGTTTCCTGACTGACTCCATGGCAGCCTACGTGTGGGTTAATCCCGCCTCCTCTCCAATGCTATAGGACCCCATACCCATAAAAGTCAGCTCACCTATCAGTACTGTGTTCCTTTTTTGTCCTCCTCATGGACCTACATCACGTTTGTTCCTGCTGGCGTCCGTTTGGAATATTTCCCGAATTTTTGGCATATCATCCATGCGGTACAGCTCAGGGCTGAGCTACGAGTTGGCCTGTGCATTTCTTTGGCAGTATACACTCCATAGAGAAGAAGGGATCTGCCGCTCCAGCTGAGTGCACTAAGCAATCAGTGTCCTCTCAGAAGCCTGGGTGCAGGCAATGCATGGAAACAAAGCTTGAAAGGAAAAAGGTGAACAACCGCACTTCCAAAAATATATACCCCAGTGATGGAATGGAGGTTGCCACGGTATGCCTGAAGGTGGACGCATCAACGGCTGGCAAGGTCTGAACCTTTTTCACTTCCTCCATGGCAGTCACCTCTGTGTCTATTTGTTTGTTTGTTTCCCTTTATTTTCTGGTACTCTCCGGTACCTCTGTGTCCCCTCACGGCGCATGGAATGCATTTGCGTTCCAGGGTGCCACGGTACTTCCGGGTCACGGGCGCTGCCGCCGCTCTGCGCATGTGCGGGGCCTCTGTGATGAGAGAGTGGGTAACCGCTCAAAGAGAACCAGGTAATCTGATTCCTGTGGTCCGAGCCAAGGGTGCAGGCAGTGCAATCAAAATGCAGGTTAGGATGAAGGAAAAAAGCTGGGACAGCCGCACTCCAAAAAAACTCCTCCTTTAATTAAAAATCACAAAATACATGCCACAGCAAAAAACAGCACAACAAAAGAAAAGCTGACGTTTCGCACTATGCCTTAGTGCTTCTTCATAGCTAGTGTGTAAACAGTAAAATGAGTGAATATATACCTTACAACCCAATGAGTGGGAGGGGGCTCTGGAAACAATTAAGTTAAACAGGGTCCCCTGTGAAGTTTGGGTGTGTCTCGACAGACAATCAGAGAGTGTCTCGTGTGGACTATGTCTCATGCAAATTCATGGTGAATAGTGAACATTGGATAGAATGATGTGTTGACCCAATAGAGAAGTGGGGTGCAGAAAAATGTGAAAGAGAGTGTAGGAGTATGTGTAAGTGTGAAGAAATATATTTGAGTGTAAGAGAAGTGAAATAAAGTTTTTTAGAACTCTTCTATAAACGGCCACACATGTTCACATCTTTTTGTTTTTGTCTTTGTATTAATGGTTCAGCTCACAATGAATGTTTAACCAGTCCAGATAGATGCCCGGTGTCTCAGTTATTATTTCAATAATGAGTCAGTAAACAAACACATACAGGCAACAAAAATACAAAAAACAAAAATAATATAATAATAATCATAAAAATAATATGCCTGAAGAAGCACTAAGGCATAGTGCGAAACGTCAGTTTTTTTGTTGTGCTGTTTTTTGCTGTGGCATGTATTTTGTGATTTTTAATTAAAGGAGGAGTTTTTTTGGACCGGGGCCTCTGTGATAGTGAGGCCTGGCTCTCGTGTTCACACAGTGGCAGGTGGTCCGGTGACCGCGCAGGCGCCGTTAGGCTGTCTTCACGGCGCAGGCGCGAGGTGGAGGGGGCGGTGACGTCACCAGGCCGGGGATTCGAAGGTCTGCCTCCTGTCAGTGCGGGAATTTTCCTCAGACAGTGAGCGGTGGCTTCCCCCAAGCTGAGTCTGCACCAGGATGCACTATATGTTAAAAAAGTATATGTATATTTTTGATAATATAAAAACAAATAATAATAATAAATAGATGTTTTTTCTTCTGGTTGGCTTCCCTGGTCTGGGTAGCATTTATGGGTCATCCGCAGACTGTATGTATTTTTTGCTGACGTCCTGTCCAGAAGTTATGGACAGGTCACTGCCTTTTTGCAGCCAGCCCTTGCGCACTGGGTAGGTGCAGGCAAGGGGAGGGGACTGAGGTTGCATTCTCAAGGGTTTGAGATTGCGTTTGGTGTCCCCACCCCCCAATCTTTCTTTCGCAGCTCTTTCAAAAGATCGGACCAGCAATTTGTTTCTAGTATGGAAGGTTCTGAACGCTCGGGAGAAGCTCACCCTTAAAGGCCTGGCTGGAACTTCTGGCACATCTGTGTGGACTTAAATCGTTGAAGTCGCAGGGAGCAGCGGTACATGTCCCAAGGAACGGAAATTCCCAGGGGGTATACCCCCCCCCTCTCTAGTAGCACAAGAGAAAAGGTTTATGGCGACCAGTGACAGTCTTAGCTTACCTAAACAAGTATATGTAGTATGAAGGGTCAAATGTAGACTCCGTCTGGCTATTCTTAATCGACTTAAAATACTTACCTCCATGTTCTGGTGGCGAAGGAGTTTTTCAGATACCTCCGGTTGCAAGTTGGACGATAACATCTACATTTCATCTTCCTTCCTTTTGGGCTGTCAACCCCACCCAAGTCTTCTCTAGAATTCATCTGGCCATAGTGGCTCTCATCAGAACGTACGTCCTTTCACTACTTCAACCTCCTGTTGCTGTCCCAAGACAAAGGGTAGCTGCTGGTTCACAGGGAGAAGGTAGTCTCCACCTTGGCCAGCTGTGGATGGCTCCTAGATCAGTGAAAGAGACACCTAGAACTAGTCCAGCGCCCGCTGTACTTTGGAGCCCAGCTTTGTTTTTTCTATAGTGGAAAGCACCATCCCACTCCCAGTGGGGAAGATCTAATTTTTTCCAGAGGAGAATTTAATTTCTCTTCATGGCTGAAGACCTCATGGTATCAAAGATTATCGGCCCAATGGGCTCCACGATCCCTATGGTCAAGTGGTCCCTGCAGACGTACGCCCTTCTTTCCAGCTAGGTTGTCGACAGCAACGGAAACCAAGGGGCAACAGTCAACCTATTTCACGTATCGAGGATGAGGGGCAACCTTTTCTGGTGGCTTCAGTTCTAAACCGGCGTAATTGCCCCATCTCATGGGTCATGGTCACGACTTATGCCAGCAGTTCCGGTTTGAGAGCCCTCTGCAGAATGGATCCTGCTCCAAGACAAATTGGCTATGCTTCTTCTAATCCCGGGCTAGATCGTTCTGGAGCCTCAGGCAGCTTAGGGTGCCCTTCAGTCCTTCTCCCGTCTCCATAAGGGGGAGTCAGTTTCATTAAGAATGGTCGACACCACGGCGATCTCCTATATGAAGAGTTTGAGAGAGCACTCGGGGGGAGGTCAAGCCCATTCTGTCTTGGGACCAGAAGAACCTGTCCAGCATTTCAGTGGCTTGCATCCCCGGAGCCCAGATTGTCCAAGTGGTCTATTCATGTGCAGACATTCAAGTGGATCCTGTTCCTGGGAAGTCAATTCCGAAGTGGATCTATTCTCTTCACTGGCAACTTCAAGCTTAAGAGGGATTTCACTCAGGGCCGTACAGTTAAGGCCTCCGGTATGGATATCCTGACAAATCAATTGGGTTCCAAGAGGGCATACGCCTTCTGACCACTCACATTCATCCTCACGTTCCTAAAAAGACCTCATGCGGAAGTGATCTAAGTGATGGTAGTAGCACCTTATTGGCCGCACAAGCTTTGATTTTATTTTCCCTCCTGAGCTAGCTCAGCTTTTGGGATCAGGTGCCTCATCCTCTCAGGCTGGATTCTTTTTTCCTCGAGGGTCAGTTCTGCACCCCTGTCCGGTTTGGGTGCGCTTTAAGTCTGTTTTTTCATTCTGATGAGCTCTAAGGAAATGGGCATGAATTAGGTATTTAGGGAGGCTGAGCCTCTGTCAAGAATGATTGCGGCCTGAATCGTTCAGTCCATCCAACAAGCTTGTAGAGTCGAGGGCTTGGCTCCTCCGGAGCCAGTGAAGGCACTTTCCACCAGGAGTATGGTGGTTTAATGGGCAGCAGTCCAGCACATTGCTCCAGATGTTATCTGTGAAACGGCCCTATGGCCTCCATTAAGACCTTATGTCACTTTTGTAGTGAGCCTGCTTCGCTATCTTCTGTGATTTTGTATTTGTACATCCTGTTGGTTGATGGGTCAAATTGAATTTTTTTCTGTTCATCATACCTACCCGTGTGGTTTGGCTAGTTATTTCCCACACGTAGGCTGCCATGGAGTCAGTCAGGAAAAGGGAAAATTTATTATCAATACTTACCGTAATTTTCCTTTCCTGATGGACTCCATGGCAGACGGAGTTCCCACCCTAAAGGTTAATAAGGGGTCCAAGAGTCGGCTAGTTACGGAACACAGTACTGATAGGTGAGCTGACTTTTATGGGTATGGGGTCCTTAACCCACACGTAGGCTGCCATGGAGTCCATCAGGAAAGGAAAATTACGGTAAGTATTGATAATAAATTTTCCCTTTTTTTTCAACTTCATCATTAAAACGGCCTTGCCTACACACGATTGTTTAAAAAAAAATGCTCTAGCAAAGCGCGGTGACATACAACACGTACGGCGGCGCTATAAAGGGGAAGTTCCATGCGGATGGCGCCACCCTTGGGGCTGCTTTAGCTGATTTTGTGTTAGTAAAAGTCGATTTGCGATTTTCTGTCTGTTACAGCCTGATGAATGTGCTTACTCCATTATGAACGGTTGTTTTACCAGAACGAGTGCTCCAGTCTCAAAACTTGCTTCTGAGCATGCGTGGGTTTTTCACGTCGTTAAAGCCCACACACGATAATTTTTTTCAACCCGAATAACGACACCGTTTAAAGCATTGTGAAAAAATAGAGCATGTTCGAAAAAAAATTAGGCCGTTTTTCAGAACCCGAAAAATGCTTTGAAGCCCACACACTATCGTTCGAAATGACATTTTAAAAAAAACGTTGTTTTCTAAAACCTGAAAAATTATCATGTGTACGCGGCATTAGGGTTCTAATACTTTGTGGACTGTGGGTTTCTTCCTGCTGCTGAGTGACTGATTTGACTTTCCTCTTAACAGAATCTGGTTTATAACAGCCAATCAAACAACATTTTAAAGAAAGGTCAGCAAAATGTCATTATTCTTGTCTATTTTTGAAAGGCTTCCCTTAAGAGAATAGACATGGGAAGTAATGACTGTTAGGCCCCGTACACACGTTCGAGGAACTCGACGTGCCAAACACATCGAGTTCCTCGTCGAGTTCAGTGTGGAAGCCGCCGAGGATCTCGGCGGGCCGACTTTCCTCATTGAACAACGAGGAAATAGAGAACATGTTCTCTTTTCGGCCCGACGAGTTCCTCATCGGCTTCCTCGCTGAAAAGTGTACACACGACCGAGTTTCTCGGCAGAATCCAGCTCCGACCGAGTTTCTGGCTGAATTCTGCCGAGAAACTCGGTCGTGTGTATGGGGCCTTAGAGGATTTAAGTTGATCAATAGTAAAAATGATGTGAGAGTGAAGCAAATGCCCCATTTTTATCTCACAGTAAATACATTAAATAGGAATTGCTACAATTTATTTCACATCTCTTGCATTCTATAAAGTAATCCTTTGTATATTCATAATTAATATGTATAAGATGTCTTTGAGACATGTGAAGATAATATACTGTAGATTGGTGTGTCTGTATAGCACAATCATTCAAGTCTTCACTGTTCAGTTTTGGTGCTTTTTACCTCCTGAAAATCTGTCTTATTGTTGATATAAAAGTTTTTAGTGCATGCTGTAATTTCACAATATGCCCTAAGAATGAAATTATGTTTCAGACCTTAGGGATCTACCTAAAACATAGAAAGACTAGCAAAGACTTATAAAACTTCTATAGTAAGTTCATTTAGCACAGCTGGCAGTCTATGAAGACATCATCTAGTTTGTAGGCACTTAAGTGTGTAATTCTCTGCTAAAAAAACTGTGCCACTGATCGCAGGATCTGTACTATAAATTATAGGCAAAATGTTTCTCCCTGTTATATAATATTGCAAGAAAACTCTGCTCTGGATAAGAACTACCAAACATATATAATTTCAGGTTGTGTTTATCTCAATTGCAATATGTAAAATAGAGCTAAAGGATACAGGTTTCAGCAGCCTTGACATAGATTACTTGGATAGAAGGGTCACCAAACTTTGGCTACTGCCGTTTAAAAAAATGTAGTGCCCCCCACATTTGCTTCTTTTTTTTTACAGTGTGCTATTGCGTGAATGTTAATGTGCTTTTTTGTTAATGTGCATTCTGCTTAGGCATTTTGAATGGACTGCCAATGAAGAACTATAGAATGAAAAATTGAACTACACTTTCTTTTGAATGGCGTGCTTAACAATGCATGGTATATGTGTTAAAGTGTGCTTCAAGGTGGGTTCATCGGCACCTAATGTACTGTCCACATGGGGTGTCAGTGTTAATGAATGACAACACAGTGTTGTGCATTGTTATGCGAATAGGTAACACAAAGTAAAATGTTTTTCATGAAAGGAACTTAGCTGAAAGGACTCTACCTTTATGTAGGGTGTCATTACTGCCATCTCCTTTAGAAGATCTGTTGTTTGGCCTATACTGACCAATACTTTTTTGGATCAGTGATCTTAAATAAGTGTGCAGGTCAGCTGTTCCAAATCTTATTTCAATTAACTAGCTTTATGCTTGTACCAGGTCCGTAAGTCAAAAAAGTATCATGGCCATAAACAGCATGGCAGTAGACATTTCGAGAAGTAGATCAGCAATGGTAGAATCTATATTTCTCATTGTGTTTGAGATTCCCTGGCTTTAGTTTTTACAATATATTTAACTTGTTTTGAAATAATATGCATCAAGGCTTCAATAGACTTTAACCTGTGTGCCTTCAAATGCATGCCTAGTAATGCAAAATAATCTGTTTTCAGTAGGTATTCAGTTTTCCAGCTAAACCATTGGCTAGAATAATTTATGTTTGTTTTTAACCCCTTGCCGACCAGTGCACAATGATATACGTCGGCAAAATGGCACGGCTGGGCAAATGGGCGTACCTGTACGTCCCCTTTAAATTGTGGCTTTGTGAGCTTGCGCACCCGCCGCATGCTCTGTGGGCGTGCTCTGTCCCGCGGACTCGATGTCCGCCGAGGGTCTGCGATTGTGACACGGAGCGGCAGAGCGGGGAGATGCCTGTGTAAACAAGGCATTTCCCTGTTTTGCCTAGCAACATGACAGGGAACTATTGTTCCCTGTCATCGGCAGAAGTGATCTCTGTCATGTTCTAGTGAAACAATCCCCCCTACAGTTAGAACACAATGAGGCAACACAGTTAACCCCTTGATGGCCCCCTAGTGTTTAACGCCTTCCTTGCCGGTGTCATTTACACAGTATCAGTGTGTTTTTACAGCACTAATCGCTGTATAAATGACAATGGTCCCAAAATAGTGTCAAAAGTGTCCGATGTGTCCACTGCAATGTCGCAGTCACGATAAAAAACGCAGATTGCCTCCATTACTAATTTAAAAAATAACAAAAATATGTAGAAGAATACATATCAGCCTAAACTGAGAAAGAAATTATTTTTTTTATATATTTTTGGGGGGTATTTATTATAGCAAAAAGTAAAAAATAATGCTTTTTTTTCAAAATTGTTTCTCTTTATTTGTTTATAGTGCAAAAAATAAAAACCACAGAGGTAATCAAATACCACCAAAAGAAGGCTCTATTTGTGGGAAAAAAAGAACGTCAATTTTGTTTGGGTGCAATGACGCATGACCGCACAATTGTCAGGTAAAACTACGCAGTGCTGTATTGCAAAAAGTGCTCTGGTATGGAAGGGGGTAAATTCTTCCGGGGCTGAAGTGGTTAAAACACAGAAGAAAATCCTCCCACTTCAGCCTGGGAAGATTTTACCCCCTTCCTGACCAGAGCACTTTTGGCACAGAGCTGGTTTAACTGACAATTACACGGTTGTTCGACACTGTACCGAAATGAAGTGTGCGCCCTTTTTTCCCCACAAATAGAGCTTTCTTTTGGTGGTATTTTATCACCTCTGCGGTTTGTATTTTATGCACTATAAACAAAAAATGAGCGTAAATTTTTTAAAAAATAAATATTATTTACTTTTTTCAATAATAAATATCCCCCAATTTAAAAAATAAAATAAATGTCTTCACCAGTTTAGGCCAATATGTATTCTTCTACATATTTTTGGTTAAAACAAATCACAATAAGCGTATATTGATTGGTGTGCGTCTGGAAACTATGGGAAAGATTTATGGCATTTTTATTATTATTCTTTTTTACTAGCAATTGCGTGATCTGCGACTTTTAGCAGTTCTGCGACATTGCGACGGACAGATTGGAGACTTTTGACACTTTTTTGGGACCATTGGCATTTATACAGCGATCAGCGCTATGAAAATGAACTGATTACTGTGTAAATGTCACTGGCAGGGAAGGGGTTAACACTACGGGGGGTGTTTAAGAGGTTAATTGTGTGTTCCCTCAGTGTGTTCTAACTGTATGGGGATAGGATTGACTAGGAGAGGAGATATATCGTAGGGTGCAATGACGCATGACCGCACAATTGTCAGTTGAAACAACGCAGTGCCGTATCTCAAAAAGTGCTCTGGTCAGGAAGGGGGTAAATCCTTCCGGGGCAGAGTTGTTAAAAAAACAGAAGCATCCCATTGCTGACGTTAGGCTTATTTTCTGATGTATACATCAAATCAAAGCTTTGTTAATTGTGATAGACATAGATACATGTTGCAAAATCTATTAACCACTTCAGCCTGGGTGGATTTTACCCCCTTCCTGACCAGAGCACTTTTCACAATTTGGCACTGCGCTGCTTTAACAGACAATTGCACGGTTGTTCAACACTTTACACAAATGAAATGTGTGTCCTTTTTTCCCACAAATAGAGCTTTCTTTTGGTGGTATTTGATCACCTCTGTGGTTTGTATTTTTTGCTCTATAAACAAAAAAAAGCATTGTTCTGGAGAGCCATTGTGCCGCAGTATATCTGCGTGACATGGTCGGGAAGAGGTTAATGAACTGTGTGTTGTTTGAACTTCCTTCATCTGTACTGTAATAACCACCTCCAAAAAGATAAATGGTTTCCGAGTGCCTTTTACTCTATATGGTATTACTGTGTGTAGCTTTAAGGAATAAGTGCATGTTTAGTGCACTGTCCATAGTTGCATATCATTTCCTGTTCCTAACATATTTCTAATAGGTTATGCTTTCCTAAACCATAGCTCTGTGGAGATCTTTTCTGTTCTCAGCATAATTCTAATAGGTTATGCTTCTCTAAACCACATCTCTATGGAGTTTGATCTTGGTCTGGCCATATTTATAATAGAGTATGCTTCCCTAAACCATAGCTCTTGCTTCACTGCAGCCTTTCTTGCATGCATTAGCTGTACCTAAAATGCTTCAATGGAAATTCTCGACCATGCATTTTTAGGGCACAGAATGCAGGACTGCAAAGATTTTGAAGAAAAGCTGCATAGTTCCAGACAGACTTCACAGTAAAGGTCCCCAAGCAGTGGCAGTTACCTAAAGAGTAACTTCACCTTCCTGTGATGATTTGTTTTTATCACCTCTTGTTTGATTTTCTGGGTTATCCTCAATTCACATACTCGTATGCCCAGTAAGTCCAGCATTTTCCAACTATGATTCACTTCTGCTACTGCAAGCAAGGTCTTATTCTGCTATTTTCCTTTATTTCAGTCCTACAATACTATCCTCTGAGTTCTTGCAGCCAGCCCTGATGATGCAGTGCAAGGACCATACTTCAGCACTATAAGTCATTGCTCCTGTAATACCCTGGGATATGTGACATGTATAGGCCAGGAGGTTCCAGGAGCAGGGGCATGTCATTCTTGCATAGGCAGAAAAGGAGGCACTGGGCAAGAGGAAATAAAAAGTACACACACACAGAGTTGGCTTTTTGTAGATGTGAAGGGGGAAGGAATTGAATGTGGCAAAGTGTTTAATCAAACATAATGAATAAATACTTAGAACGGCAGAGAGATAGGGTAGCTAAGGAGAGAGCACTAAAAAGAACACTTATCTTTTAAACATTTACAATTACTAATGTCATGTATTTGTATAATTTCCTTTTTGGAGAGTGTTACTGGCCTGAAAACATCCCGATGAGCCTGAAAGAACTGGGTGGGAATACTGATTTATTTAAAAAAATGTAATGCTTAATAGAGCTAGTAGATGAGGCAATCCATTAGAGGCCTGCCATTTAAACAATGCTAATTATCCAGTCTGTTCTATTGGAGATTATTATTACATTTTTTGTCTCCTTTGATGTGCATTTTTAGGTATTAATGGCATTTAGCTTTACCATTCTAATGTTTCTAGGCCACTCCTTACTACCACAGGAAAAAAAAAAATTCTATGAGCTCTGAATCCCCTGACATCACAATTTTCCCCTCAATGTTTACACAAACTCCATCTGAATTCCAGAAAGATAAAAAAAAGCACAGACAATTACATTTCCAATAAATAATAAAAACATGTTTTTAATGCAACAAGTCCAAGTACCTGGCTCTCAAGGCTGTGCTGTATACACATCTGGACTGTGAACATGCTGGAAAATGGAGGGAGCAGAGTGATGACATATAACTGTGCTGTTGCTCTTTCATTATTTAATCAGATGAACAGTCCCTATATGCTTTATATGTAGGTGTGTATTTAGCTTCTTATCTAGATCACTGACTGCAATAAAAGAAGCAAAAGGGTATTGTATTCTAAAAGTGGAAGCTCTCCGCTGTCAGAATACAATACCCCTCCATGTTGAATTAAAAAACATCCTCCCCACATTGTGCCATAAGTCTCACTATATTAATACCAACTTCTTCTTTGGGCATTTGAGATAGGAAAAGGAGCCATTGTACCTCAACATTGAGACTATGTAAGGGGGGAGGATTTCCCACCCCCTTGCAAACTAACCCTCCAATGTTGATGAGCAAGTGGCCTGGTCTGTTATAGGAGGGGGGGTGAGCACTCACTAGTATTTTTATTAATAATATAATACAGGAATTTGTATAGCACAGCTTACGCTGTGCTTTACAACATAAGGGCAGACAGTACAGTTACAATACAATTCAATACAGGAGGAATCAGAGGGTCCTTCTTGCTAGAGCTTGCAATCTAATCCCTTTCCTAGTCACCCAGGCTGAATGCCTAAAATGAAGGTATCATACTGTTTTGTAATACCACATGCAGCCCTGTTAAGAAGGAGGAAGTTTGATTTTGTAAAGCGGTAGTAAACCGCGACTTTTTTTTTTTTTTTTTAAAACTTGCATGGTAAAGCCAGGATGAGCTAGTATGCATACTAGCACTTTATGAAATACTTACCTTAGAATGAAGCCTTCTAGCGGCGCACTGTCACCGCTGACAGGCTCTTCCATCTTCACTTTGTCTTCCTTCCGAGTCCACATTCTCTGGTCCTCGGATTGGCTGCCCAGCGAAGCCTTTTTATAGGCTTACCTGTAGGCACAAGTAAAAAATAAGCGTTTGCTTCCACTTTAAGACTCCCTTGATGAAACTGGAAGCAGGTAGCTTCCTAGATACCTTTTGACAAGGAATGCTTGAGATCCATTTATCTTCACAATTTAGGACTTTTTTCTAGATGTTTTTAAACCAACCATGGGACTTTCTATTGTTTTTTTTTTTTTTTTATTCAAGTTCTCTTGAATGAGGAGACATGAAGGACTTTAGATATCAGTTGCAGCAATGCTTACTTTACAATGTAATACTATGCTCTACAACTCTACAATATATATTTTACACATCATGGGGCAGATTCACATACAATTGCATGGGCGCAGCGTATGTGAGATACGCTACGCCGCTGTAACTTACTTTTGTAAGCTTTGAATCCAGAAAGAATTTGCGCCGTAAGATACGGCGGCGTAGTGTATCTCTCGCGGCGTAATGGCGCCTAATTCAAATCGGCGAGTAGGGGGCGTGTTTCATTTAAATGAAGCGCGTCCCCGCGCCGAACGAACTGTGCATGCGCCGTCCTTAAATTTCCCGCCATGCATTGCGCTAAATGACGTCGCAAGGACGTCATTGTTTTGATGTGGACGTAAATTACATCCAGCCCCATTCATGGACGACTTACGCAAACAAAAAAAAATATTTTCAAATTCGACGCAGGAACTACCATACTTAACATTGCTTACGCCACCAAATAGCAGCTTTAACTATACGCTGAAAAAAGCCAAACAGAAACGACGTAAAAGAATGCGACGGCCGCTCGTACGTTCGTGGATCGTCGGAAATAGCTAATTTGCATACTCGACGCGGATTACGACGGGAACGCCACCCAGCGGACGCCGATGAATTGAATCTAAGATCCGAAGATCCGCCTGTCGGATCTAACCCAGATGCCGTCGTATCTTGTTTTGAGCATTCAAAACAAAGATACAACGCGGGAAATTTGAAAGTACGCCGGCGTATCACTAGATACGCCGGCGTACTCTCTTTGTGGATCTGCCCCTATATGTATTTTGATTTACACTGAGCAAATTTGTATTAATTTTTCATTTCCATATTTTTTTTACTTTTTTTATTTGCATAAAAGTCCTAATAAATATAACTTTAATAACTTGATTGTCGTTATCTATTTCCATGTGAAATTCAAACACATATGTTGAGGCACAGCTTGTGGCACGTTTGCTACCCCAATAAAGAAAATGAATTGTTTTTTGTATATATTATTTGCACTAGGAAACCACTTATGCCATGTCAAACGCTGTCACCAGTCATCAGTCACCACTGATGAGGCATAACCTCTCTACCTTTGGCTAACACATTTTGATGACAAAATCACGAGCACAGCATGAGATTCCAAGTAAACATATCTTGTTGTCTCTGCTTACACTGATGACACCTGAAGTCAGTGATTGGTTGTTCTCATTTGAAGCAATATGGAAGTATATGGAAAAGCAAATAGAATTTGACATGAGTTCAGAACATTACACATAATGCATGCATACATCAAAGTTTGTCTCAAAGTCAATGCTAGAACAAGTCAAAAGCCCTGACATTCTACCACAACACAATAACCTCTTGTATTCTTAAATGTTTATTCTCTAAAAGGAGAAGCTTATAAAACATTGCTAATATATTCTGTACAGTGCATTTCCCTCAGGCTTTCTGTTTTATTCCAGTCATCCACAGCAAAACAAGTACAATTACAGCTAAATGGGACAAAATTATTTATCGGTTTCAATACTATAGAATGTAATAAACCTTTAATCATGAAGTAATTTTACAATTTCTTTATAGTTTACAAGAGGTTTATTATTTTCCAGCTTAGCAGACAATAAGACATAAAATACGTATAATTTTCCTGCCACATCCTTCGGTAGAGTAAAAAATACAAGAATGTAGAAGTGAGATCAATAAGCAAAGAAATCTCTTTATTATGTGTGTCAGGATTTGAAGAAAAGAAATAGTAAATTGTCAACAGATTAAACACTAAATTTGTCTCTGAAGCTGTATATAATCTACTACAAAGTGTTCTTAAGCTGCCTACTCACACACAGAGAGTTTATGAATATTAACCATACTCATTTATAAATAATTTGTACTCACATAGAATCTAAATTATGAAGATTTTTGGAAGGCTGGTTCATTTTCATTGCTTTTTTCAGTTTTAGATTTCACTATACAAGTTACCAGAAGGGTTCAACTCCTTTATGTTGATTGTGTACATTATCATTTGGTTGCTGCAGCATCCCAAAAACAAGATTTTATATTTTTAGATTTAATCTAAAGATTCTATATCAAAAACTATCTACTTCACGGACTATAAATCCAACTCTTTGTGGAATGTATTTTTATTATTATTGAAATGTTATCTCTATTTCTAGTAAAGAAATATAGTGCATGACTTTTGTTGTAAAACACCTAGTTTTGGCAGTAGAAATGCCCAATTGGCTGCCTATGGCAGGGAGCATCTGTTATCTAACATTTACTGTTGATTTCTGTATATGAAATCAGACTGCTTCCTCTGTTAATTCTACCATGATGCAGTTGCAAAAATTCATAGTTAAAGCGGACCGTACATGAAAAGTTCAAGGTCCGCTTTAAAGACATCCCTCCATCCCCCAAATAAACAACACTTTACCTGAAAGCTGATGAAACATAAGTATTTTTAAAATTAAAAATACTTTCCTTGGACTAAGGATGAGCAAATTCTGTTTGAAATTCAGTGAAACTGAATTCAGTCTGTTAGTTGATTCTGGAAATGTTTAGGTCTAATAGGCAAGATATTGTAAAAATAGGCCTGGAAAGTTGGACACTGCTATGTACCAATGCCTTTCATATGAGCAAAGAATTTTGATTGATTGTAGTGTGAAATGGCAATGAAATAATTGATAAATATATCTTCAAATGTATATCTGTTCAATAGAACAGTGTTTCCCAACTCCAGTCCTCAAGGCACACCAACAGGTCATGTTTTCAGGCTTTCCATTATTTTGCACAGGTTATTTGATCAGTTTCACTGCCTTAGTAATTACCACAGCTGTTTCATCTGAGGGAAATCCTGAAAACATGACCTGTTGGTGTGCCTTGAGGACTGGAGTTGGGAAACACTGCAATAGAATATCATAAAATACAGTAAAAGCACTACAACTGAAAATTTTACATTTATAACAGCAGAAAAGTAAAAATTAGCAAACACATATACACCATTTTAAAATAGTTTTACTGCAAAAAAATACTGTATAGGTAAACAGTAACTTTGTTGCACTGGAAATTCCCTTTAGAACTTTTGAAGCTATTATAGAAATGGTCAAAAGAGAATAGAGGAAATATTAAATTATAAATCGCTCCTCTTGGAATTGCTCTAAATCTAGAAAAGTACATGAACATGCCCGCAGGTAGTAAGGTAAGAACAATTAGCGTGTAGAAACAGTTGTAACTAATATGTTTCATATGTAACAACAAAGAGCTTTTATCATGTTTTCCACCTGATCTGCTGTTAGCGGCTTTTCAACAAGCCTTTATAAGTTGAGGGAATCAAAATTCATGTCATAGCTAGGCCAGTGAAAAGTAAAATCAGATGTTTTGTTCCGACTAACTTGCTGTTCAGTAATACATTTGAACTTGTATTTTTTCTACTTTAACAAGGAGAGTCTGTGCATTTCATGGCATGGTAGATCAAGCATAAAATAACTTCTTGCACATTTAAAATGCTCTGTAAGTGCTTTAGATCAGTCTTGTAGACAAGATGAACCTTGTAAGTTCAATGTGTTACATGTCACATAGATGTACTACTTTTTAAAATCAATATTGGGAGGATAAAGTAAGAAATTGATGTGTTTGATTTGTGTGTCTTTGCATAATTATAACCTTTTCCCGATGTTGGATTGGTTTCACTTATCAAATAGGATGTATGATACCAACACTTATCTCTGTGTTATCAAATCAATCACAAAAACTTTTTTTTTATAGTTTGTTATTGATATATTTTCATCATGCAACATAGAGTACAAGTAGTTCAAGACTATGAAGATATAAGTTCAGCTGTATGTTATAGTAAATGTATCCTCATAAGGCACACATATATGAATATTCAACAGCCATTGGATTACCCACTTCGAAAACAAAATAGTTGCAGAAGATACATTAACATGAGAGTAGGAGACCAATGGTCAAAAGAGGATCTACAATAAAGAATGATAATCTCAGAATGTCAATAGCCAAGTATTTTAGAAATTAAACATATATAAGAAAAATAAATTTATATAAAATGAAACATAGGGTGAGATATAAACAAAATATACCAGAAAATAGACGTTGGTCTGGGCTACATGAGCGGAAAGAAATAGCTAGGGATGAGAAAATATTATCAACAAAGGATGAGCCATCAATTTACTTTAAACCAGTTTTTCCATATTTTCCATTGTGTATGAAACTGTTTACTAGTACTGCATCTGATGGTGGAAAGCAACTGCGCTAAATTAGATGAGTACCTATGTTTGGATTAATAAGCGGCAACTAATCTGTGAACAACAGTGTACAAAAATAGGAAAATAAATAGTTGCGCTATACCAGAAGGTGTACTATCGTGATGAGAGTACATCCATAGTGCATGTTACCTGTGAAGAAAACACACTCTCTTGTGGTGTCTAATTATGATTAAATAACAAACATATGTGATGAATACCACAACTAATAAAAATTATATACATGTGTCACCATAAGTAAATAGAACCACAAGTTCTGAAGACAATGATCGGCAGCAGAACTCATATAAGTTTGATAAGAAATATAAAAAAACAGAAACGTGAAACATAAGATAAATAAGTCCAAGAAATGGATGCAAGGAAAGTCCAAAAATGGTGTAGCTATTCAGACACTAGTGCACATTCCACTTGACTGTGTTCCAGTGATCCCATATAGACCCAGTGTGAATCCGCCACCATTAATATACTAATCTGCTTACCAGATCAGAAGGTCTCAAGGACCAAAAACAGCATGTAACAATCCTGTGGGGAACTAGTAACCACTGTGTCCGGAGTATGGTAATTCAAAGGGCTTCAGATGTAATCACTCATATGCAGCAAGTCATGTAAGGAAGAAAACAGCTCCACATGGCATAAAATCCGGATGATTTATTGATAAAAAGGAACAAGTAAACAACTCACATTTTAGAAGATAAAATCAAGCCTTAAGCCTGTAGCTCTGGCCGGACACTAACAGGCAAACCCGTTCATGGAGAACATCAGCAAAAGAGGGTGGTGACGTCAGCACGTCGCTCGCTCCGCCCAAGGCAGAACTTGTGGTTCTTTTTACTTATGGTGACACATGTATATAATTTTTCTTAGTTGTGGTATTCATCACATATGTTTGTTATTTAATCATAATTAGACACCACAAGAGAGTGTGTTTTCTTCACTGCATCTGATAGCCATTGAGGATTCATAAACATAGTGGCCCAGATTCAAGAAGCACTTGCGCGGGAGCAAGTGTGATTTGCGCCGCGCAAGTACTGATTTGCTCCCAGGCAAATTTGCGGCTGATTCTGTAAACCATTTATGCCTGAAATTCTGCCTTTTTCGCGCGGACGCAGCCTCGCTGCTCCGGCGCAATTATTGCGCAATTTTGCGTGGGGTGTAACTTGCGCATTCATGGAATTCCCTCAGCGAATATGTAAATTAGGTACTGCCGGTGATTCAGAAACATGCGCGTGTGATGCGCATCTTGCGCTGGAAGCGCGCAAGCTTTTTTCCCCGCGCAAACTTGCTCCTGCTAAAAGCAGGGGCAAGTTAGCAAAAGATGGCCAAATGTCAGCTGCAGGAGCGCGCAACTTCAGCAGCACCTAGACAGACGAGCTGAACAAGCAGAGCACCCACATTTTCGGGACCTCACATCTGTGCACCAACATGCCAGGGGCAGCTATGGTTCTTGATATTCTATTGACTGAGCCGACTCGTAGGAGGGCACGGGAGAGGATTTACAGAGGGCGCTACAACCTTTTTGATATGAGTGATAATGAGGTGTATCACATGTTTCGCTTCAGCCCTGAAGTCATCCTTGAGTTGGTAACAATCCTGCAGGATGACATCAGCAGCCCGACCCATCGGGGACAGGCAGTGCAGCCACTGGTGAAGGTAGTGGCAACCCTTCATTTTTTGGCAAGTGGCTCATTTCAGCGCACAGGTGGAATGGTGGCGGGGATGTCCCAATCCAGCATGAGCAGGTGTGTGCACCAAGTGATCCCTGCAATACTCAGACGCATGGGCACACAATTTATCAAACCAACCACGGCTGACCTGCGGCAGAAGGCAATCAGTGATTTTTATGAAATAGCCAGATTCCCACGCACTGTGGGTGCAATAGATTGTACCCATGTGGCACTACGCCCCCCCCGGCTCCTCGAGCATATCTACTGCAACAGGAAGCATTGGCATTCGATAAATGTGCAGGTGATTGTGGATGCACATGGCCTCATATGGCATGTCCGTGCCAAACACCCAGGGTCAAGCCATGACAGTTTTATTTACCGACACAGCCCCATCCCAACCGAGTTTGACCAGAACATGCATGGAGACATGGGTGTCAGGTATGACTGCCCCCCCCCCCATGATGCAGACATCACAAGGGGCACATGCACGACTAACATCCTCCTGTCTTTTCCCTTCCAGGTGACTCTGCATATGCCCTGGGACCTCACATGATGACCCCATTTCGTAACCCTCAAACACCAGGAGAGGAAAGATTTAACGAAGCCCATGCACGTACCCGTGCGGTGGTGGAGCGCACATTTGGCATCCTTAAATCTCGATTCAGATGTCTGGATAAATCAGGGGGGACCCTGTTGTATTCACCCAACTTTGTGTGCCAAATCATCGGGGCATGTTGTATTCTCCACAATTTTGCTGAGAGAAGGGGCATGCACATTGAGCTACGCAATGACCTTACCCCCGAACCACGCAACCCCCCCCCCAATAAACACTACCGGATCTTCTGAGGGAAGAGCAATCCGGAATGGTCTTGTGGAACGTCTCTTTGCACATTAAACACACCCTGATCTTGTCACAAGTATAATGCATGTATGCACACCACTGTAGTCCCTAGCACACACACGACACATGCACCCCAAATTGGATTAGACCCAACAATACCCCATGGTATTAGGGAGCAGCAACGCCGCGTCAAGGCTCCAATTATGTTGCTGTCCATTCATACACCTTTCACATGGCAGAGGGTGACACCCCTTTTCCAGCAGGAGTGCCACCCCCCCATTCACACACCAGTCACACTGTAGTATACACTCCTCACCGTGTGTAGGGACTACAAATAAATATAAAAGCTCATATTCTGAGCATCTACAAAAAAAATAAAACTCATATTCTGAGCATATAATAATTGTTCAAATTATATTTTTTTTTAATTTCTTCTTTGGGCCAAGGGTGCCCCGGCTCCGGCTCCTCAATCTCCGTGGTGCGGAGGAGGCATGGGGTGGGGATGGAGGGGGGGGAGGAGCATCAACCCCTACTTCCAGACTCCTCGCAGGTGGTGGCTGCATGCCCTCCATGGCGTTGGCCAGGCGGGCGAGGATGGTGTTGGTCTGGGCCAACATCCGCATTTGGCGGGTGGTGGTGTTCCGCTGATGACGGCGGGTAACTCTCCCCTCCTCCCGCACTGCAGCGGTGTTGGCCTGCACAGCAGCGGTGTTGGCCTCCACCGCAGCTGCCATCCTGCTGACCTCAGCGGTTAACAAAGCGGGGGCGTTCTGCTGAGCCACCAAGCAGGTGACTATGGCCTTGGAGTTGCCACTTATTTCATCCAGGCTCTGTGAGACCGTCACGGAGGCTGGAGGGTATATGCCTAGTTTTGGACAGAGCCTTCCTGGGAGGAGAGGCTCGGGCACGGACAGAGGGAGAAGGGGAGGGGTCCACAATGGAGGGGCTTGCCCTGGAGGGGCTTGCCCTGGAGGGGGATGACGTGCTGGCCGGGGGGGTGGTGGGTTGATCAGGGATGGTGGTATTCTCCTGGAGGGAGCCAGAGTCCTCCTGGATGAGGAAAAAGGAATCCTCCTCCAAAACCACTTCCTCCACCATACTTGTCCCCGGTAGGATCTCCTCCTGTACAAGCATTGCCATAATGTCCATGGGGCCTGACTGGACCCCTGGCTCAGGTATGGATGGCGTGGGTCGCCCTGCAGCCGAAGACGGCCCAGCTTCATCATCCTCATCACCACCTGTGGATGACACCAAAACGAAAGACTTTGCTGGTGCAACACACTGCTCACATGTTCACTTCTACCCCCTCCCATGATGCACAGCAGATATGAAACAAAAATAATTGTTCCATCTTCACTTCTACCCACAAATATGTTCACTTCTACCCCCTCCCATGATGCACAGCAGATATGAAACAAAAATAACTTACCAGTCCCCAAGTTCCCAACAGTGGAGTCGTACCCTGCAAGTCCCTCCACCTGCTCCTGCACTAAACTTTGGGCAATAAGCTCCTCCTCATCCCAGGAACGCTCTTCATTACCCAGGGCATTGATGTCCAGGGTTATGGCTTCATAGATAGCCCTCCTTTGGGCAACGGTGGTGTTTGACCGCTGGGCACCATATAGGACTTCTTTATGTTGCTGGAGTGCAGCAATTAGGATGTCCATCTCCGCAGCCACGAAGTTTGCCTTTCTTTTTTTAGTTCCTTTGGGAGGTGCCATCTCTTCAAAATGGGCTGAATTTCCTTGCTCAGGGGGGGTTGGAAAAAGCAGGATGAAATTCAGCAAAGAACCTGCGCAAGTCTGCTCCTATTTATTTGCTCAGTGCAAGCAGCTGAGCAGGATTTGCCCTGAAAGTATGCTAGGCGCAGTTTGACGCATGCGCAGACGGAAGCGCCGTAACTGCGCATGCGCGCGCCCGGCGCAAACCTCTGCTGAGCCGAAAAATGCTCATTTACATAGGGGCACACCCACTTTCACTTGCGCGGCCTTGCGCCCTCAGCTTTGCCTTAAACAGGAGCAAATTAACTGAACAAACGATTCCTGAATCAGGTGGCAATTTGGCTAATTTGCCCCAGCGCAGAGAAATTCAGCTGAGCAGCTCATGTGTAAGTAATGGGCAAATCTACCTGAATCTGGGCCAGTGGGAATAAGTAGTCTCGAATACTTCAGAAGCATTGGGCGCCTTATCTGATTTCCAGTTTTTGCTTTTAATGTTCTAACGACCAGAAAAATGTGTGTAGTCACAATGCGAAAGTCAGGGGGGAAATTTTTAATGCCTATGTTCAGTACTGTCAAGCTTGGATTGGGGGATAAAGTTAACGGGTTCAGGGAATCCCCAGAAACCCTGAAAGCCGACAGACAATGAGTAGGCGGGGAGGACTATACCGGTACGGGGTAAAGTGTTTATATTCAAACAGAGTGATACAAAAGAGTAATTTTTAAAAAGATTTATTCACAAAATATACATAAAAAATATATTTTAAAAAGAACAGACAATACATTTAAAATACAGTACATATACAGCGATTAGGTCACCAGATGTGCAATCCCTTCAGAGATAAGGAGGAGGTACAGGTGAACCAGAAGCGCCATGAGACAAACAGTCTCGGGTCTCGACTAGTTTCACGATTTATTAATCGCTTCGTCAGGAGACGATCTATGGGCACAGCGTCCGGGTCTCCCAGCAAAGTCCTAGAGCGACCAACAATTGGGGGTTCACAAAAGGAAAATCCTAGAAAAGACCTGGTTACCCAAAAGGGCGTATCAAGGTAATAAAGTAGGGGTCCCAGGACTGGTAGTCCCGTAAGATGAGAACGCACAAAGCGTTTACTAGTGACTGTGAGATTGTAAACAACCACGTGAAGCTTGAGTGAAACAAAGTTACCGGTTCACTGGTTCAGAGGCAGCATTTACTACTTCTATGTACATGGTGATGCACATGTCCTGGGACCCTGGCTCAAATGCCATTTGCCATTTTCACTAGTAAACGCTTTGTGCGTTCTCATCTTACGGGACTACCAGTCCTGGGACCCCTACTTTATTACCTTGATACGCCCTGAAAGGTTCAAATCTTATCTTGGATTGGGGGATGTCAGGATCCCTCTAATGCTCAAGATGGAGCAAAATATGCTATGCCAAAAGCTAGTCAAATGTTTGCAGGTCCAGTACTAATGAAGAAGGTTGCCTACTGTGCCACAATTCCTCCAGCATAGTGGGAGTCGGCAGAATTTGGACAGTCTGTAAGGCAAAAGATACCACATAAGGGCTGTTTTTTACGATAGTTCCTAGTGGTTTACACATTTAGAGGCTTTGTAGGTTGATTTAAGTGTGTATTGCCATTGTGAGTTTGTGATGGATATGCCTAGGTCAGATTCTCATTTTCGGTAAGGGTGGGATTTGTTGAAGTTGAGTTTTATGTTGGAAGAAATTGTAAAAGAAGGATATACCCTTGAGGCCTTGTACTCACGACCGGATCTGTGCGCTGGAAACTGTCTGGCCGACAGTTTCCGGCGTACAAGGCTGATTTGAGTTTGGTTCCGCTGGCGTGTACACACCAGCGGACCAAATTACCGTCGTACCGGAACGCGTGCACGTAAACTACGTACGACGTCACTATAAAGGGGAAGACCAAACTTAATGGCGCCGCCCTCTGTTCCTCTTTTGCTAGTTACGGGTTTGCTCGTGTTAGTGAAGGTTTGGTTAGAGCTGATTCGCGCTTCTCGGTCTCCAGGCTTTGACAGCGTGTATTCACGGGTTCAGTGCGTGTGCTTGCGGTAACGTAGTTGTCATTCGGCTATAGGCTAGCAGGTTGTTTCTGCTTTAGCAGTTGCATCCTGTGCGCTCGTATCTGTTTGTCACGCGTTTGTCGCAGGTAGTGCTGGATTTGCGAGTGCTTTCTGTTTCAGTGTGTTCTTGACTGACCAGCCGGCCGGTTTGAAGCCATGATGGAGCAGCAGCGTCAATTTTCGCGAGTTGGTGCTGTTTATGGGATGGCTGGTGGATATGTTCATTTGTCCAGTACTTTGGCCAGAAACAGGGGGCGGAGGCGTTTCTGGACCAAGAATTGGTTGCGCCAGCGTGACCAGTTCTCACATATGCCTCTGCTTAGGGAACTCCAGGAGAATAATCCTAATGACTTTAGGAATTTTCTCCGCATGACGGACCCCGTATTCAACAGTCTGCTGGAACTTCTGTCCCCCTATATCACGAGGCAGGACACTGTGATGCGCCAAGCCATCACGGCCGAGCAGAGGCTTATTGCCACGTTGCGGTACCTGGCGACTGGGAGGAGCCTGCAGGACCTCAAGTTCTCGACAGGCATCTCTCCGCAGGCGCTTGGGGTCATCATACCGGACACGTGTGCTGCCATCATCAAAGTTATGCATGAGGAGTATATTAAGGTAAGTTTCCTGGCTCTAATAATGTGGCCAACTAACTTTATTTTTAATTTCCCAGATATGCTGTGTGTTTAACTAACGTTCCCTTTTCTCCCTATGCATGTTGATATCAGCTTTTACATGTTTTTTTCTTGACCTACCTGCATATTTGTCCCTTACCCAATATTAACCTGTCCAGCATGCTATCCTAGGGACAAACCCACCTTGCCATTTTTTAAAACAGGACTTTTTGGTTTTTGTGTCCCCCCCCCCCCCCTTCAAACTTTTATTGTCCCCATCAGAGGGCTGTGGAGTCTCTTAATGAAGTGGCCCTATATATTTCATTTCCCAAATTCTCCATGCACATTTTTCAAATGCAATTGTAATACTGTGAACTGTCACAAGGATGCTTGTAGGATGTTTTTGTTACAAAGTACTAAATCTCTTTTTTTGTTTGTCCCCACAGCTACCCTCCACACCAAAGGAATGGCAGTCTGTGGCTTCCCAATTTGCCCAGCGGTGGGATTTTCCAAACTGCGGTGGAGCAATAGATGGGAAACACGTCCGCATTGTGCCCCCACCCCGCTCGGGGTCCTACTATTATAATTACAAGGGTTATCATAGTATTGTGTTGATGGCGGTGGTGTCGGCACAGTATGAGTTTCTATATGTGGACGTGGGGAAGAACGGCCGGATGTCTGATGGGGGAGTGTTCGCACGGACTGATTTCTATGATCGTCTCCAAGCTGGTGGTCTGGCATTGCCACCAGATGAAGATAATGTGGAAGGACTTCCGTTTGTGTTCCTAGCGGACGAGGCTTTCGGGCTTGGTCCTCACCTCATGCGGCCTTTTCCCCAGAGGACCCTCACCTCAGAGAGGAGTGTGTTTAATTTTCGGTTGGCCAGGGCTCGGAGGGTAGTCGAGAATGCCTTTGGGATACTCACCAACCGGTTCCGCCTGTTCAGGACATCGATACATCTGGCGGAATATAAATTGGACACCGTTGTATTTGCCTGCTGCATTTTGCACAACTTTTTACGCAGGCACTCCCAGACGTACCTACCCGACATCGGTTCTGAGGCAAGACTACCCTCAGATCCCCTTCCCGGGCTGGACACTGGTCGCGCTGGCTTGGCCCCCCAATCAGCTCGTGAGGTACGCGACAAATATGTTGAGTACTTCATGGGTCGGGGGGCCATTGCTATGCCAGATCATATTTCTTTCTAATTCGGCCCCCAAAGAAAGGAATATTCTCTCAAATAATAAATAATTAGACCATTGGACTTTATACAGTTGTTTGTCATTAATGCTTTTTCTCCTTTTATCTGTCTTCCTGGTTCTCTAACTAACTTCTTCAATTGTAATGCATAATTGATTTCTCCACTTTTAGTAACTAACCACATTTTGCACAGTATTCACTCATCTACAAACAGGGTATTGAGTCTAGAAATAAGAAGCAACTCCATTTGTAAATTTTGAGGTCAAGTATTTTAATTTTTGCTTGTTCATGACCCCAAAAATTATTTTATATTTTTTTCATTACTCCCTGCTTTTGTACTTAGGAGTCTAAAATTTTTTTTTTTTTTTTTTTTTTTTCAGGTAATTCAACCAAAAATATTATGCAGATTATACATTTATTAACAAGTTCACATTTTTGTTTATCAAATATAGTTAGATTTATTGTTTACATATATATATATATATATAGACTATTTTTGGTGTGGTGTTTACCGCCTTAATTTTTTTTTTTTGGCATATTTTTTATGCACAAAAACCAATATTTTTTTAACCTTTTTTTTGGTTTTTGGTGTGTTTTTCAAAAAGAAGATTTTTTGGTGAGATTTTGGAGTCAAATCTCGACTTCACTAAATTCAGTGATTAGAGAGATTTATAATTCTATATATATATATTTTAAATTTTTTGGCGTTGTTTATTCTTTATGGTCTAAACTTTATAGTATCCCAAAATGTTCAACATGGTCAAAAAGTAACAAAATCCAATTCAAAAAATATAAAAACTCACAACAGCAGTCAGTCATGGTGTGCTTTCACACTGGAACACGCCAAAATTGGAAGATACACACATTCAGTGCAAACTCGCCAAATGTCATTGGTTCAACAGACAAATGGCCACATGTGCTATCTGACATCATGGGTGATCAATGTCTGTGTTCTGTGGGAGCAAACCCTTCCTCTCAACTACTTGAGGATGGAGGAGGGGGTTGGACCCACAAAGCACAGACATTAGATATTCTGTGATGGCAGATAGCACATGTTGGCACACTGTGTGTGTATCTTCAAATTTTGGCGTATTCATTATTAAAACTGTAAAAATGTTTGTGGGGGCGGGGGATGTGCGGGGGGTGTTTCAGTCTTTGACACGGCCCATCATGTCAATAATGTTTTTAAAATTAGATTCGATGACCATCATTCTTTGCCGCATATTGTCCATTTCCGTGCAGCATTCCAAAAGGACATTTGTTAAATTCTCTTCCATGACAACCATCCTTTCACGCATATTGTGCATTTCAGTGCTGCACTCCATTACCTGCTGAATAATTATAGCAGCACTTGCACGTGAAAATATTGGCACACCATCCTCCTCCCCTAAAAAAAAAAAAAAAAATGGCATTTACAACATTATTTTTCGATGAGGCCTATCTACATATGTTTTTTTGAATCAAGCTAGGGTGACACTGACCTGATGGGCTTCTCCTTTCCACCTCTTCGACATCTTCTATCACTCCTCCTTCTTCCACCACCTCCCCATCATCTTCTATCACTCCTCCTTCTTCCACCACTTCCCCATCATCTTGGACTCCTCCTTCATCCATCAATCCACCTTCTTTCAATTCGCCAAATTGTTCTTCCGCCACTTGCCCTTCATCTGCTAGAAATTCTAAGTCCAAAATTACTTCTTCCTCCTCTCTTCCTTCCTCCTTTCTTCCTTCCTCCTCTCCTTCCACATCCTCTTCTCCTTCCACATCCTCTTCTCCTTCCACATCCTCTTCTCCTTCCACATCCTCCTCCTCCTCCACATGTTGAGATGGAAGATTTTGGCCTTGTCTGGCCCTCTCTGCCTCCTCCAAATGCTGGCGACTTCTTTCCCCTGAAATAAACCAAAAAAAATGTAGACTCATCAGCACACAGATATTGGAGAGCATAAATCGCACACATTGCTTAGAAGATGCTTTCATTTAGTTACTTTTATCTTTCACCAAACCTACATTTTGCAATTACTTCTATATGGCAAGCTCTGATCCTGCCCCTTTTTAGCAAAGTGACACACATGGATGTCCCCCCTAAACTGTATTTCTGGGAGACCCTACCAAAACCCATTTTTGATTTGGGGAGACACAGGTGCTCTGCATTGCAGATGTGAAAACATCTGCTTTATTACCACTGTTTTTAGAATGAATCCTGTTTGCCTTTCCCATTCTCATAATTTTATTTTCTAGAACTAGCTTTTACACAATGTTTACAAACAAAGTTTTTGGCCAGTGAGCCATGTCCAGGTGTGTTGTTCCTGGAATAACCGAGCCTTTCTAAGAAACTATGTGATGTTACGTTGTTTACTAAGAACACTATTTGTAAATATGTCGGTATTTATGTCATAAAAAATAAATGACAACATGTCTTTAAAATTACAAGCAGGCCAAGGAGGCAGATGGTGAAATATACATGGCAACACATTATTGCAGACAATCACCCCCCCCCCCCCCAACCCCAATATATATTTACTTACTTTTACGCAGAATTTTAAGTATTTTCTTCATCTGATGTGGCTCCCTCAATTTTAAGTCTGACCATCGTTTCCTCAGCTGTTCCTTGGACCTGGTGATCCCAAACATCCTCTGCATTCTCCTCGCCACCTTGTCCATAATATGTGCCTTTCGGCGGTTAGGGGTCTTGTATGGCCCTAATTCACCATCATAGTCCTTCTTTCGCATGATGTAAACTAACTCCACCATTTCCTGGAACCGCATATTAGTGGCTTTATATCTTCTTTGCCTTGATCGGGACGTCCCTGCCTCTGTCCCTTCACTTGTGGCATGAGAGCATCGTGCCCGCTCGTGTGACATCGCCATCTTTCCTTTCCCACAGAGATTATGGGCGTGGAAAAGATGAATTCTTACGCCATGGGCGGAGAAGAGGGCGGCGTTTAATACATACGCGGAGTGTAGAGAATGCAAACAACGTGTTTACGTCGGTTACGCGGAGAATCTTCGAGCGCATCCAGAACATACACAGTTAACGCCATATTTCCTAAACTCATTGATTAGGGGCCTCGCAAAGGTGACGAGGGCGGGGTTTAATAAATACGCGGAGTGTTTAAAAGGTGCACGCCGTGATTACGCATCTTACGCGGTAATTAGGCGAGCGTGAGAAACGAGGAGCGAGAGACAGGAAGGTAAGGAAATTAAAAATGTGATCAGCAGAGGCCTTGAAAATGTAGACACATGGGATGGGGGTTTGGGCTGTTGGTTGCACCCTTTTTAAGCTATTCTGTCTATGGGGTACCACAATGTTATTTTGGTATCCAAATGCTTTTGGACACCTCACAAAATAGAGATGTGAACAATGCTGTACCTCATTGACAAGTTTTTGAATGGTGTATTCAGATCAGGCAAAGTATTGTTCAAGTGTTGGTTGTACAGAGGTCATTAGGAAGTGTCTTTTATGTCATCCATTGTCAGGGGCATGAGATTTACACATGAAAGAGTGCCTAGATGAATACTGTCATTTGTAAGCATTGTTTATTTTTCAATATTAAAAATATTTACTGCAATGTGAACAATGGCTCTGCATCTAGCAAATCAATGTTTGGTACAAGCAATGCGGCCGAGCTGCCAATCATTGTTTAAACAAGAGAGACTGTGTTTGTAATTAGATATAGGTAATAAATTTGAAGACACATATTAGATCAAGGTCAACGCTGATCCTTTGGAATATTTATTTTTCTGTGGTTTATGTTTTTGGAATCTAGACTCAAAAAGAAATATAATTTTTCAAACAATTCAATGGACCTCCTACAAACCAAGGAAGCTATAGAGGCCTTACTCCAAAAATATCAGGAGACGCCCATCCTGTGGAATTCCAAACACGCATTATATTGCAATAAAGAGGTACGAGCGGCAGCACTAGAAGAGCTAGCAAACTATATGCAAACTTGGGTGCCAGGATGCACTGCCAACATGGTGAAGGATAAACTTGCCAACCTCAGAAGCACATACAGGAGAGCATACAAAGCTAATAAAAGCAAAAAATCGGGAGCAGCAGCAAGACAAGCAAAGGAACCCAAACTGTGGTATTATAAACAGATGGCTTTTTTGCGGGACGAAATGGAAGGCAGGAAAACGATGTCGAGTCTTTCTTCCAACCTTTCCTCCATGCTACCTTCCAGCGGACCTTCCCCAGATGACCACAGCCCTGCAGAGTCGGAGGAAGAGGGCCTGGCTGACAGAGATGCAGATCTGCCACCCTTCGATGAGGAGGTATAGTAGTTTCCTCTATATTTCTGGCGTAAATAATTCTTGGTGGATTAATGATTAGATATTGTAAAAAAAAAGCCAAGCTGGGAAAAAGCAAAAAAAAAGGTGTTCAGACAAATAGGTGTCAGAGATGACAACTGCAGGGGTCAGAAGTAGAGTGTATTCAAGTAATAATGAACAGAAAATACTAAACGAAAAACATGAAAATGAGTGTGGTTTTATTTAGCGAAATTGTAAAAAATGTCCTTTTTTTGCACACAGGAAGAAGAGATCAGCCAGGAGGTGGCAGATCCTCAGGTGTCTGTCAGCCAGGAGGAGGCCGGGGTCAGTGGCAGCCAGGAGGAGGCCGGGGTCAGTGGCAGCCAGGAGGAGGCCGGGGTCAGTGGCAGCCAGGAGGAGGCTGGGCCCAGTGGCCTGCAGCAGGTCCCCCCGGCCAGGAGAACCACCACCAGCCAGTCTTCTCCCCCCCAGGTGAGGCCATCAGGCCGAAGGAGGCAGTTGAGGCCTGTGGAGGAGGCAAGCCTCCGCATGATACAGGAGGCAAGCGCCATCATGAGGGCCCCCCTCAACCCCACAGAGGCCTTCAGTGCCTCATTGGCCCATGATTTAAATGAAGGGGAGGAGGACCAGAGAAGACTGGCAAAGGCCCTGATGAACCAGGTCCTTTGGTGGATGCAGAGGGGCCTGCTGACCCCAGAGACTGGGCTATGTGACCCGGCCCGGCTTGCGGAACACCATCCTCCTGCTGCCACATCGACCCCACCTGCAAGACCCCGTGTTAGATCCGCTGGAAGGCTGCCTGGAGGGAAGGCTGGAAAGAGGAGTAAACGTTGATTCTCTGCCTTCCATTTCCTTCCACATAAAGGACATATTGTTTGTACTACCACAGTTTGGGTTCCTTTGTTTGTGTGCTGCTGCTTCATATTTTTGTGTTTGGCTCCTGAGGCTTGGAAGTTTATCCTTCACCATGTTGGAAATGCAAGTTTGCATATAGTTTGCTATCTATTCTAGTGCTGCCGTTCTTTTTATTTTTTGTGATGACATTTGCCTGAATAAAAGGCTTTTTGCTTTCATTTGAAAACATGTCTATTGTTTGTTATACTGTGGGGATTATTAGGCAGCAAACCTTTAATAAATATACAATGGGTAATTTACAAAGGACACACTCCTTGGGGGGGGGGGGACATTTGGTGTGCCAACATGGTTTAATATTCTCTAATGAAACACAAAAAAAAAAAAAAAAAAAAAAAAATTACAAAAAACATGTAAAAAAAATTTTTTTGAAATGGTGACATAACTAGAAACAACAAAAAAAAAAAAAAATTATGCACATTCCTTTACAAAAATGACTACTATAAATTATGGAGGACCACCAACCAAAACACACGTCTGGCATAGAAAACATTATTAAAGGATTACATCACAAGCAAGAAATGTGACATTTCAGTATGGGACAACTCTATTGAAATTGCATCAGCAAGAGAACGGGGTTATTCTAGCAAGAGAAGAATTAATAAAACGAGGCAAGAAAATGTGGTTTAGTGCGCCTTTTTAAGACATTGTTCTCTTGCTAGAATAAAAGGTTTCTAATGACGAATGTGCCATATCCCAAACAAACGCGAGTTTTACCTGAACGAGCGCTCCCGTCTCCTCATTTGGACTGAGCATGCGCGGGGTTTTTGTACGCTGCTTTTGTGTACAGACGACCGAACATGTCTGACGGACACGATTCCAGCAGACTGTTTTAAAGCAAGACCAGGAAACAGTTGTTCGTTGGAAAACGGTCTGGCCGACGATTGTTTGCTGGAATCCTGTACGTTACTGCCTACACACGAACGAACATGTCCGCTGAAACTGGTCCGCGGACCAGTTTCAGCAGACATGTTTGGTCGTGAGTACGGGGCCTAAGAGGTGTGGGGACTGTAGTATAGAACCGCCATATCACTTCTGGGAGATATATATGGTGTGTTTTGATGGATCTCAGGAGATGGAAAATATGGTTATATTTATAGCAATTTGCGTTGTTAAGTTGAATTGTTTTTGGAGTGTGTCACATGGTTTAAGGGTGTCATTGTGGTATAGATCGGCAATCCACTTTATGCCTTTATTCTGCCAATCTGTGGTTTTGAAGTTCGGAATCACATTTGCAAGGTTAGTGAAGGATATGGGGATATCTGAATTGCTGGAGGTAGTTTGTGAAGGTCCAGCCAAGCCAGCAGGGAGGCTTGTATTGTGGGTGGGAGGTGTTTGTATGGGGAAGGGTTGCCATGCATCCAGGAGCAAGAAAGAGTGTTAGGCCGCGTACACACGACCGGTCCATCTGATGAGAATGGTCCGACGGACCGTTTTCATCGGTTCACCACTGAAGCAGTCTGATGGTCTGATGTGCGTACACACCATCAGTTCAAAAACCGATCGGGTCAGAACGCGGTGACGTAAAACACACAACGTGCTGAAAAAAACGAAGTTCAATGCTTCCAAGCATGCGTCGACTTGATTCTGAGCATGCACGGGTTTTGAACCAATGCTTTTGTGTAATAACCATCGGTTTTGACCGATGGTCAGCCGTCCATCAGTTCGATTTTAAAGCAAGTTCTCTAATTTTTGTCCGAAGGACAACAGACCGATGGGCCGTACACATGGTCGGTTTGGACTGATGAAACTGAACTTCAGTCCGTTTTCATCGGTTTGGACCGGTCGTGTGTACGCGGCCTAAGTCTTTAGTTTGGCTTAAAGCTTGCTCAATGCTTCTCCAAAGAATATCAGGGGAGGGATTAAACCAGTTTTTAAATTGGTTGAGAATGGAGGCTCAAAAATAATCCTGAATATCTATTAATCTCATACCTCCACACAAGTCTGTGTTTGACCAGGAGAGGGTTTGAAGCATTCTGGTTGTTTTAAACACCAAATTAATTGCGTACGCAGGGAATTTAAAGATCTAAGATGTTTACTATGCAGTGGAATGGGAAGTGTTCCGGAAAACATACAATATTTGAGGCAGTAAGAGCATTTAGTCACAAAAACTTTAAAGTGAATGTATGATTAATAATCAAAAAAGAGGTGTAATAAGGGTTTAAATGTCCAAATGTTCTAACCTAGTTGGATAAAATATAATACACAAGTCTTTAAATAGACCAGTTGATACTGCCCAAAATGCAATTGAGGCTCCACTTCCTGAAATCAGGTGACAGCATTGGTATGTGTTCCTCGTGGCAGTGCTTACCCATCCATGGCATTTTTTAACAAAAGCTAGCGAACTGGTATTGAAAAAAATCTGATAAAAAAACAAGATTCTTGTCCCTTAGATTTAAAGCAGAGTTCCACCCATTAATGGAACTTCCGCTGATCTGGTCCCCCCCCCCCTCCGGTGTCACATTTGGAACTTTTCAAGGGGAGGGGGAGCAGATACCTGTCTAATCCAGGTATTTTCTCCCACTTCCGGCAAAAGAGGGCCACAGAATCCGCGGTGAACTATGCCATGTCCGGCCCCTCCTCCATCCCCCCCCAGCTGTCTTCTGACAAACACACAGGTCCCAGAAGACAGCAGGGACCATTCAGAATGTGCAGTAGGAAACTTGTGCATGCACAATAGGAAATAGGCTGTGAAGCTGAAAGGCTTCACTTCCTGATTTCCTTACTGAAGATGCCGACTCCGCTTTAAGTGGGGTTTGGAGCTATGTGTGGGCTTAGCATTTTTTTCTGCAAAATTCACTGAACCTCCTGCTAATCAAACTTTGCCTTGATCATCCCTACTAGTCAAAGATTAATGGAACAAGAGCTATTTTTTAAAGTAAGAAAATGTATTTATATACTGTAGGTATTACCTAATAGTTTTCTATATAATCTAAAGAGATTGTAAAGGGATTGTAAAGGCACTATTCTGCTTCTAGCAGGGCGCTTTTAACCCCTGCTAGTAGCCAATGAAGGGGTTAATAGCACCCGCAAAGCGCTGCCACTGAAACGATTTGCAGGCGCTTTGGCGGCGCTGCCCATTGATTTTAATGGGCAGGGGCGCTTTAAGAGTGGTGTATACACCGCTCCTAAAGCACCCCAAAGATGCTGCGTGCAGGACTTTTTTCCCTTTGTCCCACAAGCGCATCGATCCAGTGTGAAAGCACTCGGGCTTTTACACTGGAGTGACAGGAGAGGTGCTTTACAGGTGCTTTGCAGACGCTATTTTTTGAGCTAAAACACCTGTAAAGCACCTCAGCGTGAAAGTAGCCTTAAAATCAGTATTTATTTAGAACCCCCAAATATTTTATATATAAAGCTTTCCACAGCCCCCTGCGTATAACACGCAGGCACAGTTTACCCTATATTTTCAGGGTAAAAATGTGAGTGTTATATGCCAATAAATACAGTATATATATGCAAAGGAACGGCGACAAACTTTGGTACTTAAAAATCTCCAGGCAAGGCAAGGTTTACGTTTAGAGTTAGAGAGAAGGTCTTGAGCTAGAATTATTGCACTTGCACTAATGATTGTGGCATTACCTCACATGTGTGGTTTGAACACTGTTTACTTATATGGGCGTTCACTTCTGTGCGCATGTTTCGAGGGACAGGGAGCTTTAAATATTTTTTTTTCTTTATTTTTTTTTTACACTTTCCCTTTAAAAAAAGATCACTTTTATTCCTATTAAAGGAATATAAACATCCCTTGTAATTGAAAGAAAGCAGGACAGGGCCTCTTTAATGTGAGATATGGGGTCAAAAAGACCTCAGATCTCACATTTACACTTAAAAGCAATAAAAAAGTATCCCCCCCCCCCCAAAAAAAATTGTCCCTTTAAAGCCGGCGGGCGGAAGTGACGTGTGATGTCACTCTGGTTCTCCAAGTTGAGTGGGGGCCATCTTGCCCTCACTTGACTTCCTGCCCATCCATCCCAACAATCAGATTATTTCCCCCACTACCCACAGCTCTGGTAAGCGGTGAAGAATACTGGGATGTGGCGGGAGGGGGGCACCTCTCCCGCCGCCCATAAAAGTGATTGTGCTGCAAATCTGCCACTGAGACCACTTTTATGCTAAAGCCTGGCATTTAAAAAAAATACTGGGGTTATGGCAGCTATCTGCTGTTATAATTATGGAATTAAAGACAAAGTAGCGGCGTATAACCAAGGTGGGTGGATCAGCAGAAACCTAAACCATTTTTTTCATCAGCAAGATTTCTCGTCATTTCTTGCCTATTGACAGGTAGCAGACAAAACAGAACATGAAGGGTTAACTACACAATTTGGCTGCAGGGATTCATAAATGCAATTGAAAATTTAAAAAGGATATAACATCTATCAATGTGAATGTTTTGTCTTGCTTCCTGTCCACTAATAGATATGAAGAAGAAGAAGTAATAACAAATCTTTCCAAAAGGGACACACTCTACAGCTGAGCTTTTACTGCAGGAGAAATTGCTAACAGCATCTTATAAACATATCAATGTTTGGGGCCTTTGTCGATGGCCACTTATTGGCACCAGAACTGGTTTTCCTTTGTCATACAAGTCCACGAGAAGGCAAAAACAGCTTGATTCAGGGTGATGCATGTTAAAAGAAGGTCAAATGTAAGTAACAAGGTGGTCTACTGCAGGTCAAATTCACCTATCAATAAATGATCGTAGAAGCTGCTCAAATTGATGTTAAATGCAGGATTAACCCACTGAAAGCCTTCAAACCTCTTCCCCTGTCTTCCATTAATGACCACAACCTTTTTGGCTCATGATATAAGCATAAATCAAGTGTTTTTGGGTATGTCTCTACCATCTTTGTACATACCTAAAAACATTCTTCTTTGCAAAATAGCTCAAGCTTTGTAATATTGGATGGAGAGCATCTGTGAACAGCAATTTTCAAGTCGTGCCATAGATTCCCAATTGGATTTAGGTCTGAACTTTGACTGGGCCATTCTAACACATGAATATGCTTTGCTCTAAACAATTCCATTGTAGCTTTTGCTGTATGTTTAGGGTTGTTGTCCGGCTGGAAGGTGAACCTCTACCCCGGTCGCAAGTCTTTTGCAGACTCTAACTGGTTTTCTTTTAAGATTGCCCTGTATTTGGCTCCATGCATCTTCCCATCAACTCTGACCAGCTTCCTTGTTCCTACTGAAGAAAAGCATTCCCACAACAGGATGCTGCCACAACCATGTTTCACAGTGGGGATGGTGTGTTCAGGGATATGTGCAGTGTTAGTTTACATTCTCATATAGCGTTTTTCTTCTAGGCCAAAAACTTCAATTTTGGTCCCATCTGACCAGAGCACCTTCTTCTGCTTTCTTTCAACAATGGCTTTCTTCTTGCCACTCTTACATATAGGCCAGATTTGTGGAGTGCACGACTAATAGTTGTCCTGTGCACAGTTTCTCCTACCTGAGCTGTGGATCTCTGCAGCTCTTACAGAGTTACCATGGGCATCTTGACTGCTTCTCTGAGCTCTCCTTGCCCGGTCCGTCATTTTAGGTAGACGGCCATGTCTCGGTAGGTTTGCAGTTGTGCCATATTCTTTCCATTTTCAGATGATGGATTGAACAATGCTTTGTGAAATGTTCAAAGCTTGGGATATTTTTTTTATAAACTAACACTGCTTTAAACTTCTCCACAACTTTATCCCTGGCCTGTCTGGTGTGTTCCTTGGCATTCATGATACTGTTTATTCACAAGGTTCTCTAACAAACCTCTGAGGGTTCACAGAACAGCTGTATTTATACTGAGATTAAATTACACACAGGTGGATCTATTTACTATTTAGGTAACTTCTGAAGTCAATTGGTTCCACTAGACTTTAGTTAAGGGTATCAGAGTAAAGTGGGCTGAATACAAATGTACGCCAAACGTTGCAGATATTTATTTATAAACAATTTTGAAAACCATTTATAATTCTCCTTCTACTTCACAATTATATGCCACTTTGTGTTTGTTTATCACACAAAATCCCAATAAAATACATTTAAGTTTTTGGTTGTAACATGACAAAATGTGGAAAATGTTAAGGGGTGTGAATTCTTTTGCAAGGCACTGTAGTTTGTAATTGGGTAGTTCATAAATTAATGTTTCTATCCTAACAGGAAAGCAGAGATGTGTCATGATACTGTGTTAAATTCTAATGCCTTGTACACACATTTTCGATGAAAAAAGTCAGACGTATTTTATTCATCGGATTTTCCGACCGTGTGTGGGCCCTATCTGACTTTTTTCCGTCTGAGTTTAGAAATAGAACATGTTTTATTTTTTTCCAAAAGGAAAAAAATCCTATCGGAAATTCCAATCGTCTGTGTGGAATTTCCGACGGAGAAAAAACATGCATGCTCAGAATCAAGTCGACGCATGCTTGGAAGTATTGAACTTAATTTTTCTCGGCTCATCTTAGTGTTTTACGTCACCGCGTTTTGGACGGTCGGAATTTGGTCTGACAGTGTGTATGCAAGACAGCTTGAACGGAATTCCGACGGAAAATTCCATCGGATTTTATCTCATCAGAAATTCCCATCATGTGTACAGGACATAACTGTGCCTTTGCTGCAGTTATACTTATTTTGTTTTTTTACTGTGCCCTCGTCCTCTCTTTAAGACTTCGGCTTGACTGTCCCAGATCCAATGAAAGACCACCCGCAAAGTTGCAGATCTACCTGTCAAAACTTTCTGTGCCGGCCCTCGCATGTTTTGTTCATTCTTGTCCATCCTATTGAGAGTTTTGTATTCTGCCAAAGCACAGCGTATAAACTTTCCATGGGCATAGGGGCATGGAACATGGTAAGCTACAAAGTGAATTCAACCTAATGTACTACTAAACTAAACTACTAAACAGTCCACCAAATACATTGCTCATGAATCAGCAAACAATACAAATTTCCATAAATAAACCTTGAAGAGGCTGTCTTTATCTGGCAGAAACAACCATAGAGATCCTTTAATAGTTAACAATTCAGGACACACTCAAATTTAAAGTGTATTTCCACTTTTGCAGCAAAATCAGAATAATGTTTTATATTAGTTGCATATTCTCATTCATATATTATAAACATGCAGCTTGCCTTTTTTAGATGCTGTATTCTGGAACATCCAGCATTGTAAAATCCTATTAGTTTTCTTTAGTTTATAAAGGACTGGGCAGCTGTATTCTTTTTTTTAGGTATGCTTTGTGAACAGCAACATATAACAAACATATTGTGGGGTTTTCCCAAATTTTAATGCAAACATATAAACATGATTTACACAGTTTCCTGGAATCTAGTATGAGATTAGGTAGGTATTACCTCTTGTTTATTTTAATAATATAAAATAGCCTTTAATATCACTTTGAGAAAATATTTAGATGCTTCAGAGTTCCCATACAGCAGGGGTGCCCAACCTTTTGAAGAGCAAGGGCCACTTAAGCAACTTGGTAACCGGTCACAGGGCCACAATGAGCGGAGCGGGTGGATGGCATGTCTGTGTCTGCTCTGCATATGCAGAGCAGACACTGACACAGTCCACTATACTTTTTTAGCGGATCGTATTGGAGGTAGGACACAAATCGGTTTATGTTCTCCACTACTTAGAGGTGACTTGCTGTGTGAAAGGAAAAGAAAAAAAAAGAAAAAAGCAAAACCTGCGCGTATGAAAGGTGAATGTGAGGAAGGTAAATGTGAACAGACTGCTGCCCCCCCTAAAACATGTTTACCAAGGCAAACAGAAATACAAATATAAACAAAGAGGATGGGGGTAGTGGCGCTGTCTGCGTGTACCCTGTGTGACCAGGGTGTGATCTGGCTAAAAAGCCTGTGAGTATCCTAACGCAAATCAGCGAGGATCATAAGTGAATAACACAAAATAATATAATGAAGTGAAACCGGATGGCCACTAGATGGCAATACTGATGGTTCTGTGATCTGACTAAAAAAGTCAAATTGATAAGTGCTTATGCACTAAGAGTGTGACCAGCTGATAAGGCAATAATAATCAATTTAAATGTATAGGCCACTGTGTAAGGTGAGTGGTTCTATTCAGTGAACCAGTGAGCATATGTGAAATATGTTAACCACAAGTGTCAGCAAACCTAATATGCTAAGTAAACTATATAATTTGACAACCATCTGTTAAATAAATAAATAAATCAAAAAAAGATCATAAGCACTTATGACATTAAATAAACAACAGCATCAGCCAGTTCATTCAGAGGGTGTCGTCTGAGTAGCTTAATAAGTCGGCAATCATAAACCAAAGAATATACTATATCAACCGCAGGTACCAGCAGGGAGTGGTATGCTAAATATATTGAAATAATAGTGTAATATGGGTATAGAACAAAGTCCTTCCAATTTGTGACAGTAGGTAAATGACAGCTTAAACAGTTCATTCAAAGGGGTGCCATCTCAGTGACTTGCTTGGTGGGCAAACTTAATACTTCAGGTGCACTCGCTGTGGCTCCGGTGCTCCCCCTTATGCGTCCCCACTCACCAGAGTTAAACACCCCTACAGGGGTAGACAGCGTAGATAGGGTATCCACCAGATTTTCCACAGCTTGGACCTCTAGGCACTGGATTTCCCGGCGTTCCTTTTATTCCAATGTAGGACTGGGTAGTTATCTTTGTATACCTCCAGAAAAAAGGACAGAAACTCCCATAGCGTAGTAAGTTTTGAAATAGCCTATGGGCTAGGTTTTATTGGCAGTGCCAGTAAAAAATAAAATTAAAATGAAGTGACAAGAATACAAAAACTGACAGGGGTTAAATAATAAAATAAAAATATGAAAGTAAAAAATCAGGCTGGTGATCCCAGCCGTGGGATATAAAAACAAACAAAGTCAAAGTCTGCAAATACTGCAGTGTTCCCACAACGCACTAACAATCCGGCGCTTGTGACTGAGCTGTAGAGCGGCGTGCGCTCCAGGTGCGTTCCAGCTCGTCTCCCGGAAGTGCTTGGGGGTATGCGTGTATCCGCTTGACGATCGTTTCGTCCAATCACGTCTTCTGAAGCGGGTACACGCCTACCTCTACTTCTAAACTATATAGGAGACGTCAGCGCGTAACCACCCTCCCATTTAGGGATGTTAGCCAATCAGAAATGTACGGGATTCCCATCGAAAAGCTTGATTGGTTGAAGGAAAATTGGGAAATAGATGAATTCCCTTGGGCTATTAAGGTTACCGCGGACATGATAGTATGAGGCATATGGGGTCTCACTGCCCCTGCATTCGCACTCATACGGAGCATAGCTTTATCTCCTTATACAGTGACTTAAAAACATGGCTATATCTCTTTGTACAATAATGAGAATTAAAATTAAAACAGTGCATAAATAATAAACATATAAAAACGGTGACACTGCAGGTAGAGATCAACTAATAATATCCTTGCTAGTGTGAGTAACATAGCGAACCATGATAGATAGGAGAATCATAGCCCATACTGTATACAGCAAAAAGTAATGGTAGCTAGAATTGATAGCATGATCGCCCACCGAAAATGGGAGGGCCCCAGTGTGTATTGCAGAAGTCCATCACCACAATAGATTCCACTCCCCTAGTATTGAGACCGGGTGAACACTAGGGGGTAAGGTATTTTTAAAAATATCTTACCCCCTAGTGTTCACCCGGTCTCAATACTAGGGGAGTGGAATCTATTGTGGTGATGGACTTCTGCAATACACACTGGGGCCCTCCCATTTTCGATGGGCGATCATGCTATCAATTCTAGCTACCATTACTTTTTGCTGTATACAGTATGGGCTATGTTTCTCCTATCTATCATGGTTCGCTATGTTACTCACACTAGCAAGGATATTATTAGTTGATCTCTACCTGCAGTGTCACCGTTTTTATATGTTTATTATTTATGCACTGTTTTAATTTTAATTCTCATTATTGTACAAAGAGATATAGCCATGTTTTTAAGTCACTGTATAAGGAGATAAAGCTATGCTCCGTATGAGTGCGAATGCAGGGGCAGTGAGACCCCATATGCCTCATACTATCATGTCCGCGGTAACCTTAATAGCCCAAGGGAATTCATCTATTTCCCAATTTTCCTTCAACCAATCAAGCTTTTCGATGGGAATCCCGTACATTTCTGATTGGCTAACATCCCTAAATGGGAGGGTGGTTACGCGCTGACGTCTCCTATATAGTTTAGAAGTAGAGGTAGGCGTGTACCCGCTTCAGAAGACGTGATTGGACGAAACGATCGTCAAGCGGATACACGCATACCCCCAAGCACTTCCGGGAGACGAGCTGGAACGCACCTGGAGCGCACGCCGCTCTACAGCTCAGTCACAAGCGCCGGATTGTTAGTGCGTTGTGGGAACACTGCAGTATTTGCAGACTTTGACTTTGTTTGTTTTTATATCCCACGGCTGGGATCACCAGCCTGATTTTTTACTTTCATATTTTTATTTTATTATTTAACCCCTGTCAGTTTTTGTATTCTTGTCACTTCATTTTAATTTTATTTTTTACTGGCACTGCCAATAAAACCTAGCCCATAGGCTATTTCAAAACTTACTACGCTATGGGAGTTTCTGTCCTTTTTTCTGGAGGTATACAAAGATAACTACCCAGTCCTACATTGGAATAAAAGGAACGCCGGGAAATCCAGTGCCTAGAGGTCCAAGCTGTGGAAAATCTGGTGGATACCCTATCTACGCTGTCTACCCCTGTAGGGGTGTTTAACTCTGGTGAGTGGGGACGCATAAGGGGGAGCACCGGAGCCACAGCAAGTGCACCTGAAGTATTAAGTTTGCCCACCAAGCAAGTCACTGAGATGGCACCCCTTTGAATGAACTGTTTAAGCTGTCATTTACCTACTGTCACAAATTGGAAGGACTTTGTTCTATACCCATATTACACTATTATTTCAATATATTTAGCATACCACTCCCTGCTGGTACCTGCGGTTGATATAGTATATTCTTTGGTTTATGATTGCCGACTTATTAAGCTACTCAGACGACACCCTCTGAATGAACTGGCTGATGCTGTTGTTTATTTAATGTCATAAGTGCTTATGATCTTTTTTTGATTTATTTATTTATTTAACAGATGGTTGTCAAATTATATAGTTTACTTAGCATATTAGGTTTGCTGACACTTGTGGTTAACATATTTCACATATGCTCACTGGTTCACTGAATAGAACCACTCACCTTACACAGTGGCCTATACATTTAAATTGATTATTATTGCCTTATCAGCTGGTCACACTCTTAGTGCATAAGCACTAATCAATTTGACTTTTTTAGTCAGATCACAGAACCATCAGTATTGCCATCTAGTGGCCATCCGGTTTCACTTCATTATATTATTTTGTGTTATTCACTTATGATCCTCGCTGATTTGCGTTAGGATACTCACAGGCTTTTTAGCCAGATCACACCCTTGCTGTGTGAAAGGGGCCGATGGCTGCTTTCACACTGATGCACTGCGGTTTGCCTGCACCGTGGGTGCAATGCAGTGTACCTTTGGCTTTGCTGCACTTTGCAATAGACTTCTATTATATTCTGCAGGTTTGGTGCACTTTCAGAAAGCTCACCAAACTTGCAGGTAATAAGAGAAGTCTATGGCTCAGTGCAGGTAACCCGCAGGTAAACTGCTCTGCACCTGTGAATCAGTTTTAAAGCAGCCCAGTAACCACTGCAGAAAAGATATGCCATTGCCTATATATAAACTGATTTTAGTAATAAACGGACATTTAATAACAGTATTTTATTCTATTCCATCCCTGAGCAGGAGGTTGCGGGCCACATCAGAGGGCTCTGCGGACCACATGTGGCCCCGGGCCACTGGTTGGGCACCCCTGCCATACAGCCTCAATATTGGTATATAGGACTTTTTTTAAATCTAATCTACCCATAAGTACTCAGACAACACTTGCAACTCATTGATTTCCTTTGCATACTGTATAGGATTAAATATATTTGCAAGTTTATAGATTGCTATAATCACTGTTTCCAAGTACACTGAACTTCAAGGAAGAAGCTAAATACACAGTTTGAAATTTCACCTGCCAATTAAATGATAATATAGCGTCTTGTTTAGTTTATGTTTTTCACACCTGGCAGACCGAATAGCCATATTTTGACCTATACTACAGCAGTAGTACAACTTGGTTAAAAAAGACACTCCCAGCCTTCTGAATGGACAATGAAATAGGAACAGTACACTGTTGATCTTATCATTCTGCTCATGTCTCTCTCCTGGTAATGTGTTACATTTCTGCAAATTTATAGTGTAGCAGAGTATAATTGGTTCCTAATGCTGGCCCCTACCTTTTGTATTGTGAGTTCACTCTACTGTGAACAAATTACAGGGGGGGTAGAAATCAAGGAAAATTCATACACTTTTGAAAGTGGGATGACTTGCTATTGTAATAGTAGTAAAGTGTACTAGTAATTGTGAGCTCTTTCTTGCATGATATTGACTGTGGGGTATTGCATTCAGCCTATCCTAAGGCAGGCCATACAGGCTGCGAAATTCGCATGATTTCCCATTGATATAGGAAGTGCTGACAGGGGAATCAGCAATTGTATTCTCAGGGTGGGGGAGAAGACGGTGATTATCGCTAGCGCCTATAGCAGCCACTAGTGAAAATCGCAAGAGAATCCAGCAGGCTGTTTGTACCCAAATTAATCGATCAACTTGGGTATAGCGGTGCCTTACATCTTTTTTTGGTGGTCCCCCACTGGCCCTGTCTGATCCTTATTCCTGCAGGTAACCCTCCATAGCAATCCATGTGCTATAAGGACACTTGTGAGGGCACACTCGCAAGCCAGACTGTGTGCATCCATACACACACACACACACACGGTGCGGGTAGGCCATGGCCCCTCTTCCCTCCTCACAGCAGTCTGACTGACAGCAGTGGGAACCTATGGCTCCTGCTGCTGTCTGTGTCTCCTGTGAGACCAGATAGTCAGTGAAGCAGTGCTACAGATGGGACAGTAAACACAGAAAGGAGGATAGTGTTTAGGGATAGGGCGAGGGTATAAGAGCTAGTGGAGTGTTTTTACCTTAAAGTGATATAGTCTTGTTTTTCTATATAATAAACATGTTATATAACATGTTATTTAACAGTGGTTTTGCAAAGAGAAGCCCAGATCTTCCTCTTTTCGGGTCCCTCGCTGGCCCACCTAGTCCCTCCCTCCTGCCTAGTGCCCCCACAGCAAGCAGCTTGCTATGGGAGAACCTGTGTCCATCCCCTCTGTCTTCTCAATAAATCACTGACTTTGACAGCAGCGGGAGCTAATGGTGCCTGCTGCTGTCTCAGCCAATGAGAAGGGAAAGTACTGGATAGCCAAGACTCGTGTGCAACATCACTGGATTAAAATTAGGCTCAGGTATGTATTAGAGGGGCTGAGGGGGCTGCTTAACAGAAAAGGTTTTTCATCTTAATGCATTTTATGTGTTCTGCCTTTAGAACCACTTTAATGCAGGGAATGCATTAGGGTAAACACTGTTTACTTTAGAATCATTTTAAAGGAGTTGTAAACCCTTGTTTTTTTCTTTTGTTTTTTAAATAAAAAACATGTCATACTTACCTCCACTGTGTAGTTTGTTTTGCACAAAATGGCACCAGTTCTCCTCATCTGGGGTCCCTCAGCGGCACTGGTAGCTCCTTCCCGTATCGAGTGTCCACGTTGGAGAAGGCTCTCCTAAAGTGAACACCCATGCGACACTAGTGATGCACTACCCGCAGTCTACCCGCAGACTGTATGCATGAAAGTGGGTACAAATACCTGTCTTAGACAGGTATTTGCACCCCCCTCCCCCCTGAAAGGTGCCGATTGAGGAATCCGATGAGCGGAAGTTCCACTTTAGGGTGGAGCTCCGCTTTAAGGTGAAAAACCATGAGGGTTTACGGCCCCTTTAAGTTACTTGTAAATGTCACTGTGAAATTACATCCTTAAAATAATTCTACAGATTAAGATAATTTTTTTATTTATCATCATAGTGTGTACCAATAAACCAAATTTTTTATATTTTTTATGCAATAATTATTATTATTTGTTTAAACAACCAGGACCAAAATTAAGCTTGTTACCTACTATGTGGTCTTCTCCTTTATCCTGCAATATGGCACCTTTCATTCCATTATCTGAATTGTCAGCAGTGTAACAATTTCAATTTATTCAATTAAGTCAGCCAACTGTTGTGAACATATGAATATTATTTATAACAAAGCACATATGTAAAACCTTTTATTCATAACATAATAAACAGGTATAGATTTTTCCTCTGCTCACAGTTTGTTCCTGAAGCCATAGCTTTTAGTTTAAGTGGCATAAAGGTGCAGATGTAATAAACCTATTAATTGTTAAAATACACAATAAAACACTTTTGACTCTCTGACTTAGTATCTATAAATGCACAAAAGATGGCTTATAACTCTAAGGTTACTCTGGATCGCAGATCAATGTAGTAGTTGACCTTTTCAATGTACTCACATTTTACTTATTATGGTTTCTTGCAATTTATCCATTGAGCCCTAAAATACTTTGAGCGGACTGGTTACATTTAACCCAGTGTTCCTGCTGTGTGCATGAAAAAGGACAGCAATAAAGTTCATCTACAAATAGATGTGCTGCGACATGGCAACATTGATTTTCTAAGAAAGTGTGTAATATTTTTCATTAAAAGAAGAAGCTGCATTAGCGGAAAGGGATGAAGAGAAATCTAAATTGAACCAATAAACAAGATCTAGTATAAGACCTTGCAGGAAAAATACAGAAGTGTAGATCTTAGAATGTTTATCAGCTTCAGTAACATTGATGTTTTCTCTAGGAATTCTGTTCAATTTAATTATATAATTTATTTAAACTCAGTTTAATCTTTCCTTCCATTTCTCTTTTCAGACAACTAATAATATTATTCATACAAATACAAATGTAATATTCATTATATGAAAAAAATATGTAAGTGCAGCGCAATGAAAGTCCATATATAAATAACTGAAGACAGTGCTGGGACAAGGCCATTTGGTGCCCAGGGCGAAGATGGCAAACTGCGCCCCCCCCCCCCCATTTTTAAGAAAGAATCAATGTTGTTTTAAAACAAGAATATACTTAAAGCAATAGAACAAAGGACTGTTCCCCCTTGAGTGGGACTTTGAAAGCCACAGACACTGTGATGCACTGCCCCCGCTCTCCCGCACCTGTCAATGAACAATAGTTAGATTCATGAATCTATCTATTGTCGCTGCTGCCGCCCACTTTTCAGGTGTCCAGCCCCTTGTCGAGCACCAGGCATCTGAATTAAAGCGGTAGGGGTGTATTTGGAAGTGCCTGATTAGATCCATAGGCTCTAATAGGCTTTCTAATTAGAGCCTGTGGGCTCTAATAGGCTTCCAAATTGTTAAGCAGCGGGCGCACTGCTGTGTGTTCTCTGCTTACGTAGTGTTGTGTTAGGGAATCGCTTTTCTAACACTGACCCGCCTCTCAGCCAATCAGGTGCACCAGGTCTGGTTACCGGTCACCTGATTGGCTGAACTGAAGCGATAGATTTGACCAAGACAGGTAAGTGCCGGGCGGGGGGGCACACTGGTGGCATTTGATGGGGCAAACTGGCAGCACACTGGTGGCAATTGATGGGGCACACTGGCGGTAATTGGTGGGGCAAACTGGCAGCACACTGGCGGCAGTTGATGGGGCAAACTGACAGCACACTAGCGGCAATTGATGGGCAAACTGGCAGCAATTGATGGGGCAAACTGGCAGCACACTGGCGGCAATTGATGGGGAAAACAGGCAGCACACTGGCGGAAATTGATGGGCACACTGGCAGCAATTGATGGGCACACTGGCGGCAATTGATGGGCACACACTGGCGGCAATTGATGGGGTACACTGGCAGCAATTGATGGTTACAGTGGCTGTGTTTGATGGCACAGTGGCTGCGTTTGATGGGCACAGTGGCGACAATTGATAGCACAGTGGCTGCGTGTGATGGGCACAGTGGCTGCGTGTGTTGGCACAGTGGCTGCTTTTGATGGGCACAGTGGCTGCGTGTGTTGGCACAGTGGCTACTTTTGATGGCACAGTGGCTGCGTGTGTTGGCACAGTGGCTGCTTTTGATGGGCACAGTGGCTGCGTGTGTTGGCACAGTGGTTGCTTTTGATGGGTACAGTGGCTGCGTGTGTTGGCACAGTGGCTGCTTTTGATGGGGACAGTGGCTGCATGTGTTGGCACAGTGGCTGCTTTTGATGGCACAGTGGCTGCTTTTGATGGCACAGTGAGGCTGCAATTGATAGGTTGCATGGCTCATTTAAAATAACACAAAAAATAACACACAAAAAAAAAATGATCTGCCATTTTTTTTAATACATGATATGATGACTATGAGGCTTTGGGTGGAGGGGGAGAGCGCTGCAGCTGGCTGGAGCAAATACAAGGTTTCCTCCAGCACTGCAGGGTGGACTTTTTTACTTTGCTGGAGTTTGGCTGCATCCCATCACTTGCTGTTTGTGGTCTTAATAGGTTAGAAATATACTGGAAACTTTCAGTTGCTACATAGATGTATTCCACATACACACTTTATTTTATTAAAATGCATGATTTTCATTAAGATACAGTGTGTGTGCAATAAATTCATGTACAGCCTGAAAAGTCCCAGTATATTTCTAACCTATTCATAAACAGTTAACTTTCACTTTCACTAGTAAACCTGCACTGCAAGGGTCAGCACAGGTTTACAGCACAGCATTGCATAGTGTGGATTGCAGAACTGGTCGGGACTCACAGGAGGAGAAAACAGTCTGTTATCTGTTTCCCCTTATCTTAAGTCTGTGCGAGGAGAGAGAAAATCTCCGATGTCTGCTGGGCAGTGATGATCGGGGCTGCAGTGTACTGCTGTGCTGTCTGCTCTACCCACCTGTCTGGAGCTCTCACTGTCCCGATCTAACTGCCAGTGCCCAGCCTGTCAGGAAAACGTGTGCCCAGGAGAGTGTTCTTTCCGGGGAAGCCTGCAGCAGGTAAGAGCACATTCTCAGCAGTGCTTTTGGAAAGAATCACCAAAGGCAGAGGCTGAGACAAAGCATGATGCTGTAGTGTTTTGCGCCCCCTCCCAAACTCCGCCCAGGGCACTGGCCCCTCCCGCCCCTGCCTTGTACCGGCCCTGACTGAAGATGACACCCAGTGATATAGCGAAAACTCTTCAAACGAAAGTGATGTAACCTCCACCAACAAGAGAAATGCTTCCTTACCAGAGGGGATGGGCCATTAGCAATACCAACTGGTCAAAACAGCTTGGTCTCAGCATAGGAGAGAAGATGCGGATGGATCCAGCAGAATGGTAGGTAATCCGATCAGATATAAAAGAAACAACAGAAAACACGATCTCAGTGTAGACTGTTTGTATTTTATTCCAAGGGTAAAAAAGTTCACTATACAGCAAAAATCCTGGACTGGACAATAGGCACAGGGAAATCCACTGGAGGACTACCGTCTGGTATAGCGAATGAGATTCATCCCATATGATCGGATTACTTACCACTTTGCTGGATCCATCCGCGTCTTCTCTCCTATGGTGAGACCAAGCTGTTTTGACCAGTTGTTAACGCAAATGGTCCATCCCATCTGGTAAGGAAGCATTTCTCTTGTTGGTGGTGGTTACATCACTTTCGTTTGAAGAGTTTTCGCTGTATCACTGGGTGTCATCTTCAGTTACTTTTATATGGACTTTTATTGCGCTGCACTTACATATTTTTTTCATTTGCTACATTCGAGGTCGTGATTACCCTTTTTTGTGTTCAGCTTGCAATATTTTTAGTTTAACTGTATTATTTGTGCGCTGATTGTTGCTTTTATTGTTAACTGTTATTTATCAATATTCATTATATATATATATATATATATATATATATATATATATATATATATATATATATATATATATATATATATATATATATATATATATATTATATATATATATATACATACACACACACACACACATATATGCACATATATATATATACATGTGTGTGTGTATATATGTATATATGTGTGTGTGTGTATATATATATATATATATATATATATATATATATATACACACACACATACACACACAAGTGGTAAAAAAAAGGCCTACAGTTTATTTTAAGCCATACATGTTTACATTTTAACAATATTAATTAATGTTCCTACAAACAAGTAATACATCTCTTCCATGAGCTATGCATACCTTTCAGTGGTTAATAGCTTGATTCCATTCACTAATTTACCTACAGTATATGGATGAAGAATACTGTCATCTAATGTAGCTTTTGACCAGTGTACTTACATAAAAACTCACTAATGCCGCGTACACATGACCGGATTTTCTGACGGAATTCCGCTGAAGCTTGGCTTGCGTACACATGGTCACACCAAATTCCAACCGTCAAGAACGCGGTGACGTACAACACATACGACGGCACTATAAAGCGGAAATTCCATTCCGAGTCTGACACCCTTTCGGCTGCTTCTGCTAATCGCGTGTTTGTAGAAGTTTGGTGAGAGACGATTCAAGTTTTTCAGTCTTCGTGCTTTTCAGACCGTTTCTGCTGTTCGGTTTGGTCAGTTTTGGAATTCCACTCAAGTTTGGCTTGCATACACACGGTCACACAAAAGTTCTCTTAGTCAGCAATCAGGTATCAGGAACGCGGTGACGTACAACACTATGACGAGAAAATGAAGTTTAATGTTTCCGAGCATGCGTCGAATTGTTTCCGAACAATCGTCTGAATTTTGCGTGTGGGAACTGCTACAGACGATCAGATTTTCCGATAGGAATTTTTTCCGTCTGAAAATTTGAGAACCAGCTCTAAATCTTTTGCTGGTGAAAATTCCAACAGTAAAAGTCCGATGGAGCATACACATGGTCGGAATTTCCGTTCAAAAGCTCCCATCGGACTTTTGCTGGCGGAATTTCCGATCGTTTGTGATATACTTGGGGTTCAAAAGACACATCACCCAAAAGGTTAATTGTATAAATTGAATCTCATTCTCTATAGAAAGTAGGCTTGCACAGGATAGATATTACATGATAAATACATCTATATAATATACTTTAAATTCGGTGTAAGGAGTGAAGAAACAGACAACTGTTCAAGGATGTAGATTTTCACGGATCAGTGCGGATACTTCATATTAAAGTGGTTGTAAACCTCAAACATGAAATATGAACTAAGCAGATCTCTATATAGTGTGTACTTGTCTCAATCAAGAGCACTGAGTGTAATTTCTGTCTGCTGCTTTGTTCTTTGCAGGTGCAAGTACACAGCAGCAGGTGCAGTGCAGCAGACAGCAACCAAGCTGGAGAGCAGGCAGATGCAGGGATGTGGATGGTCAGACAGGCAGAAGTCTGTAATGTCCAAGCAGCAGAGGTACCGAATCCGATCCAGAGAAGAGTCAGGGCCAATTAAGCCAGGGTCGGTATCAAGTGAGCGGAGAAAGCACTGGAACAGAAGGCAAAAGGCAGAGTCAGTCACAAGCTTGGTCAGCAATCAGGTATCAGGAACAAGCAGAGTCAAACAGACTGGGTATACACAGGAACAAGGACAGGATCAAGTCACAGACAGTAGAAGCTAATGACCATTCAGCAATCTTCTGGTTTATGGAGCCAGTTTAAATATTCAAGAGGATGCCACATACTCACGCTAATTCGCATGCACAGACACATTAGCGATTCAGGAACGCCTAGTTGTCACTTGTGAATTTTTTGCGCATGCATGCGAGTTACAGAACCTCTAGTTGTCACTCGAGAATCCCTATTAGCAAGTGCACATCTTTGTGCAAATCTTTGTGCACGATTATGCATACAATTTCCCTGACACCTAGTAAGAGGAATTAGATGCAGCTGAATCTCAGTTCTTGGGCTTAAACCCTGCGCATGCTCCAAAATGCGTTGCAATCTTGTGATGTCATCTGGGTCGATGCTGCGTTCCAGAATAAGTTCCAGCCCTCTCTTTGAGCTCTTCCCATACCTATCTACCCCCTCTATCATTTACAGAGGGGGACTTTACAATTTTCTTCGTTAGCGTTTGATAAGAGCTTTGGAAGTTAAAGTTTACCTACACTGGATTTTGAGCTGCAGTGGGGGATCTATACCCACTATGACTCTTATGACTATGCACAGTTGAAGGGACATGTTTTTTGGTGCCCAGTTGGCACGAGTTCCCTGACAGGCCTACTCGCTGGGGATGGCTGGAGGCAGCTTGCCCTCTCCCTGGACGGGTACGCCACACGTGCCCAAAGGGTCTGTTTAGGACTGTTAGCACTTTTTTTGTTGCTCACGATGCTACACTGCCTGTTTAACTCTATTTCCTTGCTCCACTGCCAACATTTTTTGCGGTTATGCCCTCTCATGACAACCCTGCTCTTGACGAACTCCCGTGCCTGGGTCGGGCGGGCTGCCCAATCCCACTGGCCCAGGATTCTGATGCAGTGGCGTCTGGCCCTTGGTGGCAATGCTTTTTTCTACCCACCATGGCCACCACCCTGATAGTGACTTGGAACATCATGGTGTCCAGGATCCGCTGAATTGTAGCATGATTGGCTCCTGTTTGAAAAAGTTTCATCCTGCCATTGTGGGCTTCCAGGAGACCCACCTCACGAAAGACACGGTTGGCTGCCAGGGGTTTTCCTGGGTGGGCAAGACCTACCACTCCACCCACACCTCATACTCCCGGGGGTGAGTGTACTGCTACACAAATTCTTGGCCTACCAGGAAATAGACGTGGCGGTGGATCCCCTTGGGAGATATGTATTTCTATATTGCAAAGTATTCACTGTACCGATGACAGTTAGAGCTTACGTTTGTACTGGACCCGACTGATTCAACGAGGGAGGCATGAATATCGGGCCAGGATTCCCTGGACCGGTTAAGAGCCTCTGCCGCAGAAAGGAATCGGTTCTTCACCAAACAGGCCTATTATGAGGAGCGTGAGAAAATTGTCAGACTTCTTGCCAGAATTGCCAGGTCTCAACATGCGTCGCCTCTCATCGGAGCAATCCATGGCTCTCAGGGATGGCTGGTGAATGATCCTGAGCAGATCATAGCAGAATTAGCAAATTTCTACACTGAACTGTATAAACCTTGTGATGATTTTGCTGGTGAGAAGCTGCAGAACCATATGGGTAAACAAAAACAGTGGGTTGATATGGCACACTCTGGATATATCTGTCTAAAAAGAACAATAAAATATATAAATGGAAAGTGGATGGGCAGGGAAGGGGTTAAAATCAATATGAGTCCATATATGGTATATAGTCCATGTAAGGAGGTATACAGGAAATTTCCTGAGTTAGTAGATGGCTGCCAGTCCAAAAAGCTAGAAGAGGCTCTGAGAAAAAACAAGAAGAACTAGAACGTCGCCCTCTAAGGCCCCGTACACATGGTCGGTTGGGTCCGATGAGAATGAACCGAAGTTAATTTTCATCTCCCAGCATTCTGTTCTCTCACTCCAGCTGCCTGGAACTTGTAGTCCATGCATGACGATCATCGCCTAGTGAGGATTTGGGCTCTTTAGACTACATGCCCCAAGATCCTCCACTCTTCTGTGATTTTTCACTCACTCTGCATTTAGAATGTGACAAGGCAGAGTCAAGGCTGAGCACTAGAGGGAACAGCCTCACTGTGTCAGATGCTGTAAAGTGTCCACTGACAACGCAGGCAATTTAGCTAGCTGCTGGCTACATACAATTTTTTTGTTTCACTCAATTTTTTTTCAGTAATCAGTAATCAGCAGTAAAGTGGTTAAAAAAGTAAGCGTCAGATGGTGTAAAGAGAATGAACAATAATGTTTTGCTTAGTGATTAGGGTTGAGCAAACCCAAACTGTAAAGTTCGGTACAGACTTTGGGTTTTTCCCGAACCCCAACCCGAACCCGAATAGTTGGAAAAAGTCCGGGTTCGGATTCGGAGTTCGGGTATGTTTTGGCGCGCTGCACGGCAGCCAATCGCCATTCGTTTTACTACTGTGACTGGGAACTGATTACAGCCATGCCTACTTATGGCATGGCTGTGATTGGCCAGTGCAGCATGTGACCCATCATGTGACCAGCCTCTATATTAGATAGAGGCACACAGCACAGTTCGTCACTCTGCTTCAATTAGGATAGGGAGAGGCTGCTGAATCTGCTGCATAGGGACAGTGTTAGGTGTATCCTGCTCCAGAAATCTCAAGAAGCACACTTTATTTCTTTGATATCTGCATCATCTTATGGTATCTGGCTCGTTGTCACTATGCTTCAATTAGGATAGGGAGAGGCTGCTGAATCTGCTGCATAGGGACAGTGTTAGGTGTATCCTGCTCCAGAAATCTCAAGAAGCACACTTTATTTCTTTGATATCTCCATCATCTTACGGTATCTGGCTCGTTGTCACTGTGCTTCACTTATGATAGGGAAAGGCTGCTGTTGCTGCTTAGGGACAGTGTTAGGTGTATCCTGCTCCAGAAATCTCAACAAGCACTCTTTATTCCTGTGACATCTGCTGTGCTTCATATAGTTTAGGAATTTTGTTCAGCTATAGGGACAGTCAGCAATCTATAGGTGACTCTGAATATTTCAACAGCACTGCACCTGCCACCACCTGTTCACCTGTGATATACTGTGTTTTTCTGTCAAGTACATAGTTCAGGGACAGGTTCCAGATATTTTCCTATAGGGGCAGTCAGCATTCTATAGGTGACTCTGAATATTTCAACAGCACTGCACCTGCCACCACCTCTTCACCTGTGATATACTGTGTTTTTCTGTCAAGTACATAGTTCAGGGACAGGTTCCAGATATTTTCCTATAGGGGCAGTCAGCATTCTATAGGTGACTCTGAATATTTCAACAGCACTGCACCTGCCACCACCTCTTCACCTGTGATATACTGTGTTTTTCTGTCAAGTACATAGTTCAGGGACAGGTTCCAGATATTTTCCTATATGGGCAGTCAGCAATCTATAGGTGACTCTGAATATTTCAACACCACTGCACCTGCCACCATCTGTTCACCTGTGATATACTGTGTTTTTTTGTCAAGTACATAGTTCAGGGACAGGTTCCAGATATTTTCCTATAGGGGCAGTCAGCAATCTATAGGTGACTCTGAATATTTCAACACCACTTCACCTGTCCCCTGTGATATACTGTCTGTGCAGTACATTGTTTAGGGCTGGGTTCCCGCTTCTTGCTATAGGTGGAGAAATATATAGGTGAATCTCTGCCCATTTCACCAGCACTCCACCTGTCCCCTGTGATATACTGTCTGTGCAATACATTGTTTAGGGCTGACTTCCTGCTTATTGCTATAGGTAGAGAAATATATAGGTGAATCTCTGCCTATTTCACCAGCTTACACTATTTTTGTATTTAAAATTTGTCAAAATTAGGGCAAGACCCTAAATTTGAGAAATATATAGGTGAATCTCTGCCCATTTCACCAGCACTCCGCCAGTACATTGTTTAGGGCTGGGTTCCTGATTCTTGCTATAGGTAGAGAAATATATAGGTGAATCTCTGGCTATTTCACCATATTACACTTTTTTTGTATTTAAAATTTCTCAAAATTAGGGCAAGTCCCTAAATTTGAGAAATATGAGGAACACATCAAATAAGGGACGTGGCCGCAGTCGTGGTGCTGCTGGTGGAGCTCCTGTTACAGGGAGAGGACGTGGTCGATCTGTGCCAGCTACAAGCAGAAGTGAAACACCTTTCTCAGGTGCGAGTAGCCGACAGAGCCTGCAGCGGTATTTGGTTGGGCCTAATCCAGCTCTACGAATGTCGAGGCCAGGAGCAGAACAGGCGGTAGTAGATTGGGTTGCTGACAGTGCCTTCAGTTCCTTCACATTGTTTTCCAACCAGTCTTGTGCTGAAAGTTCAGAGTTGGCGCCTGCAGCCGATGTCCACCATCAGTCTTTCACCTCACCCTCTTGCAAATCAGCCAAGCAGTCTGAGCCCCAAAGCATGCAGCAGTCTCTTCTTCTTTTTGATGAGTCTGTTAGCATGTGTTCCCAGGGCCATCCACCTAGCCCAGCCTCAGAAGGGGAAGAGATTGAGTGCACCGATGCCCAACCACTTATATTTCAGGATGAGTTCATGGGGGGACCATCACAGCACGTCTTGCATGATGATGATGAAACACAGTTGCCAACTGCTGGTGCTTTTGCAATTGTGTAGACCGACAAGGAGGGCAGTGTTGAAGACTGGGTGGAAGATGATGTGCAGGACGATGAGGTCCTCGACCCGACATGGAATCAACCTCATGCAGGTGACCCGTGTAGTTCGGAGGAAGAGGCGGGGATCGCACAGAGCCACCAGCACAGCAGAAGAGGGAGCAGGGTGCCAAAGCAGAGCATATGTTCCCTAGACAGTACGCCTGCTACTGCCCAACGCAGCAAGGGACCGAGCACACCAAAGCCAGGTCCAAGGAGTTCCCTAGCGTGGCAGTTCTTCACACAATGTGCTGATGACAAGACACACGTGGTTTGCACGTTGTGCAATCAGAGCCTGAAGCGAGGCATAAACGTTCTCAACCTGAGCACAACCTGCATGACCAGGCATCTAAGTGCAAAGCACGAGCTGCAGTGGAGTAGACACCTCAAAAACCAAGAAAGGTCTCTGACTCCTCCTGCTTCCTCTTCTGCATCAGTTTACGGGCCTCTCTGCCTCTTCATCCACCTCCGTAGTGTCAGTGCCATCTGCCACCCCTCAATTAGAGGACCAGCAAGCAACACTACCACCTGGGTCACCAAACACGTCACCACAATGTCCCATGGAAGCATTCAGCTCTCCATCTCCCAAACACTGAAGTGTAAGAGGAAGTACCCCTCTACCCACCCGCGATCCCTGGCCCTGAATGCCAGCATTTCAAAATTACTGGCCTTTGAAATGCTGTCATTCCGTCTGGTGGAGACGCAGAGTTTTAAAAGCCTGATGGCATTGGCTGTCCCACAGTATGTCGTGCCCAGCCACCACTACTTTTCCAGGCGAGCCATCCCTTCCCTGCACAACCAAGTGGAGGACAAAATCAGGTGTGCACTGTGCAACGCCATCTGTGCCAAGGTCCACCTAACTACGGATACGTGGACCAGTAAGCACGGTCAGGGACGTTATATCTCCCTAACAGCTATGCTTCAGGTAGCGCACAGCAGTCAAAGTCAGCATTTTCTTTCTGCCACAACCAGGTAGTGTTTCAACAGTGCCCTTTGCCTTGAATTTTGCATTTACTACTGTATTACAAAACCAATTGATGTCATTTTAGTTGCATATGGTTCTTTATGAAGTCCTTGTAGGATTGCATTCTGAATACAATTACAAATGTACACTAAATTCCCTAAAACCATTTACAGCATTGGGGGGTTGAATAATTTTGAACAAAACTGTATGGACCTAGTCCTCCAAGGTCAAAATCATTATATTTTTTATTTTTATTTTTTTTATGTTATTTTAAGTTATTTCCCTATCCACATTTATTTCCAGAGTACTTGCCATGCTCTTCCCGACATTTTGCTGCCATTTGCAGCCCTCCAGCCCTTTCCCTTAGTTTTTTAGAGACATTTTTGTAGTCAAAAGTCCGGGTCCCCATTGACTCCCGAACCCGAACTCTTTTTTCAAAGTCTGGGTTCGGGTCCGAACCCGAACATCCAGGTGTCCGCTCAACTCTATTAGTGATTGCTTTAGCAGAATGTATTTTGTATATATGGGAGTGTTAAACCACTCTCAGTTTCTCCTATTTAAAAAGAGATCTGTTGGAGGATGAGTGTGCTTGAGACCCTGATCTGCACATCTACTCTTTCCATTAATAGGTGGGCCCACTCACTCTGTTGGTGAATAGGAACACTAAAACACCTCAGATAGACAGGAACAGAGCTAAGAATTATGGAAGGAAGACTGTGTTGTTGCAGTATCTATGCATTTTAATTGATTTAGCCACCAAGCTTCTTAGGTGTAAGGCCCCATACTCACGAGCAAACATGTCTGCTGAAACTGGCCCGCAGGCCAGTTTCAGCAGACATGTTTGGTCGTGTGTGGGCGCGAGCGGGTCGAATTCCAGCAAACATTTGCCCGCCGGGCCTTTTCCCAGCAGACAAATATTCCTGGACTTGTTTTAAAACAGCCCGCTGGAATTCAGCCCGCTCGGACATGTACGGTCGTCAGTACAGACCTACCGTACATGTCCAGGCGCCCGCCGTCCCTCGCATGCGTCAAATGACTTCGACGCATGCGTGGAAGCATTTTAAAGGCGGGCCGCCCACGTCGCCGCGTCATTGTCGCGGCGACACCGCGTCATCGACGCGGCGACACCGCGGACACGCCCCGCGTATTGTTTACGCGCGGACTTCTGTACGATGGTGTGTACAACCATCGTACAGAAGCCCTCTGGCAGACATGTATGGTGAAAACGGTCCGACGGACCGCTTTCACCATACATGTTTGTCCGTGTGTACCCGGCCTAAGAGTCACTTTAGGCCAGATTCACAAAAGAGATACGACGGCATATTTCCTGATACGCCGTTGTATCTCTGTTTTAGGGGCTTCCTAACTATGCGACTGATTCATAGAATCAGTTACGCATAGTTTGCCCTAAGATCCGACAGGTGTAATTGTTTTACACTGTTGGATCTTAGGATGCAATACCACGGCCGCCGCTGGGGGGAGTTTGCATTGTAAACCAGCGTCGGATATGCAAATTAGTACCTACGGCGATCCACAACGTTTTTTCGCGTTCGCTACGTCGCTGCTAGTCTAGTTTCCCGTCGCAAAGTTAGTCGTCGTTTTAGCTGCCCTAACTTTACACAGCCCATGTTAAAGTATGGCCGTCGTTCCCGCGTCAAAATTCTAAAAAAAAATTCTTGCGTAAGACGTTCCGGGAATACGGAAGTACGCTACGCATGTCGCCGTTCGAAAAAATTACGTCACTTCGTGCAAAGCACGGCAGGAATTTCGAAACGGAGCATGCGCAGTAGGTCCGACGCAGGAGCGAGCCTAATTTAAATGGCACACGCCCCTTTGAATTACGCGGGCTTACGCCGGAGGCCGCCGTCGTAGGTTTTCATTGCAAGTGCTTTGTGAATCAGGCACTTGCGATGAAAACTTGCGGCTGTGTAATGTATCTACGATACGTTACGCCGCCGCACTTCTACGTGAATCTGGCCCTAAGTCCATAAGTACTTGGGGCCAGATTCACGTAGAAGTGCGGCGGCGTAACGTATCATAGATACGTTACACCGCCGCAAGTTTTCATCGCAAGTGCCTGATTCACAATGCACTTGCAATGAAAACCTACGCCGGCGGCCTCCGGCGTAAGCCCGTGTAATTCAAAGGGGCATGTGCCATTTAAATTAGGCGCGCTCCCACGCCGGACCTACTGCGCATGCTCCTTTTCGGAATTCCCGCCGTGCTTTGCGCGCAGTGACGTCATTTTTTCAAACGGCGACGCGCGTAGCGTAATTCCGTATTCCCGGACGGCTTACGCAAACGACGTTAATTTTAAAATTTTGACGCGGGAACGACGGCCATACTTTATACAGCAATACGATTGCTGTGTAAATTTAAGGCACCAAAAACGACGACTAACTTTGAGACGGGAAACTAGACTAGCGGCGACGTAGCAAACGAGAAAATCCATCGTGGATCGCCGTAACTCCTAATTTGCATACCCGACGCTGGTTTACGACGCAAACTCCCCCCAGCGGCGGTACTGCATCCTAAGATCCGACAGTGTAAAACAATTATACCTGTCGGATCTTAGGGATATCTATGCGTAACTGATTCTATGAATCAGTCGCATAGATACTCTGAGAGATACGACGGAGTATCTGAGATACTCCGTCGTGTCTCCTTTGTGAATCTGGCCCCTTGTCTTTTGTTCTGAATCAGATCATACTGATTCCAAAAACAGATCTGAGTGAGTGAATAAGTGAATAACTTGTATAGCGCTACAAATGCGAACTTAATCGCCTCAAGGCAATTTCATCCTATTTATTCCTTTATCAAATCATGTATTTAGAAAACAGATTTCTTTTCACCTGGGAATATTTCTCATACTGAAAAGTTTGGAGACCACTGCCTTAATTCTTGAGTATTATTTAACGGACTAACCAGGGATGCTAACAGTTCTATTTTCAGGGTGAAAAGCATGTGTAAAAGGGGACAGCTCTGATGAATACCATTCCTAAAAGATAATGCTTACTCCAGGAGTTGTTTAATTTTTTTTAGCATATTTTATTTCAATAACCCCCCCTTCTAGCTATTTTATTTGCAGACTCACTTAGGTAGATTCAGAGAGAGTTAGGCCGCCGTATCAGTAGATACGCCGACCTAACTCAGAATCTGCGCCGACCTATGTTTAAGTGTATTCTCAAACAGAGATACGCTTAAACATGGCTTGCACCGTCCTATCTTAGGTTGCAATATTTCTGCTGGCCGCTAGGTGGCGCTTCTGACGCAAGGGCTGTCCCAGTGACGTAGCAGAGTGTGCATCAGAGGGGGATGGGTCACGTGACGCGTGGCCCGCCTCCCCTATAAAAGAAACGTCAAAACATCGGCGCGTCATTCGCTGAGCTGTGCTCTGAATGGATGGATGTTCTCATCGCTGGACCAATCGCTGGAGACATCACCCGTCGCTGGAGAGATCACCCGACGCTGGATAGAGACAACGATGGAGCAGCGAGCAGCATCGATCGTCTATTTTCACCGCTGGATTTTTATTTGGTTTAATTAATAAAGTAATTTGTTCTACGGTGTGTGTGTTTTTTTCTGAAAACTACTATTTACACTTCCTTCGTGAAATGGTAGGGGTACAGTGTACCCCATTACCATTTCACACAGGGGGGGGCAGGATCTGGGGGTCCCCTTTGTTAAAGGGGTCTTCCAGATTCTGATAAGCCCCCTGCCCGCATACCCCCACAACCACCGGGCAAGGGTTGTGGGGATGAGACCCGTGTCCCCATCAACATGGGGACAAGGTGCTTTGGGGGGCACCCCAAAGCACCCTCCCAATGTTAAGGGCATGTGGCCTGGTGCGGTTCAGGAGAGGGGGGCCGCACTCTGTCCCCCCCTCTTTTCTGCGGCTGGCCAGGTCAACGTGCTCGGATAAGGGGTCTGGTGTGGATTTTAGGGGGAACTCCACGCCATTTTTTTTTAATTTGGGGTGGAGTTCCCCTTAAAATCCACACCAGACCTGAAGGGTCTGGTTATGGATTTTTAGGGGGAACCCTAATTTTTTTTTTAAATTGACGGCGGGGTTCCCCTTAATATCCATACCAGACCTAAAGGGTCTGGTTATTGAATTTGGGGGGACCTCCGCGAATTATTATTATTTTTTACTAAAAGTCTGTGTCCCATTGACGAACCCGAACATCCAGGTGTCCGCTCAACTCTATCAACAAACCTTTCAGTAAAATAATACTTTCTAAGATTTGTTTTGACCTTCCCTCATGTTAGTTTGAGGTCAGGTCCCTCCCGTGTTCTTGATTTTGGTTTCATATTAAAAAAAACAGCATTCCTGAACCTTATTCAGATCCTTGATGCATTTAAAGGTTTGAATCATGTCTCCCCTTTCCCTCCTTTCCTCCAAACTGTACATATTAAGTTCCTGAAGTCGATATGTTTTATCCCCCAAACCTTTTGCCATATTTGTTACCCATCTCCGTACTCGTAACTTCTAAGCTTGATATGTAAAGATAGAGTCTTTTTTGTAAGATCAAATTTTTTAAAATTCTAACAAAAATGTTTTTAAAAAGCTGTAGTGATTAATTAATTTAAATATAAATGTAATTACATCTGCCAACAAACAAAGAGAAAAACGTTATATCTACAGGTTCTGAAGCTTGCTTCACTTTCTACAGTCAACTCTTGGAGCTGACAACTGGGTGAACTAAAAAGCCAATCCAAAGTGTCTGGTGGGCCTGCCATAGCCTCAAGTTTTGTGAGCACATTCTCATTTTATTTTCTCCTACACATCATTATAAATACAACTCAAAAAAAATTGAATTATATGTTTTTCTCTCTCCATCTGAAGTTGATTGCGGTATTTTTTTTTTTTTTAAATAAACACTTCAAAGAAAATCAAACCAGGTCTCCTAAAATAACCCTTTATTTTATGTATCTTTTGTACAGCTCTAACTCTTAAATTTACTTAACCTGCCTGGCGGTATTCCCGAGTCTGACTCGGGGTTAGATTTTCATGCTGCGAGCGGTAACCCCGAGTCAGACTCGGGCTTGCCTCGCTAGATCCACAGGCACCGTTTACTTACCTTGTCCCTGGATCCAGCGATGCCACCGCGCTGTGTGAGCGAGCGGGACCTCGCTCGATTCACACAGCGTCTTCCTGTGCCACCGATCTCCGTTCCCTGCGACGTTACAACGCACGGGGACGGAGAACGGTGCCAAATTCAAAAAAGTAAACAAACACTTTACATACAGTATACTGTAATCTTATAGATTACAGTACTGTATGTAAAAAAAACACACACCCCTTGTCCCTAGTGGTCTGTCCTGTGTCATGCATGTCATTTTATATAATAAAAACGTTTCTTTCTCCCTGCAAACTGTAGATTGTCCATAGCAACCAAAAGTGTCCCTTTATGTCAAAAATAGTTTTAGATCAGCTAAAAAACAGCAATAATAAATTATAATCACTTGCAGAATTGTGCGATAGCGATTTGTGGGGAAATTCGTCATAAAAAAAAATAATAATGACAGCGACAATTCTGCAACTGAGCAAATTTCAGTGATTTTGATTTGATTACATTATTGAATAATTTTTATTATAATTATATTATTATTTGTTATAATTATTTATTATATTATAATTTATAATTTTGTTTTTAACCACTAGCCGACCAGCCACCGTCATTATACGGCGGCAGGTCGGCTCTCCTGGGCGAAAGCCCGTAGCTATACGTCCTATCGTATAGCCGCCACTAGGGGGCGCGTGCGCGCCGCCGGAGGCGCGCGCGCGCGGCCCCCGCTCGCCCCCGACTCCCGTGCGTGTGCCCGGCGGGCGCGATCGCCGCCGGGCACACGCGATCGCTCGTTACAGAGCGGGGACCGGGAGCTGTGTGTGTAAACACACAGCTCTCGGTCCTGTCAGCGGGGGAAATGCTGATTTTCTGTTCATACAATGTATGAACAGAAGATCAGTGTTTCCCCTAGTGAGGCCACCCACCCCCACAGTAAGAACACACAAGGGACATACTTAACCCCTTCCACGCCCCCTAGTGTTAACCCCTTCACTGCCAGTGGCATTTTTATAGTAATCTAATGCATTTTTATAGCACTGATCGCTATAAAAATGCCAATGGTCCCAAAAATTTGTCAAAAGTGTCCGAAGTGTCCGCCATAATGTCGCAGTAACGAAAAAAAATCGCTGATCGCCGCCATTACTAGTAAAAAAAATATATTAATAAAAATGCCATAAAAATACCCCCTATTTTGTAAACGCTATAACTTTTGCGCAAACCAATCAATAAACGCTTATTGCGATTTTTTTTACGAAAAATATGTAGAAGAATACGTATCGGTCTAAACTAAGGAAAAAAAAATTTTTTTTATATATTTTTGGGGGATATTTATTACAGCAAAATGTAAAAAATATTATTTTTTTTCAAAATTGTCGCTCTATTTTTGTTTATGGCGCAAAAAATAAAAACCGCAGAGGTGATCAAATACCACCAAAAGAAAGCTCTATTTGTGGGAAAAAAAGGACGCCAATTTTGTTTGGGAGCCACGTCGCACGACCGCGCAATTGTCAGTTAAAGCGTCGCAGTCCCGAATCGCAAAAAGTGCTCTGGTCTTTGACCAGCAATATGGTCCGGGGGGTAAGTGGTTAAAAAAATGTCATACCAGGGATGCCTATTAGTCTCTTGTTTGGTCAGATTTAAGTGAGTTATTCCTAAAAATTACAGACCTACAGTATAAAACGACAAATTTCCTTGCAAATAATGGTACCGCTTTCAGCACCTTTTTTCTGAAAGAATCATACCGCCAGGGAGGTTAAAATGTATTTATTTTTTTCAGATTTATTGGCTTTTTAGGGAAGAATTAAATTGCTGCTTTGCTAGTGTGAACACAACAGGAGGCAAGAACTGTAGGCTAGGACTTTTTTTGTTTTCAATTTACCATGTACACATGACACTTGCAACAATGTTGAATTTCAACATGAAACATATTAAAACACTCAGCAGTTAACAATTTGTAGGAGACAGCAAAGGGTTTAGTCACCCAACTCAGCAGGGCCAAGTTACAACTTTGGTTGCTACAGTATATCTCAATTGCTTAGGAACCATAAAAAAATGGATATTCGGTCGTATGTGAAACTGAGCTAGGGCAGCATATATCTACTACTACAGATTAATTCACTAGCCATGTGTGCAAACCGTACAGCTTTTATTGTACGGCATGTGAAAAGGAACCATATGCTAGTTTGGTTTATGAGAAAGGTCCTTGGTGTCAGGGGAGCCATTTTAGAAAAGCACACAACTTGCTGTTTCATAGGATGTGCTAATGTTAAATTTAATGACATTCAGCACATTTTACCTGCATGCAAATAAATTGCTTAAAAAAACCAAACAGGATCACCCAGTATGAGGCAAAACGTTGACTCAGAGCTGGCTGGCTGGAATATCTATAAGTACATTGTGAAGACTGTGCAGTTTCTTAGCAACCACTGAAGATTCCTAGTGAGATTAATGCAAGTACTACTGGTTTTTAAACAGTTGTTATAAATGTTCAAATACGATAGTAAAACAATGTTACTACTTAAGGATAAATCTTTACTGGTAAACTGATAGATTTAACAAATTCAATACCTCAGTACAATAATGTATAAAGAAAATAACAGCAGGTTGGAAGCCTGGTTTAAGAAAAAAAAATGAAGGATGAGGATTGAATCATATCATCGTCCTAGAATACACAGTGATATAACATGAAAATGAAATTGATGGTCATTGATAAACTATAGTTAGTTATTATGGGGAAAGATGGGGGGCACGGGAGATGACAACAGGAAGCCACAGACAGCAAAAAAACTTTGTTGGAAATGTTTTTTTTATCTAGTTCTGCATAACAAGCATTTGGATAATTTACTGTATATATGTAAATAGAAATTCATTAAGACTTTTTACTGTATATAATTTTATTGTACCCCACGTCACCTAGGCACAAATACTGAACAAGTAGCTATATTTAAGCTACAAAACATGTAGATAGTGTTTTATCAATATTGTCAAGAGATTATTTATTTCAATGTGGAAGTTGGCCCAACATTTATTTTACTCTCACTGCTGCCTCTGTTTAACCTATACCTCTTTGGGGCTACCATAAGATGATTTCATTATCAGAGGCTTCAATTCCTCCTCACACTACTAAAAAAATCTATTTTGTACTTGTCTGTGTCAGTTTTGGACAGATTTACCATCATTTCCTGTCAAGAGGTCCCAATAGGGACACAAATGGCAATAAAAATATGAGAGGCTCTAATCCTTCTCTTCTCTACCAAAAACAAATGAAAACTTGACTTAATGTGGCCTTTAAAGTGGAAATCCAGTCCAGCCTAAACCTACTCCCAACCCCATTTCTGTCTACCCTGTGAAAGGAAGATGTCTAGACTTACCTATCCTGAGAGGAATCAGGTCACATGACCTCTCCAGTGGTCAGCTTCAATGAAGAAGAGAGATTGCTGACAATGGCTGCAGACATTTCCCATGTCTGCTGTCCCTCCTCTACACTGAAGTTGTTGCTGACAGCTAATCAAGTGGCAAGATGATTAAAACAGGTAATAAAACAGGTAGGCATTTATTTATTTCAGGTACTCATGTAGCACTGTCAATTTACGCAGCCCTTTTACGTATGGAATATTCATTCAGTCCCTGCTCTCAAGGAGCTTACAATCTAAGATCCCTAACTCACATTCACACACATGCATACTAGGGCCAATCTAAAAATAAGTAAATTAACCTACCAGCATGTGTTTGAAGTATATGAGGAAACCCATGCAGGCACAGGAAGAACATGCAAACTCCAGGTGACGCTGTGGTTGGGATTCAAACAAACAACCCTAGGGCTGCCAGGTGGAAGTGCTAACCAATTAGTCACTGTGCTGGTTATGTACATACATCTTCCTTTCACAGGGGAGATAGAAAATTGTTTGGAAGTGGGAGCAGATTTATGCTTAGATAGGAATAGGCTGGACATCCACTTTAAGTTAAGGTTTAACCCAAAGCCAAATAGCCTACCCTAAACTCCCCCCACCACCCAGATGCTTACATACCTCTCCAATAAAGAGGCAGTCTCCTCTGATTTTTACATGCTCTGGCTTGAAATCGTCTCCATTGTTTGCCACCCATACAACTAAGGACGCGTACACACGGTCGGTCAAAACCGATGGAAACGGACTGAAGGACCGTTTCATCGGTCCAAACCGATGGTGTGTGGGCCCCATCGGTCAGTTATCCTTCGGTCAAAAAATTTAGAACTTGCTTTAAAATTGAACCGATGAACGCCTAACCAATAGGTCAAAACCGACGGTTAGTATGCAAAAGCATCGCTTAAAAACCCGCGCATGCTCAGAATAAAGTCGACGGATGCTTTGAACATTGTCAGCACGTCGTTGTGTTTTGCATCACCGCATTGGACTCAATCGTTTTTTTAACTGATGGTGTGTAGGCACATCAGACCATCAGTCAGCTTCATCAGTTAACCGATGAGAACGGTCCTTCAGACCGTTCTCATCGGATGGACTGATCGTGTGTACGCGGCCTAACAGGTTCCGCCATCCACACAAACAAGATGGATGGTCAGATTCCCCCTGCTGGGACAATGTATTCTGACAGCAGCTTCCGAATACACTGATCAGCAACTGCAGCTATTGATTGGGATAGGTTTTCCAACCTGTTCATTCAAAAGGTCGACTTCTGTGAAAAAAGGACAGCTACACATGGCTACAGGCGGCTCATTTTGCAAGGGAACTTGCAGTTTGCAAGAGAATTTTCCCTTGGCTTGGTGAATGTGGTGAAGAATACCCAATCATATTCAAGGAAATAAAAACAGTATTTTACATATAGTACATATTTGGCAATAGTTTTGTACACATACCCTATACATTTTTTATTTATTTTTTAATTCTACTGTCCAACAATGATATTGTATTGCCGACAATTTAAATGTTCTATACTACAGATACGTCACTTTACAGGCAGACTAAGGGGACCCCCAGGCACTATATTTAAAGGAAATGTTTTGTTTTTATTGTACCCAGCCTCCCATACATCTTTTATGGCCAATTACTTGCATATAAACCTTCAGACTTCAACATTTTTTTTGTATAATGTGAAAGATCATTTTTTATGCTGAGTAAATTGATATCCAACATGTCACACTTTTAACTTGCATTTACCCCTGGAATGGCGGAAAACTATGGTGCTTAAAATTCTCCATAGGCGAGGCTTTAGACGCCTTTACAGGTTAACAGTTTAGAGTTGCACAGGAGGTTTGGCGCTAGAATTATTGCTCTCGTTCTGACTATTGTGACAATACCTCACATGTGTGGTGCGATCACTATTTACATATGCGTGCAAGAGTAATGTATGCATTACCATTTATGTGTAAGCACAGTGGGACATGGTGCATCCCTTGTGACAGCATGGGTCTCTTTATGAAGAGATTTTGGGTCTATTTGCCCCCATGCAGATGATCAGACAGAGATCGATCTGATTGGCTGCTTTCCTGGCCATTGGTGACCAGGTAAACAAAGCGGTGGAGAGATCATCATCAACATCAGTTACAGGGCAGCCATCACACCCGGTTGCATTGCTCTCGGCCTCCGCAATAGGACAGGTCAGCCTGGGAGAGGCGGCAGTGGGAGGCGGGTAGGAGCCCCTTTGACCACCTGCAGAGGTGATTGAGTGGCTAAATAGCCACTCAGATCACTTCTGCCTAAAAGACAATCGCCGGCTGAAAACTATTTTACCGGATGATGCCAGCAGGTGGGCTTATTCAGCCCCATTTTTTACATGTCTTAAAGAGGAAGTAAACCCTCAGTTTTTCCTTATTTTTTTTTAAATACACCTGTAAGAGTTAGTCATAATGAGCTAGTATGCACAGCATACTAGCTCATTATGTGTCACTTACCTGAGATCGAAGCCACCGAAGTTCGCCTCGATCCCGTCCACCGCCGCCGCCATGTCCCCTTGACTCTATTACCTGTTATCGCCGCTCCGGTGCTGTGATTGGCCGGAGCGGCGATGACGTCACCCCCGCGCATGCGCGTGGGACCGGCAGGTCCCTGCGCATGCGTGAAAACACGCCATTAACCCAGTTAATGGCATTCACAAAAACAGCACCGCTCAGTGCGCCTGCGCCATTGTTTACAGCGTGCTTGCGCTGTAGACAGCTGTGTCTGTTTCTGTGAAAATATCTCCTTAATCGTGTAGCTTAAAGTGTAAGTAAACCCTCCTATCATTTTCAGCCAAGGACGCTGCCATCTTTGCCTCTGTTTAATCTACAACTCCCATGATGCTGCACATGTGATCAGTTATGACACCAGCCATTGGATGGTTTGACAGTTTGGTTGAGAGCACAACCAATGGTAGTGTTACATTTCCGGCATGTGCCGGAAATAAAACAGTTTTATGGATGGGTTTACTTCTGCTTTAAGGAGATATTTCTTGCACCTACAGGTAAGCCATAATCTAGGCTTACCTGTAGGTTCAAGTTACAAGAGTTGGTTTTACAACCACTTTAGTCTCCTTGGAGCTGTGAATTTTCCTGTCCATTTTTTCTTGTTCAAACCATGGCTGTTGCATTCTCTATAATATGAAATATATTTTAAAAATCCACTTGTGAAAGTGGGACAAACCACATAATAGGCATAGCAGGTGTGCAGATTCAAATGCAAATATTTCACAAATAAAGTCCCCAAGAGACAAGAAAACTGTCGGGGGGTTTAACTGTCCAACCTCTATCAAAAACGTAAATCTCTGTTGCAGGTGGAATGACCCTTTAACATAAACTAACATAATCACATAATTATGAACTGTAATTTGTAGTAAGTCAGAGTTGTTTCACAAAATCTGAGCTTTAAAGCCACAAATTTCTAATTATTATTTTATCTGTGTGCAGAGTACTGCACTTCAAGACAATCTTGTTGTGAGGACCTAAGTAACACAGCAGCCTGTTGTGACAATTACTACCATCAAGATCACAGATAACGCACATGTTTATTATGTAACAGCACTTGTAATATACAGTAGCATTTAGTTTGGCATGCGGTAAAGCCATTTTGAGTACTCTGGGAATATAAAGTATAATAGAAAAACGTACTATTCCTATACATATACTGTATGTTCTGTATGTGGTGTGCTTACCTGCAGGTACAAGTGGTGTAACTAGGTTTACAACCACTTTAACTTTTAACAGATAGCTGAGTAGTATCACAGGGATCCTTATTATATTTGATAGGTAGGGGGTGGTCTGGCAGGTGGCAAAAACTGCACATAAATAAAACAAAAAATTGTGGACAGTCATGTTGTCAGGACCTGGGTGCACACCAATAATTTCAGGGCAAGTGCCCTAACAACACCTCTTTTCATATGCACAGTTTTCCATAATTATCCCTCCAATGCTATTTCTGCAAGATTACTAAGTTTCATTTTTAACAGGGAGCAGAAATTACTATCCGCTCTCTGTTATTGTCTGCTAAGGTTTATAAATCATGGCCTGCATTTTACAACCCAAACATACACACGATCTGGGTGCAGAATAGTGTGAATGGATCACTTACAGTGCCTTGAAAAAGTATTCATGACCCTTGAAATGTTACACATTCTGTCATGTTACAACCAAAAATATAAATGTATTTTATTGTTTTTTGTGATAAACCAACACAAAGTGGCACATACTGTAATTGTGAAGTGGAAGGAAAATGGTAAACATATTTTTTTACAAATAAATATGTGAAATGTGTTGGTGTGCATTTGTATTCAGCCCCCTGAGTCAATACAGAACCACCTTTAGCTGCAATTGCTGCAAGTATTTTTGTCTCTACAGTTTTGCACATTTAGAGAGTGACATTTTTGTCCATTCTTCTTTGCAAAATAGCTTTGCACTAATACCTTTTGTATCACTGGCCCTGTTCTTTATTTAGTGCAAACCCCTAGAGGGATTTTGGGTCCCCCTTTGTGCTGCACATCCAGGTAACATGCATTTTACTATTTTCACTGCAGTGACCACCGATACAGGGGGAAGTTAACACTTTCACTGCCATGACTACCAATAAGGGGTGGTAACTTTCACCGCCATGGCCACCAGTACAGGGTGGGAGGGGATTACCTTTTACTGCCATAGCTACCAATACAGGGGGGATGGGATGATTAACTTTCCATGACTTCCAATGCAGGAGGAGAGGCATGGGGGGGTTAACTTTCACTACCGTGACCACCAATGTGGGGGGGAAGTTTTTTACTTTCACTGCCACTATCCACCAATGTGGGGTGGGTGGCGTTAAATTTCACTGCCACTGACCACCAATTCTGTGTGGGTAGGGTTGACTTTCACTGCCACTGATCACAAGTATGTATTAAATTAATAATACTGATACCAGTGCTGTTTTTTTTATTATGGCCACCTACAATGCTGGAGGTTATTTTTGCAACCACACTGGGGGTTATTGTACTCCAACTTCTTAAGTATGCATTGCAATACACTGCACTGGGGCATTGAGGTGCAAAAATGCACTGCTATTGTGCGGCCCATTATAACTTTCTAGTTGACCACCGCTGATATAAACAATTCATTTGGGCCATGCTGGCCCAAACAAACAATTTTCTTCATTAACAGATGTGTTTGCTGGGCACACTGTATGAACTTTATATAGCACCAGCTACATACAGTATACACGGCTGTGTTCTGGCAGATGGACAGGCACTCCCCATTGTGCTCCCAGAACAGAATCGAGCGGGGCCGAGTGCTGCTCAGCCATTTACAGAAAACTTTGTATTCTATGAATGAATACAAAGCTTCCTTTAATTGGCTGAGGCAGAGAGGAAGGTGGATTATATCACAGTTTCCACCTCAGCCAAACAAAAAGACATATTCTTTCATGGGAGGTGCCTTCTGGAGACCCGCATGTTTGGCTCTACCCATTAATGGATAAGTTCACCTTTGGGATAATGTTCCACCCGTTTTTAGCTGCCCAATCTGTATGGGGAGAAGTTCCCTGTACTAGGTGTCAGTTTTTTTTTTATTAAAATGTTTAGCTGCCCAGCAGTATGGGGAGAAGTTCCCTGTACTAGCTGTCAGTTTTTTAAATCAGAGCTCTGTGTATGAATGAACTCCAAGTCCCAACATCCTTTGCAGCTGTCGGCTTTCTAGTTCTCAATTAACTACCATGGCACTGTGGAGCACCATGGTAGTTCATCGATTCTTCCTGTTAGTGTATCTGCTTGCCTGCACAAGATGTACTGGCACACAGATACACTAACAGGTCAGCAGGAGACCTGCATGGCACAAGCAATCTGCTGACCATTGGTACAATGCATTAGGCTGGGTTCACACTATTGTGAATTGGATGCAGGTTTTCACGCATTCCAATTCGCATGTCAGGAGATTGGGATCGACCCTCTATGGCTCCGGTGCGAATTGCACAGGAGTCCTGTGTGTCTTCTGGACCATTTCAGGTCCAACTTCAGCCAAAAATTCAGACTGAAATCAGTCCTGAAATGGTGAACAGGGACGCACCGGACCCCTGCTGTGAGCTGCTGCGTGCTTCAGTGTGAACCCAGCTTTACAGGCTCCAAATAATAAATGCACTTTTTTTTACCTTACATTAAGTGAACGTATGCTTTAAGACAGCAGCTAATACACAATATGTGCTCATAATGATAAGGGGGGGTGGATAAAATACAAAAAAAAAACTTGCTGGTTAGCATAAAAAAAAAAAACAATCTGGCTACAATATGGTCCCGTCTGGGTAAGATTATGAAATTTTGTAGATTGATGTACTCATCCTAAAACTCCAACTCTCTGTTTGTTTAATAAGATTGCATTTATATATTTGTATTCCTAATATGAAGATAGATTGGGAGGCTTGTGCTCCACCTATCCCAGTTCTTTTTTGCATCATCACTTTGCCCCCAAAGAAAAGGTCCAAGAGTTGTGCTATGTGAAAAGTCAATAATTTGTCTTCTGTGCAAAATAATAGTCTAGAGACGTTTGGGATACCCTAAAATGTCACTTCTCAGAGTTTACTTGTCACAGAAAATTACAATCCATCCAGTGTAAGCTCCTAACCAATCAGCAGTCAACACTCATTATACCTGCTTTAAACTGATGAAAAGTGGGTTTTAATGGTTGCTATGATTTATCACACATTGGACATCATTGCACAACCCTAATAATGTATTGCATATGGCCACCATAATGTAGAATTGCCATAAATACATAATGTAATTACATGTATTAGAATTTAAATGCAAAGCTATAGATATAAACATGATAGTGATCTAAAAAAAAACTTACAACCAAGTTTGTGAACAGGTTAATTTTTGATAAAGCATATGAAAACCTGCATTTTCTGCCCATATATACTGTATTTCTAGATAAGTTTGTTTTTAAGCAGTCTCTAAAATTGTTGTAAAAGACAAATTGGCATGCCGGCTGTCAGGCAAAGGACACTGAACACCCAGAAAAACAAATGAATTCAATCCCATCAAATGTAATGGGGTGGTAAATCTTACAATACCATCTGCTCAACAACATTGATACACTATTGGAATTCCTTATGTTATTTACATAATGGATACAAATGTGTCGCTTGATTTATGTTGAGAATGAATCATTGTATATAAACATACGTATACATTGTTAGCATACGAGATGATCCGTAAACTTTTTATTAAAATGTGAGTGTTCTCATCTGATAGCAATATAATGCATATAAAGAAAAGCATTGTTTTCCATTTGTAATATAATAATTTGTGGAATGTGTATCTATAAATTTACATGATAGAGAAAATATTTTATAGGTAATCTACAATCCTTTCAAAGTTTCTTAAAGTGGCCATATCAGTAATAAGAGATGGTAACTGCGTATACAAAGCCAACATTTATTTGTAGTTTCAGATAGAGTAGGGAAGGGTTAGACCCCTACAATGTGTTATCTCCAGAGCAAGAGGTGAGGGAAAATCTTCCAATGAGGAAAAATGTTTCAAAAATACAAATTTGGGCTATACATAAACTTTAAACCATGAAGAAGGTAAATTCTGGTGGTCTGTTTTCTCTTTTTACTGGACGGGATTCTTTTAAGGCCTCATGCACACAGGTGCCTGGGGCCATATGAAGAAATATTTTCCCACCCAGGAACCACAGGTGCTAGGTGCCTTGAAAAAGGTGCGCGCCGTGTGATTCTTTTCCATCAAGCCGCGGCTACAGCACGGAAATGCATTGTTGTCTGGGCCTCCGTAGTGACGTCATCTTCTCCCACCACAACACAGTGTTCCAGAGTGTGTTCCAGCCCTCTCTCTGAGCACCGTGTATCTTTATCAGGAAACGTTGGAGCTCATGTGTAGCTGTTTCCTTTCACACAATCCAAGCACAGTGTAAGAAGACAGGGGACACAAACAGTCGTGGATGGTTTTGACAGATCACAGGACCCCATCCGTATGCCTGAACTTCTATATTGACATGTGAGTGCTTAATGTGAATTACTTCATTAAAAGTCTGCAGTTTTACTAAGTGGCGCCTGTTTTGTTTGCTTTTGCTAGCAACCTAGAGACGTCATGTACTCTAATGGGGGACATAATTCCCCTGAAATGTAATTTCCTGCTTGTGTGATTGGATTGTTGATTTTTGAAGACACAAGTAAAATTTTAGGCATCATCTGCATTTGGAATTGTATTTTTTACTTCCTGAGGGTTAATTACTTTAAAAAGGGGTGCAAACTGCAACTTTCCCTATTAGAACACTGCAAAGTTAGACACTCTCATTCAGGAATCAGTATTCCAAGGACATTGTAGAACATACAGCTTTTTCTTTAGAACAGAAATTGGTAGGATTCTGTTACAAAGTCTATGCAATATACATTGATCACCCAGAGGTGTTTTTTTTTTTTCTCAACAAACGTGGAGTTTCAAAAACCTTGTTGCCAGCTGCAATTTATAAATGGTATCAGAGTTTAACATAAATCATTTTATCAAATTGCACTAATACTTTAATACCCTTCTACCTTTAGCTGTTCAACAAATACACTATATTACCAAAAGTATTGGGACACCTACCTTTAAACGCAGATGAGCTATAATGGCACGCCAGTCTTAGTCCGTAGGGTTAAATATTGCATTAGCCCACCCTTTGCAGCTATAACAGTTTCAACTCTTCTGGGAAGGCTGTCCATAAGGTTTAGGAGTGTGTATATGAGAATGTTTGACTATTCCTCCAGAAGCACATTTGTGAGGTCAGGCACTGATGTGGATAAGAAGGCCTAGCTCGCAGTCTCCACTCTATTTCCTCCCAAAAGTTTTCTATCGGGTTGAGGTCAGGACTCTGTGCAGACCAGTCAAGTTTCTTCATCCCAAACTTGCTCATCTATGTCTTTATGGACCTTGTTTGTGCACTTGTGGGCAGTCATGCTGGAACAGGAAGCAGCCATTCCCAAACTGTTCCCACAAAGGAGGGGGTATGAAATTTTCAAAATGTATTGGCATGCTGATGCCTTAAGAGTTCCCTCCAAATTATTTGGACCAGCGCACAAAGCAAGGTTTTGAACTAAGACTGGGATGTCATTAAAGTTCATGCGCGTGTAAAGGCAGGCAACCCAGTATTTTTGGTAATATATTGTATGTGTAATGTGGTCAGGGCCAAATTTCTGGTATAGCACATTAGGAAAGGCCATATCACCTCAGTGTACATTTCCCTATACAGAGAAGAGAGGTAAAGGGGGTGTTACTAAGTGCTGATTATAGAAAGCAAATGATCCAACTCTGGGACTGGCATAGTCATTGTTAGACAACCGGCAAAACTTCTGTAACAGAAAAGAGGTGGTAAGATTATAAAAGTGGAGTTTGTCTATCTCAATGAGGCTGTAAAATGCCAATACAGTACCAGTTTTGGACATAGCGTATAGCGTGCATCAGTCAGAGTGAAAGGGTCAGGATTATGTAATGCACAGAACAGCTTGCAGATTTCAGTGGTTAGGAGTCAATGCCCCCTTATTGTGGTGGCCAGTGGTGTGCCCTTTAAACTTCACTTTGGAGGGGAAAAAATAGCAATTAAAGAAAAAATAGTATAGCGTATACAAGTGCAACACAAGTCATATTGTAATTAAATGTAATTAAAAAATCACCTTTCTTTTTCAATCTTCAGCTGCTGTAATTTGTAAATTGGCACACCAATTTTCCCAGAAGTCTGCCTAAAATACAAGTTAGATTTCAAGCATCCCTTGAAACAAAAATTTCATTTTGGATGAGATACTTCCAATAGGAGATGACGTTTAAAGTGATGCAGGCCCAGCAGCTTTCCTCATTAGTTCCCTGCAGCTGCACAGCTGACTGATAATTATGAAACCACTCCCATTAGACTCACTCTCCACAGAGGCACAGAGCAATAAACTGTGATTTCTTCAGAATAACAAAAGGCAGGAATAACAAAGGTTGTTATAATCCTTACAAAGTACATTGATCACCCAGAGGGGAATGTTTTTTTCTCAACAAAAGTGGAGTTACGCTTTAAATGTTGCTCATCAGTAGCAAAGGTAGAAGGGGAGGACAAATGTGTTAAAAACAATTGTTTACATTTGTGATAATTGTGATTGGTTTACAGTGATCATAAGTCATGATTAGTGTTCACCCTTCACCCAGACATCGCTGTATGCAGTCAGTTCACTGGTTATCAAAAACACTACAGGAAGAGCTAATTTGAGTGCTGCTGATATTTTTTCCTATTGTCTTTTTTACTGTTAATATTGGTATATCCCTCCCAGGCTCCTGCCTTGCATTGATGGTGATCCTGCTTGGCTAAGGTTTTCAGAGCACGGAAGACAGTGCTTAAATAACTGTCATACCATAATGGCATAGTATCTAATATGAGCACTGATGTCACATCAATCTAAATAGACACAAATAGCCATGGCGCTGGATCAATACAAATGTAAAAGTTTATTAAAACATCCTGGAAGACATATATAACAGTCTCTGGGAAGCAGTTCAGAGGTGAAAATTGTATAGCAGACACAACCAGGGACCCCTGAGCTGGATGGCAGTATGCCACACCACAGTGGATCAAGAAGCTGTCAGCATGTGCACTGAGCCTTCTGCTGATCGATTAATGCTGCAAACTAGGAGGAACTGAAGATCAATTCACAGGCATTCAGGACAGCAAGGTGAGTGGGGGATCCACTCAACAGCACTGCGAGATATAGGAACACTGGACCAGGAGATGGAATGCCAGATCTCCAGGGGTACAGACCGCTGTTAGCGCGTGAGGCTATCCTCCGGACTGTTGGAAGTGGCCAAAGTCAGTGGATTGAATGGGCTAATGAACTGTCAATGTCATTAGCTGTGGCCATGGTTGCCACAATATACAGTAAGCAGAGCCCCTGAGATCTTCTACTAGGATTTTCCCATAGGATAAATGGGTAGCAGCAGGAGAGGTTGAGAAGGTTCAGGAAGGTCTCATGGAGAAGAAGAAGAAGTGGGCAGCATACTAGGGGGCAATGAAACAAACCTCTCTGTCACTTGCATGGCTACTTGCATGGCTTCATTCAATGACTTTGGTTCAGGGTAATGTACTAAGGAGTCTTTAATGGGGTCTGATAAGCCTAACCTGAACTGGCTTCTTAGTACTGGGTCATTCCACCCAGAGTCAGGTTCCCAGCAGCGGAAATGAGTGAGCATGGTCAGGATCATCATAGAGTAAACCTAGGGCCTTGAAAAGAGCTTCAACTGACACTCTGGCTGGGTCATCTGTGAGAAGAATAAAAGCCCAAGACTGGGGGTCCCTCTTCAACCATGTAAAAATCAGGTTAATGTGCCAGAACCAGAATAGCGTGGCTTAAGCTTAAAGTATAGCATAAAAACTATTGGAACCCACAAATGGGAAGAAAGGGAAGAAATGGGACTTTGTGATACCCTCAAAGTGTGAAAAAATAAACAAAATATAAAATCACATATTTAATTAGAATATCATTAAAAATAACCCCATAGCCCCATAAAGCTTTGAGAAATAGTATGCTACATACACAGTATCATAAATTGAAGATAAAGAATAACATTTTCTATTTACAGGCGGGCCCACAAGGGAACGGTTAACGTCCAAACACAGGAGAACGCATACAAGCTCCTATCCAGGTGGTACAAAACTCCGCTAAAACTTCACAGGATTGACCCCACATTGCTGAAGGTCTGCTGGAGGTGCCACCGGGAGACGGGCTCCTTTCTCCACATATGGTGGACGTGCCCCTCTCTCCAACCATACTGGACGGAGGTCCACAAACACATTACACACGTAACCACGGAAACTCTAGAATTCACACCCGCACAATTTCTCCTACATCATGCCCATACGCTACCGAGGGGATACAACCGATCCCTGGCCATGCACATGGTCAATGCGGCCCGAATGTGCATCCCGCTAAAATGGCTATCCCCACACCCCCCTTCCCTCGCGGACTGGTTCCACCGAATCCAAAAGATAATGGAGATGGAGGACCTAATCCATCAAGCGTCAGACAACCCCACAAGGTTCAATGAGACATGGGCCTGTTGGAGGCACTTCATCTCAACGGCCGAATACAGGAAGGTGTGCCCTTGACAACAACAACCGTGTGAACCTGCGTCCCTCCACCTCCCGCAGAGCTGTGGCGGAACACCCATCCCTTCCATCATTCCCCCAAGAACTAGGATCCCCCCCCGGCCGGAGTATTGAATACGAAGGTGGGCGATCACATGTTTATAGCTACCCGCCCTTAATGGCAAACTGTCCAGGGAAGAACCGGTACGCGCATCTACCCCCATGGATATGCTACGACCGCATTTAGACACACGGCAGTAGGCACAAGAGTAGTTCGAAATCATTCCATACCGGACCCCTGGCCCATACGTTCTAAGGGTTAATACTGTTTATGATATTTAATAATGCCCCAGATCATTCTGCCTTATTCTACAGTGTGTTATTACCATTATCATTTCTCCTATTCTGTGTTATATGAAGCGGCTGCGTCCGCAGTGCTGGCTTTGAGTACACTTGTAACTGTTGAAAACTTAATAAAAATCTATGGAAAAAAAAAAAAGAATAACATTTCATCACTAATGAAGATGGAAAAATTGTGTGAAAATACAATGTCCTTTACATATATTCAGAGCCCCGACACCTTTTGACAAATTAGGTCTTCCTCAGGGGGATGGCAACCTTAAAGAATCACTAGAAGATACATAAATGTCAGTATGGCCAATAAAAAATAGCGAAAGTATCATATATTCAGAGTACAATAATGTAAAGATGATGAGATGCCCTCACATCAAAAACATTATGCTGGAGGTTCACAGAGACATGGGGCAATGCTGTACAGAAGGTGTGCACATTTATCCAAAGCCCAAGGGATCTAAAAGGATCAGCCTATATAATAAAAAAGATCCTAAAAAACATACAACTGTAATAAACATATGAGATATATACATGTTCAGTTATAGCTTAAAAAAAGGTCCATAGATACCTGAATGTCTGGGTTTATAACTCCCATGGGGGGGGGGTTCAAATAGCCTGACATCTCTGCACAAAAAGGAGAGGGAAGGGTAAAGGGGAAAATCCAGAAAAGGACACAGTAAGGGTTGCAAAAAATAAATAAAATAATAAGGTTTCAAAACTATGAAAGATATAACAAATAATAAACAGAATAAGGAATCAATCCCAAAGAGTCTGTTCTTACCAGTAATTAACCAGGATCAATCAAAATAAGATGAAAAAGTTCTAATATTGATCAATCAAGGGAGAGTCCTTCAGCTGCCTCTACCAGGCACAACAATGATCATTTTCATTTAAATAGGAAATGTAATGAGGTCACATGTATAAAAATCACAAACCAGCAGGGTGCAACTAAGAACCAATGGGAACCGCAGGTGTGAATATGTGAAGGATTAATCGACTGATCATTGGAGACAGATGTCTCCAATTAAATCCCCTGCCTTCAACTCCATAGAGCAAGTCCTGTCACAAATTATGTAATTTCCTGTGCGCATGGCGCAGGTCATGACATAACTTCCGGGACTGGCAAAGTCGCAAGCCGCAATGTTGAAAAAAGGCAGCCATAGGAGGAACAGCACTGACGCAGCTCAACAGGAGACCAGTGCCGTCTTAATGGAAAAAAAAGGAGGCCTCCTAGATTCTTATATTTCTCCACTGATCAAGGACCAGAGGGGGCTGCACGTGTCAGGTACAAAAGACACATGGGAAGGATGAACACCATGGGAAAAAGAGAGGCAGACAAAATTACCCCTGACCTGGGGAACCCCCAGCATTCACTTGAATTGCAAAAATATATACAAATAAATACAACCATACATCATTGTTGTGTGCAAACAAAATCAAAAAGGAGGTGGGGGGGGGGGAATGGAAGGACAGAAAGGGGAAAGAAAGAAGGATAATAGGTTTGTATAAGATGTTCTGAATGTCCTTTAGTGAAACCCTCCAGATATGATTTGTAGCCAACAATTTAATTTAATCCAGTGGGTTTGGTTGCCCTGAGCTTTAATATTCATCAGGCTTCTTTTTGAAGTTAACCTTGTTCCAGTCTCCTTCCCTGGGATCCAGTGATTGCACGTCAAGGAACCAGAAGAGGAATGTCAGAACAAAGTACCTGTGTGAATTAATCATGTGTCTCCATATAGCAGAATGCACATCCCCTGAGGCTGTCTCTCTTTTTCCCATGGTGTTGGTCCTGCTCGTGTGTCTTTTGCACCTGGCACATGCAACCCTCTCTGGTCCTCGATCAGTGGGGGCAATATGAGAATCTAGGAGGCCTCTTTTTTTTTTTTTTCAGGAGTGTTTCCTTTTTTTCTCAGAACAAATGAACATATGAGGGCCGCTGAGCACCCCATAATGCACTGATGGCCGATGATTGGCCAAAGCATGTACCTGACATTCATGCTTTGGCCAAGCATAGCATGATTTGCTGTAAGAGCCATGATTGACCAAAGGCAGGCAGTCCATGCCCCACACTATATAAAGCTGCTTACACGGTGGTCCTATGTAGTGTGATAATGTGGAGATTGAGAGAACTTGAGATAGATTAGGCAGGTTAGTTAGTGGCATGCAGGCAGTTTAATATATATATATATATATATATATATATATATATATATATATATACGCAGTGCATTCACACAGTGCATTTAGTGTAGACAGTGTAGATATATACCATGCAGGCAGTCCAGTATGTATGTATGTGTGTGTATATGTGTGTATATATATATATATATATATATATTTATACAGTATATATACATATTTACAGCGCAGTCAGTGTAGAACATATATACAGTGCAGGCAGTGTAATATATATATAGTGCAGTCAGTGCACGTTATATAATACAGTGTATTGAAGTGGTTAAGGGGAACCATATTACAGAATTAGGAAAAAAACAGCATGGGGTCCCCCACAATCCATACCAGGCCCTTTGGTCTGGTATAAATTTTAAGGGGAACTCCACGCGAAAATAATAAAAAAAAATGGCATGGGGCTGATACCAAAGTAGTCTGAGATATAGCATACAATTATATTTAAAGTTGGAAAACATAAGGAGGTTACCAGAAAACTATCAGGCTGATTAGCTCCTGTGTTACTGCTGGAGGTGCATGTACATGCACAGACAGTTCCTAGACTTGGTATGTCAGTTTGCAAATAAACAACCCTGTGTAGAGTCTATCTCACGCTTACCGCTAATGCGGGTGGTCAGACACTTTAGCGGGCTACTGTGTTCTTCCCCTATAGCAGCCCCCTCTCCCATAAGGCAAGCAGGCCTACCTATACTCCGTTGCCACCAGGACTTATTCACAGGCATGAACTGAGCAAAGCAAACAGGTACGTGTGGTTGGCAGACAGGCAGAGGGGTTCAATGACAGTCCAAGTAAAAGGCAGGCTGAGTTCAGGGAATAGTCATTATGCAGTCCGAGGTCATCCACAGGAAAATCCAGTCTACCAGAGCAGGGCAGACAGACAGGAAGCTTGATCAGATATTACACACGTTATCACACTCTCACAAGCACGAGACTGAAGGTATGGCTAGTTTAAATCAGGTCTGGTTTCCACCTACAGTCTAGTCATATTCAATCACATTGCAGGTGGACAGACAGACAAGCAGAATGCCACGACCAAAACCAGGATGCTGAAACCAGCAGCTATGAAGGAGCAGGAGCGCATATGATCCTGGCATGATGACCCTGGTGACAACCAGTGATTTTTCTCACCTTGGAGGGATTTCCTCTCACTTTCTGTTTTGGCTATGGCACAGAAAGTCAGGGAAAGTCTCCTCAATGGGACACAGATGGTAAAGAAAAAATTACAAGGATTATAACCCTCCGTTCCTCGTTTTGAATATACAGTAGTTCTACTTTAACAATGCAGAACAAGAACAGGCATGTGACACAGGAAGTTCCAAAGCTGTAAAGTGTAGCTACTTCTGGGTTGTGTAACACTCAGATTGTGATGGTTGATTTACTAAAACTGGAGAGTGCACAATCTGGTGCAGCTCTGCATAGAAACCAATCAGCTTCCAGTTTTTTTGTCAAAGCTTAACCCCTTCCTAACCAGTTGTACTGTGGCAAGTTGGCTCCCCTGGGCGAAACAACGTTACCTTACATTGGTTTACCCTTTGAGCACTAGTGGGCGTGATGACCGCCGGGCACCCGCAATTGCTTGTGACAAAGTGAGAACCGGGTCTGTGTGTGTAAACACCCAAATCATGGTTCTCTCAGGGGAGAGGAGACAGATTGTGTGTTCATACTAAGTATCTCTCCTCCTAGTCAGTCCCACCCCCCACAGTTAGAACTCACCTAGGGAACACAGTTAACCCATTGACCGCCCCCTAGTGTTAACCCCTTCCCTGCCAGTGACATTTATACAGTAATCAGTGATTTTTTGTAGCACTGATTGCTGTATAATTATCACTGGCCCCAAAAATATGTCAAAATGTCCAATCTGTCCGCCGCAATATCGCAGTCCCGATAAAAATCTCTGATCACTGCCATTACTAGTAAAACAAGCTGTTTGGGCACCACATGCTTGACAAGACATATGACGACCTGCCATGCACTCCGTTGGAAACAGCCCCTGAAAGACCCACATTATAAAAAAATGCAGATTCTGCCACATCTGTCTGCCCCACCCCCTCCTATTCTTTTTCCTCTATGGCCTTTTCTGCTGAATTGTCCTCTGACCCAGCAGTGCTCCCTAAGCATTCAAGGGGCTATGCAAGCCGTCAGGCTAAAAGATGCCATATGGTACTTCATTTGGTCTGTCTAGGGGACAGGAGCCGCACCGGGTCAGCTCTGCAGGGCCAGGCTCAGAGGTGGTTGACTCCATGGAAGCTTGAGTTTGTATGAGACAATGGCACCAACCTTTTCTCTGCCCTCCAACAGGGACACTTGACACATGTTCAATGCTTGGCACATGTCCTTTGATGGTGCAGCATTTCTTGAACAGGTACCCAGGCTTACAAGATCTTCTGAGGCAGGCCAGAAAAGTCTGTGGACATTTCCGTCAGTCATATAATGCTCAGCTGGCTGAAATTCAACGGGAATTGAATCTACCCACCAACCGCTTTATTTGTGATATGCCCACCAGGTGGAACTCAACATTGGCAATGCTGCAGCAGCTGCACATGCAGCAGAGGGCCATCAATGAGTACCTGTGTGAGTATGGCACAAGGACAGGCTCAGGGGAGCTTGACTTCTTTTTGCCATGCCAGTGGCTACTGATAAAGAATGAATGTACTGTCCTGTCACCATTTGAGGAGGCCACAAGGATTGTGAACCGTGACAATGCATGCATCAGTGACACTATTCCTCTAGTCTTCCTACTGGAGCACAAGCTTTGTGGAATCATGGACAGGGCACTTGAGGTAGAACTGGGTGGAAGAGGAGAACTTCCTTTTCTCTCAGGGCCCCCTTAATGCAGATTCCATTCCTGTGGGGTCACCAAACACACAGGAGGAAGAGGGGGAGGAGGAGGATTGTGTCAGCATGGATGTAAAGGGTAACATGCAGCAGTTTTCAAGGGATGGTTTTTAGTGCCCAGAAACCCAAGAAGTTGTATATCGCTGGGAGGAGGTAGTTCCTGACAATGTCATCCTTAGTGACCCAGAGGACTCAGAATCTCATGCCTCCTCAAACCTATTCTGCATGGGCTCCCTGATTCTGCAAAGCCTGCAAAAAGACCCATTGGTGGTTTCAAAAAGAGGGATCATTACAGGCTGACAACCCTTCTTGATCAACGTTACAAGGGTAAAGTTGCAGAGCTCATTCTGCCTTCACAGAGGGAGAAGAGGATGAAAAATCTTCAGGATGCCTTGAAGAAATATTTGAGTAACACTTTTCCAGACACTGGGAGGTTACCATTACCTGGACAACGTGTTTCTGAGGCTTTGTTTGGTCAAAGGAAGAGTGGTGGAGAAGACGGGCAGCTGACCCATGCCTTTAAACAATTCTTTAGTCCTCAGTGCCCAGGGCTGTTAGGTTAAAGCAACTATGGGCAGCGTCTGCATCATATGGTGCAGGATTATCTAGCGGTAAGGGCAGACTTGAAGACCTTTCCAACTGAGCATTCACTGGGTTACTGGGTCTTGAGGATAGACCACTAGCCAGAACTTGCTCAATATGCAATTGAGCTACTGGCCTGTCCTGCATCCAGTGTGCTTTCTGAACCCACATTCAGTGCTGCTGGAGGGTTTGTAATGGATCAAAAATTGTGCCTGTCCACAGACTCCATTGATAGGCTCACATTAATAAAAATGAATCTGTCTTGGATCAGCAGCTATCAAGCACCTGATGCTGATGTAACTGATTGAATTTGCTATGGATGTGGGATCCCTTGAAGACTGCATATGCTGACTATCCTATTCCTCCTCAATCTTAATGATGCCAGCTTCCAACAATATTTTTGGTTTAGGGCACCACCAACACCCAAGGCACAATTTTTCTGCACCTGTTTGACAGGTGCATGTATTTTAATTTTTTCACATTTTTAACAGCAGGGCCTGTTCCTGCGCACAACAAGAGTAAGTGTGAGGGGTTACAGTGTTCAGGCACCACTAGGGATGGGTGAACGGTTTAGCCTGAGCATAAGTTACACCTGAACATTGCCCATTCATGTACTCGCCTAACACTTGAACTTTCTGGGCACTTAGTGGGATGTTCGTCGGCAGGATGCACTGTCAATAGGTTGTTAATTTTTCCTTGCTGAAAGCTAAATTTAAGAAAAATTATTGTAAAAATTAATGTAAATTAAAATAAATTGGTGAAAAAACGGTTTGGATCTGGTATGGATTTTAACCACTTCCCTACCAACGCATTGTAAAATGACGACAGCAGGAACACTCCCTCCCTCCTGCAGCCCCTTTAGAGTACTCAAATACCTATCTGCAGCCCATGCCTCATAGAATATACTTTGGGGTGTTTTCTTTCCAAAATGGAGTAATGTTGTGGGTAATTCCACTGTTCTGGTGCTCCAGGACCTTCAAAAGTGTAATAGATAGGAATGAAATTAGATGTGTAATTTTTGCTCCTGGAACGCCTGATGGTGCTCCCTGCATGTTGAGCCTCTCTACGTGGCCAGGCTGTAAAAAAGCCTCACACATGTGGTATCGCCATACTTAGGAGAAGAAAAAGGAAGGATTTTGGGGTGTAAATGGAAATATGTAAATGCTGTGTGTGAGAAATAACTTCTTTATTTTCCCAAGAATTGTGGGAAAAAATTACAACTTAAAAAACTCACAATGGCTCTTACTAAATAGTAGGGATGAGCTTCGTGTTATAGTCAAACCCATGTTCAACTCGAACATGGTATGTTTGACCCTTCGTCGAATTACGAACCTTACGGGCCATTCGCGCCAAAGTCGAGTGGCATGTCACGGCCCATAATTCACTGCGGCATCGCAGTACATTGCTGGCTGATGATTGGCCAAGCATGCACTATGACCCGCATGCTTGGCCAATCACAGCGCGCAAAAAACGGAGAGCCATAATTGGCCAAAGCCAGGGTGGCTTTGGCCAATTATGGCTCAGGGGGTTTAGTACACGCCCCACACTATAAAAGGCCGCCTGCAGGTCGGCCTTGTGTAGTGTGTTGCGGCGGTGGTTAGAGACAGAGAGAGTGTCATTTTTTCTAGGTAGATAGAGCAGGAAGGCTAGTCAGTTAAAGTTACAGGGCTAGATTCAGAAAGATGAGCGCATCCTCCTGCGGGCGTAACGTATCTCCGATACGTTACGCCGCTGTAACTTTGGGCGCAATTTCTGTATTCAGAAAGAACTTGCGCCCTTAATTAACGTATGTAACGTATGTGTGGCGGCGTAAGCCCGCCTAATTCAAATGGGGATGTTGGGGCGTGTTTTATTTAAATTTCACTTGACCCTGCGTTTTTGACATTTTTTTTTAACGGCGCACGCGCCGTCCGTAAAATAACCCAGTGTGCACTGCTCGAAAGTACGCCGCAAGGACGTATTGGATTCGACGTGAACGTAAATGACGTACAGCCCTATTCACGAACGACTTACGCAAACGACGTAAAATTTTCAAAACTTGGCGCGGGAACGAGGCCATACTTAACATTAGCTACGCCTCATATAGCAGGGGTAACTATACGGAAAAAAAAAGCCTAACATAAACGACGTAAAAAAATGTGCCGGCGGGACGTACGTTTCTGAATCAGCGTAAATACCTAATTAGCATATTCCTTGCGGAACTATACGGAAGTGCCACCTAGCGGCCAGCGTGAATATGCAGCCTAAGATAGGACGGTGTAAGACACTTACACCAGTCGGATCTTAGGGAAATCTATGCGTAACTGATTCTCTGAATCAGGCGCATAGATACGACAGCCCACACTCAGAGATACGACAGCGTATCAGGAGCGGCCCAACATGCAGGGAGCACCATCAGGCGTTCTGGAACACCCAGACCAATTCTGACATTCCTCTCCTACATGGAAAAATCATCATTTATTTGCTAGAAAATTTCATAGAACCCCAAAACATTATATATGCTTTTTTAGCAAAGACCCTAGAGAATACAATGGCGGTCATTGCAACTTTTTATCGCGCACGTTATTTTCGCAGCAATTTTTGGAACGTTTTGTGCTTTAAAAAAAAACAAAACATTAAAGTTAGTCCAATGTTTTTGCATAATATGAAAGATGAAGTTACCCAGAGTCAATAGATACCCAACATGTCACCCTTCAAAATTGCACACGCTTGTGGAATGGCGCCAAACTTCGCTACTTAAAAATCCCCATAGGTGACGCTTTAAATATTTTTACTGGTTACATCTTTTCAGTTGGAGAAGAGGTCTAGGGACAAAATTATTGCTCTCGCTCTAACGTTCGCAGTGATACCTCACATGTGTGGTTTGAACACTGTTTTCATATGTGGGCGGGACTTAAAAGTGTGGTCGCTTCTGTATACAGGAACAGGGGCGCTTTAAATTTTTTTTTTTTTTTATTGTTCATTTTACTTTATTTATTTTAGTTTGACATGTTTTTCCCCAAAAATAAATGTTTTGATCACTTTTATTCCTATTACAAGGAATGTAAACATCCCTTGTAATAGGAATATAGCATGACAGGTCCTCTTTACAGTGATATATGGGGTCAATAAGACCCCACATCTCACCTCTAGGCTGGGAAGCCTGGAAAAAAAAAACGACCCTGGCTTCGATCGTAGCGGTGAGTCGGAAGAAGCACCGGAGGGAGAAGGGAGGGGGGATGTCCCCTTTCGCCTCCCGTAAGAACAATCAAGAGGCGGAACAGCCGACATGATTATTCTTATGGTGTAGAGAATCGCCGACTGAAAAAGAGGATATCTGAATGATGCCTGTAGCTGCAGGCATCATTCAGATATCCCTGCACAAATTCAAGGACGTCATATGAGGGCCGGCGGGCAGGAAGTGGTTAAAACGCATTTTTTTTCCAGGTATTGCAGAGTATTGGTGCGGGGGTACTGCAGAGTATTGGTGCGGGGGTACTGCAGAGTATTGGTGTGGGGGTACTGCAGAGTATTGTGCGGGGGGTATTGCAGAGTATTGTGTGAGGGTATTGCAGAGTATCGGTGCGGGGGTATTGCAGAGTATTGGTGCAGGGGTATTGCAGAGTATTGGTGTGGGGGTACTGCAGAGTGAGTATTGTGCGGGGGGTATTGCAGAGTATTGTGTGGGGTATTGCAGAGTATTAGTGCGGGGGGTATTGCAGAGTATTGGTGCCGGGGGTATTGCAGAGTATTGGTGCGGGGGTACTGCAGAGTATTGGTGGGGTATTGCAGAGTATTGTGCGGGGGGTATTGCAGAGTATTGGTGCGGGGGTACTGCAGAGTATTGTGCGTGGGGTATTGCAGAGTATTATGTGGGGGTATTGCAGAGTATTGGTGCAGGGGTATTGCAGAGTATTGGTGCGGGGGTATTGCAGAGTATTGGTGCGGGTGTACTGCAGAGTATTGGTGCGGGGGTACTGCAGAGTATTGGTGCGGGGGTACTGCAGAGTATTGTGCGGGGGGTATTGCAGAGTATTGTGTGGGGGTATTGCAGAGTATTGGTGCGGGGGTATTGCAGAGTCGCTTAACTCTGGGGACGTCCTCCCAGAGTTAAGCGACCGCCTTGTAGACGTATATATTCTCTATAAGGCGGTGATTAAGTGGTTAAAATCACTGCTCCTGAAAAAACGACTGTTTTTAAAACTTTTTTCCATTGATACATGTTCCCTGGGTTCTCAAAGACGTTTTACGACAATAACTTGCATATTAGGCTTCAAAATGAGCACTTTTGAATTCGAACGTTCGAGTCCCATACACGTCAATGGGGTTCTAAATGTTCGCGCGAACGTTCGGTCCGTTCGAATGTTCACACTTTATTTACTTATATCACAAAAAAATAAATACAAAAATAAACAGTGGTTATTAGCCACTTCAGCCCCGGAAGGATTTATCCCCTAATGACCATGTATTTTTTTGCGATATGGCACTTTGTCCCTTTAACTAATGCCGTGTACACATGATCGTTTTTCGGGTTGTAAAAAACGAAGTTTTTCAGGCTCTAGAAAAAACGACATGTTTTTCAACTTCATCATTAAAACAACTTTGCCCACACACGAACGTAAAAAAAAAAAATGCTCTAGCAAAGCACGGTGACGTACAACACTTAACACGGCACTATAAAGGGGAAGTTCCATTCGAATGACACCACCCTTTGGGCTGCTTTAGCTGATTTTGTGTTAGTAAAAGACGATTCACGCTTTTCTGTCTGTTACAGTGTGATGAATGTGCTTACACCATTACGAACGGTAGTTTTACCAGAACGAGCGCTCCCGTCTCATAACTTACTTCTGAGCATGCGCAGGTTTTTCATGTCGTTAAAGCCCACACACGATAATTTTTTACAACCCGAAAAACTACATTGTTTAAAACCGTGTAAAAAATGGAGCATGTTCGAAAAAAAATGTTGCCGTTTTTCAGAACCCGAAAAATGCTCTGAAGCCCACACACGATCGTTTTAAATGACATTTTTAAAAAACATTGTTTTTTACAACCCAAAAAATTATCGTGTGTACGCGGCATAACAATTGCTCGGTCATGCGATGTTATACACAAACAAAATGTATGTCCTTTTTTCCCACAAATAGAGCTTTCTTTTGGTGGTATTTGATCACCTCTGCGTTTTTTTATATTTTGCGCTATAAAGAAAAAAGAATATCAAACATTTTGGGAAAAAAACAATATTTTTTACTTTTTGCTATAATAAATATCCCAAAAAAACAAAATATATTTTTTTTTAATCAGTTTAAGCCAATATGTATTCTTCTACATGTTTTTGGTAATTTTTTTTGCAATAAGCATATATTGATTGATTAGCAGGATTTTTAGCAGGACTGTGACATTGTGGCGGACAGATCAGACACTTTTGACACTTTCTTTGGACCAGTGACATTTATACAGCGATCAATGCTAAAAATAACCACTGATTTCTATATAAATGACACTGGCAGGGAAGGGGTTAACATTAGGGGGGAGTGCACTGGCTGAGATTAGAGACAGATCGCTGTTCCTAATTACTATGAACAGACTATCTCTCTCTCCTCCCCTGTCTGTGGAAGATTCATGGGTGGCTGGTGGACATCGTGGCCGCTGGCCATAGACATCAGTTCCAGCATCACGCCGTGGGCCTGCTATTGCTCTTAAATAGGCCGACGTACAGCTACGGCGATTTGCACAGTCGTGCCAACTTTACGCAGCAAGCTGTTAAATGCCACCAAAAGCTCTATTTGTGTGAAAAAAAGATAAACATTTTGTTTGGGTACATTGTTGCATGACTCAGTAATTGTCATTCAAAGTGTGAGAGCACTAAAAGATGAAAATTGGTCTGGGCAGGGAAGTGGTGAAAGTGCCCTGTATTGAAAGGGAATCCTATGACAGAATTAAGAAAAAAATGGTCCATACCAGGCTCTGTGGGTCTGGTATAGATTTTAAGGGGAACTCCATTCCAAAATAAAAAAAAAAATGTGCTGAGTTCCCCCTAAAATGCCTACCAGGCCCTTGGGGGTCTGGTATTGATTTTAAGGGGAACTCCACTCCAACAAAATTCAAAAAATAGCTTAGCGGGGGGGCGTGTCCGGACGGGAAACAGGGAGGACGTGTGGATACAGAGCTCCGCAAAGAAGCAGACAATCCATCGCCATCCCTGCTTCAGATTGCCTCTGTGGCACCCAATTTTTGCAGCTCCTGACCTGGGACGTTCTCTGCTACTGCCACAGCTGCTTATTTGAACTTTTTTCCCAGGCCAGGCTAAACATCTCTTTAGGCCTGTGCTGAAGACCCGCACCACGCCGGCGCCATCTTGAGGCCTGCGGCCCCATCGGAGCCCCGTATCTGAGGCCCACATCCCAGGCACCAGACGCATACCATCACCTGCTCCGCTGATCGCCGTGCCCTCGGGGATCCCTGGATGCCTGTCCGCTGACGGTGTGACCTCAACAGCTCTGCCGCGGTTCTCGGAGCCTCGCGGCGCCATCTTGCGGCCTACGGACCGGGACATCTGCTTCTCCAGAGCGCAGTGAGTACCCAGACATCGGCCTCCCCTTCCCTGTAACTGCCCGCTCTGTGAGGCCCCGGATCCTGCGGGTGGGAGGTCTTACAGACCTGCACGGACTTGTAGTCCACCCGGTCGGCTGCCTTACTCAGGAAAGACCGCGGCTTCGGCCTACCTCTGGTTCTCGGCGGCCATCTTCCTGCTACTCTTTGCTGCACCAGGCTCTCCCTGTCTCATCCAGCCTTTTTGTCACACAACTGTTCTTTTCCAAACTGAGTACTTTGCTAATCTCTCTTATGCCACTACCTGATGACCATACAGATGGTTTGATAACTGTTACAACTATTATGTAAACTGATTTCTAATTGAGCTTGGGGTTCCATCTGTTCATCAAGACCTCCGTGATGCTACTCTAGCCTTTTTAAAATTCGGGGGTAAGCCTTGACCTACCATTCCTCTTTGCACCCCATGGGAAAAGTTGGCCAGCAACAACGTTATTATAAGCCATTGTTTGGACACTGTAAGAATTTAAATATGGAGCGTTTTGTAACCAGGTCACAATCTGTGTCATCTAATCACTCAGTGGATCCCTTTGCTGCACTAGACCCATCTTTGGGTTCGGAGACTGATGAAAGATCTCTGACAAACACCGCTCAAGATTCGGCTATGAGATCTCCCTCTCCACATGATATCCTCACCCCAGATATCCTGGATGCTAAACTTGACGCTAAGTTGCAACTCTTGCTCCGACAGATTACGAGTAATGTATCGGCTGAGGTGAGCAAATTGGCTGCAGAACTGAGGGGCGAAATTAACCAACTTGGAGAACGTACAGACACTCTTGAAAACAAGTTTGATGAGATGATTAACTATGTACAGGCTATAGAGGAGGAAAATCATAACTTACGCATTTCGGTCTCTCAACTCCAAATACAACAGGAGGACCTGGAGAACAGGGAAAGACGACAGAACTTACGTTTTAGAGGTATCCCCGAAACAGTAGGCGACCCTGATCTACGTACCTATCTTCTAGGTCTTTTCAACACCATGGCCCCCACTATAGTAGACATAGACTGGCGATTGGATAGGGCTCATCGGTCTCTGGGCCCTAAACCTCCGTCTGGAGCTAGACCTAGAGATGTCATAGTGAAGTTTCACTTTTTTGAAAGCAAGGAGGCCCTAACCTTGGCCACACGCAACAAATCCCAAATCACATACAAAGGGGCAAAGCTACAGATTTTCAGTGACTTGTCTCCCATCACCCTTGCCAAACGTAGATCTCTGCGGCCAATAACCTCCCATCTACAACATCACAAGATCCCATACTATTGGGGTTTTCCTTTCCGCCTTGTTGTATCTAAAGATGGAGTTCAACATGTCATGCGTGAGGTACAAGAGGGTGAGGCTTTCCTGAAAGGCCTTGGCCTACCTCCTCTTCCGGATGAGGACTTGAATCCTTCTACTGCTCAGGTTCGTCTACCTCCCAACACTCCAAGCCGTATCTGGACCCCGGTCAGGAGCAGATCTAAGAAGAATTTCTCTACACCTCAACGTCCACATTTCTCCAAACAGCCTCCTTGAATTATTTCATGTTTTCTCTTTTTGTTTTTTCTCCTTGGATCCACACCTCAGTGCTCCTTACATTTTGTTTTTGTTTTTGTTTTTATTTTTCCTAATTTTGTAAGGAATTTAGTTTATTGGCCTTTTTTTGAGGTTTTGTTTCCACCCTGCTCCCGGTTCAGGGTGTTTTTTTCCCAACCCATGGGATGTGTTTCTTGCTAATGGTTTCTTTTTTTTACAGGTTGTCATGTATATGATGTCGGTCTTCCATGTTTATGTATTGACTTCTTTTCATTATTTTTGGAACTCTGACTGTCAAGTCCATTTTTGTCGCTACCACTCTCATAAGGTGAACCATCCCCTTATCCAGAACCCCCTGATGAGAGTCCGTAGACGCCCCTTCTACGCCTTGGGCTCTGCCCAGGGCCTCCTGAGTTGTAATTGCAACTCAGGCTTTCAAAGTCTTAAACGTTTTTTCTTTTTTTTTTTTTTGGTTTCTGTTGTTTTTGTCCGATGTGTCAATTTTTGTTGAACAACTCTATTGGTCTTATTTGCTATGTTTTTATTTTATTGACTCAATGATGTTCTTTTACAGAATATGTCTGCTATTTTTTAGATACAGAGATGACGTTATTTCAAGAGATGTTATATACACGTTTTACATTTTCTGTGGTTTTAACCTTGCCTATGTTTCATTATTATCCTTTATTCCCATTATTCGTACACGAGCCTATTTACCTAGCCAGACCTCATGGCGTTAAGAATTCTATCATATAATGTGAAGGGTCTAGGTTCTGTCAACAAACGCTGGATGGCCCTGAAGGACTTCAGGGCCTCAGGCGCGGATATCATACTGATCCAGGAAACCCATTTTCGGGCGGGAGGATCGTTTAAATTTGCTTCAAGGTTCTTTCCCACCTCCTTCCTTGCCTCTGACTCCACGGGCAAGGCGGGAGTAGCTATCCTGATTAAAAAATCTTGTCCTATCAAGGTCAGAGGCTCGCATGCTGATCCACATGGGAGATTTCTCATTTTAGACTGTGAGTTTCTGACCACTACATCTACCTTGGTAAATCTTTATGCCCCAAACACAGGTCAGATAGACTTCCTTCAAAAACTTTTTGACTCCCCCCATTATCATGCACAACCTTTTATGATCGTCGGGGGAGATTTCAATTTGATAATGTCCCCTACCAGAGATAGACAAACCCTTCTTAATGCTTCCCCATCTAAAAGGATTGCGTCCCAATCTAATGCCTTCCGTAAATGTATTAGGTCCCACCAACTTTTCGACTCGTGGAGGATTAAACATCCAACCTCCAAACAATTCACATTTTACTCTCCAGCTCATAAAATGTATTCACGCCTTGATCACTTTTTTATTTCGGCCCCGATTATTCCTTATGTGGTTCAATCTGATATATCTCTCATTACTTGGTCAGACCATGCCCCCATTATGTTAGATATCATGCTTTCCCAGGCCCACACTAAGTCATGTCATTGGCGTCTTAACGACCATCTCTTACAATCCGAAATTTCCCGTACTATTTTAACCAAGGGCTTGGAAGATTTTTTCCAACTTAATTTGGGGTCAGTCTCCGACTTTTCTACACTGTGGGAGGCGCACAAGGCCGTATTTCGTGGCATTTGCATTGCTGAAAGCTCTCGATTGAAGAGGGATAGAAATGTACTCCTTCAGTCTTTGACATCCGCTCTAGTTGACGCAGAGCGGAAGCTGTTGTGCGCCCCCACGGTGGTGAAACTCCGTAGAGTCACCTCCCTTCGAGAACAGATTAAATCGTTGAATCTCGATAAGGCGGCCAGGTCTTTGATGTGGTCAAAACAAAAATTTTACGAATTCTCAAACAAACCCCACAGAATGTTGGTTAATAAGTTACGCCCACGCCCTTTCCACTCCTTTCCTGATTTCCTCGTGAAATCGGATGGTTCCAGGACGCATTGCCCTCGAGAAATGGTTGATATTTTTGGCAAGTTCTACCAAAAATTATACAATTGCCTGACTCCGGAAAATCATTTCTCTTTTAATCTAGAAAAGTTTGAATCTTTTTTTTCTACTTTAAAGCTCCCAAGATTGTCTCCAGCGGATTTGGCCGGATTAAATGCGTCGGTTAGTGCTGAGGAGCTCTCTGTTATAATCAAAAGCCTCCCCCTACATAAATCACCTGGTCCTGACGGTCTATCTTACTTTTACTATAAAACTTTCATTGACATTCTATCTCCCCATATGCTGACCCTATACAGCTCTCTGTTCAAGGGTACTCCCCCACACCCTCACTTCTCTCACTCACACATTTCAGTTATTCCGAAGCCCGGCAAGGATCCCTCTATACCAGATAATTACAGACCCATATCTCTTTTAAATTCTGACTACAAAATTTTTACCAAGATCCTCGCATCCAGATTGTCCAGACTGATCCCCAAATTAATTCACAGTGACCAGGTTGGTTTTGTCCCTGGCAGGCATGCGGGGGACAATACACGCCGTACAATTGACTTGATAGACCTATTGGACAGAACCGCCAGCCCGGCACTGATATTAAGTCTAGATGCTCAAAAGGCCTTTGATAGGCTAAGTTGGCCTTATATGTTTGCCACCCTAAAAGTTTATGGTTTTAGAGGCCCTTTTTTAAAAGCCCTGGAGGCCCTTTATTCGACAGTCACGGCCCAAGTGCAGATGTCGTCCTTCTTGTCGCCTCGCTTCCCCATGACGAACGGGACCCGGCAGGGGTGTCCCTTATCTCCATTGCTCTTTATTTTGTGCTTGGAGCCCCTGGCCGGGTCTATTCGTTCCCATCCGGACATCTGTGGGGTGGTGATGCGGCAGGGAGAATATAAGCTGTCGCTCTTTGCAGACGACATTTTGCTCACTATTACCAAGCCACTAATTTCCCTCCCCTCACTACACAAACTATTGTCCTCCTTTAGCGCCATCTCGGGATATAAGGTAAATACTTCCAAAACTGAGGCTCTCCCCATCCATATTTCTCCAACCCTACTATCTCAACTTAAGGATTCCTTTCCCTATAAATGGTGTACTGAGTCTCTCAAATATCTAGGTATTCTGCTTACTCCCTCTTATCCATCTCTTTATACAGTTAATTTTCCCCCCTTAGTCTTGGACATTAATAAGTCCCTGCAGACATGGACGAAATACCCTCTTTCCCTTCTTGGTAGGATTAATGTTCTAAAAATGTCCATTCTGCCTAGATTGCTCTATCACTTTGAAACGTTGCCGATTGCCCTACCATCCTCCCAGTTAAAAGCAATACGTAGGAGTTTTTTAAAGTTTATATGGGGCGGCGGGACTCATCGTATAGCAGGCTCAGTGGTGTTTGCCCCTAGATCCAGGGGTGGTTTAGGTGCTCCGGACATCGCTAAGTATTATTATGCTTCACATTTAAGGGCTGTTGTGTCCTGGTCCTCCCTACATGCTCCGAGTCAATGGGCCACCATTGAGAGGGGGGTGCTATACCCGGTTCACCCCTGCTCGTTAGTTTGGGATACACTTTCTTCTCTAGATCCTATCTTTAAGCGTCAATGTATTGCCCCAATGGCCTTTACTCTAAACATCTGGCGTAAATGTCTCAAAAACTATCCCCTTGCCTCGATCTGCCCACCACTTGTAAACGTTCTGTTCAGTCCGACTATTCCAGATAGCATGTCCCTGGGTAGGATTTCCCCATGGCTCAATGTACCTCTGTTTCAGCTACGGAATGTAGTTGATCCCATTACGCGGAGGCTGTACTCTTTTGATTTCCTGTGTAGAAAATTTAATATACCATCTCATCTTTTTTATTTCTATCTACAAGTTAGACATTTCTTTCAATCCAAATCTCCCACCTTGACCCTCGACAGACCGACAGCATTTGAGTTTTTGTGTGCTCAGGGCCCTCATCAATTACATTTAATCTCCTCTATCCACCGTATCCTCCACGAGTCGAATCCTATTTCTGAAACCACACACCTTTACATGAGCAAATGGTCACACTTATTGGGTAAGCCCATTACGGTTCAGGTTTGGGACAAGATTTGGTCCTCTACTTTTAAGTCCTCTAAATGTGTGACTCATCGAGAAACGTCCATAAAAATCCTCATGTTCTGGTATAAAACCCCTGATGTTGTCCACAAGTACGCTCCCTCGGTCTCACCACTTTGCTGGCGTTGTGGAAGCATTACTGGTACTTTATTCCATATTTTTTGGAATTGTTCCCTGGTCCAACCCTTTTGGCTGAGGGTGAGGCTGTTGTTACAAGAGGTATTAGATTTGTCCCTTTCGTTTGACCCTTTAAATTTTCTTTTGGGACTTCCGTTCCCTGGCCTGACCAAAAATGTAAACCGATTGGCCGCCTATGTATTACTTGCGGCCAGGAGGCTTATACCGCTGTGTTGGTTATCCACGGCTCCCCCTTCGTGGTCCAGATTTCTGCACCTAGTCACTGAGATTCGGAGGATGGAGTATTTAACAGCGTCTGTCCATGATTCTATTCCACAATTCGATAAGGTTTGGGAGCCTTGGGACCACTCGAGATACGGGACTTCTGTGCCACTAGCCTCACCTTAGCTTTTAATTTTTATCTATTCTTTATTTTATTTTCCACAAGACACTTAATATTCACCATTATTCTCTGTCCTATGTTGCTAATTTCTACATTGGAGTTGTTTGTTCTACATTATTCTGACATTCTTGTGCAGATTACCATTGTGATCTGCATATTTGGACACTGTATTTTTGTCAATTGTTTCTATGCTCTCTTTTGAGAAATCTCTTTGATATCATTATGTTGATGTTATCATTCTTTTGTACTCTATGATCCTGCTTTGTACTATGTGTTTTTGTAAAACCCAATAAAAATACAATTTAAAAAAAAAAAAATAGCTTAGCACCCCCCCAAAATCCATACCAGACCTTTATCCAAACATGCAGCCTGGCGGGCCAAGAAATGAGTGGACGAGCAAGCGCCCCCCCCCCTCCCCGCCCCTTCTGAACTATACCTGGGTGCTTTTTTCCTTTAGAAATTTCATTTTTATTGTTTCACTTTAAGCATTGTTAAAATCACTCCTCCTTTAAAAACATTTAACATGTTCCCTAGGGCAGACCACGGACCCCCATTGCCATAAAAAGTGTATGGGGACCCCCAGATCCCGCCCCATGTGGAAATAGCAAACATCAAAATGCTCCGCCTCCATGGGAGACCTCCCACCGACTGCTCTCTTTGCTTTGACAGCTCTTATATATACCCAGGTCACCCCGCCCCTTCTGACGTTATGTGATGCCACATGATGTCAGAAGGGGCGGGGTCACAGGTTACATCACCTGGTGGCTCCACCCCTGCCTATATAAGAGCTGTCAAAGCAAAGAGACAGCAGTCTGTGGGAGACCTCCCATGAAGGCAGAGCATTTAAATTTTTGCTGTTGCTCGGGTGCGTCGGGTGGCGTGATTGACGTGGATTTACATCGCGGGACACTTTTTTTCTATTTTAATAAAGAATTTATAGAACTGTCTCTTGTGGTTTTGACTTTTTTAAGTTTTATTTTGTGAATGGGTAGGGGTATGATGTACTTGTTAAAGGGGGCATCTTGATTCTGATAGACCCCCCTACCTATATACCCCAACAACCACCAGCCAGGGTTGTTGGAATGAGGCCTTTGTCTCGATCAACGGGGAGCGAGCGGCCTGCCAGACTGCTTGCTTGAATAAGGTTCTGGTATGAATTTTGGGGTGAGCCCCAAGCCAATTTTTTTTTAAATGTTGGCGTGGCCCAAAGGACCTGGTATGGATTTTGATGGATTTTGGGGACCCCATACCGTGTTTTTCTTAATTCTGTCATAGGGTTCCCCTTAACCACTTCAATACACTGTATTATATACTCTGCATTGCACTATATACTCTGCACATCGTTCTATGCGCTACACTGACTGCATTATATACTATGCACTACATTATATACACTACCCTGACTGCACTATATACTCTGCACTGTTTTATATACACTACACTAACTGCACTATATACTCTACAGTGGGTTAAATATTCTACACTGACTGCACTATATACAGTGCACTGGGTTATATACACTACACTGACTGCACTATATACTCTGTACTGGGTTATATATATATATATATATATCAGGGGTCAAGTCCTGGGGAAAAAAGTGTGGGAACTCCCACCCAAGATCCACTCCCCCACCAAAAAAAAAAAAAATGATACGCTCATATGCATAATTACTAAACCGCATGTTTTCTTTTTTTCGATCCACTGTACCGGGAACTGTAAAGCAAGTTCTTTCTAAATCCCGCAATAACTCCCGGCAGACCTACGCAATGTCTCCTGGGAACAATGACAAAAGCTCCCAGGAGACATTGCGGCATCAAGGAAGTGAAGTGACAGAACACTACCTGATGAATCTATATACAGGAAGCGGCCAGTAACATAAAGGATTACTAAGGTTCGCCTGCCCCTGACAGTGACTTGAGCTGGGCATCGCCGCTTAGTGAAGGATTGGCTCAGTGGCTCGGCTGCTCTCGGCTGCTCTTGTCCTGCAAATGGAACTGAGTTCCTGCTGTGAAAAAAGTGCAGGAACTTCGTTCCCACGCGTTCCCGCAGGACTTGAGCCCTGATATATATATTCTACACTGACTACTCGCTCAATCCACTAACTAACCTGCCTAATCTCTCTCCATTCATAAACACTATACACGGCTGCTGTGTAACCAGTCTTAAATAGTTTGGGGCGTGGCCTTAGCCCCTGAGCCATGGCTCTCACAGCACATCACACTGTGATTGGCCAAAGCATACAGATCAGGTGCATGCTTTGGCCAATCAGCAGCCTTCAATGCACTGATATCTCACAGTGATCTCACAGTGCATTCTGGGGTGCATTGCAGCGGGCAAACATCCCGTGAATGCCTCATATGTTAATTTGTTCTGCAAACAAATGAACACACTGGGGCAGATTCATGTAGATCTGCGGATCTTTAGATCCGCTAGATCTACCTGGTTTGCGATCCGCCGGTGCAATTTAGCGAGGCAAGTGCATGATTCATCAAGCACTTACCTCGCAAACTGCACCGTCGGTTCCTAACTCCCCCCGGCGGAATGCAAATTCCGCGGCTAGGGGGAGTGTACAATTTAAATCAGGCGCGTTCCCGCGCCGATTTAACTGTGCATGCGCCGGGGCGAAAAAGCCCAGTGCGCATGCTCCAAATGACGTCGCTACGACGTCATTGTTTGCGGCGGGTACATCGTTTGCGGCCATCGGTATTCCCGATCGCAGTACGCAAACGACATAGAAAATTTAAAAATCGGCGCGGGAATGTCGGCCATACTTAACATTAGCTACCCCTCATAGAAGCAGGGGTAGCTATCCGCCGGAAAAACCCGAACGCAAACGACGTAGAAAACGAGCGACGGGCGGGCGTACGGACGTGAATAGGCGGTTTTCCTCATTTGCATATGCGACGGGTAAAAAATCGCGACGACACCTAGCGGCCGGCGGGAGATTACAGCCTAAGATTCGACTGGTGTAAGTCACTTACACCAGTCGGATCCAAGGGAGATCTATGCGGAACTGATTCTTATGGATCAGTCGCATAGCTCCGACGGTGGGATCTCACAGATCCGACCGTCGGGTCTCACAGATACGACGGCGGATCAGGAGATCCGCCGTCGTATCTATTGATGAATCTGCCCCACAATGTTTGAGTCAAACTTGCGTTTGACTCGAACATCAGGCCTATCCCTAAAAAGTAGGACTGTTGATTTTTCATGTTCATGTCTCATTGACTTTAATAGAGTTTGCATGTTCCCTAGAACTTTTTGTCTGTTTGAGATGTTCTGGTGTGTACCGAACCGGGGGGTGTTCGGCCAATACCTAGGAGAAATAAAATAGTTTAAATACACAAGTACAGAAAAATACCTAAATTTCCACATTATAAAACCAGCCCTAATTTTACACATGCCGTGGAAGGGTTTGCTGTAGGTAGTGACTAGAGCTATAGTTGAGAAGGATCTGTCTTTAAAAATGCCAGGGGTATCTATGATTCTGACGGCACTTGCCGCCTTACAGGCACAAAGGAGGAGGAGGGCACAGAGGAGGAGGATGAGGGCACAGGCGAGAGTTTATCGGCCACGGCGTGATCTTTTACAAATGCCAGATTATGAGGTGTATGGCAACTACAGGTTTGATAGGGAAGCCATCCTGGAGATCACCCAACTACTTCAGGAGGATCTTATCACCCCAACCATATGCTCCCATGCCCTGACACCTCTACATAAACTGATGGCAACCCTCCATTTTTTATCCAGTGGCTCATTCCAGTGTGCATCTGGAGGTCTGGCTGGGATGGTGCAGTCGACAATGAGCCGATGTGTCCATCAGGTGGACCCTGCCATACTGCGGCGCATGACCAATCAATTTGTGAAGCCCACCCAGGAGGAGCAGCGTCTGCAAGCCATGACTGACTTCTACAGCATTGCTGGCTTCCCAAGGACCATCGGGGCGATAGACTGCACCCATGTGGCACTACAGCCCCCCCATGAAACTGAACACCTGTTCAGAAACAGGAAAGGCTGGCATTCGATCAACGTCCAGATGATTGTAGATGCCCATGGCCTCATCTGGCACGTTTGTGCCAAGTTTCCAGGGTCGTGCCACGACAGCTTCATTCTACGGCAGACCAAGATCTACCAAGACTTGGAGCAGAATGTGTATGGAGACAGCTGGCTGATTGGTGAGTGATTTTGGTGTCAGGTATGCCCCCCCCATGATGCAGACATCACAAGGGGCACATGCATGACTAATATCCTCCTGTCTTTTCCCCTACAGGTGACTCTGGATATGCCTTGGGACCCCACCTGATGACCCCCTTTAGGAACCCCCAAACACCCGGAGAATGGAAATTCAACGAGGTGCACATCCTGACCCAGGCAATAGTAGAGCGGACATTTGGTCTTCTCAAGTCCAGATTCAGATACCTTGACAAGACTGGGGGTACACTGTTGTATTCCCCAGACTTTGTCTGTCAAATTATTGGGGCATGTTGCATCCTCCATAATTTTGCTCTGAGAAGGGGCCTGCATGTTGAGTTATGTCCTGACCTAACCCCCCACCCAGGCAATCCCCCTCCCCCAAACCCCTCTACCCGGTCTGCTGAGGGCCAGGCAATAAGGAGACAACTGGCTGAAGGCATCTTTGCCCAGTAAATGGACCCAAATTATCTTTATTTTTTTGCTTTGCCAAGAAGAAATCACATAGATTATGTGACCTTTAAACATTTTCTTTGCACATAAAATGCACATTACTTATATGTCAATGAGAATGTCTTTTTTGGTACAAAACGCACATTAATTATCTCACAATGAGAATGCATGAATGCACGTCTCTGTGGTCCCTAGCACAGACACATCACATGCACATCGAATTGGATTAGATCCAAGTACCCCCCCCCCCTTTGGTACTTGGGAGCAGTAACGCCCCGCCACGGCTCCAATTATGTCACTGTGCATTCATACACCATTCAGGAACCTAGGATGACTTCTCCCTGGTCCTGGGGATCCCTACTCCACCAAAACTGAGGGTGACACCCTTATGTTTTCAGGAATGCCACCCCCCCACATTCACACATCATTCACACACATAAACCAAATCATAAGTACAGTATAAAAAAATAAAAAATCAAAAAATCAAAAGTACCCCTGCAACTCAATGATGTTGCCGAGTGCTCCTTCTGGGCTGCCCACGGGCACGGGCACGGCCACGGGGACGGCCACGGCCGACTGGGGGATCTTCACGGGGGGGGGTCTGTGCAGGGGAGGGAGTATTTTCATGGGGGGGTGTCTGTGCAGGGGAGGGAGTATTTTCATGGGGGGGGGTCTGTGCAGGGGAAGAAGGAGCCTCCCCTGGTGTCTGCCCTCCTGCTGGCCTTCCCTCCAAGGCCACGGCTATCCTTGTCAGACAGGAAGTAATGTCAGCCGTATTAGCCTGGCCAGCCCGAGTATTGGCCTGCACAGCCCGGGTATTGGCCTGCACAGCCTGGGTGAGGGCAGTCACCTCCTGGGCCACGCCTGTTGTTGCGTTTTTCAGGTCCCACAAACACGTGATGACCCCCACTGAGTTGGTGGCCACCTCACCCAGTGACTCCCTCATTGCACCCAGGCTGTGCTCCACCTTGCTCATCGATTTCTTGATCTCTGCCAGACTGCGGGTCTGCCGGGCATTGTCCCTCAACAGATTGACCGGCAGACGCACAAACCCCCCCCTGGTTTCCGGGGTCGGCCTCCTACTTGCCCCTGAGGCTTGTGGCCTTGGAGGAGGGGTTGGAGTGACCCATGGGTGGTGCTGCATGTTGGAGGAGGGTTGGGAGGGGCCACCCATGATGGTGGCCTGACTGCTGTGCGCCTCTGGGGTTCCCTCAGGGGATGACTCAAAGGTCATATCTTGGCCCATCATGATTTGCTGGCCAATCTCAATATTGTCATCTTCCTCCCCCTCGTCCTCCTCCCACTCAACATCCAAATTAGGGGAGTTGTGGGCACTCCCCTCCCATGGCGAATCCTGCCCTTCTTGGGACTCTGCATCAGCCTGTCTTGGGGGTGGTGCAGCAGCTTGCCCTGATGGGCCAGCAACCTCATGCCCTGATGGGGCTGCCACCTCCTGCCCTGATGGGGCTGCCACCTCCTGACCTGATGGGGCTGCCACCTCCTGGCCTGATGGGGCTGCCACCTCCTGCCCTGATGGGGCTGCCACCTCCTGGGCTGATGGGGCTGCCACCTCCTGGGCTGATGACCCAGCAACCTCCTGGGCTGATGGGGCTGCAACCTCCTGGCCATCTGGGGAGGACACAAAACAATCACAGGTTGGTGGATCCACACACTTGGCACATCTTCCCTTCCCCCACCCACACATGCTAATCACCAGATAGAAAGTAAAAAAAATTACCTGTCCTCATAAGAGGATCAGAGTCAAAGCCAGGCAGGCCCACCACCTGCTGTGGGTGGAAACACTGGGCCACTGCCCATTCCTCCTCACTCATCCTGACTGGGCAGGGTCCCCCTCCTCCAGTGCCCCTGGTATGGGCATGCAGCGTTGCCAGCTTGTTCCGGGACACGCTCCTCAAATCATTTTTTTTTTTTGAACTCCAGCGATGGTCCTGGTCTCCCCCCCCCCCCCCCCGCCGCATTGATCCGATCGGTGATATTTTTTAGGATCTCCTTCCTCCTGGCCGGGGTGGTGTTGTGGCTCTCAGGGCCATGGAGAAATTGCCCATATTTTAGGATGCCCTGAGCAAGTATATGCTTCTCTGCCACTGTAAAATTTAGCTTCCTGTGCTTGGGGGCCATGACAGACAACACCCAGCAACAGGGAACTCACCCAAAAAACAATCAACAATACACACACACAACAAAGAAAAGAAAAACAAGCAAAAAAAAAAAGACAGCTACTATAAATTCAAAAACAAACAGGCAAAAAAGGGAAACAAAAAACAATCACACACCAAAAAAGAAACACTTGTCAAAAACAAACAGGCAAACAATCAAAACAAAGAACAAATTATCAAAAACAAACACCAACTATACCCTCCAACTCCACAAAAACTTTTCTCACAAACAAATCTTACCAACAAACACTGACAAACGTTCAAAGCAGAAGCAACTTGCTTTAGGAAGGGAACACAGGGAAATACTTTTGCAATAGAAGTGTGTTTGACTGGGGCTATTTAGACACAGGGCGATCCTCAAACTAAGTACGCTTGGCCTTTTACCTATCTCACTGATTGCGATGAGCAAAGTTCTGCACATGCGCAGTGAGGTCCAGATTCGTGCGCGCATGCGCAGTACGGCCGGCCCTTCATTTGCATGGGGTCACGGCTCATTACAATGAAGCACGCCCACTTCATTCCCACTTGCCATAAGCACACCTTACGCCTTGGAACTTAGGTTAAGGATGGCGCAATTTTGTGCGCAAATGCGCTGTGGATACGGCACTTACGACACCAACTTAGGGCGCCGTAACTTAAATGACATAAGTTAGATAATACTAAATTTGCACAGCTTTTTGAGAATTTGGCCCACAGTGTGCTATTAATTTGACGCAGTGCCTCTGCTGCACTGAGATATCAAGCAGTGTTGCCAATTCTTACAGAACGCCTCCCCTTGTTCTAGAAAGATTACAAAGGGGCTAGGATCAAACTGGATTTCAGGCAGATTAATAAGTATTTTTGTGTACTTGCAGAGTACAATGAGATGGGGAAATGTGCATGTATTGCAGAGTAGTACTAAATATGTTTTTTCTTTATTCAGACATACACTTCAGGTTACGAAATTTAGCCCAGTAGATCTTTTTTTTTAAAAGATATACAGTACATAATCAAAAGCTGTGATACCATTATACATTTAAATTCACACAAAGTTTATAATTTCCATCTGTGATAAGATTTGTGACTAAATACATCTACAAAGCAAATTGTGATTGGAGAGTACATTCTATCATAGAGTGCTTTATATTTCCCATCCAGTCCAGAGTTTGTAGGAAGTTTCTGAAGTGCTTTACACAGTATATGCAAAGTCACAAAGTCGAGCATTATTATGGTTACAAATTTAACACTTAGTTCATCCCATATAGAGATTTAACTCAAAGCCTTTTTTGCCTTAGATTGTATATTTAAATAAAACCAATACACATATATGAACTCTTAGGGCTAGATTCACATACCCCGCCCTAACTTTGCGGCGGCGTAGTGTATCGTGTTTACACTACGCCGCCGTAAGTTATCGAGGCAAGTACATGATTCACAAAGTACTTGCCTGCTAAGTTACGGCGGCATAGCCTAAAGCCAGCGGGCATAAGGGCGCCTAATACAAAATAGGCTGAGTTAATTTGTGTTGACCTGACGTGATTGACGTTTTTTTGGAACAGCTCATGCGCCGTCCGCCTACATATCCCAGTGTGCATTGCGGTAAAGTACGCCGCACGGGCCTATTGGTTTCGACGTGGACGTAAATGACATAAATCCCTATTCACGGATGACTTACGCAAACGACGTAAAATTTTCGAATTTCGACGTGGGAACGACGGCCATACTTAACATTACTATTCCTGCTATTTGATGGAATAACTTTAGGCCTGATAATGCGTTACGTAAACGGCGTATCTGTACTGCGTCGGCCGGGCGTACGTTCGTGAATAGGCGTATCTAGTGATTTACATATTCTACGCCGACCACAATGGAAGCGCCACCTAGCGGCCAGCCTAAATATTGCACCCTAAGATAGGACGGTGCAAGCCGTCGTATCTTAGATAGGTTTAAGTGTATCTCTGTTTGAGAATATACTTAAACTTAGGTCGGCGCAGATTGCGAGTTAGGTCGGCGTATCTACTGATACGCCGGCCTAACTCTTACTGAATCTAGCTATTAGACTTTAAACTTTATTACGCTCAAGAACCTAAACTATTTGGGCTAGATTCACATAGCCCGCCCTAACTTTGCGGCGGCGTAGTGTATCGTGTTTACACTATGCCGCCGTAAGTTAGCGAGGCAAGTACATGATTCACAAAGTACTTGCCTGATAAGTTACGGCGGCGTAGCCTAAAGCGAGCGGGCGTAAGGGCGCCTAATTCAAAATAGGCTGAGGGGGCGTGTTCTATGTTAATTTGTGTTGACCTGACGTGATTGACGTTTTTTTGGAACGGCACATGCGCCGTCCGCCTACATATCCCAGTGTGCATTGCGGCAAAGTACGCCGTACGGGCCTATTGGTTTCGACGTGGACGTAAATTACGTAAATCCCTATTCACGGACGACTTACGCAAACTATGTAAAATTTTCGAATTTCGACGCGGGAACGACGGCCATACTTAACATTACTATTCCAGCTATTCGATGGAGTAACTTTAGGCCTGATAATGCGTTACGTAAATGGCGTATCTGTACTGCGTCGGCCGGGCGTACGTTCGTGAATAGGCGTATCTAGTGATTTACATATTCCACGCCGACCGAAATGGAAGCGCCACCTAGCGGCCAGCCTAAATATTGCATCCTAAGATAGGACGGCGCAAGCCGTCGTATCTTAGATAGGTTTAAGTGTATCTCTGTTTGAGAATACTCTTAAACTTAGGTCGGCGCAGATTCCGAGTTAGGTCGGCGTATCTACTGATACGCCAGCCTAACTCTTACTGAATCTAGCTATTTATTTCCTGAAATACAGCAACACTTTTAACAGTCAGCTGTTAACATGAAAAAACATGTATTTGCAATTATTTATTTAATTTTAAATCACATAGGGTGATTGATGCAGAATGTTACTGCCATCCAATGGCAAAGTCTTAACATAGCTTGAGCTACGAGTTTAATCTGATTTGATCCAATTGTAGCCTAGGGAATTTATATGTCTGCTCGATTTTATAACTTACATCAATACGTTCTTGTTTTGCCGTACAGGGAAAGCAAGAAATATGACCACACTTTCAATTTATTTGCACTTCCTGCAATTCAATTTAACTGTGAATTACTAATACTACAGAACATAATTATCTAAATGTATAACTCAACTGCAGCTACTCATAAGAGGGAGCGAATATAATATTTTAGTATTAATGTGTGTGCGTTCCCCTTATTACATTAGTTTAAACTGTTCAATTATATTAATATCCTTCTAATACGAAACAGTCTTTTGTTAAAAGCATACAGTCATTCTAACTTAATTTCACACTTGCTACTTATGGATGCAATAACATTTTTATAAAATTATAATTATTTGAATATATTAGCATTTTACAAGTACCCAATGGATATAATCATTGATGGATAAAATGATCAGATATAACTGAAGATGAAATTGCAAGCCCATTCTTATTAATTCAGATGTATATTACGTTAATATTTCTACAAGGTTAAAACAGAAAATACATTTCCACTATATCTCTGGTATGCATTGCTGATTAAATGTGTAAATGGCCTCATAAATGTAGTTTTTTTTTTGCCTACCAAAACTGAAAATGGTATGGTCTCCTTGCATGTCTAACTGTCAGGTGCATTAAACAGTATAACATTTTAGCTCACACCAAAGCTAATACAGAACAAGGAACAAAATAAATGTTCTGTGATATAATGAGGCACGATTAGTGCTTTTCATTTTCCTGAGTTCCCTTCTAAATTTTGCCTGGGTTTCCAGCAATAGAACAGAAGTGTAAAAAGTGTAACAAGATTTTGAAAAGTATAAAATCTATTAAAAAAACTGTCTAAAAAAAATGAGTTGTTTATTAGGGTAGTAGTAATTATTAAAGAAAAAGGTTATGGCAAAATATCTTTTCTAAATTTTATCCAGAAACTGATTTTGTTTTGTTTAGTTAGGAAGAAGGACTAGAAATATTTTCTAAAAATAGATAGGAAAAAGTTAAATAATAAAGTGATATTAAATGCATATTTTTTCTATTGAATAAAAACAGAGGTTATACTTACCTGCTCTGTGCAATGGCAATTCATAGAGCGGCCCTATACCTCCTATTCTGGATGCTTTCTGATGCTGTCCACTCCTCTTCTTCTCCAACTGTCCCTCAGCAAGACATGTGCCAAGGGAGCACTCATCCAGGCATGTTCCTGAGCCAGGCTGTGTGCATCCAAAAACACACACAGCACAGCTTGGCCACGCCCCTCGATCCCTCCTCACAGTATTTAACTTACAGCAGCAGGAGCCTATGGCTCCCACTGCTCTCAGAGTCTACTGTGAATGCAGAAAGAGCAGAGCAGCCCTGCTGCACATGGGACAGCGCTGAAACCAGAGAGGACTTAGGTAAGAGTTTAGAGATGACTGGAGAGGACTGATATTGGAAGTTTTTTTACCATAATACAGAGAATGCATTAAAAGGGTTGTGTTTTTTCACCTTTATCCCATTCATTAAGGTGAAAAAACACCTGGCAATCACAGGCCTCTTAGCCCCCCGTTTTACTTACCTGAGCCAGTTCATCAGCTCTGCACGTCCCCGGCGTCCTCTTCTCCATGGAGTCTCGGCGTTGATTGGATAGATTGATAGCAGCGCAGCCATTGGCTCCCACTGCTGTCAATCAAATCCAATGATGTGGGTGACAGGGGGCAGGGCAGAGTCATACATTCAGCGTCTATGGAGTGTATGACACAGAAGGGTGCCCGAAAGGTAACCCCCTCGGGAGAGAGCTTCCCAGAGGGGGTTATCTAATGCAGGGAGCAGCCACGAGAGTCGCAGTGGGACCCTAGAAGAGGATGTTCAGGGCCAAAACTAACTGCACAGTGGAGGTAAGTATGATATGTTTGTTATTTAAAAAAAAAAAACTGAACCGTTATAACCACTTTATCTCTTATGCATATGGTTGGGTCAAGGGAGAGGCACACAAGGTACTCATCTTGGGAAAAACTAAGAGGCAAAAACAGAGGGGCAAAAATACTATGTGCCCACAACTTTGGAAGTCACAGGCAGAGGCAGTGATATGGAACATTTTTCTGTACCATAAACTGGGTATCATTCAGTGACTGATGTAGACAGCAGCTGTACTGTTACATCATTACTTTTCTCAGCCTTGTCTTCAGCACCTCTTCCCAACATGAAAATGTGATGATGTATTTATATACTTTTTTAAATTTTACTGCACCTGCCATCTGCCATGTGGGAGTGGGATCTGTTCCATGAGTAACCACCCGTAGATATAGGCTAATACCTAGTGACCAATGCTTTGTTGGGGGGGGGGGTGTTGCCTTCTATGTGATGAATATCATATTGTATTGACTATTTTTTAAAAGCTACTGTTATCCTTTAGTTTATTGCTCTCTGGCATAGGGGTTGCAATTGTGTATGGTTCAAGAGATGTTTGCGTCTACATACTAATTAATATTTGTTTTCAAATGATAAAGTTGAGCTATATTAACTGAGTTAACTAGACAAAAAATAAATAAATATATATATATATATATATATATATATATATATATATATATATATATATATATATATATATATATATATATATATATATATATATATATACACACATACATACATACACACACACAATATACACACATTATTTTACATTTATTGTAGCAATTGAGTAAATCAGGTTACTTATAGTGAAAGATATGCTACACTTGTGTTCTGTAGTGTGAAACCCCTAAGGCTGCAACCTTCATCAGAATATAAGCTGTACAATACAAAGAAAATGGTCATCAGGTTTCTAACTAAGCCTATGTTCCAGAGGAATCTGCAGACCATCTGCCGATTAGAATGCTCATAGTTTATACTGGTTATTATGATCAGGATAACTGATTGAAGGCCTGCAGTGAATTGCTTAGCAGTTATGCCATTAAGGCTGATTTAATTGTCTTTTTTCTGACTGCCTCATACCAAGTTCAATTTCTTGTATCATGGGTTGGTGGGTACAAGTTACACCCTTGTAAACCGGTACAGTAAAAATAATTATTAGAACTGTTTTTTATTTAGTTTGCGTAAACGAAAAAGCTATCTATATTACTAATCATTTTAAAAAGTATTTCCTTTATAGCATAGCATTCCATAGTAGTACACAGAGAGTGAAAAATGACCTAGCAAGAGAATCTGCATAATAAGACACTGAATGCATATTTCGGATGAGCAATGGCTTGCTAACCTCCTATCATGTTTAGCAAAACAAGGTCATTGGCATGAGGCTAGCAACGTCTGCTAACGCAGCAAACAGCCCCAGCAAAGGATCATCAAAATGTGACATAATCAATCAGTCTTGGACACTGCCATCTGGCACATTTTGTACACAAACTGTAATCTTCAAGGTCTGTTTGCATATAAATGTTTTGTTTTTCATAATAATGCTTATACATGTTTATTATGTTTATTTGACCGTGTGCTTACCTACTTGGTGAATTGATCTACAACAGATTGTACATTGTGAGAACAGTAAAATAATTTATTAGTGGTAGGATTTTTTTAAGTATTTTTTTTCCTATACACCAATATTTTATATTTTGGCATTTTCAAATATATAAGTGTATATATCTATCTATATAAATTTTATATATATATATATATATATATATATATATATATATATATATATATATATATATATATAGAGAGAGAGAGAGAGAGAGAGAGATATCTATATATATATATCTATATATATATATATATATATATATATATATATATATATATATATATATACTGTATACAGTTGGTATAGAAAATAAGCACCCCTTTTAAAATAATAACATTGTGTTGCTTTGCAGCCTGAAATGAAGACAGACACAGTTTAAGCTTTGTCCAGCTGTATTGACTCACTTATATAATCCAAGTGAAAGATATAACACCAACATGTCAGAAAAAATTGACACAAATGAACCTTCTTGCGTCCGCGCTATAGCCGAATGATGGCTACAGCGTGGTCCTTGATTGCAGGAGGCCGTCAATAGACGTCCTCCCATGCATGAGCTGCCTGTGAGCCCCCTGCAGGACAGTAAGGGGCCGATCCTTTACCACATGATCAGCTGTCAGACAATGACAGCTGATCATGTGATGTAAACAAAAGATTAGTAATTGGCCTTTTGAAGGAACAGAGAGCTCCGAGCATCGTCTATTGTCAGTACTGTCCAGCCTCTTCTTTCCCTTCCAGGTGACGTCACGTCTGCCGGAGTATCCAGTGCGTGTCAGGCCCCGTACACACGGGAGGATTTATCCGCGGATATGGTCCAGCAGGCTGTTTCCACGGATAAATCCTCTCGAGTGTACTCACCATCGAATCGAAATCCGCGCCGAAATCCTCTGGCGATGATGTGTCGCGCCGTCGCCGCGATGATGACGCGACGACGTGCGCGACGCAGTCATATAAGGAATTCCACGCATGCGTCGAATCATTACAACGCATGCGGGGGATCCCTTTGGACGGATTGATCCGGTGAGTCTGTACAGACCAGCGGATCAATCCGTTGGGATGGATTCCAGCGGATAGATTTGAAGACATGTCTTCAAATATTTATCTGCTGGAAAGCCATTGCATGGGAGAAAAATCCGCGGAAACAGATCCGCTGGATTGTACACACCATAGAATCTATCCGCTGAAACCCATTCGCTGGGATTTTTCAGCGGATGGATTCTATCGTGTGTATGGGGCCTCAGCGTGGACTTCCTGTCAACTACAGAGGGTCTATTCCTTCCACACCCATCCACAGTGGCCCAGATCCCAGCAGCATCTGCAGGACAGAGGACTTATGGTGGACATCCTTATTTATGCAATAAGCGATTTAATCATTTTAATCCTGTAAAGGTTTTTAACCATTGGAATTAAATCCTTTCTTGTGCTACTGCACTTAGTGGCACTTCCCCTTCCTTCTTGTCTTCTTCACAGAGCTGGCTTAACTCTGAGGACAGCAGCCTACAGTGCTTTACATGCAGCCCCCATTTTATCATAAATACTATTATAGCTCCAAGTGTTGTACTCTTAAAAGAATTGTTAACTGTTGCTTTCATGCACCCCTTGCACCTGAACCTCTTGACTCTATGCATTACTGTAGGAATGATGTTATTCAACTCTTCTGGAAAAGCTGTTCACAAGGTTTAGGAGTCTGTCTATGGGAATATTTAACCATTTTTCTAGAAGCGCATTTGTGAGGTCAGGCACTGATGTGGACGGGAAGGTCGCAGTCTCCGCTCTAATTCATATCATATTCTATCAGGTTCCTCCACCCCAAACTCTTTCATCTATGTCTTTATGGACCTTGCTATGTGCACTTGTGCACAGTCATGTTGGAACAGGAAACAGCCATCCCCAAACTGTTCCCACAAAGTTTGCAGCATGAAAATGTCCAAAATGTTGTGGTATGCTGATGACCTAAGGAATTCCCTTCACTGGAACTAAGGGGCCAAGCCCAACCCCTGAAAAACAACCCTACACCATTATCCCCCCCCCACCAAACAATTTGAAACAGTGCACAAAGCAAGGTCCATAAAGACCACTGAAATCTCCAAGCTGTTCTGTACATTACATAATACTGACCCTTTCACTCTGACTGATGCACTCTATACGCTATGTCTTAAATTAAACAAAACAATTGTGGGGTGTTGGTACTGTTTTGGCATTTTACAGCCTCATTGAGCTAGACAAGCTCCACTTTCATAATCTTGCCACCTCTTTACTGTTACAGCAGTTGTGCCGAGTGTCTAACAATGAATGTGCAGGTCCCAGAGTTAGAGCCTTTGCTTTTCTATAATCAGCACTTAGTAACACCCCCTTTACCTCTCTTCTCTGTGTAAGGAAATGTGCACTGAGGTGATGTGGCTTTTCCTGATGTGCTATACCAGAATTTTGGCCCTGACCACATTATATATACACTATATTACCAAAAATATTGGGACACCTGCCTTCACACGCACATGAAGTTTAATGACATCCCAGTCTTAGCTCGTAAACTTGCTTTGTGTGCTGGTCCAAATTATTTGGACAGAACTCTTATGCCGCGTACACACGGTCGTTTTTTGTGATGAAATAAAAACGTTGTTTTTTCTCATGAAAAAAAACAACGTTTTTTAAACTTCATTTTAAAAAAACGACGTTGCCTACACTCTATCGTTTTTTCAAAATGCCCTAGCAAAGCGCGGTTACGTTCAACGCGTACGACGGCACTCTGTGTGCGGCATTAAGGTGTCAGCATACCATGACATTTTGGACAATTTCATGCTCCAATCTTTGTGGGAACAGTTTGGGAATGGCCCCTTCCTGTTCCAGCATGACTGCCCACCAGTGCACAAACAAAGTCCATAAAGACATTTATAAGCAAGTATTGGGTGGAGGAACTTGTCTGGCCTGCAAAGAGTCCCGACCTCAACCCAATAGAACACCTTTGGGGTGAATTAAAGTGAAGGCTGCAAGCCAGATCTTCTCGTCCACATCAGTGCCTGACACAAATGCGCTTCTGGAAGAATGGTCAAACATTCCCATAGACAAACTCCTGACAATATAGTAGGTATATATATATATATATATATATATCTAGCATACGCACAGGTGGAGCCACACCTGCCTACTCGAGGTAGGAAATCAAGAGCCAGTGTACTCTGCATTTGTGAATATGTTATGGCCTCTGGTAAGACAAAACTGAAATACAGATGTTTCTGATTTATAAAAAAACAGATGCAATTGTGATGATATTATTTTTCTCAAGGCCACATTATGTTTTAAAAAAAAACATGTCTCATGTGTCTACAGTGATCAATTCCTAACCTACACTAGAAAACTGAAAGCTAAAATGTTATTATTGGGTGTACAAACACTTTTCTTAAACCTGGGAATATTTGTGTTGGTCACTGTAACGACACCCCAAGTATGAAAGGGGTTAAAGTCGTTTAGGACATTACATTCCCGAACACAAAGGCAGCTAACGAACACTTCAATCAGCTGAACAAGAAACCCATACAAATAATTCTGCCACAATTACGAGACAAGGCTCTGTGTTGAGGGTCAAGCAGGAATCATCCTTTATTAAAAGGAATACAAGTCTTATATACAGTAAAAGGAGGAGGTGCATACCTCCTGCTCATATTACTCTGGAAATACACCTGTGACCAGACCTAATTAACATGAGCTAATTAACTAATCCCTTTAAGCAGCCTGGTCATTGTTATGATAAATCAGGATTTCACCACAGGTCAGACTTCACACAGTAGATGATACATTATCATAAGTTTAAACACGGGACATATTCTCACAATAGCAGGAGCTCCACTAGGAGTCGGCCCATCTCCTACATTGTACAGAGGCCAATGTGATCAGCTCTTTCAATTAACATGTTGAGTTCAGAATCAAACAAACAAAGAATAGTTTTACATATATCCTGGAAGATATTATGGATAAATATTTCTGTCCCATTTTAAGTATCAATATATCACGAGGTGACTTAGACATAAGAGGTACATGGGGAGCTAAAACAAGGGTATTCCATACTTTCCAAGGGATTCTGGGTTCCACGGCCCTCCCGTTACAGTCACTATGGGCTGGATTCACGTAGATGTACGCATTTTTACGGCGGCGTAGCGTATCGTATTTACGCTACGCCGCCTTAAGTCAGAGAGTCAAGTGCTGTATTCACAAAGCACTTGCCTCCTAACTTACGGCGGCGTAGCGTAAATGGGGCCGGCGTAAGCGCGCCTAATTCAAATGAGGATGAGGGGGGCGTGTTTTATGTAAATGATTGGTGACCCGCCGTCCGTGTACATATCCCAGTGTTCATTGCTCCAAAGTATGCCGCAAGGACGTATTGGTTTCGACGTGAACGTAAATTACGTCCAGCCCCATTCACGGATGACTTACGCAAACGACGTAAAATTTTCAAATTTTGACGCGGTAACGACGTACAGATTATTACTCCTTAAAATAACATTACCTTTAGACTGATAATAACTGAGACTATAAGAGACTATAACACATGCCTATACCTAATGCAAAAAAGGGAGCCGTTTGTAGTGGTGACTAAAAGAATGTTGTATGTAAAAATAATGATTTTTGAGTAATAAAGTGGAATTTCACCCACCCCCCTGTAATCAAGAGAAAGTTATGCTAGCCCAAAATATGATTCTTTTGAAAAATTGCTCCCAAGGGCCTATAGGCAGCTAGAAAAAAAATGGACTGAATAGAATATATCAAAAAAGGTCGTTATTGCGTACAGATATATATATTTATATAAAAAAAAAAACACATGAATTTAAAACGACACGAGCTCTGGTATGCGTGGTATCCAAACATGAGATGTCAATGTTACAAATGCAAATAGCAAAAAAAAAAGTTTCTTAACACTAAATGCTATTGCTCAGAAAAGAACTCCTTCCAGCCATCCCCTTCCCTGCCAAAAGCCCACCCCCTGAAGGCCACCAAGTCTTTTTTCATAAAAAAACAAAACAAAACAAAACACTGTACATACCTTTTTACCTGCAACCTTCCAATCAGTCCAACGATGACATGAGTATCGCCTTACCCAAAGACGGAGAAGCTGGAGAGGGTAGAATAGGATATAATATGACAATATGTTTTTTAATATTGTTTTTATGTTTTTATGTTTTTTAATAATGTTTTCAGGTAAGTTTCACATAATGTGCTAGTATGTGATGCATCCCTTCAAATAAACGTTCAGCGGTTTACAACTGCTTTAACTGACAATTGCGTGGTCATGCAACGCTTTACCCAAATAAAATATATGCCCTTTTTTCCCCACAAATCGAGCTTTTGGTTTTTGATGACCACTGCATTTTTTTTTTTTTTGCACTATAAATAAAAAAAGCAGACGATTTTGAAAAAAATAAATATATTTTTTACTTCCGGCTATAAAACATATCCAATAATAACATTGAAAAAATGTATCCTGCTACATCGGTTTCTTTTTTTACCAGTAATGGCAGCAATCAATGACTTATAGCAGGACTGCGATATTGCGGCAGACAATGGAACACTGAGGCCCCGTACTCACGACCAAACATGTCTGCTGAAACTGGTCCGCAGACCAGTTTCAGCAGACATGTTTGGCCGTGTGTTGGCCCGAGCGGACCATTTTGGGACGGATCGGACAGGTTTCCAGCGGACAACTGTTTCCCGGACTTGTTTTAAAACAGTCCGCTGGAAACCTGTCCGCCCGGACATGTACGGTCGTCTGTACAGACCTACTGTACATGTCCTGCCGCCCGCATCCCTCGCATGCGTCGAATGACTTCGACGCATGCGTGGAAGCATATTTAAGGCGGCCCGCCCACGTCGCCGCGTCATTGTCGCGGCGACACCGCGTCATCGACGCGGCGACACCGCGGACACGCCCCGCGTAATGTTTACGCGCGGGCTTCTGTTCGATGGTGTGTATAGCCATCGAACAGAAGTCCCCGGGCAGTCCCCGGCCAGACATGTCCGATGGAAACGGTCTGCAGACCGTTTTCATCGGACATGTCCTGCCGTGAGTACAAGGCCTGAGACTTTTCACACTTTATGGGAACCAGTGACACTAAGGCCCCATGTACGCTGCTGCTGCTGCTAAACGTACGTTCAGAGGCAGTTGGACGCTTTTTTCAACTGCCCCTGAACACATTCATTGTTATCTTATGTGACCATGTACACAGTCTCGTTTACATTCGTTTTTAGGCAGTTGCTTTTAACAGCGTTTCTTTGAAAGCAAAGAAATTAGTTCAGACACCGGAGATTTCCACGTTTCAGATGCCAAACGCAGCTAAACATGGATAAACGCGGCCGGTACCGACATTTAGCCGCATTTTTGTTTATAGGCGTTTTCCATTTTTGGGCATTTAAAAAAAAATGGTAAAACGCTAAACGCGGCATGTAAACATGGCAAAACTGATGTTTTAAATGTGGGTTACGATCTGTCAAGTTTAATAATTTAGGAGCAGTTGTAAAAACGTCCCGTGTACATGGAGACTAATACAGTGATCAGTGCTAAAAATATGTACTGTCACTGTACTTATTTTTAGTGTATTTTGTGCGTATACTCGAGAGAGGAGCCGGACTGCAGGAGTTGGGAGTAGGCAGGCCTCCCCCAGAGGCAATCTGCCACCTTTCTCCATGCCCCAGGTGGCAATGGCGGGTATGTGAGGGGGTCCTCCCACACAGCCCGCCCTACCTGCTCCGCTTTGAAGCCCAACGGGGCAGAGGGACTCCCTATAAGGGAGTGAGAGGATCTAGCCCGCTCAACCATCCCCGTTAGTCCTTCACCTCTCTTTTTAGAGACCGCATGGTCAAAGTGCGTGCATGTTAACCCAATTTCGAGTGCGTGTAAGTGTGGTGGTTTTTGTGGGAGGGGGTGGGCGTACTAAGCGCAGGCTTACCTCGCATAGCACACCCACCGGGAGCCGGGCTGAGACCACTAAACTCAAGTCACATGTAGCCGAGACCCGGATCCGAACCCCTAGCTGCAGAGGTGAATGGCTTGTCAGCACAGTGCCAATCGCGTTGAGCCACCGCAGCTCCCTTGACTGTCACTGTACTAATGACATTGGCTGGGAAGGGGTTAAACATCTAGGGTGCTCAAAGGATTAACTGTGTGCCTAGCCAGTGTTTTTGTGTACTGTTAGGTGCTTTTACTAGGGGAAGTGATGGATTTTATTTTTACACAAAACCCACCACTCCCCTCCTGTCAGAACAGAGCTCTGCCTTGTTTACATAGGCAGAGCTCTGTTCTGTGTCTCTGCCCCAAAAGGAAGTGCAGAATCACATATATATATATATATATATATATATATATATAATGTGTGTGTGTGTGTGATCCTGCGCAGGAGGGCCTCCCTGTAGCAGTATATCTGCTATAGGGTGGTCCTTAAGTGGATAAGGCTTTTAACAGTTATATTCCCATTTCATGTAAAATTTACAATTATGCCCCTAAGTGATGATTATCTTTCTGAATGAACATTTTAGGGGATAATATAATATAAAATATATATGGTGTTAAAATAACTAATTCATCTTTGCAAAATGAGTTTTATAACTAACCAGAAAAAAAAAGGACCTGAGTATAAAAATTCATTATTGGACATTAGTATTTTTCCCCTAAGGACTGCTCAATACAGAGATACTTAAGCCTCGTACACACGATCGGATTATCCGATGGGAATTGTGTGATGACAGGCTGTTGTCGGAAAATCTGACCGTTTGTATGCTCCATCGGACAATTGTTGTCGGATTTTCCACCAACAAATGTGGGATAGCATGCTTTAAAATTGTCCGCCAACAAAAGTGTGCTGTCAAATTATTCGATAGTGTGTACACATTCCTTTTGTTCCTTTTGTAGTGTGTACACATGTCCGTCAGACAAAACTCCAAAGTACAAACATGCATGCTCATAACACAACACTAGCAGAAGTTGCCCAAAGGGTGGTGCTAAAGAGCTAAAAAAACACATAGTTTTGTGTTTGTTGGCTGACAATTATTTGCCGTTTGTATACAATAAAAGTTCCTGGCCAACGCCTTTCAAAAGTCCTACGCTTTGTCTGCAGAAAATACGATCATGTGTATGAGGCTTAAGATGAGCATGCAGCTTCCATATAAAGTACATTTAAAGCGGAGTTCCACCCTATTTTACAACTTCTTTGCATTCGTTTTTACACTGCCCCTTTAAATACATTTGGGATGTTTTATTTTTGTCTTTTAAAAACTCACGTTTTTATCTGTGAGTCTCTTATTCCCCCGCCGCGGCGGAATGGCCCCCCCCCCCCCCCCGCATCCAGCGCTGCTATGCCTCCTGGGATATGTGTGTCTTCAATCCCAGGAGGCTGGGCTGAACATCGCAGCCGTGGATGAACATCTCGGGGGGCGGGAGGGAGGGAGGGCAGTGCCGCCCATAGAGGTGGTGTCCTTCCTCTTCTCCCTCTCCAACTCCTCCCCCGTCCTAGCTCCTCCACTCGTCCTAGCTCCGCCCCCGTCCTAGCTCCGCCCCCGTCCTAGCTCCTCCACCCGTCCGTCACCGCCGCCCCCGTCCTCCTCCCTCCACCACCCGCCCACCTGCCATCTGTCTCCGATGCACGGAGATACAGATCATCAGGCAGAGAGAGCGAGTCTCTGTCTGATAGATCTGTATGTGAGAGCACCGAGCATAGTACAGCCCCGCCTCCCTGTACATTGCAACAGAGCTCTGCACTGTGTGTTACAATTCTAGTGCAGGGAGGCGGGGCTGTACTATGATCACTGTACTCACATACAGATCACTGTACTCACATACAGATCACTGTACTCACATACAGATCTACACAGACAGAGATCCGCTCTGTATGCCTGATCATCTGTACCTCCCCCCACTCTGCACATAATGTCACCGCACTGTCACCGCACCGTCACCGCACTGTCACCGCACTGTCACCGCACTGTCACCGCACCGTCACCGCACTGTCACCGCACTGTCACCGCACTGTCACCGCACCGTCACCGCACCGTCACCGCACTGTCACCGCACCGTCACCGCACTGTCACCGCACCGTCACCGCACTGTCACCGCACTGTCACCGCACCGTCACCGCACTGTCACCGCACCGTCACCGCACCGTCACCGCACCGTCACCGCACTGTCACCGCACCGTCACCGCACTGTCACCGCACTAACATCACCGCACTGTCACCGCACCGTCACCGCACCGTCACCGCACTGTCACCGCACCGTCACCGCACTGTCACCGCACCGTCACCGCACTGTCACCGCACTAACATCACCGCACTGTCACCGCACCGTCACCGCACTGTCACCGCACTAACATCACCGCACTGTCACCGCACCGTCACCGCACTGTCACCGCACTAACATCACCGCACTGTCACCGCACCGTCACCGCACTGTCACCGCACTAACATCACCGCACTGTCACCGCACCGTCACCGCACTGTCACCGCACTGTCACCGCACCGTCACCGCACTGTCACCGCACCGTCACCGCACCGTCACCGCACCGTCACCGCACCGTCACCGCACTGTCACCGCACCGTCACCGCACTGTCACCGCACTGTCACCGCACCGTCACCGCACTGTCACCGCACCGTCACCGCACTGTCACCGCACTGTCACCGCACTGTCACCGCACCGTCACCGCACTGTCACCGCACTGTCACCGCACCGTCACCGCACCGTCACCGCACTGTCACCGCACCGTCACCGCACTGTCACCGCACCGTCACCGCACTGTCACCGCACTGTCACCGCACCGTCACCGCACTGTCACCGCACCGTCACCGCACCGTCACCGCACCGTCACCGCACTGTCACCGCACCGTCACCGCACTGTCACCGCACTAACATCACCGCACTGTCACCGCACCGTCACCGCACCGTCACCGCACTGTCACCGCACCGTCACCGCACTGTCACCGCACCGTCACCGCACTGTCACCGCACTAACATCACCGCACTGTCACCGCACCGTCACCGCACTGTCACCGCACTAACATCACCGCACTGTCACCGCACCGTCACCGCACTGTCACCGCACTGTCACCGCACCGTCACCGCACTGTCACCGCACCGTCACCGCACCGTCACCGCACCGTCACCGCACTGTCACCGCACCGTCACCGCACTGTCACCGCACTGTCACCGCACCGTCACCGCACTGTCACCGCACCGTCACCGCACTGTCACCGCACTAACATCACCGCACTGTCACCGCACTAACATCACCGCACCGTCACCGCACCGTCACCGCACTGTCACCGCACTGTCACCGCACCGTCACCGCACTGTCACCGCACCGTCACCGCACCGTCACCGCACTGTCACCGCACCGTCACCGCACTGTCACCGCACTGTCACCGCACTGTCACTGCACCGTCACCGCACTGTCACCGCACTAACATCACCGCACTGTCACCGCACCGTCACCGCACTGTCACCGCACTAACATCACCGCACTGTCACCGCACCGTCACCGCACTGTCACCGCACTGTCACCGCACCGTCACCGCACTGTCACCGCACCGTCACCGCACCGTCACCGCACCGTCACCGCACTGTCACCGCACCGTCACCGCACTGTCACCGCACTGTCACCGCACCGTCACCGCACCGTCACCGCACCGTCACCGCACCGTCACCGCACTGTCACCGCACTAACATCACCGCACTGTCACCGCACCGTCACCGCACTGTCACCGCACTGTCACCGCACTGTCACCGCACTGTCACCGCACCGTCACCGCACTGTCACCGCACTGTCACCGCACTGTCACCGCACCGTCACCGCACTGTCACCGCACCGTCACCGCACTGTCACCGCACCGTCACCGCACTGTCACCGCACTAACATCACCGCACTGTCACCGCACCGTCACCGCACTGTCACCGCACTAACATCACCGCACCGTCACCGCACCGTCACCGCACCGTCACCGCACCGTCACCGCACCGTCACCGCACCGTCACCGCACCGTCACCGCACTAACATCACCGCACCGTCACCGCACTGTCACCGCACTAACATCACCGCACTGTCACCGCACCGTCACCGCACTAACATCACCGCACTGTCACCGCACCGTCACCGCACTGTCACCGCACTGTCACCGCACCGTCACCGCTCCGTCACCGCACCGTCACCGCACTGTCACCGCACTAACATCACCGCACCGTCACCGCACCGTCACCGCACTGTCACCGCACTAACATCACCGCACCGTCACCGCACTGTCACCGCACTAACATCACCGCACTGTCACCGCACCGCACCGGCACCGCACCGTCACCGCACTGTCACCGCACTAACATCACCGCACCGTCACCGCACTGTCACCGCACTAACATCACCGCACTGTCACCGCACCGCACCGTCACCGCACCGTCACCGCACTGTCACCGCACTAACATCACCGCACTGTCACCGCACTAACATCACTGCACTGTCACCGCACTGTCACCGCACTAACATCACCGCACTGTCACCGCACCGCACCGTCACCGCACTAACATCACCGCACTGTCACCGCACTGTCACCGCACTGTCACCGCACCGTCACCGCACTGTCACCGCACCGTCACCGCACTGTCACCGCACTGTCACCGCACTAACATCACCGCACTGTCACCGCACCGTCACCGCACCGTCACCGCACCGTCACCGCACTGTCACCGCACTGTCACCGCACTGTCACCGCACTAACATCACCGCACCGTCACCGCACTAACATCACTGCACTGTCACCGCACTGTCACCGCACTAACATCACCGCACCGTCACCGCACTAACATCACTGCACTGTCACCGCACTAACATCACAGCACTAACATCACAGCACTAACATCACAGCACTAACATCACCGCACTAACATCACCGCACTAACATCACAGCACTAATGTCACCGCACTAACATCACCACCGCACTAACATCACCGCACTAATGTCACCGCACTAATGTCACCGCACTAACATCACAGCACTAACATCACCGCACTAACATCACCGCACTAACATCACCGCACTAACATCGCCGCACTAACATCGCAGCACTAATGTCACCGCACTAATGTCACCACCGCACTAACATCACCGCACTAACATCACCGCACTAACATCACCGCACTAACATCGCCGCACTAACATCGCAGCACTAACATCGCAGCACTAACATCACCGCACTAACATCACCGCACTAACATCACAGCACTAATGTCACCGCACTAATGTCACCACCGCACTAACATCACAGCACTAACATCACAGCACTAACATCACCGCACTAACATCGCAGCACTAACATCGCAGCACTAACATCGCAGCACTAACATCACCGCACTAACATCACAGCACTAATGTCACCGCACTAATGTCACCGCACTAACATCACCGCACTAATGTCACAGCACTAACATCACAGCACTAACATCACAGCACTAATGTCACCGCACTAATGTCACCGCACTAACATCACCGCACTAATGTCACAGCACTAACATCACAGCACTAACATCACAGCACTAACATCACCGCACTAACATCACCGCACCATCACAGCACTAACATCACAGCACTAACATCACAGCACTAATGTCACCGCACTAACATCACAGCACTAACATCACAGCACTAACGTCACCGCACTAATGTCACCACCGCACCATCACAGCACTAACATCACAGCACTAACATCACAGCACTAATGTCACCGCACTAACATCACAGCACTAACATCACAGCACTAACGTCACCGCACTAATGTCACCACCGCACTAACATCACCGCACTAACATCACCGCACTAACATCACCGCACTAACATCACAGCACTAACATCACCGCACTAACATCACCGCACTAACATCGCAGCACTAACATCACCGCACTAACATCACCGCACTAACATCACCGCACTAACATCGCAGCACTAACATCGCAGCACTAACATCGCAGCACTAACATCACCGCACTAACATCACCGCACTAACAAAATGAATTTATTGACAGTGCACATGTCTAGTATATGTATACACACCACATATATAACAAGAGATATATATCATCTTGTTATGTAGATATATCTGCACAGGAACTAATTATTTATTATATTTACTGGTTCCTGGAAGGAGGAGGGGAGGGGAGGTTTGCATAGATAAGGGGCGGTAACTTCCTCTGACACTCCCATTGCTATTAAAAACTGATCTGAAACCATTACACTGCTTGTACAACACTGAGCATGTGCGAGGCTGAAATCCAGGAAGTCATACAGTCTGGCTTCATGATGCCCACACTTAAGATGGCCCCAGTCAATTTCTATTTTATAAAGTGTCTAAATGCTGTAACAACCTAACAAAACGGACCTTAGTTTACAGACTAACTGTAGTAGAATACATTCAGCTTGTGTATTACAGGGGTATTTATATTTAAAAAGTTTTTTTTTTTCAATTTGTGGCCGGAACTCCGCTTTAAGTCCCATTTTTTAGGAGCAGGGATGCTAAACTACCAGCCAGGTGGAAGCCCCATAGTAATTGAGACTTCAGGTTTTAATTAGAACAAATTACTCAGGTCTGTAGTCTTCACAAGTTCCCTACACTCTCCTGTCCACCAGCTATAATGGTATAATGGTAATTATAGACATTTGATTTAAGTGACTCTGTCATATAGAACAAGATCAGAATGTTGTGGAGCAAGCTGTTCAAACTACATACAGTTTAAGTAATTGGCAATGTATATCACATTACTACCGCTTTATCACATTCCAAAATGGCCACGGCGTAATATGATTCTGACACGCATTTTGACTAATTACATGTAAGTGAGCTTTTGTATTAAATAAAGAGACCAATGGATTAAAAAAAAAAAAAAAAACTACCGCACAGTGCTATCTTTTATTTTAAGACTTTGTGTGGTAACTATCACCAGCCTCGGATGAAGATATTGATCAAGTTGCTGGTCACTCTAGACGTCTATGGTTGTCCATTATGAATACCACTTTTTATTCCTCATGATGTGGGGTACAGTTCCTTGGGCAGAGGTCCATTCTTTGATTACAACAAGGTGTGAATGGCCACTCGATAATTTGAGGGGCCATTCACTCTGGTAAGGAGATTTTCCTATATATCACACTGAAGTTGGTGCATATTAAATGTATATATGTTGCTACTATTGCTCAAAGCGGTAGTATCTGCCAAAAATAAATCACAAAATAAATAATAGAATAATGTGATAGTATGCATCACATTATGAAAGACTTATCTTAGATCTAAGCCCCCCAGCGGCATGCTGTCACTACTGACAGGGCCTCCATCTTCACTCGGTCTTCCCTTTGGGTTTGCAAGCTTCGGCTGTTAGACTGGCTGAGCCACGATGACATCACTCCTGTGCATGCGCACGGGAGTCACAGCCATGGCATGGCTCTCTCAATGGATGGCACACCAACCACTGAGAGCACAGTGTGCATGCATCAGTGATGTCACTGGCTGCTACTAAAGTAAATATCTCCTTAATATTGCATGTTTATGAGATATTTACTGTACCTACAGGTAAGCCTTATTTTAGCCTTACCTGTAGGCACAAGTAAACAAAGTAGGTTTTACTACCAGATATATTTGCTTTGCTCAGATTCCATGACTGAGGTTTACATCCACTTTAAAGAATGATGTGGAATATTGATCTTCCTTGCTCTTAGTATGAATGTGAGTACTGCTAGACTGCACATATGTTAAGATGATTTAAATCAATAAAATGTATTAAAGCATAATACACACAATGCAAAGTTAGGATGAACAAATCTGCCCAGCTTTGATTTGCCAAGTGCAGCAAGGGTGACTTTAACCACTTGCCAACCAGCCGGCGGCGTTATATGGCAGCAGGTCGGCTCTCCTGTGCAAATCACTGTAGCTGTACTCGCTCATGTGCAATAGCGGGCAAACCCATGCTGCCGCCCGCACACGCTCACACCCGCTGCTCGCTGTTGGAGCGTGCTTGTGGGATGGGTGGACTTCACGATCGCCTATTACAGAGGCAGGACAGGGACCTGCCTTTGTAAATAAGGCAATTCCCCATTCTGACAGGTGACATGACAGGGATCTACTGTTCTCCGTGATCGAGAACAGTAATCTCATGTCCCTGGCAGCCCATCCCCCTACAGTTAGAACACACATAGGGAACACATTTAACCCCTTTGATTGCCCCCTAGTGTTAACCCCTTTCCTGTCAGTGACATTTACACAGTTATCAGTGGCTGTTTATAGTACTGATTGCTATATAAATGTCAATGGTCCCAAAAAGTTTTAAAAGTGTCCGATTTGTCTTCCACAACGTCACAGTCCCACAGAAATCGCAGCTTGCTGCCATTACTAGTAACAAAAAAAAAGCCATAAATCTATCCCCTATTTTGTAGATTCTATTAGCCAGATTCAGAAAGAGTTAAGCCGGCGTATCAGTAGATACGCCGTCGTAACTCTGAATCTAAGCCGTCGTATATTTAAGTGTATTCTCAAATTGAGATACACTTAAATCTAGCTAAGATACGACGGCCTGCGCTGTCGTATCTTAGCTGTCTATTTAGGCCGGACGCTAGAGGCGTGAATGCTGATTTACGCCTATAAAGTGTAAATCAGCGCCTATTCACGAACGTACGCTTGCCCATCGCAGTAAAGATACGCCGTTTACGTAAGGCGTTTTCAGGCGTAAAGTTAGTCCACCAAAAAGCTGGCCCAGCCAATGTTAGGTATGGACGTCGGTCCCGCGTCAAATTTTTTAATTTTTACGTTGTTTGCGTAAGTCGTTCGTGAATGGGGCTGGACGTAATTTACGTTCACGTCAAAACCAATAAGTCTTTGCGGCATAATTTGGAGCATGCGCACTGGGATATGTCCACGGACGGCGCATGCGCCGTTCGTAAAAAAACGTAAATTACGTCGGGTCACGATTCATTAGCATAAACATGCCCACCTCTTAACAATTTGAATTAGGCGCGCTTAGGCCGGCACATTTACGCTACACCGCCGTAACTTAGGACGCAAGTGCTTTGTGAATACAGCACTTGCCTCTCTAACTTACGGCGGCATATCGTATATGCGATACGCTACGCCTGCCTAACGTTAGGCACAGGTACATGAATCTAGCTATATAACTATTGCACAAACCAATCAATATGTGCCTATTGCGATTTTATTTTTATTTTTTTATCAAAAGAATATGTAACATATGTTTTTTTTTGGGGGGGGGGGGTATATATTATAGCAAAAAGTGAAAAATAAATATATAATTTTTTTTAAATTTACGCTCTTTTTTTGTTTGTGGGAAAAAAAGGACATCAATTTTGTTTGGGTAGAACGTCGCATGACTGCACAATTGTCAGTTAAAGCGAAGCAGTGCTGTATTGCAAAAAATGGCCACGTCATTAAGGGGGAAAATCCTTCCTAGACTAAAGTGGTTAAAAATACACAAATCCTTAAAGTGATTGAAGAGGCTGCAGGTTTTTTACCGTATACATTCTCTGCATTAAGGTCAAAAACCTTAATGCAACCCCCCCCCCCCCCCCTTATGCCGCATACACACGGTCGTTTTTTGTGATAAAAAAAATGTAATTTTTTCTCATGAAAAAAAACAAAGTTTTTCAAACTTAATTTTAAAAAACGACGTTGCCTACACACCATTGTTTTTTCAAAATGCTCTAGCAAAGCGCTGTTACGTTCAGCACGTACGGCGGCACTCTTTTCTATTCAAGCTTGCGTCATAACTTGCTTCTGAGCATGCGCGGGTATAAAAAACGTTGTTTTAAACGTCGTTTTAGCCCACACACGATCATTTTTTATGACACAAAAAACTACGTTTTGAAAAACAACATAAAAAATTGAAGCATGCTTGATTTTTCGTTTTTCAGAAGACATAAAACAACGTCTTCCCCACACACGGTCATTTTAAATGACGTTTTTTAAAATATCGTTTTTTTTTCATCACAAAAAACGACCGTGTGTACGCGGCATTACACTTACCTGAGCCCTATCTTGATCCAACAATGTACATGACCTCTCACTCCTCACTGGCACCAACTGCTGTCAATCACAGCCAGTGGAGAGGGAAGCGAGAGCAGGGCCTGTGTGTCAATGGCCAGCTTGAGAGGCAGCCGCATGAGTGCTCCCATAGCAAGCAGGGCTGCTCTGTGCAAAATCATTACACAGAGCAGATAAGTATAACATGTTTGTTGTTTTAAAACAAAAACAAAAAAAATCAAGGGCTTACCATCACTTTGAAGCTGAGCATGGTGTTATGGAACTATTCAATTTTTTTAAGGACAGTCGCAGTCTCTAGCAGCACATATTAGGCCGTGAATTCAATTTTTTTTTTCTTTTTATAATTAGGTTGGCACTCTGATTCACTAAAGTAAATAGTGAATCAGATAGTTATAGTAGCAACATATGTTTTTCATCAAGAGGTACTAGGTCTGTTTTGACATGCGGCTAGAAATTAACCAATGGTTCATTGTGGCTGTCCTTATTCTAGCTGATGCAAAACTGTGTTGCCACTGATTGGTTTCTATCAAACTCTCATGAAGAACTGACTATACTATGCACGGTTTGTCAGATACTTAACTTGTCTGCATCTTGCTGAAGAATAAAAGACAGCAGATGAGCTTTAATCCTTTCTTTTGATTAGTAACAAGTGAATGATTCACTTTGAGCATCCTAAACTTAAAATAAAAAAATATATGCCTAAAAGGAATGAAAACCATAAATTATCCTCAGATTACTATGGAAGCAACAGCAACTTAAACTAACAGATGCCATCAAATCAACTAAAAGCTCAAATTAAAGACAAAAAGCCTTGGTAATAAGCACAGAAAAAGAAGGCAGCAACGTAACTGGCAAAACAGTTGGCGTTAAAAACATTTTCTTGTAACAGAATGTTTAGACAGGAAGTAACTATAACATGAAGTTTAATAAACAGGTGCAAAGTTGGAATCAATAATGCAAAATACAGTCAGAATGTCCGTCGCCCCCCCGCTATTACCTGTGCATGGGACAATATCATAATACAATATGGGCCAGATTCAGGTACAATTGCAGCCGTGTAACGTAACCCGTTTACGTTACACTGCCGCAAGTTTTCAGTGTTAGTGCCCGATCCACAAAGCACTTACCTGTAAACTTGCGGCGGTGTATCGTAAACACGTCCGGCGCAAGCCCGCCCAATTCAAATGGGGCGTGTACCATTTAAATTAGGCGCGCTCCCGTGCCGGACGTACTGCGCATGCTCCGTTCCCAATTTTCCCGACGTGCTTTGCGCGAAATTACGGCTGCGCGATGTGTTTGTGAATCGCGACGTGCGTAACGTGAAAAAATTCAAAAGCGACGTGGGAACGACGGGCATACTTTAACATGGTGGAATAATTTTACACCATGTTAAAGTACCCCTAATTTTGCAACGGGAAACTAAGACTTGCGCCGACGTAACGACGGGAAAAACATTCTAATTTGCATACCCGACGCTGGAATACGACGCAAACTCCACCCAGCGGCGGCCGAGGTACTGCATCCTAAGATCCGACGGTGTAAGTCAATTACACCTGTCGGATCTTAGGGCTATCTATGCGTAAATGATTCTATGAATCAGTCGCATAGATACTCTGAGAGATACGACGGCCAAAAATATGTAGAAGAATACATATCGGTCTAAACTGAGAAAAAAAGTTTTTTTTAAAAAGAAATGTGGGATATTTTTTATAGCAAAAGATTAAAAGATAGTGTTTTTTTCAAAATTGTCGCTCTTCTTTTGTTTATAGCGCAAAAAATAAAACCCGCAGAGGTGATTAAATACCACCAAAATAAAGCCCTATTTGTGGGAAAAAAAAGGTCAGCAATTTTGTTTGGGTAAAGCATCACTCGATCCTGTAATTGTCAGTTAAAGAGACACAGTGCAGAATCGCAAAAAATGGACCGGTCATTGGTCAGCCAATTCTTAAGGTGCTGAAGTGGTTAATTCATTATATGGTGGAGGTGTAGTTCTTATAACTATCATTTTTATGTGGTTTTTCAATAAAGCCTTTGTACTTTTGCAATACCGGTTGTTTCTCATGGATGAATTTCCTTGGACGCTATGCCCATTTTTATACATATGTTTTTAGGCTCCTGCCTGGCTGCCCATATACCAGTTCTAATGCCGCGTACACACGATCATTTTTCAGCATGAAAAAAAACGTAGTTTTTCAGCATGTCGAAAAAAAAACAATGTTTTCCTAACTTCATCATTAAAACGATGTTGCCTACACACCATCGTTTTAAAAAAATGATCTAGCAAAGCACGGTGATGTACAATATGTACGACGGGACTATAAAGAGGAAGTTCCATTCGCCTTTGGGCTGCTTTAGCTGATTCCGTGTTAGTAAAAGACGTTTTGCGCTTTTTTGTTTTTTACAGCGTGATGAATGTGCTTACTCCATTATGAACGGTAGTTTTACCAGAACGAGCGCTCCCATCTCATAACTTGCTTCTGAGCATGCGCTGTTTTTTTATGTCGTTTTAGCCCACACACGATCATTTTTTACAACCCGAAAAACGTCATCGTTTAAAACGACGTTAAAAAATGCAGCATGTTCGAATTTCTATTTTGTCGTTTTTCAGAACCTGAGAAATTACCGTATTTATCGGCGTATATCGCGCACTCTTTTCCCCTTAAAATAAGGGGAAAATCGTGGGTGCGCGAAATACGCCGATAGCCGCTTCCCGCGCTCAGTTTGAAATCCTGCGCCGACATATACCGAGTGCAGTACACTCGGGTACATTCGGCTAGGCTCGGCTTCGCTCGTGCTCATGCATAAACGTCACAGAGCGCGAGCGACGCCGAGCCTTGCCGAATGTACCCGAGTGTACTGCACTCGGTATATGTCGGCTGAGGCATTCGAACTGAGCGCGGGAAGCGGGGACTCGACTTGAGGCGCGCGCTGGAGAAGCCTGGAGGACACCATCGAGGCCGGAGACGGACGCCGGACCGGACGATGGACGCTGGGAAGACACCAAAACTGTAAGTAATAAAATCATATAACTTTTTTTTTACAGGAACTTTAGGGGTGCGCGGTATACGCGGGAGCGCGTTATACCGCGATAAATACGGTATGTGAAGCCCACACACGATCATTTTAAATGACATTTTTGAAAAACAATGTTTTTTTCATGCCGGAAAATGATTGTGTGTACACGGCATAACAGTGCAGGCTGCTCACTCCCCACTGTCAGAAGGCTCCACTATTACTTGCCCAGCTATTTCTTCCTCATCAGGTGTAACTTCTTTGAGCTGCTGAGGGAAGAAAGCTAAGGAATGTGCATTCCCTGGGCATGTCCAGGAACCTTGGGGGTGGGGGGAAAAGGAGTTAAAGGGGTCTGTAGCTGCATTTAAACATGGTGAGTAAATGGACAATTCTCTTTATTCTTAAAGCGGGAGTTCACCCATTTAAAAAAAAAAAAAAAATCTCCCCTTAGCTTCCTGCTCGTTCGGTCTAGGGGAATCGGCTATTTATATTAAAATATGTGCAGTACTTACCCGTTTTCGAGCTGCATCTTCTTCCGTCGCTTCCGGGTATGGGTCTTCGGGAGCGGGCGTTCCTTCTTGATTGACAGTCTTCCGAGAGGCTTCCGACGGTCGCATCCATCGCGTCACTCGTAGCCGAAAGAAGCCGAACGTCGGTGCGGCTCTATACTGCGCCTGCGCACCGACGTTCGGCTTCTTTCGGAAAATCGTGACGCGATGGATGCGACCGTCGGAAGCCTCTCGGAAACCTGTCAATCAAGAAGGAACGCCCATTCCCGAAGCCCATACCCGGAAGCGACGGAGAGGATGCGTCTCGTAAACGGGTAAGTACTGCACATATTTTAAAATAAATAGCCGATTCCCCTAGTAATAACGAGCAGGAATCTAAGGGGGAAAAGTGCCCTCTAAGGGTGAACCCCCGCTTTAACTTATACTAATCTCTCCCTTGAGCTTTCCCTATCTTCTCGCTACAGCAGCTTTGTGATACACTGACACTGCTATGACTGCTATGAATCCACCTTTATAGTATAGCTTATCAAAAAGCCCCCATTAATGGATTTTCTCAGCCTGCTAGCCAAAGTTCAAAAACCATGCAGTACATTAAAGCTATCAGGTGTCCCTGCTGGGGAGATACACATTCTTTGTTTGTCTGGGTGACCACTGTCATTGGGGCTGAAAATGTAACATTTTTAATTGCTACTGGAATAGTAATAAAGGGGTAGTATTCCAATAGGGTAATTTGTTCTAAGAATGTATTTACCTTGCTTCTCTCTTATGTATTTTTTAATTTCCTGCTGTTCCTCAGGGCAGGAAATTCAGACAAAGGCCCCCCCCCCCCACCCATTGGGGACACAGGGAGGGATTGTAACCTTTTCAGGTTCTATCCAGAACAACAACCAAAAAAAATGTTTTACTCAAAAATTGTAAAAGACTTGGATTGTGCAACTATAATGGGCCTAATTTTTTAAAGCTATTGTGAAGTGAGGGTAAGAGCCGGTTCACACTGGGGCGACTTGCGATCCGACTTCATGTCGCCTCAAGTTGTCCCAAGTCGCGATGTAGAGAAAAACAATGGAAGTGAATGGGAGCGGTGTTAATACACACGACTCAAGGCGATCCGACTTCAGAAAAGGTTCCTGTACTACTTCAATCCGACTTGTAGGCGATTTGTACCCATTGATTTCAAAGGAAGTCGCCTCAGAAGTCGGATCACTGTCTAAACTGAAGCGACTTTCCAGGAAGATAACATACATTTCTCAGGCAAACCTCTCCTGCCCCCCTCCCTCCCCCTCCCTCTCCCAGAGCTGATTGTTGTTTTATTGGCCACTGGAAAGTCTCCTGTCCTGGAGACGACTTCAAGTTGTGTTGTAAATCGCCCCAGATCGCCCTGTGGTTCATGTCCAAGTCGTGTCGGAGTCGCCTCTGAAAGTCGCGCTGGAAGTCGTGTCGCCCTAGTGTGAACCGACTCTTAGTCTCAGGGAGTATTGAGAACATAAACATAAAAATCATATGCAGAGAAATTCGGAAAATTATTTGCTTCTCTTGTGCATTATTTGATGTTTGAATAGAAAACAGACTCACTTTACATTGCCTCTATCTTTAGTAAATCAGAAATCCACCACTACCTCACTTGTCATAAATGAAGTTATAAAACAGACAACTAGCCCCTAACCTCAGGAGTAGTTATATTGTAGGTGTTTATTCCTTAAAGTGGTTTAGACTATTCATTCATTAAAGTGAATGGTTACTGAGCTTGGAAAATATTGCAAAACTGTGTTCACATCAACCACCAATCATGTGCTAGTCAAGAGCTTGTTTTTTTATATCCCTTAAGCCCTGTACACACGATCAGTTTGTCCGATGAAAACAGACCGATGGACTGTTTTCATCGGACAAACTGATCGTGTGTGGGCCCCATCAGTTTGTTTTCCATCGGTGAAAAAAAAATAGAACATCTTTTAAAATTTTCCTATGGATAAAACAACGATAGAAAAAAACGATCGTCTGTGTGGTAGTCCATTGGTCAAAAATCCATGCATGCTCAGAATCAAGTCGACGCATGCTCGGAAGCATTGAACTTCTTTTATCTCAGCACGTCGTAGTGTTTTACGTCACCGCATTTGGACACGATTGGATTTTTGACTGATGGTGTGTAGGCAAGACTGATGAAAGTCAGCTTCATCGGATATCCAACGAAAAAATCGATCTGATTAGATTCCATCAGATATCCGATTGTGTGTATGAGGCTTAAGATGTGATTGATTAATCCAATGTCAACAGAGGTTTAGCTTATTTACCAACATTCACACTGGTAAGCAAACACCTACTCTTCTAGTAAATTAACCCTTATATTTTCTAAGGTGTCAAACCTACTTCTTCAAATGAAATATATCCACCTTTGGGTCTGAGTTCTTCTTTAACAATCCTTTTATTTATCTTTGTTTTCAGAATCGATTTGAATAGCCTGTAGTTAAAAAAATTAAAATGTATGATGCATGCTACAGTTCACAATACATGCATAACAAGCAGCACTACATTTGATAGCACATTAGCCATCTGGAACCGGAATCAAAATGTTACCTTGAGGGATAGACATGTCTGTTACATATATGCGATTCATCATGGAGTCCAAGCAAAGCAATACACTTCAGGCTATTATGTCATTACTTTTCTGCTTGTCAACTTGAAAGGACAGCCTTTCCCAGGTTTCTGGAGTTACATATTGAACAAATCATGTTTTAGTTAATTTTATAACATATATAAAAGGTGTAAAATTAATACATATCTGAAAGAATATGAGTACCAATTAAGCATGTATCTATATGATAGATAGACCAATATTACAGATTTTTGTAGAGAAAATATTAATGCCATTTATTAAAAATAAAACAAGATAGTAACTGAAATACATACATATAACACCAAGAAATATATACCAGTTCTGGGTTATAATGTAATTCTAATTATTTGAATGCCAGCTTCACTCAGAGACAATATTTCAGCTTGCGGTTGCTTGACGTCAAGCCAAATAAATCTCATGCTGGTTTCTCATATTTCTCAGGGACTTCATTAGCAAGACACCCTCCTCAAAATTCCTCCTGCTTCCTTCTCTTAACAGACGATTTTAAAGTCAAAAGATGGTGTTGCGACCCATTGGTAGAGTTATTTTACTTTGAATAAGCAAACTATTAAGAAACCCACTGCCTCTTCTACTAAGGTCCTTCAAGTTGGAGCAAACGCAAACTACTAGAAGACCAGCAAGTAATTTAACCTATCAGTGTCAACTTTAGAGGTTGTTGTAGCATTATCTTAGAGTACCCATAAATTTCAGATGCTAATTTTTCTGCACAGACAAAGTGACAGTCTAATATCTAAAATGAACCCTCAGACAGCTTCAAGTAGCCTATATGTGGGAGTGTAGTTATCCTGAAGAATAGAAAACCTTCTCCAATTGCAATACAGCCACTACTAGGACTGTATATTGAGAAAAAAAAAACATCCTCCATACTATTCTTCAAAGTCTAAACAGAAATGCTCTGATCTTGCATTTTGACTTTTTGGGAAAATAGCCTTTGGAAACTTAAAGCTCAGCTGATTTGTAAGTATGGAGTTCCCTCACAAAGGCCCCCTACTTTTTGACAAACCATATCTATTACTGTGATATATATTTAAGTTTACATTTATTTTTTAGACACACTGGGCCGGATTCAGATACGCTACGCCGGCATAAATATGCGCCAATGTATCTTATTTACACTGGACCAGCGCGGAGAGGCATGTACTGTATTCAGAAATGTATTACTCACCAAGATGCGCCAGCGTAACGTATTTTCGATGGCGTAAGGCGGCGTAAGGCAGTGTAAGTGGGCGTCACCCCATGCAAATGATGGTCCGACCGTGTCACAGAGAGTTACGTTGGGCGTATCTTAAACGGCGCATGGACGGATTGAGTGCACCCATCTGCGCATGCTCACAACTATGCCCGGCGTAACCCCTAAGATACACTGGCCCAACGCCTATGCCCAGTGCATAAATACGCCCAGAGATGCGCCCATCAAGTGCAAAAGTACACAAGCATTTTTTAGGACTGCTAGTACTTTTGTATTTTGTTGGAGGCATGTCTGCACCAGTTGCTAAGACTCGGAGGAAGCTGAATTACTCCCCTGAGGAGAAGGCTCTTATTATTGAGGGCCTCAATATTATTGAGGGCGCGTGCCTCTATGGGGCACTGATTGGCACTACCAGCAAGGTGGAGAAGGATAGGATTGTGCTGGAAATAACAACCCAGGTGAATGCCCTTGGCGTTGCAGCTCGGAGCACCAGGAATATTACAAAAAAAATGAATGATCTGCGGTGGCTGGTTAAAGAGAAGCTGGGCAAGATCCGTAGACATGCCAGTGGCACAGGAGGTGGACCAGCCACCAACATTACCCTCACTGCTGATGATCTGATCATTGCCAGGTGCCTGGATAGGGAGCTGGTGGAGGGCCTGGAGGGCTTTGATTCGGTCGAACAGCCCTTGAGGACAGGTAAGTGTGTTTTAACTTCTCTCTGGTGTGTAGCATGTGTGGGAGGGCAAGGGAACATGTGACAAGTGTGTGGGTCCACCAACATGTGAATGTTTTGTGTCATCCACAGATGTCCAGGAGGTAGCTGGGCCATCGTCGGCTCCTGGGCGACCCATCCCTGGCCAAGAGTGACCCCTCCTCACCTGTAGAGGAAGTGGAGGAGGAGCAGGTCACTATTGAGGAAGGGTTCTTTATAGTGGAGGAGACCCACATACCTGTTCCCTCCCCAACCTCCTCCCCCATCAGGGATAGTCCCTCAAGGGCCACCCCCTCCATCAGGGATAGCCCCTCAAAGGCCACCCCCTTCATCAGGGATAGCCCCTCAAGGGTCACCCCCTCCATCAGGGATAGCCCCTCAAGGGCCACCCCATCCAGCCTGCCCCAAGCCTCTCCTGCCCCAAGGATGGCTACCCTTAAGACTAGGGGTGTCCCGGAGGCATTGGAGGAGAATTTGGCGAGGGACCAGGCCCGCCAAACCCACCATATGTCTGCCTTAGTGGGGGACCTGCACCATGTTGCAGAGAGCCTGGCCTCCTCGGCTCAGACCCAGGCTGCCTGTGCGCTATCTGTGCAGCAGGCCCTCACCCAGCAGGAGGGTCATAATGTTGCCTTCAATTCGAGCCTGCAGGACGTGAGTGCCAATTGCACCGGAATTCTAACATGTCTGGGTGAACTGCAGGCCACCACATCAGGCCTAGTGACGGAGGTCCGGAGCCTGGCAGAGGCAGTCTAGGCCAATACGGCTGCCATGCAGGTGGAGGGGAGGAGCCTGGCAGCTGCCTTTTAACAGGAGGGGAGGCAGACATGGCGCCACCTGCGCAATACGCTGTCCCAAGCGTGTCACAATCCTACGGGGTAAAATGACCGCACCAGCCAAGCAGACTCTGGCTGGAAAAAGCGCCCAGAGGCGATTCAGTTCGCATGAGTTGCGCTATACAAGTCATTCATTCAATACCACCACCCGCCAGCTGCGGATGCAGGCGGTGACAAACACTTACCTCCACCGCATTGCCCTGGCATTGGAGGGCAGCCTGGCAGCCAGGGAGAGACCGGGGGATGTTCCACCACCAGACGCCCCACCCCCCCTACCTGAGGCTCCCCCCAGGCAACTGCAGACCAGGAGCCTAGGCACTAGGCACAGCCCACACCAGGGAAAATGATTTATTTTTATGATTTACTTTTCTGCTGAAATGATGAGTTTTTTTGTTTAATTTTTTTACTCAGGTGATGAGTGTTTTTCTTATTTTCTCTCAGATTATGAGTATATTTTGGTTTATAATCCCTGCACACGGTCAGGAGTGCAGGCTACAGTGTGAATGGTGTGTGAATGTGGGTGTGACACTCCTGCCAGTAAGGGGTGTCACCCTGGCTCGTTGGGGAGAATTTATTCCCACGGCCGTGTGAATGTGGTATGAATGGACAGCAACATACTTGGAGCCTTGGCGTGGCGTTGCTGCTCCCAAGTCCTGCATGGTGGACTTGGGCTAATCCAATGTGATCTGGATGTGGGGTGTGTGAGCTAGGGACCACAGTGGTGTGCATGCGTGCATTCTCCGTGTGCCATGATGAATGTGTGTGTTTAACTTGTAAAGATGCGTTCCACGAGGTATCTCCTGACTGCTGATCCCTCAGCAGACGGGGTGGCCTCGGGCAGGGGGGCACTTTGGGGTTCGGGGGTCGGGTCATCACGTATGTCAATCTCCAGGCCCTTTCTTATGGCGTAGTTATGCAGCACGCAACATGCACCGATGATCTGGCACACAAAGTTTGGGGAATACAACAGGGTCCCCCCTGATTTATCCAGGCATCGGAAACGGGACTTCAGGATGCCAAATGTGCTTTCCACCACCATTGTATTTGCTCTCTCCTCTGGTTTGGGGGTTCCGGAATGGAGTCATGAGATGGGGTCCAAGTGCATATGCAGAGTTACTTGGAAGGGAAAAGGCAGGAGGATGTTAGTCGTGCATGTGCCCCTCGTGATGTATGCATCATGGGGTTGGACAGTCATGCCTGACACCCATGTCACTCACCAACCAGCCAGCTGTTCCCGTACACGTTCTGTTCAAATTTCGTTGGGATGGTGCTTTGACGGTATATGTAGCTGTCGTGGCTGGCCCCTGGGTGTTTGGCACGGACGTGCCATATGAGGCATTGGGCATCGGCTATCACCTGTAAGTTGATGGAATGCCAGTGTTTATGATTGCAGTATACAGTAGGTGACCGAGATATTGTGTTTCTAGCACGTCAGCATCGTGCTGATTCTCGGCGACATGGTGCCGACATCTCGCACTCACTGGAATAGACAAAGCACATTCCAGCGAGCGCGTCATAGAAGCGACGGGAGATCCCACTTGGATTCCCGCCAATTCTAGCTGCGGTATTTGGTATGCATTCCTGAGAGGGAGAACTCCACACCAATTTTTAAATAAAATACCGACATGGGTTCCCCCCCAGGAGCATACCAGGCCCTTAGGTCTGGTATGGGTTGTAAGGAGACCCCCCTACACCGAAAAACTGACGTAGGGGGTCCCCCTACAATCCATACCAGACCCGTATCAAAAGCACGCTACCCGGCCGGCCAGGAAAGGAGTGGGGACGAGCGAGCGCCCCCCCCCCCTCCTGAGCCATACCAGGCCGCATGCCCTCAACATGGGGGGGTTGGGTGCTCTGGGGCAGGGGGGCGCACTGCGGGGCCCCCAACCCCAGAGCACCCTGTCCACATGTTGATAAGGACAGGGCCTCTTCCCGACAACCCTGTCCGTTGGTTGTCGGGGTCTGCGGGCGGGGGGCTTATCGGAATCTGGGAGCCCCCTCAAATAAGGGGGCCCCCAGATAACAGCCCCCACCCTAAGTGAATGGATATGGGGGTACATCGTACCCCTACCCATTCACCTGGAGGCAAAGTGTTAAAGTTATTAAACACACGACACAGGGTTTTTAAAATAATTTATTAGTCTGCTCCAGGGGCCCCCCTGTCTTCTTTAGCTCTTTTAGCATGGGGGGCTTCTTCTTCCGCTCTCCGGGGGGTCTTCTGCTCTCCGGGGGGTCTTCTCCGCTCTCCGGGGGTCTTCTCCGCTCTCGGGGGGTCTTCTTCTATCTTCGCCGCTCTCCGCTGTTGACTCGGCGCACCCCGGTTCTTCTCCTTCAGGGCTGGCCGCCGCTATCTTCGTGTGTTAGCTCAATTACTAGCAGGCGGCCAGCCCGCTCTTCTGTGACGTCTTCTTCTTCTCCCTTCTCCCGATGTTGACCTGACGCCTCTTCTCGCTGCAATGACGGGTGCACGGTTTGCATCCGACTTATATAGGCCTCACAGTCCCATCATGCTCCAGTACCTACCCACGTGGTAGGTACCACGTGGGTAGGTACCAGGGCATGATGGGACTGTGACATCATAAGAGAGGCCTATATAAATCGGATGCAAACCGCGCACCCGTCATTGCAGCGAGAAGAGGCGTTGGGTCAACATCGGAAGAAGGGAGAAGAAGAGAAGATAAATATATATAATATATATAAAATAAATATGCACCGATGTATGTGAATCCGGGCCTATGTCTCCAAGTTAAAAGTCAAAGCCTGATGCTTCTAACATTTCTTGTTCCAAACATGACAGGTCCTTAACAAAACCAAATCAAGAAAGTCAGTGTGTTGAATTTTTTTTGTGGGTATTGTGGCCCATTGGTCTGGGGTCTTCCCGAGAATTCAGTTTGATAATGTACTGTATGATGGTATTTTCAGACCTCTATAGTTAAAGCGGGGGTTCACCCGAATTTTTTTTTTTTAACATTAGATTAAGTAGTTAAGCTAAAAAAAATCTGTTTTCAAAAATCCTTACCATACCTTATGTGCTATTTGATGTGTAAGTATATTTGATGTGCCTCTATAGTCACATAATATTAATGCTTTCAGGCAACAAACGTATATCTACACAAAATCGTTAATCTTATTGGTCAACTACTCTCAGGAGAAAAATCTGATTATGAGTGGACAGCAACATACTTGGAGCCTTGGCGTGGCGTTGCTGCTCCCAAGTCCTGCATGGTGGACTTGGGCTAATCCAATGTGATCTGGATGTGGGGTGTGTGAGCTAGGGACCACAGTGGTGTGCATGCGTGCATTCTCCGTGTGCCATGATGAATGTGTGTGTTTAACTTGTAAAGATGCGTTCCACGAGGTATCTCCTGACTGCTGATCCCTCAGCAGACGGGGTGGCCTCGGGCAGGGGGGCACTTTGGGGTTCGGGGGTCAGGTCATCACGTATGTCAATCTCCAGGCCCTTTCTTATGGCGTAGTTATGCAGCACGCAACATGCACCGATGATCTGGCACACAAAGTTTGGGGAATACAACAGGGTCCCCCCTGATTTATCCAGGCATCGGAAACGGGACTTCAGGATGCCAAATGTGCTTTCCACCACCATTGTATTTGCTCTCTCCTCTGGTTTGGGGGTTCCGGAATGGAGTCATGAGATGGGGTCCAAGTGCATATGCAGAGTTACTTGGAAGGGAAAAGGCAGGAGGATGTTAGTCGTGCATGTGCCCCTCGTGATGTATGCATCATGGGGTTGGACAGTCATGCCTGACACCCATGTCACTCACCAACCAGCCAGCTGTTCCCGTACACGTTCTGTTCAAATTTCGTTGGGATGGTGCTTTGACGGTATATGTAGCTGTCGTGGCTGGCCCCTGGGTGTTTGGCACGGACGTGCCATATGAGGCATTGGGCATCGGCTATCACCTGTAAGTTGATGGAATGCCAGTGTTTATGATTGCAGTATACAGTAGGTGACCGAGATATTGTGTTTCTAGCACGTCAGCATCGTGCTGATTCTCGGCGACATGGTGCCGACATCTCGCACTCGCTGGAATAGACAAAGCACATTCCAGCGAGCGCGTCATAGAAGCGACGGGAGATCCCACTTGGATTCCCGCCAATTCTAGCTGCGGTATTTGGTATGCATTCCTGAGAGGGAGAACTCCACACCAATTTTTAAATAAAAAACCGACATGGGTTCCCCCCCAGGAGCATACCAGGCCCTTAGGTCTGGTATGGGTTGTAAGGAGACCCCCCTACACCGAAAAACTGACGTAGGGGGTCCCCCTACAATCCATACCAGACCCGTATCAAAAGCACGCTACCCGGCCGGCCAGGAAAGGAGTGGGGACGAGCGAGCGCCCCCCCCCTCCTGAGCCGTACCAGGCCGCATGCCCTCAACATGGGGGGGTTGGGTGCTCTGGGGCAGGGGGGCGCACTGCGGGGCCCCCAACCCCAGAGCACCCTGTCCACATGTTGATAAGGACAGGGCCTCTTCCCGACAACCCTGTCCGTTGGTTGTCGGGGTCTGCGGGCGGGGGGCTTATCGGAATCTGGGAGCCCCCTCAAATAAGGGGGCCCCCAGATAACGGCCCCCACCCTAAGTGAATGGATATGGGGGTACATCGTACCCCTACCCATTCACCTGGAGGCAAAGTGTTAAAGTTATTAAACACACGACACAGGGTTTTTAAAATAATTTATTAGTCTGCTCCAGGGGCCCCCCTGTCTTCTTTAGCTCTTTTAGCATGGGGGGCTTCTTCTTCCGCTCTCCGGGGGGTCTTCTGCTCTCCGGGGGGTCTTCTCCGCTCTCCGGGGGTCTTCTCCGCTCTCGGGGGGTCTTCTTCTATCTTCGCCGCTCTCCGCTGTTGACTCGGCGCACCCCGGTTCTTCTCCTTCAGGGCTGGCCGCCGCTATCTTCGTGTGTTAGCTCAATTACTAGCAGGCGGCCAGCCCGCTCTTCTGTGACGTCTTCTTCTTCTCCCTTCTCCCGATGTTGACCTGACGCCTCTTCTCGCTGCAATGACGGGTGCACGGTTTGCATCCGACTTATATAGGCCTCACAGTCCCATCATGCTCCAGTACCTACCCACGTGGTAGGTACCACGTGGGTAGGTACCAGGGCATGATGGGACTGTGACATCATAAGAGAGGCCTATATAAATCGGATGCAAACCGCGCACCCGTCATTGCAGCGAGAAGAGGCGTTGGGTCAACATCGGAAGAAGGGAGAAGAAGAGAAGATAAATATATATAATATATATAAAATAAATATGCACCGATGTATGTGAATCCGGGCCTATGTCTCCAAGTTAAAAGTCAAAGCCTGATGCTTCTAACATTTCTTGTTCCAAACATGACAGGTCCTTAACAAAACCAAATCAAGAAAGTCAGTGTGTTGAATTTTTTTTGTGGGTATTGTGGCCCATTGGTCTGGGGTCTTCCCGAGAATTCAGTTTGATAATGTACTGTATGATGGTATTTTCAGACCTCTATAGTTAAAGCGGGGGTTCACCCGAATTTTTTTTTTTTAACATTAGATTAAGTAGTTAAGCTAAAAAAAATCTGTTTTCAAAAATCCTTACCATACCTTATGTGCTATTTGATGTGTAAGTATATTTGATGTGCCTCTATAGTCACATAATATTAATGCTTTCAGGCAACAAACGTATATCTACACAAAATCGTTAATCTTATTGGTCAACTACTCTCAGGAGAAAAATCTGATTATGAGTGGACAGCAACATACTTGGAGCCTTGGCGTGGCGTTGCTGCTCCCAAGTCCTGCATGGTGGACTTGGGCTAATCCAATGTGATCTGGATGTGGGGTGTGTGAGCTAGGGACCACAGTGGTGTGCATGCGTGCATTCTCCGTGTGCCATGATGAATGTGTGTGTTTAACTTGTAAAGATGCGTTCCACGAGGTATCTCCTGACTGCTGATCCCTCAGCAGACGGGGTGGCCTCGGGCAGGGGGGCACTTTGGGGTTCGGGGGTCAGGTCATCACGTATGTCAATCTCCAGGCCCTTTCTTATGGCGTAGTTATGCAGCACGCAACATGCACCGATGATCTGGCACACAAAGTTTGGGGAATACAACAGGGTCCCCCCTGATTTATCCAGGCATCGGAAACGGGACTTCAGGATGCCAAATGTGCTTTCCACCACCATTGTATTTGCTCTCTCCTCTGGTTTGGGGGTTCCGGAATGGAGTCATGAGATGGGGTCCAAGTGCATATGCAGAGTTACTTGGAAGGGAAAAGGCAGGAGGATGTTAGTCGTGCATGTGCCCCTCGTGATGTATGCATCATGGGGTTGGACAGTCATGCCTGACACCCATGTCACTCACCAACCAGCCAGCTGTTCCCGTACACGTTCTGTTCAAATTTCGTTGGGATGGTGCTTTGACGGTATATGTAGCTGTCGTGGCTGGCCCCTGGGTGTTTGGCACGGACGTGCCATATGAGGCATTGGGCATCGGCTATCACCTGTAAGTTGATGGAATGCCAGTGTTTATGATTGCAGTATACAGTAGGTGACCGAGATATTGTGTTTCTAGCACGTCAGCATCGTGCTGATTCTCGGCGACATGGTGCCGACATCTCGCACTCGCTGGAATAGACAAAGCACATTCCAGCGAGCGCGTCATAGAAGCGACGGGAGATCCCACTTGGATTCCCGCCAATTCTAGCTGCGGTATTTGGTATGCATTCCTGAGAGGGAGAACTCCACACCAATTTTTAAATAAAAAACCGACATGGGTTCCCCCCCAGGAGCATACCAGGCCCTTAGGTCTGGTATGGGTTGTAAGGAGACCCCCCTACACCGAAAAACTGACGTAGGGGGTCCCCCTACAATCCATACCAGACCCGTATCAAAAGCACGCTACCCGGCCGGCCAGGAAAGGAGTGGGGACGAGCGAGCGCCCCCCCCCCTCCTGAGCCGTACCAGGCCGCATGCCCTCAACATGGGGGGGTTGGGTGCTCTGGGGCAGGGGGGCGCACTGCGGGGCCCCCAACCCCAGAGCACCCTGTCCACATGTTGATAAGGACAGGGCCTCTTCCCGACAACCCTGTCCGTTGGTTGTCGGGGTCTGCGGGCGGGGGGCTTATCGGAATCTGGGAGCCCCCTCAAATAAGGGGGCCCCCAGATAACGGCCCCCACCCTAAGTGAATGGATATGGGGGTACATCGTACCCCTACCCATTCACCTGGAGGCAAAGTGTTAAAGTTATTAAACACACGACACAGGGTTTTTAAAATAATTTATTAGTCTGCTCCAGGGGCCCCCCTGTCTTCTTTAGCTCTTTTAGCATGGGGGGCTTCTTCTTCCGCTCTCCGGGGGGTCTTCTGCTCTCCGGGGGGTCTTCTCCGCTCTCCGGGGGTCTTCTCCGCTCTCGGGGGGTCTTCTTCTATCTTCGCCGCTCTCCGCTGTTGACTCGGCGCACCCCGGTTCTTCTCCTTCAGGGCTGGCCGCCGCTATCTTCGTGTGTTAGCTCAATTACTAGCAGGCGGCCAGCCCGCTCTTCTGTGACGTCTTCTTCTTCTCCCTTCTCCCGATGTTGACCTGACGCCTCTTCTCGCTGCAATGACGGGTGCACGGTTTGCATCCGACTTATATAGGCCTCACAGTCCCATCATGCTCCAGTACCTACCCACGTGGTAGGTACCACGTGGGTAGGTACCAGGGCATGATGGGACTGTGACATCATAAGAGAGGCCTATATAAATCGGATGCAAACCGCGCACCCGTCATTGCAGCGAGAAGAGGCGTTGGGTCAACATCGGAAGAAGGGAGAAGAAGAGAAGAGAAGATAAATATATATAATATATATAAAATAAATATGCACCGATGTATGTGAATCCGGGCCTATGTCTCCAAGTTAACCACTTGAGATCCGCGCTATAGACGAAATACGTCCGCAGCGCGGCTCTCAAGTGCCAAGTGGTCGTTTAAACACGGCCTTCTATGTGCATTACCCGCGCGCGCCACTGGGTGGCGCGCGGCGGGTAAAAACTGTCCCGGCGCATCGCCGAAGACCCGATGCGTGTACCTGGCGGCCGCGATGTCCGCCGGGTACACGCGATTGTCGGAGACACGGCCGGTAACAGCAGGGACGTGGAGCTCTGTGTGTAAACACAGAGCTCCACGTGCTGTTAGAGGAGAGGAGACCGATCTGTGTCCCTTGTACATAGGGACACAGCATCGGTCCCCTGCCCCAGTCACCCCCCTCCCCCCACACAGTTATAACACACCCAGGCTACACAGTTAACCCCTTCCTCACCCCCTAGTGTTAACCCCTTCACTGCCAGTCACATTTATACAGTAATTCGTGCATTTTTATAGCACTGATCGCTGTATAAATGTGAATGGCGCCAAATTTGTGTCAAAAGTGTCCGATACGTCCGCCGCAATATCCCAGTCCCAATAAAAATCGCAGATCGCCGCCATTACTAGTAAAAAAAAAAATAATAAAAAAAATCATAATTCTGTTCCCCATTTTGTAGGCGCTATAACTTTTGCGCAAACCAGTCGCTTATTGCGATTTTTTTTTTTTTTTTACAAAAATACGTCGAAAAATACGTATCGGCCTTAACTGAGAAAAAAAAAAGTTTTTTAAAAAAAAAATTGGGATATTTATTATAGCAACAAGTAAAAAAATATCTATTTTTTTTAAATTGTTGCTCTTTTTTTGTTTATAGCGCAAAAAATAAAAACCGCAGAGGTGATCAAATACCACCAAAAGAAAGCTCTATTTGTGGGGAAAAAAGGACGCCAATTTTGTTTGGGAGCCACGTCGCACGACCGCGCAATTGTCAGTTAAAGCGACGCCGTGCCGGACGCTGAGATTTCGCCTGGGAACGAAGGGGGTTTATGTGCCCAGTAAGCAAGTGGTTAAAAGTCAAAGCCTGATGCTTCTAACATTTCTTGTTCCAAACATGACAGGTCCTTAACAAAACCAAATCAAGAAAGTCAGTGTGTTGAATTTTTTTTGTGGGTATTGTGGCCCATTGGTCTGGGGTCTTCCCGAGAATTCAGTTTGATAATGTACTGTATGATGGTATTTTCAGACCTCTATAGTTAAAGCGGGGGTTCACCCGAATTTTTTTTTTTTAACATTAGATTAAGTAGTTAAGCTAAAAAAAATCTGTTTTCAAAAATCCTTACCATACCTTATGTGCTATTTGATGTGTAAGTATATTTGATGTGCCTCTATAGTCACATAATATTAATGCTTTCAGGCAACAAACGTATATCTACACAAAATCGTTAATCTTATTGGTCAACTACTCTCAGGAGAAAAATCTGATTCCTATCTTGATTGCTATTATTCCCCCCACCTGACAAGTTGAAACTGACTTCCTTCTCACAGCTCTCTGTCCTTGACTTCCTGCTGTCAGCTCTGTGTTCCTGCCTTTCTGCTCTCAGCTCTGTGTACTGTACCTGACTTCCTGCTCTCAGCTCTGTGTACCTGACTTCCTACTCTCAGCTCTGTGTCCCTGACTTCCTGCTCTCAGCTCTGTGTCCCTGACTTCCTGCTCTCATCTCTCTGTCCCTGACTTCCTGTTCTCAGCTCTGTGTCCCTGACTTCCTGCTCTCAGCTCTCTGTCCCTGACTTCCTGCTCTCAGCTCTGTGTGCCTGACTTCCTGCTCTCAGCTCTGTGTCCATGACATCCTTTCTCTCAGCTCTCTGTCCCTGACTTCCTGCTCTCAGCTCTCTGTCCCTGACTTCCTGTTCTCAGCTCTCTGTCCCTGACTTCCTGCTCTCAGCTCTCTGTCCCTGACTTCCTGCTCTCAGCTCTCTGTCCCTGACTTCCTGCTCTCAGCTCTGTGTCCATGACTTCCTGCTCTCAGCTCCCTTCCCTGACTTCCTGTTCTCAGCTCTGTGTCCACGATTTCCTGCTCTCAGCTCTGTGTCCATGACTTCCTGCTCTCAGCTCTGTGTCCCTGACTTCTTGCTCTCAGCTCTCTGTCCCTGACTTCCTGCTCTCAGATATTTAAAATCAGAAACTCACTTTTGTTTTTTGATAAGGTGGTAGCAGGAAGTATCAAAGTACTCATTGAACTATCCCTTTTGATTTTTACAGTAATTAAAATATTTTTTCTGTAAAGTTCATATTTAGCTATTGCATTGACGGAGTTACACAGAACAGTCTGATTTGTTGCATTGTTTCTTTTAGGACTTTTTACACCTATGCACTTGCAGTAATGCATATTTTTGCTATAAGTTATATGTGTTTATGAACATTTTTGTGCATTATTTTATACATTATATATGCGATAAAGAAGCATTTAGAACATGGATATTCCATGATACAGATGTTATAAAATGCACAAAACTGTATGATTGATGTGTTTACATGCATTAAATATGAATTGAACTAAACGGGACTGTGTAATGCTTATAAATGTCCACAAATGCTGTATGTCATTGTATTAAAAAGGAATTTAAAATGTATTTTCATGCAATAAAATGTATTCACTTTACTGTAGGAAAATTAGTAAACTGGCCCTTACTTGTTCCTTGATGTAATCTTGTGATAAAGCATAATCTTTTTGAGACAGTAAAGTGCTACTGTGAAAGAAAAGTTCCATGATTGCTAATCAAGGTCTTTATCAGGGAAATCCCCATGCTTCTAAACTGATTGACTTCAAGAAGAAGTTATTTTTATATGTTAATGTATATAGCCCAAACTTTTTTTTAAGGGGATTGAGAAGAAAAGGATCAGAAACCTTGTCAAGTTTTGTTGTCGATGCCATTGATGTCGCCCACTAGATAGATTTGTTTTCCTCTCTGTCTGTGCTGGTAACCAATGCCACCTAAACAAGTAATGAGAAAGCCAACATTTTTGAGTTGTCACAGGAACATGAGGTAAATCTTTTAATGAGAACATCTGTTCTGATTGCAACTGTCTAAGAGGTGATTTCCCCTCACATTATAGAGATTTCCTTTCACTTGCTGTTGTGTTACAGGAATTCTCCCCAGTTGGACATGGACTTTCATTGTATTTTTGAAATAAAATCACAAACAAAGTTTGGATATACAGTAATACCTTGGATTGCGAGTAATGCGGTTTACGAGCATTTCGCAATACGAGCTATTATTTGTTTTAAATCCTGACTCGGTTTGTTAGCATTGTTTTGCATGACTAGCAGGATTCCAGCCAATGGGGTGTGCAGTACCGCATTTAGCTAGAGGTGCGGGGGCGGCGTGAAGACACTCGAAAACACTCTGTTCCTGAGTGTCTCCGAGGGCATCTGAGCTGCTGCGATCGGTCTCCAAGTGTTTCTGAATGTCTCTGGCAACTGCTATGGGGAAACTTGCTTTGATATATGAGTGCTTTGGATTACAAGCATTCTTCTGGAAAAAATTATGCTCATAATCCAAAGTACCACTGTACATTAACTTTAAATCCCTTAACATGACCATCATGCACTTGTTGTTATGTTTTAGGCACAACCATACACAAAAACAATTTCACCTCTACTGCCAAATGCAGCAATCAAACAACTGTGTACTGAGATTGCTGAGATACTCTTCAAACATTAAAATCATCATGGGGTACAAACTCACTGACTTGAGTTTTTAACTGACTAACTTTATAGTTCTGTTATTCCATGACAAAATGTTTTTTTTTTTTTTTTTAATAATGATTGGGCATATGGAACAACTAGTAATGAACTGTTATATATATGTTAAATGTTTTATTGTTACTATCAGAAATTTGAATTGATAGCACACCTTGTTTCTTAGAATCCAAAGTACAATATACAGTATATACTGTGCATTAGTATTGCCATTACGATCATTAATGACTATGACTTGCCTAATAAAGTCCTTCATGTTTGCCTTCATTGTAACCTTGTCAGGGTTTTACAGCACATTTCCCAACTGTATATTTCACAATAAAGGCTACACTTGTACAAGTTTATGATTTCAGAGGAAAGTGTCTCTTTGGCTCCCGCTGTCTGCTTCCTTCTCTCTCCATCTTTCTGATACACTCAATAAACTTTATTGGTCTTTGTTATTTTAGTCTTTCCTCTTTCCCAGGATTTGCAGACTTTACACCAAGATTTAAGATGACAATGCAACAGAGGAATAAATAGATAATATAAATAAAGACATAAACAAGCATACTGTATATTTTTGCTTTTCATATATGAATAAGACATTTTTAACCCCACAAGAATCATAGGAAGTAAAACTATGGCACCAAGGTTCATAGCTCTACCCATTCTTCCTATGCTGAGTTGGCCAGTTTCCAACAACCTCCATTTTAGAAATACCAATCACAACCAATCAGAACAACTCCAAGTTACAAAATCACACGGAAAAGAAGTGTACTAAATACATTCTTTGTCTTACTTTAATATGTCCCTGACAGAGATAAGGTTGAGGAAGACAAAGCATTGCAATATTCAGATTTCATCCATACCACAAGTTTGTTTTGTTTTTTTTACCCTCTTTTTTTTTTATCTAGGGGATTAGGAAAATTAACCTTTATAGATCCTTTTTCTTGTACCCATTTTTTTTTTGTTACAGAAATTAATATTTTTTTTACAATTAACATTTTTGTTTTATTTTGTCATAGTAATGCCCTGTACACACGATCGGTCCATCTGATGAGAACGGTCTAATGGACCGTTTTCATCAGTTAACCGATGAAGCTGACTGATGGTCAGTCGTGCCTACACACCATCGGTTAAAAAAACGATCGTGTCAGAACGCGGTGACGTAAAACACAACGACGTGCTGAAAAAAATGAAGTTCAATGCTTCCAAGCTTGCGTCGACTTGATTCTGAGCATGCATGGATTTTTAACCAATGGTTGTGCCTACTAACGATCGTTTTTTTCTATCGGTTAGGTATCCATCAATTAAATTTAAAACAAGATTGCTTTTTTTTAACCTATGGATAAATAACAGATGGGGCCCACCCACGATCGGTTTGGTCCGATGAAAACGGACATCAGTTTGTGTGTAAGCGGCATTAGTCTACACATGAACATTAAAAATTGTGGTCTAAAAAATTAAAAACATATATTGAAATAAGAAAAAGATATTATAGAAGGTGAATGTACCCAATACAACTGACTAGCAGATATACAATTTTACACCTGTTTTGCATCAGGTGAGTTATGAAGTTTTTTGTTATGTAGTGGGTTTGAACCACTGTCAGTTTTTTAACTGCTCTCTGTCTACCTATTGAGGAGGTTTTTTAATGATTTTTTGAGGTCACTGAGCCAGTAAGAGAGTGAGTCATCCCGACAGGCATACAGACAGCAATATAATGCATCTCTATTGGGAAAAAAATGTTTTAACTTTTTGTTTTGGTGTCCACACTTCCCCGCAGATAGCAATTACAATGTAAAAAAATACACAATATATATGCACTTTTTTTTTTTAATTGTGAAGCGTCTTTTTGCTATTATCATTGGCATGTAGGCTTTTCTAAACAAATTCCTTTTTTCAGTAAATAGGCTCTCTACTGCTTATTGAGGTAATTAGCATGAAAGACTGTTTAAAAGTCTGATGTGTCTGTGGGTACTGTAGCTATAGTTTTCATTATTGTTTATTATTGTAGCTAGTCTGTGTCTACTTTGAAAACTAACCCTCTCTTTTTTCATGTATACCATTGTAATTGGGACTGAAAGTGAGAAAAAATATACCACAGGTAAGGATGAGCTTCGCATTCGAGTCAAACTCATGTTCGACTCGAACGTCGTATGTTCGTTCCTTCGTCGAATTACAAACGTTTTGGGCCGTTCACGCCAAATTCGAGTTACGTTTCACGGCCCATAATTCACTGCGTCATCGCAGTTCATTGCTGGCTGATGATTGGCCAAGCATGCACTATGACCCGCATGCTTGGCCAATCACAGCTTGCAAAAAACTGAGAGCCATAATTGGCCAAAGCCAGGGTGGCTTTGGCCAATTATTGCTTAGGGGGTTTAGTACACGCCCCACACAATAAAAGGCCACCTGCAGGTTGGCCTTGTGTAGTGTGTTGCGGTGGTTAAACGAGAGAAGACAGAGAGAGAGAGAGAGAGAGAGAGAGAGAGTAATTTTTAGTAGGTAGATAGAGCAGGCAGGCAGGCAGGCTAGTCAGTTAAAGTTACAGTGTGTAGAGGATATATATGCATCCCAGGTGTTGTATATATATTTATACACTGTATAGTTTAGCTAGATCAGCTCTTCCTAATTTACTGGCAGGCAGGTCATTGTGCTAGCTGCAGGATTCTCACATGGTGCAGTGTGCACTATAAAGCTACGTGGTGTGTGTACAGCCTTTGTCCTCTGTAGTTTGCACCTAAAGTTATTTGGTGTATACTGCCCATGTCCTCTGCAGATTTCACCTAAAGCTACATAGTGTGTACTACCCGTGTCCTCTGCAGTGTGCACCTAAAGCTACGTGGTGTGTGTACTGTCTGTGTCTGTGCTATTTTTCTCAATGATTTTCATCCATATTGCAGGGACCAAACATAACATTAAAGCCGCAAGCAGTTTTAAATTACTTTTTTCTTATAGTAATCTCATTTTGTGCAGGGACAGTTCTAAACACGTCCCACTTCACAGGCATACTATAGACACTCAGCAGGTACGATATTTAAAGGAATTTTTCATTTTTTTTATTTTTTATTTAAGCATCATTAAAATCACTGCTCCAGAAAAAACGACCGTTTTTAAAACTTTTTTTCCATTGATACATTTTCCCTGGGGCAAGACCCGGGTTCTCAAACACATTTTCACAGGCATACTATAGACACCCAGCAGGTACAATATTAAAAGGATTTTTTTTTTAATTTAAGCATCATTAAAATCACTGCTCCAGAAAAAACGACCATTTTTAAAACTTTTTTTCCATTGATACATGTTCCCTGGGGCAAGACTCGGGTTCTCAAAGACGTTTTACGACAATAACTTGCATATTAGGCTTTAAATTGAGCACTTTTGAATTCGAACGTTCGAGTCCCATAGACGTCAATGGGGTTCTAAATGTTCGCGTGAACGGCCGTTTGAAGGTTCTGGTGCGAACCGAACAGGGGGGTGTTCGGCTCATCCTTAACCACAGGTTGCGAATGACACCAAATGCAACTCATTCAAGTAAATCACCTTGCAACCACATGTAATGCTGCAGCCTTTCAAGGTTAAATCAGTCATATTGCCTCCTACCTGTCTGTAAAGTGCCTCTGAAAAGCGATCCAGCATGGATCACTTTTCAGAGGTGTGGCAATGACAGCGTAAACTAAGCTCTAAAAGGGGGTTTTCTCTCACTTTATGTTGTGTGTAGGACAGGCAGTGAAGAAGAATCCCCCAATTGGTGAAGGAAACAAAAAAATTACAGGTGTTTAACCTTTGCCTAATATATCCAAAACAAAACTAAAAACAAAGATTGGCTTTAACCACTTTTGAACCACCTTCAATTTACTGCAGATGGGTGGCCTGTGCAGGCAAGTCGACCTACTGGTACGTCGCTTCCTGCTTACGGGTTTATGGTGTGCGCCCCCTGCCGACACCCACTGTGATTGTACACAGTGGGAGTCTATCAGCAGATCTCGACCAATGATTCATGGTGGGGACGTGCTGATCAGCTGTGTCCAATCACAGCCCAGAGCTCTGTGTTGATGATTTCTCTGTTTCCCATTCCTTCAAAGCAAGGATAAGAAACAAATAAATATTTTGTAAAAAATCTGTGCACATTACACACATTAAGCACACAGTTAACCTTTGATCACCTTAGATGTGAACCCCGTCCCAACCAGTGTGATTAGTACAGTGACAATGTATGGTATTAGCACTGTATTAGTTTCACTGGTGATGTCAGTGGCAGTTAGTCAGCCCCCCCCCTCATCGTCAGTTAGTGTCAGATTTCTGGCCAACTATTAGTTGCATAAAAGAAAAAAATTCAATATACCAATCAATATACACTTACTGAGACTTACTGAGATTTTTTACCAAAGCCATGTAGCGGCATACATTTTAGCCAAAATGTATGAAAAAATAACATTTTTGTTATTGGATGTGTTTCATAGCAGACGGTTCATTTTTTTTCTGCCTTTTTTCATTTATATAATAAAAAAAAAAAAAAAAAACAGAGGTGATCAAATACCACCAAAAGAATGCTCTATTTCTGTGAAAAAAAAATATATAAATTTTGTTTAGGCACAGCCTTACATGACTGCTCAATTACCAGTTAAAGTAGCACCGTGATAAATAGCAGAAAATAGCTTTGCCATGAAGGGGGTGAAACCTTCCAGAGCTGAAGTGGTTAAATAAACTTTGTTTTTTCTTTATTGCTGATATGACCCATGTTGTTAATTTTTTAAGGGAGTTTTCTGTTTCAATATGTTTATTCATTTCCATCAGCGAAACAACAAAGTACCATTATAATGTATGTTAAAGATGAAGTAAAGCCTGATGGGTTTTACTTCCTCTTTATTTCCCTGCAAAGGTATCGCATTGTAGCCCATTATGTGCCACTTACCTGAATCCGAAGCCTGCGATGTCCCCACTAGCAGCGAGTGTCCATCTTCACCCCTCTTCCTTCCGGGGCCACAAACTCCAGCTCTGTGACTGGCTTTGCATGATTTCACTCCTGCGCAAAAGCACGCAGGAGCCGCCAGTCACAGCATGACCCTTTTAGAAATGGCACAGTCGCCACTTCTAGTGAGCCTGCGTCGTAGACATCGGCACATGCGCCGTAGACATCAGCTCTATTGTAAATATCTCCTAAACCGTGGAGGTTTAGGAGATATTTCCAGCACCAACAAGTAAGCCTTAATCTAGGCTTAACTGTAGGTAAACGTGGTTGTACAGAGTGTACAACCACTTTAATGGCTTTCAAGGCCTCAAATAGAACAATGACAGTACATATCGGGGAACATAAGTGTGATATGGAAGATTCGTTTTAGCTCACCAGTGTCAAACATTTTGAATAGCTAACAGTAACAGCCAGAAGAATATGTAAGAGGAGTAGAGGCAAGTAAATACTTAATCTCCTTGAGGTTGGTCCCCATCCCACTCGGGCCGAGCCCCCTGGCCACCTCATTGGGTTCACGATGTGGACTGGGGGAATCCGGCCAAACCAGTTAGACATCAACCTCGTTATCCAGATGCTGGACCTCGTTCAGACTGGGTCTTAGGAGGATTGTGTAAGACACGACTCTGCAACCCGGGTAAATCTAATTTTTTCAATTAGATAATCCCAAGAACTTAAAATTGGAATTTATTTGCTACCCGTTAGTCTTCATGCCAGGAAAGAGTTACCCAATGGAAGACTTTGAAGTTTGACTCTTTTCCTTCATTTTGTTGGCGATTTTAGAAGACAGGTGAAAGGGAGAGTTAGAGTCACAGATAGTCAGGAAGCATTCCTGAAGAAGAGAAAGTAGAAGAGAGTATAGGGGAGTTTTCTTTAGAGGGGATTGTGTCCAGTATAAAGCGGTACTTTGATGTATTTTGCCCAGGGTTCCCAGTTTGATTCAAAGTGTTTGACTTTATCTTGAAGTTTGTCCATTATTTGTTCCTGGTACATAATCCAGGAAATGTTTGTTTTTTGCTGCCAGAAGTGACACTGAAGATTTCTTTCAGGCACCTGCAATGGTAATTTTAGCACCTAAGAGCATGAAGAAGGTCTGAGCACTTTTAGGGGCTTTGTCTACCCTGTGGTTCAGGTGATTGTCGGATCCTGAGGGACTTTTAACCCTGTAACTTTGAAAATTTAATGGAATACCTTGTTCCAGTAGGATCTGATATGTGGACATGTCCACCAGGTATAGTACATGGAGCCAATAAGGTTGCACCCTCTGAAGCACAGGGGGGAAGCGTCTGGGTAAAACCTAGCCAATCTAGCTGGGACATAGTGCCACCTTGTGATGATTTTGATAATAGCTTTGAAGGAGATGTTCATAATACCCTTGGATCTTTGGAAAGCATGGAACCGTTTCTCCGGGTCTATGTGGATTTCCAGGTCTGATTTCCAGGATTGAGCATAGGAGGGTTTGGAGGTGTTGTCTGCCAAGGAGGCGTAAATAATGGAGATACCTCACCTCTGATCCATCATGTTGGCACACCATAATTTGTAGTTAGTAGGTTTGGGGTGGTTCTAGCTTGTTTGACCAGATGGAGTGCAAGAAGTGATTGATCTAGGAGAGTCTGAACCTCTCCAAGTTCGGCATTTCGAGTTTTCTTGTACAAAACCCCAATGTTAAGGGGCCCAGCGAGGTGAAGAAATGACTAGTCCTTTATTTAGCCACCATTTGAAGGCTAGGATATTCATGCCTGGCAGAAATGCTGGATTATGGAATAGATGTGCAAGAGGTTTCATGTCAGATATTAGCATCTTCTGTTTATGGAGGGTGTCAGATAGGGCTAGAGAGTGAGATAGTGTGGGGGCTAACACTGTGGGTCTTAATCTTGAGGGACACCAGAGGAGATAATCTATTGTGTAGGAAGGTATCGCCTGTCATTCCATAGTGACCCAATCCAGAATCGAACCTTTAGAATATGCTATGGAGATTTGGGTCAATTGTGCGGCCTTGTAGTACCACCACAAGTTGGGTAGTCCCTTCCCCCCCTGTTTTTTAAGGTGAAAATAGTTTCTTTATTACATCAATGGCCTTTTTTCCCCAAATAAATTTGATTATTTTGGATTTGACTTTCCCAGGTGTTTTTCTGCAGCGGTATGGGGAGGGCGAAAAAGGTATAATAAGTGTGATAGTGTTTGGTGCTGTTGCCATATGTTTTTTTGGTAATCTAAATTAAATAGAGATATGTATCTGTGTGTGTATGTATATATGTATGTATGTATATATATATATATATATATATATATATATATATATATATATATATATATATATATATATATATATATATATATATATATATATATATATGTGTGTCTGTGTCTATATATGAATAAATATATATATATTGTAATTATGAATATATGTCTCTTAGTAGTGTCTGAAGACATTTCACTCAGCGTACAGAGTATATTGTTCATTTAGAATGCTAATTCATGGCATTTACCATACAGCAAAGCCTTTGTTAAGTTACTAGACAATACGGAGTCAGTGATTTAAACCCCTTTCTGTGACTGACCCCTGGGATGTTCAATCAAGATAGCCCCATCCTTTTTAAGCCTGGGAAAGTTCACTTTAATCTGCTGCCGAATATAGTCACTAGGATTTGCATGAAAAGGGGCTGACTTATGTAGTAAGGTCTCCAATCGTGATCCTAGCTAGGCCAACCAATGGGACGTCAGCATAGAGAGATATACTCGACTGCAGAGGGAAAGGGAATTCACTTAATGGAAGCATCACTTGATGGAAGGATGACTTTTATGGACACCTGACCTTAAGGATGGGTCTAAAAGGGTAACTATGGTATAGGCATGTTATATTTACATGTAGCAACTGCACACGCTTGTAATCTAATGTTTTAGAGGAATATGCTCTAGATTCCTTCATGTAAATGTATGTATTTTAACCTACGGTCTTGTTTGAGACTATAGATAGGTTCTGTGTGTTAGATTAGACTTAGTATAAGCTCTAATAAATGTGTGTCATGTTAAAGCTTTCGCTCTGGACAATAGAACTCTCTTATTTTAACCATATATCATATATGTGAGATATTAAATCTTAAATATATAATTATTTTGTAACAGTGCCCAGGTAAACGGAAAGTGAACCTTTAGCCAATCTATTAATGCAGTGAGGACTGATATATTTAATTCCGCCGATTTAGCGACATTTACTTCCAGGCCTAATAACCTGCCAAAAATGTTCAGCAGTTGCAGCAGATTGGGTGTGGAGATCAGTGGGTAGGTGAGAAAAGGCAATAAATCATCTGCGAACAGCACAAATTTGTGTTCTTGCGCACTGCAGGAAACTCCCTTAATGTTAGGATTTGACCTGATAGCTAATGCTAACGTCTCAATCGCTATCTCCAATATTATCGGGGAAAGAGGGCATCCCTGTCTGGTTCCTTTTGTATATTAACTGTATCCAAATAGTGACCCATCAGGCGGATTTGCGTTGTAGGGATGGAATAAAGTGAATGGACTGTACCCAATAATTTAGGACCAAAGCCCCACCTCTCTAGTATTTCAAAAAGAAAATGCCAAGAGATGGAGTCAAAGGCCTTCTGGAGGTCAATTGATAACAGAAAACCTTCTTGCTGGGCTCCCCCATACCACCTGAAGTTGAGGATGGATATTACATCTATAGCCCTCCTAACCAATTTGGTCCCTGTCTACCCGGGATGAAGCCTGCCTGGTCCTTATGAATATATTTTGCGATAATGCTTGCAAGTCTCATTGCTAGGGTTTTGGTCATTATTTTTAGGTCATTATTAATGAGCTATATTGGGCGATAGTTTTTAACATCACTCACCTCTTTCCCTGCTTTGGAGATGACCGTGATGAATGCAGAATTTAGATCTTTATTTATGGAGGCTCCATCCCGGAGAGAATTAAAGAACCTAGTAATGAAGGGGGCAAGGGCATGTCCAAATCCCTTGTAAAAGCATACTGATAGACCATCTGGTCCTGGGGAAGACCCATTTTTGAGTGATTTTATGACCTCAGGGACTTCCTCCGACGAGAGGGGTTGTTCAAGGAGTTCCATGTGGGTACGGGATGTTTTAGGAAGGGGTATGTATTGAAGAAAGTCATCTAAGTTAGAGAAAGAGGGGTGGGAATGTTCCCTATAGAGCTTATCATAGAACTTTTTGAATGTTTCCATGATCCGGATAGGATTTCGGATTAGGTCACCTGATTCAGAGCCTATCTTGGGGAATGCTAGGGTACGTGGCTTTGGACTGAGCTTTGTTGCTAGTTTGGAGCCAATTCTGTCCTTCTGTGAATAGAATTTTGCTCCAGACCCTCAAAGGTGTTTTTCCGCTGCTGTGGTCTAGGCTAAGTTAAAGGGTCACTATAGGATTTTTTTTTTAGCTAAATAGCTTCCTTTACCTTACTGCAGTCCTGGTTTCATGGCCTCATTGTTCGTTTTTGCTTTGATATTGCTGTAATTCCTCTCTGTTCTGGACACTTCCTGGTTGTCTGTTTCCTGATCACCACAGTACTGGGAGATTTCTCTCTGTGGTGACTAATCAAGGAGGTGTGATTTACTGTGTGTCTAAAACTCCTCAGCACCAATCCAGTTTCGTTTTACAAAGCATCACTGCCCTCTATTGGCTCTCTGGCTCTGTACAGTAGGTGAACCCGATATTGTGTCAATCTCGCTCTCTTTCTCGGCGAGATTGAGCACCTACGAGCCCCATCGCGGGAGCCAGCGCCGAGCTGGCTTGCCGCGATGGAGACAGAGCTGTCATTAGGAGAAACCACCCATCCGGGTCTTTGACAACATTAGAGGGGAAAAGTGTAAATGTTTGGAAAAGCAGATTGCTACATTGTTTTTTTCAGCATTAGCTAAAAAGAATTGGGGGTAGCTTTGGTGGATAAATGAAGGACTGTAAGGCCCCGTACACACGACCAAACATGTATGCTGAAACTGGTCCGCGGGCCAGTTTCAGCAGACATGTTTGGTCGTGTGTGGGCGCGAGCGGGCCGAATTCCAGCAAACATTTGCCCGCCGGGCCTTTTCCCAGCGGACAAATATTCCTGGACGTGTTTTAAAACCGTCCGCTGGAATCCTGCCCGCTCGGACATGTACGGTCGTCAGTACAGACCTACCGTACATGTCCAGGCGCCCGCCGTCCCTCGCATGCGTCGAATGACTTCGACGCATGCGTGGAAGCCTTTAAATGGCAGGCCCGCCCACGTCTCCGCGTCATCATCGCGGCGACGACGCGGACACGCCCCGCGTATTGTTTACGCGCGGACTTCTGTACGATGGTGTGTACAACCATCGTACAGAAGCCCTCTGTCAGACATGTACGGTGAAAACGGTCCGACGGACCGCTTTCACCGTACATGTTTGTTCGTGAGTACCCGGCCTAAGAGGTAGGGAAGTGTGTTTATTGTAATAGAATCACATCTGTGAACAACAAAAAAAAAACAGTAATGTTAAGGGCCCTGTATGTGCTAACGCTGCCGGTAAGCCTAAGTAAGATTGTAGAGAGCAGGCGACCCAGCTCAGTTTGTTATAATAACTGGAAGTTCATACAGTGTATTTCAAAGCTGGGCATAAACATAAATTCAGGCCTAACTTACTCTCCTGAGAGACTACTCCAGGGTCTTAGTGTGCTGCCTGGGCCTAAACCGTGGAGTGCCATATCAATAAAGTGTAAAGGAAACGTTACTCTCTAAAGTTCAGTTCCTGAAGGTGTAAAGCCGGACATCTTTGTCCACATCCTGGTATTCTGCCTCAGGTAGGGTTTTCTTCCCTCAACTTCTTTGACTGCTGTTGCTGCCAAGCCTTTTCGCAGAAGAGGAACCTCTGAAGGTAGACGGGATCGGGTTTTCTTGTGTGATCAGCCCTAGGTGTAAAAATAGATGTTCCCCCTCTGTGAATGATGAGAAACCAAAGGGTTGAGAGAAATTCAGCCTGAAGGGAAAGGACTAGTGGTGGGTGATTTATTTTTGCATCAACACTTGAAGAAGTGGTTTAAGGAGCACCTTTTTTGGACAATATAGGGAGACATATACGCAAAAATCTGGATTTGATGACCTTGGATGGTGAATTTGTTAGCGTTGAGGGACCTTTTCAGTACTTCTTCTTTTACCACGTAAAAATGGGGTTTGACAATAATGTCCCGTGGTAGGCCATCTGTACGTAGTTGTTGCAGGGCTCTGTGGGCTCTGTCAAGTGGGGATTAAATCTTTTATCAGCGTACAGACGGCCGCATGTACCTCTTTGACTGACTTGGGTAGGCCCCGGTTTCTAAAATTATAGCGTCTTGACCTGTTTTCCAGTTCGTCAATTTTGGACATTGCAGTCTCTAAGTGGTCTGGTATATCCTGGATTCTGGCTGAATTTTGATTAATCTTGGCAACCGATTGGTCTGTTTTGTTTTCTTTTGTGTCTATCCTTGCTCCAATTTGTTGGAGGTCAGCATGTATGAAGTTAGTGATCTGTGCTGCTGTTTGGGCTAGGCCCTTTGTATCATGCTGGCAAGACCTCCATCATGAAGAGAAAGTCAGAGGGCATGAGGGGGGAAGTTGGGTGCCCCCATGCCTGGAGTGCCTGGGGTAGATAAAACATTGCTCAGTGGTGATAGATTGAGGCCTCCCAACATTTTTCTATTCAGGGATTCAGTGGATGCTGGGGAGTGAGTGGATAACTGCTAGGTACTCACTGCGTTGTTGGAGCGGTGTATGGATTGTCAAGTCCTGTGCAACGTCCTTATCAGCAATGGATTCCTCTGCCTCCCTGTCCGGGCCTCCTGTAGTGTGTCTTGAGTCGGCTGTGGGTGAGCCGAGTTCCGCTGGCTCAAAAGAGCCCTGCGTGCTGCTCCTGAAGTCATCGGGTGGTTCCTGGGATACTCCCCTCTCTTCTGGTAGCTGTGTGGCCCAGGGACAACGTTCACGGGTGCTGTGGCCCAGTTTAGAGAATTAGAGAGCTCCAAGGCTATGCGGCCATCCTGGATGCTTCCGCGCATGCGCCCTGTAAGTTTCACTTAACTTGAATGCTGTGAAAATTTACTTTGGACGAATATCACATTCCCCTGTAAAGTAAACATCCTACTTGCCTTTAGTAAATTAACCCTATCATGTTTAGTAAGTCCTTTGTGTGAGGTGTTTGTAATCCTCTGCCATCTTAGTCCCGCTCAAAACATATAGATTGTACGGAGTATGGTAAAGCTAACTCCTGAAAACCAAAACACAAAACACATAGAATAGAGAAATACAAAGAAGATTCTAGAAGTCACCAGAGAGATGATGGAGGAGAGCTCCAGATCCTATGACTAAGTGGCGTGATCAGCCACGTAACGCGTGAGGTTAGCTGGGAGCTGTCGGTGACGTCATCTCCGCTCTCGGCCGGGGGAGGAGAAGCTCATTGCATCTGATGTTCTCTACTGGAAACTTTAATGTGAGTGTATATTGCATTTGTAATAAATTTGTTTGCGATTTTACATTATTTGAGCGTTATTCCTCCTTATATGCACCCTGTGGGAGCCATTGATCCAAGGAAAGAGGAGCTTGAATATTGGTCAAACGCTGCTGCTGTTGTGGAAGTTAATGTGACCTGCAAAACTATTGGGGAAGAGAAGCTGTGGTCAGTGGGATTTTCATTAAGACTTATTATAAGCCTCTTAGAGGTGAGAGGCTGGTGTTACTGGTCACTCTGAGTGGAGCACGTTTTGGATTTTGTTTTGAGCACTGCACTTTTGAAATAAATCCTGTGGACATTCTATTAAGTACTTCTGGGCTGCATGTCTTGGAGTTTGCCCTGGATTGCTATTATTGCACATTGCATGAAGATTTATATCACCTTTTTCAAACACGATTGGACTTATATTGATTAACAAAACAATCTGTTGAATGCACTTTATTAGCATTAATCACTTTTATTATGCACTTTAAGCTATTCATGCTGCACACAATTTATGATTATTTGTGTGATTTAGTACTTATTGACTTTTATTATGCACTTTAAGCTATTCATGCTGCACACAATTTATGATTATTTGTGTGATTTAGTACTTATTGCAATTATTTATTGAGATATCACTGGGGTAGATTCAGGAACAATTTCCGCCGGTGTAGACTGAGATGCGCGGCGTAAATGCCAATTTGCGCCGGCGTATCTCCGCGCCGTATTCAGCAAACAATATTACGCCGTATGGTAGATTTTTTTTTTCGTTTGGACCTTTCCACGCCAGTGCGGCGTGGGCGCCCATTTACGCTGGTCTGAACTAGCGCGGCCCTGGTTTTTCTATTTTAAATATGCAAATGAGGGAGTTGGTCCGATTCAGCAAATTACGAATTGCCGGCGCAGGCTACTCCCGGTGCGTGTAACTCTGGTTTGCAGCGGAAAGTTACCCTTTATAAAGCAGGGGTAACTTTACACCACACTTGCACAGGTCATTTGGAGAGCAGATAAAACCACATCGCTACAGACGAACTGAGCTGCAAGTACACTTGCTGGACAACACCTGTGTGCCATCATGCCAGGGGCAGCCGTGGTCCTTGCACTTCTGCGTCGACGGGCACGTAGGAGGGAACAGGAGATAATCTTCCGCACACGCATTAATGTTTTTGGCATGGGGGACGCAGAGGTGTATCGCACCTACAGGTTCAGCCGTGAAGCCATACTGGAAATCACCAGATTCCTGCAGGATGACCTCACAAGCCCCACACTCCGCACACATGCAGTGCAGCCACTGGTGAAGGTATTAGCCACACTTCATTTCTTGGCCACTGGTTCTTTTCAAAGGACAAGTGCACTGTCGGCTGGGATGTCACAACCCACCGTGAGCAGGTGTGTTCACCAGGTGATACCAGCAATATTGAGACACATGTCCCACCTCTTCATAAAACCCTCCCAGGAGGTCCAGCGGATGAAGACAATGCAAGATTTTTATGCAATTGATAGATTTCCTGGCACAGTGGGTGCAATTGATTGTACACATGTGGCACTTCAGCCCCCCCGTGACATCGAGCACATTTATTGTAATCGAAAGCACTGGCATTCGATTAATGTGCAGATTATAGTAGATGCCCAAGGACTAATATGGCACGTCCGTGCCAAACACCCCGGCTCGTGCCATGATAGCTTTATTTATCGTCATAGCAACATCCCAGATGAATTTGACCAGAACGTCTACGGGGACAGCTGGCTGGTTGGTGAGTGACATGGGTGTCAGGTATGACTGTCCCCCCCCATGATATAGACATCACGAGGGGCACATGCATGAGTAACATCCTCCTGTCTTTTCCCTTACAGGTGATGCAGCATATGCACTTGGACCACATATGATGACCCCATTCCGGAACCCCCAAACCCCAGGAGAGAAGAGATACAACCTAGCCCATGCACGGACCCGTGGAGTTGTGGAGCGAACATTTGGTCTGCTGAAATCTCGTTTTCGCTGCCTGGATAAGTCTGGGGGGACCCTGTTATATTCCCCTGAATTTGTTTGCAAAATTATCGGGGCTTGTTGCATTCTCCATAACTTTGCAGTGAGAAGGGGCCTGGAGATTGAGCTACGTGAGGACCTGACCCCCCAACCACATAATCCCCCCCTGCCAGAGGCTAACCCGTCTGCTGAAGGAAGAGCAGTCAGGAGTCGCCTCGTCGAACGTTATTTTTCACGATTAAATTAATGTTAATGGATGCATGCACATCACTGTGGTCCCTAACACATACACCCCACATTCACACAGAATTGGATTAGACCGAAGTACCACCCATGGTACTAGGGAGCAGCAACGCCGCGCCAAGGCTCCAATTATGTTGCTGTCCATTCATACATCTTTATGAATAAATCATGCACTAACTCCCGTGTGCATATAAAATAATAAATAATTCTCATAACTTGAGAAAATAAAAATAAATTTTTGCAAAGTAAAATGGAAAAAATATTCTCATAACCTGAGTAGAAAAATAAAACATTTTAAATAACATGACTATAAAAAAAAAAAAAAAACCTGAGTATAATTAAATGTAACCAAAATCAACGGCCCTGTCGTGGGCTCTTTCTTGGCCCTCGGCTCCTGGGGCGCAGTTGCCTGCGGCGAGCCGGGGCTGGTGGGGCCGGGGCTGGTGGGGCCGGGGCTGGTGGGGCCGGGGCTGGTGGAGCCGGGGCTGGGCTGGTGGGGCCGGGGCTGGTGGAGCCGGGGCTGGTGGAGCCGGGGCTGGTGGGGCCGGGGCTGGTGGGGCAGGGGGTGGTGGTGGTGGTACCTCCCCCAGTCTCTCCCTAGCTGCATCCCTGCCCTCCATTGCCACGGCTAACCTATTAAGGTAGATATTAGTTGCAGCCTGCATCTGCAGCCGGCGGGTCACATTGCTGCGCTGCTGGCGCCGTGTCAGCCTCCCCTCCTCTCTTACTGCACCTGCCAGGCTGCGGACCTCTGCCACCAGCTCGCTTGTGGTGGCCTGAAGCTCAACCAGAGACGTGAGAAGGGCTGCCCCGTTACCCACCACGTCCTGGAGGCTGTCGTTTATTAGTAAACTCTGGCCAGCCTGCTGAGTAATGGCCTCCTTCATTGCCAGAGTGCAGGCAGCCTGGCTCTCTGCAGAGGACTCCAGGCTAGCAGCCACCCGTGAGAGATCCCCCGCAAGAGACCCCATATAGCGGGTCTGTTTAGTTTGGTCCCTTGCCAGAGACACCTCCAGCTCGTCAATGACTCTCCTCCTTTTTTGACGAGCCATCCTTGGGGCAGGAGTAGATTGAGGACGGCTGGAGGGGCTTGGGTCCTGTGAGGGCCCGGCCTGGGAGGGGCTTGGGTCCTGTGAGGGCCCGGCCTGGGAGGGGCTTGGGTCCTGTGAGGGCCCGGCCTGGGAGGGGCTTGGGTCCTGTGAGGGCCCGGCCTGGGAGGGGCTTGGGTCCCTAGGTGGGGAATCCCTGATAGGGCTAGAGAGCCCTGAGGGGGTAAATGTCATGAGGGGGGAGGTGGGGGAGGGGTCAGGAATGGGGGTCTCCAAAAATAAAATAAACGTTTCCTCCTCCTCTTCTACGGGCTGCTCCTCCACCACTTCCTCCACCACAGAGGTAGGGGCAGTCTCCACCCTGGATGTGGTGGGTCGGTCAGCAGCCGATGATGGCCCAGCTCCATCCTGCACATCTGTGGAGGACACAAAACATTCAGATGTTGGTGGACCCACACAATTGTCACTTGTTCCCTCCCCCCCACACACACATGCAACACACCAGAAAGAAGAGAAAACACACTTACCTGTCCTCAAGGGCTGCTCTCCAGAATCAAACCCATCCAGGCCCTCCACCACCGAACGATCTAGGAACCTGGCCACCACAAGGTCCTCTGATGTCAATGTAATTTTTTTTGCTGGCCCACCACCTGTTCCCCTGGCATGTTTACGCATTGCCACCAACTTGTCTTTAACCAGTTTGCGCAAATCATTAATTTTTTTTAGGATATGTTTGGGCTGCCTCTCCGCAACCCCCAAAGCATTGACCTGGTTAGTAATGATGGCAAAAATTCGCTCTTTATCAGATTTGCCAGTGTGCCCACTCTGTGGCCCATAGAGGCGGTCCCCATGTTGGGAGAGCCCCTCAATAATTACTGCCCTCTCCTCAGGGCTAAAGTTGGTCATCCGGCCACCTGTTGCTTCTTCAGCAGACATAATAATGCACAGACAATAGCAAGAGCAATAGCAAATTACCTAGCAGTTGATAAAATTGCTTGGGAACATTTGCACCTGTAGGGCGGAACTCTGGTCTGATTTATGGCCTGGGCGTAGGCAGTGGGCCGGCGTAGCGCAGGTGTCACGCCGGGGGGCAGTTCTGAGCATGGGCAGATTGGGGCATTTGCCCCAGGGAGCACACTGCGCATGCGCGGCCGACTCTGCGCCCCGCCGTGACCCCTGCGCCACGCTCCCCGCTTCATTAGCATAGGGAGCCACCCATTTTATTCTACCCCGCCTTACGCCGCGCTACGCCGCCTTACGCCGTGTAAAATCCGCCACGCCGGGGCAAGAGACAGGAAAAAAGTTTCCTGAATCACTAGCATTCCTCTCTGCGCTGCTCCGGCGCAGTGTAAAAAAGATGCACTGCGCCGGACCAAAGATCCGCTGATGTTCCTGAATCTGGCCCACTGTGTTTATATATTGGTTAGCATCTATTTATTTATTATCAGTGAGCACATTGCACTTTATTGGCAAGCGCCCGCAGTTGTGGCCGCTGCCTAGGTATATAATTACCCCTTTACTTCACTATTAGTATGGTGGATTTCTTTTTTAATTTGTTAGCTATTCTCATCATAGTGTGGTTTGCGCATTAGTTCCCCCCCTTTGTTAAGTGAAGCAGATGTCAAAGGCCTTCCATCAAGATCTTGGAAAAATTGTGGATCCCAAAACTTGTAAGAAGATGCACCTGCACAGTGATTCCTATTTTACCCTCATTAGGGAACTTTTTATTTCATTGCTTACATTTCTAAGGGCATTTTATTCCAGGATCTCAGATAAGAGGTAGCTGCTAGATGTAAAGTGTACCACAGTCGTCTAGCCTTAAAGTGGTTGTAAACCCACTTTTTTTACTTTTACCTACAGGTAAGCCTATAATAAGGCTTACCTGTAGGTATAAAGAATATCTCCTAAACCTGCACGGTTTAGGAGATATTCCCCTCGCAATGCGCCGCTGACTGCAGTGGAGCATGCGCAGGGGGTACCTTGGCTAAAGGACCGGCAGCCGCCGGACCTTGCTGAATTTAAATCTCCCGCGCACACACGCGGGAGTGACGTCATCGCCGCTCCAGCCAATCACAGCGCTGGAGCGGCGATACCCGGAAGACACGCCGGAGCAAGATGATTTCTTGTTCGGCGTGAACCAGGTCAGTTTTACACACCTCGTTTCGAGGTAAGTATTTCATAATGAGCTAATGTGCGGTGCATATTAGCTCATTATGACTTCTGCCTTGCAGGAGAAAAAATAAATAAATTTGATGCGGGTTTACAACCGCTTTAACTGCAGTCTGATTTCTATTATTATGCTCCTGACATATATTTCTTATATTTCATTTTTTATGTTGACCATATAAATACAATTTTGTGTATATAAAAATATTTATTAGAAGCTTCTTTCATAAATTTTCTATGCAGTTTTACTGATGTGTTACTGGAGAACTGGTGTATCTGAGTATAAATGGCCTAATGATCTTTATGTGAACTAATACACCAGAAAAAAACATATTTGTAGCCTTTGTACATTTTGCACTTTCAAAATGTCTGTTTTTTATGCAAAAGTACATCTATATACACACCTTCTCTATTGTTTTGATGTATACCTTTTATTTCTAAGATATTTATACTTTCTTACCGATTTCCTTTACTCCTAAATTCTGTTATTAAATTTGCTCTTTTCATATGTACGAACTTCCCCCATTCTTCTCACAACACAGTTCTATCTATTATTTCTGCTTCTTGCCATGAGATAGCAAAAATACTTGAAATGCTTGATGTACTGATATAGTTTTACATTTCTTTGGAGTAGACTGCTGTGAAGGCCTGTTGTTTTGCAAGGACCCTAAACAATACAAAAATTCTTCTCGAGATTTTCATTTTAGTGCTTTGGGTATAGATATCAGTTAAATACACAATTAAAAAAAATTGTCCTTTATGTGTCCACGGGGAGTTGTTTCAGAAATCTGATCACAATGAACATTTCTACTAACTCTTTAATACAGTGACAGAATGCATTCTTGCGTTTCTCCGGTAGGGGAAAAAGAAATAATACCTAGAACACATACTGTAGCAGAAGCTCCTAACTTTCTCCTACAGTTAATGACACATAAACGTAGCATGTGTGAATATGTACAGTAAATTACATCATTTAAAACAGCAGGAGTAGAAGTGCTAAAAGTTCCAAATTGTAACAATTTCAATATTAGCCAAGAGTCTCTTTTGATTTGATATAATGCTAATGGTGGTTATTACAAAGATTTCTTGCAGCCTTGGACAGGACCTTGGTGTAACACAAAAGGATGAAAACATGTAAGCCTGAAATATTTTTTGCGAAGGGGGGGGGCGAGGCGAAGGAACAAATCCATAGATGTTGGATTAGCTTGATAAATACAGTGACCTTTCCATCAAAATGGCTGTCGTCATTTATGAAAAAGGAAGGAGTGAGACAGAGAAACATAATGCTTTTTTGGTTTCTTTAAAGCAATTATGCTAACTAGTATCACACTGAGAGTGGATTAGGCTTGATGGACAATCAAAGACAATACTTGCTTTATGGTAAAAGGTGTGCAGAGATATAGGCACTAGAGCTATAGAGTTATTAAGCTTACCTGCAGGAGGCCCATATGACTAGTGAGTTGCAAGTTAGTCTAAGAGATGCTGAAGTATAGAAAAAAAGCTTAGTCACTATTATAAGGTCTTCAATGACATCTTATAACACATTGACTCTTAAGCAAAGTCCATAATGCAAATATGCTTGTGACAGGTTCTACTTAGTGTTTGTCATTCAGTGTAGCAGCCATGACACCTGGCTGAGTAAAAATCCCAGTGGGAGGTTTGCACTTGGCCAACCAGCAGGATATGGGCACCTGCAGTATTTCAAAAGGCAAAACTAAAGATTAAATTGGCAGAAAGGACTTACAGAATAAGTCATTCTATAAACTGAAATTCTGATTCTTTCAAACAAAAGAATCAAATTAGAAGGTAAAATCAATAGATAGTGTATTGTACACCATTACCAATACTAGAGTAATTCTATGGAATTTTACACTGAATAAATTAAACACAATTTCCAAGTAAAACAAGCATTTTTTAAAACCTTAACAGGATTCATTTTTTTTTTACTTAGACTTAACAGATAAATAATTTATTTTGTGAACTTAAAAGTGCTTTACAGGCAGATAATAATTGTAACATTTTTTATATTTGTTATCTACAGCACTTTGCTATAATTTTAAATACCATCATTGCACTTCACAACTTAATTTTATATGGAATTTTGGAGCAAAGGGTTAAGCTTTTTTGTGCTGTTATAAAATGATGAAGGCATGTAAAATATCTTTTAAAATATGCAATTAGGTTTGGTGGAATGATGCCATTGCTTATGTTAAAACCATATTATTATTATTATTATTATTATTATTATTATTATTATTATTATTATTATTATTATTATTAATAATAATAATAATAATGTTAATAATAAAAAAATTATATATATAACTGATATTTTAAAGATGATGTCACATGGGCAAAGTTATTAGCTCTATAACACACAAATAGATAGGTAATTAAAATGTCCTTTCACTAGAAAGTGTTAAGGGCATTTACTCAGGCTGTTATCCCATTATCCATAGTAGTGCTTAAAATGTTTTTTTTTTCTTCTGACAGGAAACATATTTTATAACCCATAGGCATCATGTAGTATATATATATATATATATATATATATATATATATATATACACAGTGTCTCACAACCACCCCTCACATTTTTGTAAATATTTTATTATATCTTTTCATGTGACAACACTGAAGAAATTACACTTTACCAAAATGCAAAATGTAAAGTAGTGAGTGCACCGCTTGTATAACAGTGTAAATTTTCTGTCCCCTCAAAATAACTCAACACACAGCCATTAACCACTTGCTTACTGGGCGCTTAAACCCCCCTCTTGCCCAGGCCAATTTTCAGCTTTTTTGCACGGTCATACAACACTGTACCCAAATAACATTTGTATAATTTTTTTCCCACAAATAAAGCTTTTTTTTGGTGGTATTTCATCACCTCTGCGGTTTTTATATTTTGTAAAAAAAATGAATTTTCCAAAAAAAAAAAATACAAAACCGTTTTATATTCTGTTATAAAATTTTGCAAACAGGTAATTTTTCTCCTTCAATGATGTACGCTGATGAGGCTGCACTGATGGGCACCGATAGGCTGTACTGATGGGCACTGATGGACTGCACTGATGGGCACCAATGGGCTGCACTGATGGGCACCGATGAGCTGCATTGATGGGCACTAATAAGTTGGCACTGGTGGGCACTGATAGGTGGCACCGAATAGTGGCACTAATAGGTGGCACTGATAAGTGGCACTGATATCTGGCAGTGATGGAAATTGATAGGTGGCAGTGATGGGCACTGATGGGTGGCAGTGATGGGCACTGATGGGTGGCAATGATGGGCACTGATCAGTATTAGTAGGTGACACAGATAGGCATCACTGCTAGGTGGCACTGATGAGGCACTGATTGGCACCACTGGTGGGCATTAATAGGTGGCACTGTTTTGCACTGGTGGGCGCTGATTTGTGGAACTGTGGGCACTGGCAGGTGGCACTGGCAGGCGGTACTGGTGGGCACAGATGAGGCGGATGTGCCTCTTCCTCTTCGGGACCGATGTCCCTTGCACATGTTAGGAGAAAAAAAACGATTACTGAGCTTTGTTTACATCAAGTGATCAGCTGTCATTGGCTGACAGGTGATCATGCAGTAAGAGGCCGGGATCGGGTCTCAGTGACCCGGTGATCACATCGCATGCTGCGCGCCCCTGTGCAAAGGGGAGGATGTCTATTGACGGCCTCCTGGCAAAGCAGGTCCACACTGTAGCCGTCATTCGGCTATAGCGTAGATCTGAAGGAGTTAATGTCTAAACTGCGGCAACAAAAGTGAGTACACCCCTAAGTGAAAATGTCCACATTGGTCCAAAGTGTCAACATTTTGTGTGGTCACCATTATTTTCCAGCACTACCTTAACCCTCTTGGGCATGGAGTTTAACAGAACTTCACAGGTTGCCACTGGAGTCCTCTTCCACTCCTCCATGACGACATCACGGAACTGGTTGATATTAGAGACCTTGCTCTCCTCCACCTTCCATTTGAGGATGCCCCACAGATGCTCAATAGGGTTTAGGCCTGGGGACATGCTTGGCCAGTCCATCACCTTTACCCTCAGCTTCTTTAGCAAGGCAGTGGTCATCCTGGAGGTGTGTTTGGGTTTGTTATCATGTTGAAATACTGCCCTGCAGCCCAGTCTCCGAAGGGAGGAGATCATTCAGTATGTTACAGTATGTAACAGCTCTGGTGAATGGAGTGAACCACAACTGTGGTTAACAAGGATTTCAATGCACTTCCCTATGTGAGAATTCAGTATTGGACCCCAGGCGTCACTCCACACAAACAGGAGGTTCTCTACATCATCTCTCTCTCACATAAAGAAAGGCGGTGAGCTACTAATGTTGGACGCATTACAACATGCGATCAAACCTTAGCGTTTAAAATTATAGTACACACGTCAAGATTCCAATGCACTTCTATATGCAAGTGACCATCAGTATGGCCCCCAGGCATCACTCCAAACAGAACAGGAGTTTGGGGGTTCTCTACATCATATCACTTAAACATAAAGAAGTGCATTAAGCCACTAAGGGAGTTGGTATGAAATACCTTCAACCCTTAGCATAGAAAAGTTTAAGGCGAACATGTTCAGCAACTTAGGGCAAGGGCCCATAAAGAAGTTACAACTTATGTCAAGCACATAGTAAATAGGATTTGTAAAGGCAAGTAATAATTGCGTAAGAGAGGCAAATATAGCTCAGGTAATTTGAGAGTATATGTCCCTTTAAGATGTTCCTCAGCAAACAGCCATAAACACAGCAGTCAGTCCCAAGTAGTATGTTAATAACAACAAGCCAGAATTAATAATAGCGATTGTTTTAGGAGGAATATATGCAGCAGATCTTTCTATAGTACTACAAGTGAAACAATTGCTACTTATCCGTGTGCAGGCCTTGAGTGTAGTAGCAAGGGAATCCGTAGTGTAGGGTGTCAGCAAGGAGGATCTGTTAAGTTGTCCCCGGCAATGGCAGTCTGATGCAGTTAACGTAGTAGCAAATAATACAGGAATTGCAGCCTATATTGGATTGCAGCATGGGGAGCAATGGCACCAGTGGTTGTAATGTGGCCAAGCTATGGCTGACAATAATAGAACGGCGTGTGTAACACACGCCATTCTGTTTATACCTGAGAGGCATGTGTGCCCTATACAGCGCTGATTGCGCTGGGCACTTCCGCGTTCCAGCCTGGAACGCACGCGGCGCCGGGCGTTGACGTCATTTCGCAGTTGCCACACTGTGTTCCAGCGTGGAATGCATTACGGCACCAGGCGCCGATTACACAGTACTTGTTGGCATTCATGGTTCCCCCAATGAACTGTAGCTCCGTAGTCCTGGCAGCAGTCATGCAGTCCCAGACCATGACACTTTGACCACCATTCTTGAATATAGGTAAGACACACTTGTCTTTGTAATCCTTTCCTGGTTGCCGCCACACATGCTTGATACCATCTGAACCAAATAAGTTTATCTTGCTCTCATCAGACCACAGGACATGGTTCGAGTAATCCTTGTACCTTAGTCTGCTTGTCTTCAGCAAACTGTTTGTAGGCTTTCTTGTGCACCATCTTTAGAAGAGGCTTCCTTCAGGGACAACAGCCATGCAGCACTGACAGGCTGACCCCCTCACCCCTTCAACCTCTGCAGAAATGCTGGCAGCACTCAGCACTCATGCGTCTATTTCCCAAAGACAACCTCTGGATATGATGCTGAGCACATGCACTCAACACATGGACATGCACATGGCGAGGCTTGTTCTGGGTGGAACCTGTCCTGTCAAACTGCTGGATGGTCTTGGCCACTATGCTGCAGCTCAGTTTCAGGGTGATAGCAATCTTCTTATAGCCTATGCCATCTTTATGTAGAGCAACAATTCTTTTTTTTTTAGATCCTAGGAAAGTTCTTTGCCATGAGGTGCCATGTTCAACTTCCAGTGACCAGTAGGAGAGAGTGAGAGCGAAAACCCCAAAATGAAACACACCTGCTCCCCATTCACACCTGAGACCTTGTAATACTAATGAGTCACATGACACCGGGGGAGGGAAAATGGCTAATTGGGCCCAATTTGGACATTTTCAGTTAGGGGTGTACTCACTTTTGTTGCCAGCGGTTTAGACATTAATGACTGTTTGTTGAGTTATTTTGAGGGGACAGCAAATTTACACTGTTATAAAATCTGTACACTCACTACTTTACATTGTAGCAATTGTCATTTCTTCAGTGTTGTCACATGAAAAGATAATAAAATATTTACAAAATGTGAGGGGTGTACTCACTTTTGTGATTTGTGAAGTTCTTATGCATGAACATTAGTTCTTTTGTTTCACTGCTGCAGCAGGATCTCCTTGCTGGAACAGGTACCTTTCTATTACTGGAAGGTGGTTTTCAGTATTTCATATTTTTATTAACAATTATATTGATGTACATTATATAGTACATCATCTCTAAACAAAGGGACCTTTGTCAACAAAATGGAACACCTATTATCAAATCTAATACAGAATTACAAGATGTTAAAACTTTCCTAATTAACTATTACTACTTCATGTGCTTATGTATTGCTTTAAAACGTTACTATTTTTAATTTAAACATGCTACATGTATTGTCTTAAATTCAGTCCAGCCAAAAATACCACTCAAACTTGAAAGGTCATAAAAAATTCATGTGATTCCGTAAGCATTTACAGGTCAGTATTTATTCTCATGTCATCAAACCAAAGCTTTTTGACTTAAAATTAGAATTTTTGCAGAATCCATTATGATGGTCAACCTAGAGTTGTATCTATAATGACTCTCATAGATCTACAAATCTATAATGGTCTGACTTTTCAGTTATACAAGAAATGAAAAAACACTATATAAAAATACTTTTATTTAAATTTTATATATTTTAAATTGGTGTTTTATAGGGCTGGGGACATTAAAGATTAATTCCTCGATTAATCTTTAATTTTTTTGATAGATCAAAATTCTTTTGATCAATCAAAATTCTTGACATCACCGGACAGCCTGGACAGTGAAACTTACCATGCTGGATGCGAGCAAACTGCACCCATTGGATTGAGGTACCTCTGCATCTGTGGAGCAGGAGGATGCATCAGGTTCCATCAGGGGAAGGGGTTAAAAATAACCATCGTTTTCCTGTCCTAAACAGTTTTGTGCAGAAAATTATTTGCGTATCTGTTCCGTGTGAAAAGACTGTTCAGTTCTTCAGGGTATATTGTCAATAAAATGCGATCATGTCTGCTTCCAGAAAATGTAAACACTCTGGTATGTCCGTATGACTGGCTAAAGTGATGCCTACTTGCCTACTATAAAGTGACTGAGTCAATATACTAGATACGTTTTATAATTAAAGTTAAATTAACTTTCTACGTTTTTCTTAAAGTTTAATAAGAAAAAATTACTTATGTCAGTGCTACAGTTTGAATTTAAAACGTATTTGTGTGAACTGTGAAGTTAAGTTATGGATTGTGGAAACTAACTAGTGTCGGGTGATTGTATAACCACATTTACCACTGACTAATGCAGAGTTGCAATGCAAGGAGATCAGCTAAAAGTAGTTGGATCTGTAAGTGTGTTATAATTAATCGAAATTAGTCGATTAATTGATTAAAAAAAAATCGATTAATCGAACACGAAAATTTTAATCAGTAACAGCCTTAGTGTTTTATCATGTTATTTCTTAAAGTATATCCTTACTTTCATTAATGGTGCTACACATGTTAATAAAATTAACCTTCTAGTTAAATCTCCAGCCAGATATGGTTTTCTTATGACTGACAAACACTGACAAACACTTTAAATAAGACTTATTTTTATTGGAAAGTTCTGCACACTGAACTGAACTGTCACAAAAACATACAATGCGTATTTCCTGTTTGTGTGATTGGCTTATTGCTCATATCATCAATCCCTCTTAAGAAAAAAACTCAAACATACACATTATTTTCATTTTTGTGGGAATATTGGCCCGGATTCACAGACATTGGCGCATATTTATGCCGGCGTAGCGTATCGAATATACGACGCAGCGCACAGAGGCAAGCACAGTATTCACAAAGCACTCGCCCCCAGTCGCTCTCAAATCTACGCTGGGTTTCCTCAGCATAAGCCAGCGTAGGTGGAAGTGGGAGTGAGCCATCCTAATGAGACGTGACCCCATGTAAATGAAGGACTGAGCGTCATAAAGTTACGAATAACGTACGGCGCATGCGCCATCCCATGGACGCATCCCAGTGCGCATGCTCAGAATCACATCGAAAGAACTGCCTAAGATACATAGAATCACTGCCTATGACGTGAACATAACCTACGCCTAGCCCTATTCACGTACTACGTAAACAACGTAAAATACAACGGCTGTGTTCCCTGGTCCATACCTTTGCATGACTTGCGCCTCCTATATGGGGAATAACTTTACGCCGGACAAAGGACTTACGCAAAGTGCGTATATTATGCGCCGGGCGCAAGTATGTTTGTGAATCGGCGTATCTCCCTCATTTGCATAGGTGAATAGGAAATCAATGGGAATACCACTTGCGGCCAGCGTAAATATGCACCAACGATACGCCGGCGTAGGAACGTTACATCGGTCGGATGAAGCCTATTTTCAGGCGTATCTAGTTTTGTGGGCACGGCACACAAGATACGACGGCGTATATTTACACTTACGCGGCGTATCTCGAGATATGTCGGCGTAAGTGTTTTGTGAATCCGGGCCTTAGTGCATACGTTCTGTGTGTGTGTATATATATTTATTTTAATCTGTATTGAAAAAATAAATAACATTTTTGTCATATATGTAATTTAAATAAGCCTGTTTTTCCAAGACACATGAGTATGTTACCGGCTTTGTATTTTTTTTGTGTCTGCTAATTAGCATAAACTCTCCAGAGGCAATGGAAATAATATTCCAAAGTGTAGAATATACAAATGCAATTCAATATGACTTTGTAAAGATTTCATAAGGCAAAGGTGAGTCAGAGGGCAGTCCAGGAAGATTACATCCAGTTTTACTGAACATCTGTATAAATAGATAATTGGTGGGCTGATCAAAGCTCTGAGGACTGTTACATTACACTTGAAACCACAGTATATTTCCTTTTTAATTCTATATCCTTAAAAGCAAATCTGTATCTTTTCTCACAGCACCTCCAGCTATATAAAGGCAGAAAAGTTGCATATTTTTTGACTGTCTTGAATTTAAGAAGTGGCTTCTTTTCACAGCCATTGAACAAAAGCAGACTTTTGCACAAAAGCAACTTAAAAAAACAGCAAATACTGTAGCTGCTGACTTTTACTATTAGGGCACTTACCAGCGGTGTTCTCACCCAAGCCAATTCTTGAATTGGTCCATGTTCATCTGATCCCCCCATAGGGGAACGCGGAGATCTGACAGGGCGGTCCCTGCACAGTAGAGCGATCCCCGCTGAGCAAGCGGAGGTTCACGGGGCGGATCATCTCGGATCGTCCCGTGTAAAAGAGCCCTAGCAGGGCGCCGATGAGCCCTTAAGTAGCAGTGCTGCTCATTCTCTCTCACTCTCTCTCTCCTAAAAGCCATTGGCTTCTGTCAATCAAATCCTGTGGAAAGCAGGGGCCAAAGCCAAGCTGACTGTGTGTGTGAATAGACACAGGATTGAGCCCGCAGGTGTGCTTCCACCATAGGAAGCGATTTAAAATTATTGCATAGATCAGGTAAGTATATCATAAACAATATATATTTATTCATCTAATTCTATAAAGACCCTGCCCCTCCACATTTAAAGAGTGTGAAATATGTTTTGCTTTCCACTGAACATGATGACCTTGGCCATGATGAAACCTATACTTTGTAACATGTGACAAACCCGAATTCATTCCAAAAAATTATTTTCTTTTTCGAAAAAAATAACTGACAAAAGTTGTAACGCTTCCCCACACTACACAAATAAGTGTTTTCACTGCTGTCTTATTCCTATTGGAGACATTTTGGCCTCTACCTATTCTGGTGATGACAAAGAAATATATATTTTTTCCAATACAGTAAAAGAGAAAAAAAAAAAAAACTCCAATGAGGGCCAGAATAGAGTACCTGTCCTAGGTGGGGGATTTGAGGACAGTGGGCAGAGGAGAAAAAACACTGTGAGGCCCCCTACACACGACCGGATCTGTCCATTGGGATTTATCCGCGGATCAGTTCCAGCAGACAAATCTGATCGTGTGTACGGCCTAGCGGACATTTTTCGGCGGACATTTCTCCAGCCGACAGTTTTCAAGCGGATAAAAATTTCTTAGCATGCTAAGAAATCTATCTGCTGGAAACCTGTCCGTCGAACTGATCCGGTCATCTGTACAGACTCACCGGATAAGTCCAAGCGATTCCCATCCCTCGCATGCGTCGAAGTGATTCGACGCATGCGTGGAAGTATTTACCTTCCAGGGTCGCCATATCACCGCGTATGTTTTCCGCAGGGATTTTGATCTGATGGTGTGTACAGCCCATCAGATCAAAATCGGGAGCAGAAATGTCCACTGGAAACGGTCCGGCGGACCGTTTCCAACAGATATCCTCTCGTGTGTACAGGGCCTCACAGGAAGCACAGCACAGGAGCACAGGAAGTATTTTTTCACACAAATAATGGAGGAGACACATGTGAACATGGCTTATCTTTTATAAGGGCTGCATGTCACTGAGGCTGTGCTGTTTCGATCTTTCCTCATCCCTAATGATCATTTTCATTTGCTGTTGTGCTGTTTTCCTGTTTCACCAACAGTGACCCTTACGGTCATCCAAGTTACTTGTACCTGCTTCTGAAAGCTACCCATGCCATCCTAGGGACCAACATTGCATCTTGTGCCCGCAGTCAAGCATGAATCTGTCTCCTGGCACCGACTGCCTAGGCTCAAACCTGTTACCAACACCTCCTGGTGAAAATTCTATTGTCCTCATCCTTAATAGTCACACTCATTTGTTCTTTACATTCTGTTTCTACTGTACAATGATTCCTACCACTTTACCTTTGCCCCCAAAAGCTTACCTGTGCCATTCAAAGGACCATCGCAGCACCCTGTACCCACAATCATGCTCATTTATGCACTCTGTAATGCCACATACACACAATCGGTTCATCCGATGAAAACGGTCTGATGGATTTTTTCATCAGATATCCGATGAAGCTGACTTTCATCAGTTAAAAATCCAACCGTGTCTAACGTGGTGACGTAAAACACAATGACATGCAGAGAAAAATGAAGTTCAATGCTTCCGAGCATGCGTCGACTTTACTCTGAGCATGCATGGATTTTTGACCGATGGATTTCCCCACAGACAATCGTTTTTTTCTATCGGTTTTTTAACCATCTGAAAATTTTAAAACAGGTTCTATTTTTTCACCGATGGGAAAAAAAAACGATGGGGCCCACACACCATCGGTTCGTCCGATGAAAACGGTCCATCGGACCGTTTTCATCAGATGAACCGATCGTGTGTACAGGGCATAAGAGTCCACCAAATGTCAAAATTGTCACAAATAGAAATTGGTTATTTTTCTTTTGTCTACATCCTTAAAGGTCATGTTCTTTTTAATCATACAAAGAAAGTTATGCTACATCATACACAGTTCTTAAAAAGTCAAGAATATGGAAGGAATACATTTATTGCTAAGTGTGCTGCTCTGATATTTCAATAGCCTATAAAGGTCTTGGTGACTGCAAAAAGCACATAAAGAGTTTAGTCCATAAAAAGAAATCAGCTGTAAGAGAGAACAGAGCTTAACAAAGAATTAATTTTTGTAGTTTAAAAAGTGATCTCTTTTACAAAACGATTGAAGCTGAAACATTACAGGGTTTTTGCAAAATGCAATTCCAGGAGATGCTGGCCTGCACACAAGTAACTTCTGCAAATGCTATTTTTCATTTTGTATATAATTTTTTCAGAACTTCTAGTATTCGTTAAATAAATTGTTTGGTCTTGTTGGTAGACAATGCTATTGTTTTTATGGGAACACTTACTGGCCTACAGAAAATATGTGTTTTTAGGGGAGCTTACCGGTATGTCATTTTCTCTATTTTAGCATTGGAAATTAACTTTCTATGTTTGTGGATGCAGCCTACAATGTACTATTGTGTTAAATTACTTTTCTTAGAGTTATAAAAGAATGGCACAGTTAAAGGGTTTTTGTGAATTCTGCAACCTGAAAATTTGCAAAATATTGAAATATATAGTGACATATTGACTTTCACTTGAGAAAGCTGAAGAGTTTTGTACCACATGCCTATCTTCAAATCATAGGTGGAGTTTCAGAGTGGAACAGATAGGAATTTATTAAAATAGAACTTTACTGCAAGAAAAAAATCTTCACATCCTTCTTAGCAAGTTTCTGAAGCCAAATATCATTAGCCAATAACCTGACTTATTCCCAAATTAGACACTTCTGCAAACTTTTTGAATCAACAGCATATGTCCAGCAGGTTTACAACAAGGTGATTCTTGAAATCACCAGATTTTAAATCTAGAAAGGTGGATGGCTACTTTAAAGATGTTACAACTTTCTACGTGACAGTTGGCTGCAACTTCAAAAGAAAATGCCAACGTGATCCAGTTCTCAGCCTTGCAGCTCCTTTCCTTGATGTTCCAAGCAATGACAACCTTACTGCCTTTATAAACACCTTCCCTTTTGGTTATTTTCTCAGAAGAGTTTTATACATCAATGAAGAAATTTAATGAGTTCAAAACACTGGAAGAGAAGAAATTGTAAAAGTCTGGTGACATTGAAATCCTGAAGTTCCACATTTCAAAAATGAAGTCATCTATTAGGGGATCTCCATTGCTTTGGTGAGTTGTTAAACACCTTTTAGTTCTACCACACTGCAATGCTGACATTGAGAGGGTTTTCTCTACAATAAAAAAAAAAAACACAGACTATGACGAAGTGCAAAAGGAATGAAGATATTTGTCACACAATATAAAACTGTCTTAAATCAAGCTAAACAGGTCACCTACACAGCTACCAGAGGAATGAGGCTTGACTATTAATCTTCAGTTCCAGGAGAGACTGTAGAGATAATAGTGTCATCTCCTGAAGCAAACTTCTAAACATGTAAGTATTTGTGCTGTCTACTGTTGGCAAAAAGCTGCATACTATATTGAAGTACATCTGAAGGATCCTTTAATTTAATTTTATTAATAATTTTCACAATCAAGTCAAAAGTATACAACTATAGTAATCTGAATAGTTTATACTGTATCCCTTATAGCCACCTACTGAACATTCAATATTGTTTGTGACCATACTTTTGTCTTGTAGCTCCAGAGACTTTTGTTCAAATGCCAACCATGGAGTTTGCATGTTCTCCCTATTGCTTGCATGGGATTCCTCCCACTGACCCTAGAATGCATGTAAGGTGGTGACCATAGACTGTAAGCTCCCTGAGGTCACAGAGACTCTAAGGGCCAGATTCTCAAAGGACTTACGACGGCGCAGCACCATGTACGCCGTCGTAAGTCCTAATCTGGCCCGTCGTATCTATGCGACTGATTCTTAGAATCAGTTACGCATAGATATCCATTAGATCCGACAGGCGTAAGTCTCTTACGCCGTCGGATCTAAACTGTATTTTTTTTTTTTTTGCCCGCTAGGTGGCGCTTCCGTCGATTTCCCCGTTGAGTATGCAAATTAGCTAGTTTCGATGTTTACGTTAGGCTTTTCCCAGTGTAAAGTTGCCCCTGCTATATGAGGCGCAGCCAATGTTAAGTATGGCCGTCGTTCCCGCGTCAAAATTTAAAAAAGTTACGTCGTTTGCGTAAGTCGTCCGTGAATGGGGCTGGACGTCATTTGGAGCAATGCACACTGAGGTTTTTTTACGGACGGCGCATGCGCAGTTCGTTCAGCGCGGGGACACGCTTCATTTAAATGATACACGCCCCCTACCCGGTCTCAAAATAGTGTCAAAAGTGTTTTATTTGTATGCCGCAATGTCGCAGTTATGATTAAAATCGCAGATCACCGCCATTACTAATAAAAATAAAAAGGTCATAAATCTATCAACTATTTTGTAGACGCTTTAACTTTGCGCAAACCAATCAATATATACAATATACACCAATCAGTAGAAGAATACATATCGGCCTAAACTGAGGAAGATATTAGTTTTTTATTATAGCGAAAAGTAATTTTTTTTTTTTTCAAAATTATATATTTTTTTGTTTATAGTGCAAAAAATTAAAACTGCAGAGGTGATCAAATACCACCAAAATAAATTTCTATTTGTGTGGAAAAAAAGGACGTCAATTTTGTTTGGGTGCAACATCGCAGACTGCGAAATTGTCTGTTAAAGCGACGCAGTGCCGTATAGCAAAAAATGGCCTGGTCATTAAGGGGGTAAATTCTTCCAGGGCTGAAGTGGTTAAGCCGACAACAGGCCCTACTTGGTCCTAAGTTTCCAGTGGAGCATTTTTGGTACAGATAGGGGGCAATTTACATTTTGCCTTTTTTTCTTTCCTCTCAAAAGTAAATTGGGGCTGTTGCTTGTTTTACAATGTCCAGAATAATCCTGGTTTCACTTCTAAGCCATAAACTATAAAATTGACTGATGGAAGCAGACTGGTTCCTATATACAGCAGAAAATGTTTTCCAGTAGCACCCTTTTCAAACATCAGCCCCATTCTGTCTCTGAAGTGTAAATGTCTCATCTTTCATGTCATGACAAATTATTTGCTCCTAAATATGTCAACTGCTTTAGTTAGCAGGGAGCATCACCGCACCACAGATATTACATACATTCAACATGTTACTTGCCAAAACAAAATTATGTCTACAGCTACACGATAATAACAGAACCAAAGTTCCCATTCTAATATCCTCTGTAACACAGTGTAACCCTTGTTTACTATTATGACATCACTATGAACATGAGACTAGATTTAGCACCTTCAATCAACTAGAGAATGATTGCTGTAATTACCACTGGAATAACAGCAATGAAATACATTTATTATTCAAAATCGTACTCCTACGCATATAAACACCACACCCAGGACAAACATTTTATGTGAAAACAGACATCTGTATGGAGACTCTATGTCATTACTTACTACAAGGACCGCTTCTAAAAGTAGACCTGTTCTACCCTAATGAAAATTTTATTTTCTAAGCAATATGTTGCATTTAATTTTTACAACTTAAAGTGGTATTAAACACAAAAGCAACATTTATTATATTGCAGTTTACCAATTCTTAGATTTAATGGCTGCATTCATTGTCTTTTTTAGGCTCTCTTTCTTCCAGTGATCTTGTCGAAAAAAAGACTGTATGCTCCAAAATGTGAACTTGGGTATAGCTACAATTCGTTAGTTTATCAAAATCTGTTAGTACATCTAACACCCCCAGCCCTGAGATTAACAATGTTGCTGTCCAAAGGTGCTCCCTGTGCTCCTTCCTCCAGAATGGGGACACTTTAATACAGGAAGTATGTTAATGGCCAGATCACCAGGTAACAGAAGGGAAAAAGAAAACAAATGCAGCTTACCATAATAACAAATAATTGGTAAGCTGCAATATATGACATTGTGGGTTATGGTTTTAATACCACGTTGAAGTTATTTCCATGCGTTCATAGCAAGATATATCTAATGCTCTGAAAGAATAGAACCAAACATACTGGCTCAACAAGCACAACAGTGCTCCAAACTGCTGCAGTGTGGCATGACAGGGAGGTAAAACAACCCAAGAAGGCCAGGTAATGTACTGTATGCAGCCTGTATGCCCAGGCACTGAGGTGACCAAAATAACTTTTGATGAAGCAGGTCCCCAGTGACAACAGGTCCCCAGTACTGTCCATGTGACTGCCAATCGCAGTAATAAGGACAACAGTGAATAACAACATAGGGAATTCCATATACAGTACAAACACAGTTCCGATCTTGCATTTTATTGAACTGTTTCCAGCAGCACTCTCTTCCAAGGAGGAGAGCTGGGAAATCCAATGGCGCACACCGGCAATTGCTAGGATGGTAGGGTACTCAGTCCTCCTCTGAGCCTGCCAGAGAGCGTTCTCATTGGCATCCAGCCATGCTGAAGCATCTGTAACATTCTCAAAGAAGTGGGTGCTCCACAAATTGGGTGGGATCTCGATCTACGATCCGCACGTTATTGCGCCTCAAACGATTTTCAAAGTCCTCAGCTCACAGGTTAGTGGCTTTAGCCAGACGGGTAGAGGCCTGAGATTCTCTGAGCATAGCAGGTAGCTTGTCTTCCATGTCACTGATTCTGAGTGAGTGAGTAACTTGTATAGTGCTACAAATGTGAACTAAATCGCCTCAAGGCGCTTTTTGCATCCAGTGTCGTCCTGATCCTTCAGAAGAGGTGGGTCTTTAGTTTTTTCCTAAAAGCCCGATGTTTTTTTCCCTTGCGGATGGTCATGGGTGGAGCATTCCAGAGCCGAGGTCCTTGGACTGCAAATCTTCATTCTCCCTTAGATTTGTAGCGTGATTTGGTGATTTGGAGGAGGACGCGATTGGTGACGTAGGGTTTTATTTTCTCGCTTTAGTATTGGGGAGCGTTTCCTTGTGAGCATTTGTGGATGAGGCAGAGGGTATTGAAAGTGACCCAATCCTTTACGGCTAGCCAATAGAGGGTCCTCAGTGCCGGGGTGATTGATTCCCAAGGATTTTTCCCCGTTTCCAGTCTGGCTGCCGTGTTCTGGATGACTTATAGACACAAAATCTGGTATTTGGGTAGTCCTAGGTAGAGGGAGTTTGCATAGTCGAGTCGGGAATTGATGATTGTTCCAACCACTACTGCTGTATCCTTTTCCGGGATGAAGGGGATGACTCTACGCAGCAGACGGAGAAGATGGTGAGAACCGCTGACTACTGCTCCTATTTGTGCATCCATCGTCATGTCTGAGTAAAAAATGACTCCGAGGCTTTTGACTTTGTTGCTTGGGGTGATGGTTTGTCCAAGGATGGTGGGTGTTGTCCATGTCGTCCTAGAGTTAGATTTTCAATTTGCATGAAGGATAAGAAGTTCTGTTTTGGAACCATTGAGTTTGAGGGAGCTTTTCGTCATCCAATTGTTTATCAATGTGAGGTATTATTCTAGTCTGTGATATTGGTCTTTTTTGTTGCTGATGTGAAAGTAAAGTTGAGTGTCATCAGCATAAGAGTGGTAGCGCAGGTCCTGTTTGCTGATGATTTTGAGGAGTGGGCGGAGGTAGTCTTTAGAAGAGTACAGGCAAAAGTGGTGATCTTTGAGGGACTCCGCATTTAATGGTCCATGTTTCTGACGTGAAGCCTTCAAGTTTCACTGTCTGCGATCGATTTTCTAGGAAGGATGTGAACCAGGGTAGGGCCAAGTCAGAGACTCAGGCTACTTCTTTGAGTTGAGTGAGCAGAGTGTTGTGATCTACTCTGTCAAAAGCTGCACTGAGGTCCAGCAGCACTAGAAGACAGGATTCTCCGTCATCTGCTGTTTCAAGGGAGTCATCCCATATCTTGAGGAGTGCCGTTTCTGTCCCGTGGTCTGGGAGGAAACCTGATTGTAATGGGTCTAGGAGTTTGTGGGCATCCAAATGGGGTTGTAGCTGTTGTACTACTGCTTTCTCCATTATCTTGGAGATGGTGTTAAGGCTTGTTACCGGTCTGCGATGGTTTGGGTCTTTGGGGTCGAGGTTGGCTTTCTTTAGGAGGGGTTTAATTATGCCTTGCTTGAGGGAGCTCGGAACAATACCTTCTTTGAACGATTGATTTATAAGATGCGTTATTGTGGGTGCCAATATATCTCTGCTCTCATTGGCCGTTGTTCGTTCTCTTATTTTTTGCAGGTCTTGTCTGACCAAGCTGACCTCCTCCTTTAAAACCCAAAAGCGGGCTTACAGGTTGTTAACTGAGGCTGTGCACTTGTTTACAGCCCTGAGGATAGCTGCTAAAGTGGGCTACACACCCTCCTCCTCCCCGGTGTCCTCAGTCTCTTCCAGCTCATCAGCAGAGCCGTCTGCTGTACAAACATGGCTGCCGTTCCCTTTCCCATCTCACTGTCCTCCATGTCTGCATCACCATGCCCTGTGTCTGCTCCCAGAACAGGCTGGCCCAGCCGGTCAGTTTTTTCAGTTAATTTCTGCGCATAATATCGCATGTCTTTAGGGAGGTCTCCGGTTTTGTCTTTGGGGTCCTTGACAGATTTACTCACCCCCTCCTTGGTTTTATCTCCCCCTTGGGACTTCTGTGCAAAGGACATGCTATGCTGGCCATGCCTCCTAAATACCCCCTAAATACCACTTTAATATAAAGATATTTCATATAATCATAAGCAAACTGAACCCCACATAATAAACACCTCTTACTTTATCTTCTGTGCAGAGGACAGGGTGCCACCATGTTGGAAATCAGGTCACGGACCATCTCCTTTGTTTCCCTGGGTCATCATTGCCTGTGTGCCGCTGTTGAGCCACTCGGGATGTGCAGCAAGTGTTCCTGTAACTCCTGGGGCAAAACCGGACGAATTATGATGCTAGAAACTGGATCAATTTGGGGTAATGTGTGGGAGCTCTGTGCTAAAGCATCTGCTCACGCTATGCTGGCCATGCCCCCTAAATACCACTTTAATATAAAGATATTTCATGTAATCATAAGCAAACTGAACCCCACATAATAAACACCTCCTACTTTATCTTCTATTTTAAGCTAATGAGTGAATATTTTTTGAGACCGAGTACAAGTACCGATCCTTTTTTTCAAGTACTCGCCGATACCGATTACAGATCCTTTTTTTTTTTATGTCATGTGACAGTGGCAGTATTATTATTTTTTTTAGGGGGATTGTCAGTGTGTTTTTTTTTTACATTTTTTTTTTTTATATATTTATTGCAATTTTTTTTTTTTAATCAGCCCTGTTGGGGGTCTTTGGAGAGATATCAGGGGTCTTAACAGACCTCTGACATCTCCCCTTTAAGACAGAGAAAGGGACTAAGGACACAGATTCCCCAGTCCCTTTCTCTGCAGCCTCAGCTGAAATGAATGGAGGGAAGCTCTCCTCCATTCATAAACTGAAGCATCGTAAACACAGGTTACGATGCTCAGTTATATGAATGGACACTGACTCTGTTCATTCTGAAAAGGTACGAGCCGGGTTTAGCGGATCCTACCTCCGCTCTCCATCCTGACAGATTGAGGGGGGAGAGCGGCACGGAGCGGGGGGATAGAAGCCGGTCACAGAGCGGGGGGAGAGAAGAAGCCGGTCACGGAGCGGGGGGGAGAAGCCGGTCACGGAGCAGGAGGAGAGAAGCCGGTCATGGAGCGGGGGGAGAAAAGCCAGTCACGGAGCAGGGTCACGTCTCCTGTACCAACATGGCTGCCGTTCCCTTTCCCATCTCACTGTCCTCCATGTCTGCATCACCATGCCCTGTGTCTGCTCCCAGAACAGGCTGGCCCAGCCGGTCAGTTTTTTCAGTTAATTTCTGCGCATAATATCGCATGTCTTTAGGGAGGTCTCCGGTTTTGTCTTTGGGGTCCTTGACAGATTTACTCACCCCCTCCTTGGTTTAATCTCCCCCTTGGGACTTCTGTGCAGAGGACATGCTATGCTGGCCATGCCTCCTAAATACCCCCTAAATACCACTTTAATATAAAGATATTTCATATAATCATAAGCAAACTGAACCCCACATAATAAACACCTCTTACTTTATCTTCTGTGCAGAGGACAGGGTGCCACCATGTTGGAAATCAGGCCACGGACCATCTCCTTTGTTTCCCTGGGTCATCATTGCCTGTGTGCCGCTGTTGAGCCACTCGGGATGTGCAGCAAGTGTTCCTGTAACTCCTGGGGCAAAACCGGATGAATTATGATGCTAGAAACTGGATCAATTTGGGGTAATGTGTGGGAGCTCTGTGCTAAAGCATCTGCTCACATGCTATGCTGGCCATGCCCCCTAAATACCAATTTAATATAAAGATATTTCATGTAATCATAAGCAAACTGAACCCCACATAATAAACACCTCCTACTTTATCTTCTATTTTAAGCTAATGAGTGAATATTTTTTGAGACCGAGTACAAGTACCGATCCTTTTTTTCAAGTACTCGCCGATACCGATTACCGATCCTTTTTTTTATGTCATGTGACAGTGGCAGTATTTTTTTTTTTTTTAGGGGGATTGTCAGTGTGTTTTTTTTTTTATATTTATTGCAATTTTTTTTTTAATCAGCCCTGTTGGGGGTCTTTGGAGAGATATCAGGGGTCTTAACAGACCTCTGACATCTCCCCTTTAAGACAGAGAAAGGGACTAAGGACACAGATTCCCCAGTCCCTTTTTCTGCAGCCTCAGCTGAAATGAATGGAGGGAAGCTCTCCTCCATTCATAAACTGAAGCATCGTAAACACAGGTTAGCAAAGAAAATAGCGCTGCGCTGTAGGTGGGGGATGGGAGAGGTGTGTAGAGGAAGTAAAATGGTCTGTATGTGATAATAGCACTACAAACAATATAGCATCAAAGGATAATCAGTGAACTGGTTGACAGAAGTAGATCACTTCTATGCATAAGTGCTAATAGAAAAACTTCATGAGCTCTATATAATGAAGTGAAAGAAAACAATAAATAAGTGATAAAAAATACAATTATAGATATACAGTGTGCGTCACACAACACCCAAGTGGCTGGGATAGGCTAAGCTGAAAAGTCCATGCAGCAGAGCTTAATATTAGAAACGAGAATATAAATAATAATCAAAAGTCCAAAAATGAAATCCAAAGTAGGGAGTGCTGGTGTAGATCCCAACATGTAAGGTGAGAGAAAAGGATGGATATCCAATAATCCCTTCAGGGTGAATGAGGATGTCCCCTTACCTTACTGCTGTAAGGTAACAGCATATAGGTCCAAGTAAACTTGCCAAACGTATCTGTAAAGGTGGTTATCCAGATAGGCTCTGATTCAAGGAAACACAGGTCCCTCTTGGTGGTCACGTCTCAGGATGGCCAATGACTCGCACCCAGAGGGATAAAGCACCAATAGTGTGATACCGTTTTTAAAATTTATTTAGCAGAAAGAATACAAACGGATACTCACATGGTAAAAGGTAAAAACAGGCATATAAACAAAGGAAAATAGTTCGCCAACGTCACCTCCGGTACCTCTCGGTGGACTTTTGAGTAGAGAAGAAGCCGGTCACGGAGCGGGGGGGAGAAGCCGGTCATGGAGCAGGGGGAGAGAAGCCAGTCATGGAGCGGGGGGAGAAAAGCCAGTCACGGAGCAGGGTCACGGAGCGGGGGCAGAGAAGCCAGTCACGGAGCGGGGGAGAGAAGACGGTCACGGAGCGGGTGGAGGGAAGACGGTCACGGAGCGGGGGGGGGAGAAGACGAGCATGGGGGAAAGATGGGCATGGAGCATGGGGGAAAGACGAGCATGGAGCAGGGGGAAAGACAGCACGGGGGAGAAGACTTGCAACTCCCCTGCCTGCCCAGGTATCGGGTGAGGCATCGGAGCATTTCCCCTGAGTACAAGTACTCGGGGAAAAGCTTGGTATCGGTACCGATACCGATACTAGTATCGGTATCGGGACATCCCTAGTGAATATGCTATATATAATTTTTTGTTGTCTTACAGAGGCCCTAGAGAATAAAATGGTGGGAGCTATATTTTATGCAACACAGTATTTGTACAGCGATTTTTCTAATGCTATTTTTTTGGGGGAAAATACACTTTTTTTCACTTGAATTTTATTGCACACACTTTAATACCCATTTTTGGGCAACATATGAAATATGGTAAATAGGTAATTAGTGGTTGATGGTCCTAATAAAGATACGGCACCTCATCCCTTAATTGAGTTGAAGAAAGGAATGGAGGGGTGTGGGATTATTGTGGTGCCAGCAAATAGAAACCAAAACACAGTATATATATAAAAAAAAAAGATTTATTGGTTAGAAAAAGATAAAAGTCGGTTCAAACATATAAGCGATACAATGGAAACGTGGGAGCAAAACATCGAGATACAGGCCATTGGTCAGGTCTACCCGAATAAATTATGTACATGTATTTAATGGATTTGAATAAATTGAGAAATCATTTTTTTCTGTCAGCTTGGTGGGGACTCACCCAACTTACTTTTTTTTTGGATGGGGCAATAAAAAAAAGCTATAGTGGAAATGGAAAACACTGTCAAGTGTTTATTCTTTCCAAACTGTCACTTTCGAAAATGACAAAAATTGCAGGGTCCAGCTAAAATTTATACCATAACTCTTATACTTGACCATGACTATATAACCCTCATCCTTGACCATGACCACATTTGGTCAATGATATCAGCAAAACATCAAGATACAGGCCATTGGTCAGGTCTACCCGAATAAATTATGTACATGTATTTAATGGATTTGAATAAATTGATAAATAATTTTTTTCTGTCAGTTTGGTGGGGACTCACCCAACTTACTTTTTTTTTGGATGGGGCAATAAAAAAAAGCTATAGTGGAAATGGAAAACACTGCCAAGTGTTTATTCTTTCCAAACTGTCACTTTCGAAAATGACAAAAATTGCAGGGTCCAGCTAAAATTGATACCATAACTCTTATACTTGACCATGACTATATAACCCTCATCCTTGACCACGACCACATTTGGTCAATGATATCAACTGCATTCATAATTAGTCTGGTTGAAAAAAATCCATCCTGTCTCTTTGTTGACACTTCAGCTTTCAGCTGGATCTGTCATTTGGTATGAGCAGTGGTTAGATATAATGATGGTCAGAATTTTTTTTTTTTACAGCAAGTTGATGGGCCGTCATTCATTGTGATTGACAAAAATCTGTATTGCTGGACAAATATTGATTGCAAACCTTAAAAAAAAATAATAATAAACATGTTGGGCCAGATTCACAAAAGAGATACGACGGCGTATCTCCCGATACGCTGTCGTATCTCTGAGATACGATTGTGGTATCTATGCGCCTGATTCATAGAATCAGGTTACGCATAGATAGCCCTAAGATCCGACAGGTGTAACTGTGTTACACCGTCGGATCTTAGGCTGCAATTCTAGGCCGGCCACTAGGTGGCGATTCCATTGCGGTCGTCGTAGAATATGCAAATGAATAGTTACGCCGATTCACGAACGTCCGCTTTGCCCGTCGATCTAAATTTACGTTGTTTCCGTAGAGATGTGTCGCGTAAAACTAAGGGTGCCCTCTAGGTGGCCTAGCCAATGTTAAGTATGGCCTTTGTTCCCGCGTCGAAATTTGAAAATTCACGTCGTTTGCGTAAGTCGTCCGTGAATGGCGCTGGACGCCATTTACGTTAACGTCGAAACCAATGACGTCCTTGCGACGTCATTTAGCGCAATGCACGTCAGGTAATTTTACGGACGGAGCATGCGCAGTATGTTCGGCACAGGAACGCGCCTAATTTAAATGGTGCCCGCCCCATTTGAATTAGGCGGGCTTGCGCTGAGTCGATTTACGCTACGCCGCCGCAAGTTTACAGGTAAGTGCTTTGTGAATCAGGCACTTACGCTTTAAACATGCGGCGGTGTAACGTAAATGGGATACGTTACGCCGCCGCAGCGTAACAGATTTCTACGTGAATCTGCCCCGTTATGCTTACCTGTTCTGTGCAATGGCTTTGTACGTCCATAGACACACAGAGTGCCCGTAAGACATGCCCCCACTCTTTCTGCACAGGGTTTGATTCACAGCAGCAGGAGCCAATCAATCCTGCAGCTATCAATGTGCCCTGTGAGGAGAGGTAGAGCGGAGAGGGCTTCTGTGCCCCGAGTAGATGAGTAGGGGTACCCCCTGAACCCTTTACTCATTTATGTGAGGGGGGTCTGTATCTGGGAACGCTGTATTTTTAAATGCAAATTTAGATAATCCACCCACCTGCAGACCCCCACAACCACCAAAGGTTAAGGAGGAGGGTACCACACGATCATACGCCTATCCTTCCTGGCCAGCCAGGCTTTATGCTTGGATGAGAATTTGGTATAGATTTTGGAGAGACCCTGCATCCTTTTTTTCTTTGCATGATGTACAACCTTAAAATCTATACAAGACTTGAAGGCTCGGTATGAATTTTGGGGGTGGCTATGCCCTTGTTTTTGTTTACATTGAAACCCTTTTATGTACATTCAGCTGTTCATGTCTGGCAACTGAATCGCTGGGTTGGTATATGTCACTTGTTGCTAGGAAGCTGGTAGCTCCCTAACAATTAGCCTGAACAGGAAGCTGTCACATTCAGCAACAATAGTAATATTGCTGCTAAATGTTTACCTTCCTGGCTCTGGGTGAATTATGGAACATTGCTGAACATTGCTGGACATCTCGTAAATTTCACATTTTGGTTGAATTCTAAAAATATAAAATTCAGACAGAACTTTGGTTCAGTTTGAACTGGAAGCTCATCCCAACTAGTAGTGAAAATTCAGATAACTTGTGGTAAAAGACAGTGGGTTGCTCCCCATATCATAATGTATGTTTTCAACCACATAATACGTAATGCTGTTCTTACTTTTGACACTCATTTACTACTTGGAAGCAGGAGGGATTGTAAATTCTCCAGTACTCAATACAACTAGCAAACCCAGAGAACCTGACTATTCCTTTTTTTAATAGAAAAAAATATAAATTAGGGGTCCTTGGCTGCCTTGAGTAAGTCCATGCTTCTTGCTCATCCCTATACTTTTAAAGAGATCCTGACAGTCTTTAAAAGTTGTAATTGAAGTTACCTGCAAGAGAAGAGGTATTATATTAAAACTCTGTTTTGACCCATGTCTCCTGCCTTTCCTCCATTCCAGAAATGGAGCCCCTGTCAGACTACTTGGCATGCAACACTTCCAGGATTGCTGGATGATTGTGTCCCCTGTTGCATGATGTACAGTAGCTCCTCAATCCAGCCACGTACATCATTACAGGACTCAATAGTGAGTCATTGATGTAGGAGTGAGAGGAAGGAGCCACAATCACAGCTCCAGCAAATTATTTTTGAAAGAGAGAGAAATGTTTTTGTTATAAGTTTCAGGTTCTCTGTTTGGTAAACGTCTGAAATACCTATGTAGTTTTTACTTTTAAACTGTTTGAATGTTTAGTTCTTGGTGTGTATGAAACGGTAAGGGTACAACAATGTTTTTTAATGCTTCTTTTGTTGGTGTTTTGTAGAAAATAAGCTAGTTATTGTTTCCAAAGTAGCTTAGTATGAACGATCTGATATATACTGTAGTATCTATTAAAAATATGCACACAGTTAAAATGCAACAGAACATAAAGAAAAATACTAACTTCTAGGTAGAAACAAGGAAGTGCGAATGGGGATTTTTGAGGATCAAAACCAGATCAAATGTTAGCGTTAAAATGACAATTTAACTTCTAGGTGTCACTGCAATCTAGTAGCAACTCGCTTCCATGTTTTGGTATTCGCTTAATTTTTCTGGTTTGAGCAAGCATGTTGTGCATAAGCTTGTCCACACCATCAGCTGGCAGATATTCAAAGCTTCAGCATTGCCACACTGCATCACTCAGGTGACCTACCTACCCTGTACCCACCACTAGCTTCTGCATCTTCTCCTTTCTTCTTCCCTACTCTTTGTACCAAGCAGAAAGCACAGTATATTCAGTACTAAATATAAGTTCTGCTGGACCCCTGGTCTTGCAAAGTTAATATTGAAGACCTGATGCTTTTTTTGCACAAATGACTCTAAGCTGGCAACTTTTTGTATCTCCAGGCAAGAAAGGTTCCTATAAAGTTAACAACCTCTTGCAATTTTAGCTTGCACTGTAGTCTTATACCCTTCCCACCTCTGCATGGCTCAGTATTTGTCAACGTGTCTGTCTTTATGAATCTGTGACAGTAGTGAGGTAAAGACTGAGCTATCACAGTTGCTGTTGGGATTTGGGATTCATAAAAAGAGCACCTTAGGTGTTTAAGAATACCAAGGACCTCTGTAAAGCATTTAAGCATATACATTTAAGCACCTCTAGGTGTTTGCTATAATAATATGCTGCACATTCAATAATTTTAACATGAGCACAAGGTCACTTTAAATGTTAATAACTAAGCTTAGCACAGGGCAAAAAGAAATGTGACAATGTGGATAAATGTTCTTCACTTCTGCAACAGAAGTTACAAATGAATAGTTTACTTTGTCCCTAGCTAAATGAACCTTTGAACAGATGTAAGTTATTATAATAATGATTTTTGCCAGCCTATTATATTGTCAAAGGTTTTTACTTATGCATTGCCATATAAATGCTAGAAATTAAAAATTAATCAACACAATTTATGTAACTAAAAGCTGCCATTTAATGGCATATTTTTTCAATACCAACGCAGCAGTAATTATGCCAAAAAAATACTTGTTCCTGTAGTTTGAAAGATTATAGCAATTTCACAGTCAGATTCTAGTTCTGGGCAACAGTGATTAATATTATGATTATTAATGAGAAGTCATTCTGAACATGTTAGGGTGTTTAGGTGCCAATGACTGGAGAGCAATTTTTAACATGTTAGAGGGACTAAGTAAGCATATTGATTTCCAAGCCTTTCTGGGATGTGAAAGGTCAATTAGACCTTGAGAAACAATGGAGATTTTCACAGCAGGTCTTATGATTTCACTGTGCTGACATCTTTTTAACCATGTACAAAGTTCATTAACTGAGCAAAAGTAGTAATATTGAATAAAGCAAGTGATTGGAGCAGGGGTCACAAACTATGGCAAGCCAGTGGTTTCATGCAGTTTACACAGCAGGGGTAACACATTGGTGAGAATTGTTTTTTTTTCCGGTTGCCCACTGATAGTGAAGTCATAAACAGCTCATAGGATTGTGTTAATTATACCGGATATTGAGAGCTTTGTTTAACATCAAGTTGCATTTCTGCTAATGAACTATCCAATATGCTTGCATAGAAGTGTTCATTGCTGACATTTTCCTTAATTGATGCTCTACAAATGTATTATTTCCCATGGGGAGCCAACTTGCAAGTGGTTGATTGTAAATTAATTTATAGAGTAGTATCACTAAATGTATAAATGTGTAAATGTAAATCATACCATAGCAAATGACAAACCTTTTCTAAAATAAATAACCCATTTTAGTATATAAAAATAAACTTTTGTATTGCTTTTTTTTTCTTTCTACCACAAGTAGACATATTACAATTTTTCCTGTGAGTGCAGAAAATTGAACCAACATGTAGGCAAGAAGTTTATCTTGGTTTTCCACTGGGGGGGAAACCACAGGTAGCTGAAGGACTTGTACATGTTCGGGCTACTTGTTCTCTTTAGAGGGGATTCCAGATTCTGGGACACCCCTCATGTTGGTGTGAGCCTCTTGTTTTGCCTCTGTTCTTTGGATCATAGAATATCTAACTTAATAGGGGTTTTGCTTACTCCGTACATTACTACAAAACTGTTTAGAACTGTAACAGTCTAGACTGACTACCTTGGCTTGGGTCAACCCTTTATTACCTCTAGACTGTATCCATCAATCATTGACCTGTCCAATAGCTGCTTTATTATTGTGGAGTTTACATAATATTAATAAAGAAGCAAATTAAGGTAGATCTAAAAAAAATGCACATTTAAAGTGGTTGTAAACCTCTTTCATGAAATCTGAACAAAGCACATATATTTGTAGTGTATACTTATCTCTAACTAAAGCTCTAAGTATTGTTTCTCTCTGGTGCTTCGTTTCTCTGTTATCAGCATGTGTCACTTCTGAGAAGTTTTCCTGACCCATGAGATATAATTTGTGTCGAGGAGGAGAGCTCAGCATGCAGCTTGTCTATTCACAGTTTGTATGCTGTATTTGAAGGGAGGGGGGTGTTCCTTTCCTCCAATCAGCTCACACACTCGTTAACTGCAGCTCTCCACCCCCTCCTCTGTGATACTAACAGATGGAGAAGGTCTTTAACATTATTCTGCCCTTTGAAGGGGTGTAAAGAAGACTGAAGATAAACAAGTAAAGGCTATGTAGTAGGATTTATTTCATCTCTGTGTATCATCTGAGGCTGTTCACTACACTGGTATATGTGAAGGTTTACATCCACTTTAACTGTAAGTACATGTGCATTTACCCCTTTTCCTTAGTCCTCTACAAATTCTCCCATAAACCTTTTAATTCTACTGTGACAAACCCAACCCCTACCTTATGCAGGTTCCTGCAATGTAGGGACCACACAGCTACACAGTTCCTAAATTCAAAGCATCATCATGAAGGCTGAACCTGCTTGACTACTTTGTAATGAAAAAATTTCTTTGCTGATTCATAAAACTACAGCTTTCTCAATAATGACCACACTTTAATGTGTGGGATCTGTGTGCATTCCTTCAGCTCAGAGTATACTCTGGGCTGAAGGAATGTACACAGATTCCACGCATTAAAGTGTACTGTACATCTTTTCCTGATGAAGTGGCAACTAAAGACCCACAAAGCGCGTTGATGGTGTTTTAATCTGTTTTCAAGTGCTGACCACACACTGATTCCATTTTGGGACCTTAATCTATCTACCATCACATTCTAGTGGCTTGTCAGGATTGCTTAACAGTGAGTGTCAGAGAAAAATAAATAAATAAATAAAAAGAAAACAGGCAAATGTTCTGTTCACTTTGCAAGGGAATTTTCCCCAAAGCTTGTTGAATGAGAATAAACTCTACTGGCTTCCATAATTCCATAATGTGTAAGCAAAATGCCTTTTTTTTCTTTGCATGTGATTGAGTATTCTTTGTAACAATAAATTAAACAATATTCATTGGGTAAAATTCTCTTGCAAAGTGCAATGTCCCTTGAAAAATGAACAGCCTATTTGCTTTTAGTAAATCAACCCTTTAGAGTCAAAGCTCAAATATATTTTCCAATAGGGGCATCAGTTCCTGTAATAACTTAGGAGAGATTTCCTCCTACTTTCTGTTGTGTCTCTGGGACAGGAATTGAAAGGAAATATCTCCATTGTGACTTAGACAGAAACAACCCCTATAAGGAGTTTTATGCACCCAAGGGCCAGACAAGATTGGGTTAAAAAGTGGATGTGCCTCTCCACTACACAACAGTTGGTGTACACTATAGAAACATTCCACATTCCCTCTTTACCCTTAGTGACATCTCATAAAACCTGTATTACAGTACCTGCCGGAGATATTGTGTCAATATCGCCTCTGTTAGCAGCGAGATTGACACCCGCGAGTCCGGTAAATGAATCGTGGTATCTGAAAAGATCAAATGAAACATATCAACCACACTTAGTGAACATAATGTGAATCCTGAAGGTTAAAAAAACGATCAAAATTGAGAAACAAAAAATAATAATGATATACATAAGTAAGTATGACAACAGTGCAGCAAGTGTGAATTACCGAAAATTAGTAAAGATCATACACATAAACACATGAGCGCTCCCTGAAAAAAAATTATAAAATTGAATACAGTTCAATGGAAATAAGATGTGAAAAAAGTAAGCAGGAAGTCCATTCCTATTGTGAAAAGGTCCAATTCCAAAGTAATTAAGGAAGGAAAGAAAAGAAAAAACTGTGTTGAAAGAAGGCAATAATGGAGATGACAGAATTAATTCCACCAGCTTTGCAGGTAAGGTTGCTCCCTGTGATGGACGTCAAACAAAATGGGTAAACTTACCAGATAAGATGGATCTCCGCTAGTGGCAAGGTCTACAGCGCATGCAGATACAACCCTCTGAAGGGTCTTGTGATGATCCCCAGATGTCACTGGACTAGTGTTTGATCACCTCCTTAGCCTCTGGTAACTTTCCTCTGTATGTTGGAAAGACAGGATCTCCTAATCTCTGCAGGGGCCAAATGCTTCTCCAATTGGGAATGCAGTAATAAAGAAATAAAAACTTGGATAGTGTATTACCTCCAAGATGATGGATAATTTTTTCCATTTAAAAAAAATACAAGCATTAAAAAAGCCGGCATAAGAAAATTTTCCAAGCGTACACCCGTGCAAGCGAGGTCATGTGAGCAGGTAGTGACGTCAGTGCGTAGCACCGCCCTGACTAGTTTCGTTACATGTAACGTTCTCAAAGGGCACGGGCGACGCACTGAATCGTCACTCTATATATACATGAGGCTTAACCAAGCCTCTCCTTGATCCTCATTTGATCTTTTCAGATACCATGATTCATTTATACAAGTTTCATAATCACACCTGATTCACTTAGACTAATTACTGATAGCAGCAAGGGTTTTTGTATCTTGAGATACACACCCCTGTGTTTTGTTTGCCATCACAGGGTTTTCATTCATTATATTTAGCGTGACTTTCTATCCTTTTATATTTTGTTTTTGCATGGTTTCACATGTTTTGTATGTGTTGCAGCTTGGCTTTTATTAGCTATTTTTCAATTTTTATTTTCTCATTACCACAGTATTCCCCTTACCACTTGCACCTAATCAGCATTACTATTTCTCTTTTCTCAAGTTTTTCATTATCACAGAAATGAGGCTCACGTTTTATGTTTGTTTCCATACTTGTTAACCTCCTTTTTTCATGCTAGAACCCTTTCTATCACATCTGAAAATGCAGACCACTAATTGTATGAGATGTTTCCACATACAAAAAGGTGTATATGATGCACTAATATGTACCTTTCACTGTGGACCAATGTATCTATGGTATGTCAATAATCATGTACTGTTTCTTTATTACAATAAAATATTTGCAGTTTTGTACAGAGCAGTACTAATCCTCCTCTTCTTGGGTCCCCCATAGACCTTAGAGTGACAATGCTGAGCAGTGTTGTCACTCTAGGCTGCTGTCCTGATTTAGGCTCCCCTTCTTCTCATTTTTATTATATAGCGAGGAACTGGTTTTGTAGTAAACAGAACAAAGATGGGAAAGTTCAAGACATTGTTTGAGATTTCAGTTTAATGCACAGGAATTTTTATTCCAATGGATTTCTGACAGGACCAATAATTTTTTTTTCTGTACTGCAAAACAAATAAAAAGCAGGCACCACATCTAGGGACTAGTAGGGCTAGATCCACAAAGAAATTACGCCGGCGTATCTATTGATACGCCGCGTAATTTCAAAATTCCAGCGTTGTATCTTTGTTCAGAATCCTCAAAACAAGATACGACAGCTTCTGGGTTAGATCCGACAGGTGTACGTCTTCGTACGCCTTCGGATCTAAGATGCAATACTTCGGCATCCGCTGGGTGGCATTTTCCGCGTCAGGTATGCAAATTAGCGATTTACGACGATCCATGAACGTACGCGCGGCCGTCGCATTTTCTAACGTCGTCTGTAGTCGGCTTTTTCCGGCGTATAGTTAAAGCTGGTATTTTACGGCGTATACATAGAATTGCCGTGTTAAGTATGGCCGTCGTTCCCGCGTCGAAATTTGAATTTTTTGGCGTAAGTCGTCCGTGAATAGGGATGGACGTAACTCACATCTAAGTTAAAAAAATGACGTCGTTGCGACGTCATTTCGTGCAAAACACGGCGGGAAATTTCTGGACGACGCATGCCCATTTCATTCGGCGCGGGGACGCGCTTAATTTAAATGAAACCCGCCCCCAAACCGCCCAATTTGAAATCCGCCGCCAGAAATACACTACGCCGCCGTAACTTACGGAGTGAAATCGCTGAGGATTCAAAAATGCGCCAGGTAAGGTACGGCGGCTTAGTGTATCTCTGATACGCTGCGCCGATCTACATGTATGTGGATCTGGCCCGTAGTATTTAATTTAAGTGTAACTAATTTTGCCATTAGTGCATGACAAAAAAAAAAGTAAAATCATATATGGTATAATTGGTCAGAGCTACTAGTTATGGACAATTGCAGGGACATTTTCCTTAACTTACGGAGCGAAATCGCTGAGGATTCGAAAATGCGCCAGGTAAGGTACGGCGGCGTAGTGTATCTCTGATACGCTGCGCCGATCTACATGTATGTGGATCTGGCCCGTAGTATTTAATTTAAGTGTAACTAATTTTGCCATTAGTGCATGACAAAAAATAAAGTAAAATCATATATGGTATAATTGGTCAGAGCTACTAGTTATGGACAATTGCAGGGACAGAAACTCTCAAATCAAATGGCCCATTCAGACATTCATGTTTTGGTGCATTGTGTTAATGTACGTTGTTGCGTTTTTGAATTGGAATGAGCTGCCAATGCATCAGAATGCACAAAAAACAGACAAACTTTTTTTTCCCCCCAGTCACAGATCATCACAAAGCACAGCATTTACTGTTGACCTTTTTAGTGGCCTTGAAAATGAATAGGTGTGAACAGGTCTTACAACTGGATTTATATAATTTACCTTTACTTTTGATGTCAATTGAAATCAGTAATTTGATATCAATTGAAATCAATAGAAATGCATCAAAACACATGCTAAGGCATCCACATGCATCATGGTGTACATTACTATGTTATGATGTGTCTTGACATTTAATTTTTTTAGAAGTACACTTTTAAGCATTTACATTCATTTTGTTGGATAAGTCATGGGGGGGAGGGGGCGGGGCATTGGTGTAAGTAGATTCTAGGTCTTGGGCCTGTCCTTGGAAATCAGTTGGGTGATAATAATCCTTCTGTTAGTCAGTTCCCAACTCCCACAAAGCTCCAAACGAGTTCCTTGCTTATATACAGTACAATGATATTTTTATGGATCTGTTTTATTTTAGTGTACTCATTATTGGAAATTTTTACTTAGGAAGATATTACGTTAAAGTACAACTAAAGGCAACACTTTTTATTTTTGATATTGGACAGAGTGAAGAGGGATTAAAACACCTTTCAGGTTTTATTGCTGCCTATGTCCATTAATATGGCCCACCATGAAAAAATAATGGGCAACTCTTGTCTAACATAACACATAGTTGGGAATGCTTGCAGTAGTTTTCAATCAGCTTTATTATTACAGCACTTTCCGGCAAATCAACAGTGCTACAGTTTGTTCAAGAATAATAATACCATTTCTGTACTGTTACTAATGCATAAAAAATGCCTTTACATTCTTTCAGGTTTTCAAAATGCCAGTTAGCATGAGGGAACAAGCAACGGTAATTATATACTTGAGTATGACTATTTTGCTTATAGTTCATCTAAATGACATTCATGCATTCTCTACTTTTTCATTTTTGCTAAAAAAGAACTTAATGCAAAGTCTTTATGGAAAAACTGGCAGCTGATTGCTTGGAATTGTATGTGATTATTCCGTGATTCTGAAATTAGCTCTGGGCTTCACTGCAGCGCTAAAATATACAGATAGTCTCCAAAAGTTATTCTATTTTAATGTTAGAAAAAAGCCCTCTCTTATTTCCTAATATGAGACGTAGAAAGTAGGAATTTTCTAATAAAGAAGAGAAAAATAAGAAGGAGTGAAAAGCGATTTATTTTTTAATTGGCACAATAAGTGTGAACTCATAATGCTAAGCATAGGGAGTCTTTATCAATTAATCAATAACAGGATTTTACCACTAAAAAGCCAAGTAGAAAAAAGGTGAAAAAATAATTATACCTTTCATGACCTACATTTTATAGCATTTAATGTTTATGACCTACATTCTGAAGCATTTAAATGGTCATTTTCTTCTGGGATGACAATAGTATTGTAAAATCAGGCACCTGAAAGCCTGTCTTTGGTATTGATCACTGATGGGGTGCTGGGTTTACTTCCCATTGCTGTATGATGATGGAAAGACTCTAGTGGAGCAGGGCTGATAGATACAAAACAATGCATTACCAGTGGAGTAAGGCCACGTACACACGATCAGTCCATTCGATTAGAGCGGTCCTTTGGACCGTTCTCATCGGTTAACCGATGAACCTGACTGATGGTCCGTCGCACCTACACACCAGCGGTTAAAAAACTGATCGTGTGAGAACGCGGTGATGTAAAACACATCGACGTGCTGAAAAAAACGAAGTTCAATGCTTCCAAGCATGCGTCGACTTGATTCTGAGCATGCGTGGATTTTTAACCGATGGTCGTGTGTACTAATGATCGGGTTTGACCTATTGGTTAGACATCCATCAGTTAAATTTTAAAGCAAGTTCTAAATTTTTTGACCGAAGGATAACTGACCGATGGGGTCCACACACGATCAGTTTGGACTGATGAAAAGGTCCTTCAGTCCGTTTTCATCGGTTTTGACCGATCGTGTGTACGCGGCCTTACACTGTTGTTAAAGTGGGTGCCTGAAATTATGATCAAGATTACAAGATTATATGGTCTGTATCTAACAGACATTAGTAAAACATTCTCAACATGAAGTAAAATGTGTTCCTTTTCTCCAACTGTGCTAGCCAAGAATATGGTCATTGGAAACTGAAATGAGTTCTAGTTGTCGGATGGTAGTTGTTTGCAACAGCAAAGCAAAGGTGGCTACACTGACAGAGGACAGTATGCCTATCAGGTCTGGTTTCATAAGGAGAGGACATGATTTCTGAGATCAGGAGTGAAGTCAATGGGTGAGAGCATGGTTCTAGCTGCAGAGAAATAGGACTGAGCCTCAGAAATCACTGTTAAAAGTGCACTCTGAGAAAAAGCCTGCTGGTACTGGCTAGATGTGCAGTCTGGAAACTCCCCCAGTGCTGTGAGAAATGGTCTGGGATCTGAAGATAAGGCTAGTCATATATACATATGTAGCACCCTGCTACTTTCATAGCTGGTGCAGCCTTAAATTTAGAGGGTGATCACAGATTTAGTTGCCTCTGACCGTGTTATTTTTGCCAAATTTGGGCCTCTGTTCCAGCCATGGTTGTACTGTGAGTGACCACTATTGCTGCCGGGGACAGGGCCGTCTAAATAGGATCATGGGCCCCTGGGCAAAGTAATGCTCTGGGGCCCCTACAATGATGACAGTGCAGGTAAACAGACATCAAGTAGGTAGGAGGCAGACTTCCTCCCCTGTGTATCTATCACTCTCAGTGCCATCATGGGGCCCCCAATTTTGGGGCAGCGTGGGCTCAAGGACCAGCTACTTTGGGGAAAGTGAAGGGGCCCCCATGAAGCTGGGGCCCCTGGGCAGTGCCCAGTTGTGCCCTCCTATTAAGACAGCCCTGGCCGGAGGTGCCTGTACCACCCCAGGCTAAGGGTGGCAGCAGTCAAGTCGGGGTGTATTGGGTGTTTTTTCCTCAGCAGCCAATCAGTGGGAGTTGATTGCCTCGCTGTGCATGCTGGGGGAGACTACTTAAGGGACATACATCATTAGTTTGCGGTGGTCGATCGCTGGTCTGTTGTCCCACCTCATGGCCAGGGGTGCATGTTCAAGTGTTCCTGGCCCTGGGACCATGTTGGTCCGGGGTCGTGATCTACCATGTAGGCCTGGTAGTCAGACTGGGTGTACAGTTGCAGAGTGGTCCTGTGCTGTCCGTCCTGAGGGAGGAAGCCGCCCGATGAAGAACCTGTCTGGGGGAGTACCGAGCACGAGGCTGGTATCTCAGGAGAGGCCCTGAACTTCATCAAAGGATGCACTATTACTGAAAGGCTGAATGATGGTCGCCTGTCAGTTCTGAATTCACCAAAGTTTGTTCAAGAAAGATCCGGGTGCTTAATCCTGCGCTGAGAAGGGTTCGAATACATCTCCACCTTTGGGAAGGTCTGTGACAGAGACTTTGCTAAAGTTTCTGTGTGACACTCTGACTGCTAGGCTGGTGAGAGAGGCCTATCCAGGTGCACAACACCCGCTCTGGCTAGAGTGGTGACAAAAGTTTTATCACTGGAAGCAGGATTGTTTCCGAACAAAGTTATACACCTGAACCTACTACTTGCTATCCTTTCAACCTATTCAACTACTACTACTTTTATCATTTTACCCTGTTGGGTAATGAAGCACAGAAAAAGACACCTAAAGTGTGGACATTGCAGTTATTCTCAGCTTTTATTGTATACCCTAGACGGCAAAGGAATAGAGGTAACATGCCACCCAAAACAATCCAGTAGCTCCTTCGGGGGTAGTGCTACACATAGATTGCTCTTTACAAGAGAAAATCAAAATAATTATTCATCCATGCTAACCAGCATGGATAGAAGAAGCTCCACTGCCAGCTATTGCATTCAGGAAGCCACAGTTGCCTGAATATATAAACAGTGGCTCCATCTAACATGATGTAATCCATGTTAAGCTAATAATTTTCCAGGGCCCCATGGTTTAAAATGTAATCCATGTATAGCTGACTTAACTGTTTAATGTTACAAAAAATACATTTAACGGTTAAACTGGCCATACTGGTCATTTGGCTATCCAGACCAACGTTCCAAAAATGGGTCTGAACATGCATGATACTCTGCCCAACCAATACAATGTATGTTGACCAAGAGGATGATTGTTACATGGGCAGTTGGAGAGTGTACAAAGCACACACTGCAGACCAAACATGGTTTTTATTGCCTTTAACGTCCTATTATTTTGTGTAGGAAGGAAGGAAGTATAAATCAGTTTTTGTGTCATGTACCTTGACACAAACCTTGCTTGGAATTTAGTGGGGATTAATGAAGTAAAGAGACATGAGATGTAATAAGTTTATATGGACTTGCAATGCAAAGTACATCCAGCAACTGAGGTTTGCAAATTCTATTTTGCCTATGCTGAGTATGCCCTCCAATGAGCAATGGTAATCTTTTAGTTAGAAGGACCCAAACATTGCTTGCAGTATTTAGGTTACTGAAGGAACAGAGGGCGACACTCGTATAGAGGTGAGGAGCCGAGCCCATGATTTCATGCAGCCACCGTGGGAAAATGTCAGTGGAGAGCAAACGGACGTGAGAAATAATCCTGTGTATATGCAAATTTTGAAAGGAACTTTTGTAAGTCTTTTTCCGTATTGGGGCTATTTTAACTACTTAAGACCCGGACCATTATTCAGGTAAAGGACCTGGTCAGTTTTTGCGATTCGGCAATGCGTCGCTTTAACTGATAATTGCGCGGTTGTGCGATGTGACTCCCTAACAGAATTGGTGTCCTTTTTTCCCCCAAATAGAGCTTTCTTTTGGTGGTATTTGATCACCTGTGCGGTTTTTATTTTTTGCGCTATAGACAAAAATAGAGCAAAAATTTTGAAAAAAACAATATTTTTTACTTTTTGCTATAATAAATATCCCCAAAAAAGATATAAAAAAACATTATTTTTTTCTCAGTTTAGGCCGATACGTATTCTTCTACCTATTTTTGGTAAAAAAAATCGCAAAAAGCATTTATCGATTGGTTTGCGCAAAATTTATAGTGTTTACAAAATAGGGGATAGTTTTATGGCATTTTTATTAATATTTTTTTTTTACTACTAATGGCGGCGATCTGCGATTTTTTTTGTGACTGCGACATTATGGCGGACACATCGGACAATTTTGACACATTTTTGGGACCATTGTCATTTTCACAGCGAAAAGTGCTATAAAAATGCACTGATTACTGTGAAAATGACAATTGCAGTTTGGGACCTCATTATGTGTGACCTCATTTGTGTTTCTAACTGTAGGGGGGCGGGGCTGGAAATGTCACGTCAGTGATCGTCGTTCCCTATATCAGGGAACAGACGATCACTGAGATTGCCACAGTGAAGAACGGGGAAGGTGTGTTTACACACACCTCACCCAATTCTTCAACTTCTCTGACCGATCGCGGGACACCGGTGGCGATCGGGCCCACAGGTCCCACGGGCACGGTCATGGAGCTTCGGACCGGGTTGCGTGCCGGCGGCGTGACCCACGGATGGGCTCTTAAAGGCGACGTACCTGTACGTGCCTGTGCCCAGCCGTAACATTCTGCTGATGTATATCGGCGTTAGGCGGTCCTTAAGTGGTTAATAAATAAGCATACAGAGAGCCACGTATCAGATAAATAGCAGAGCGGAGTCCCTGGAGTGAAGGAAGGAGAGTATAGAAGGAATCTTTACATCAGAGGTCTTCAAACTATTGCCCTCCCTCCAGCCTTTAAATAACTCAATTTTGAGGTGTGCGGGCATTGCAGCTAGTGATGGTGTGCACAATTAAAGGGTGGTCTGTTGGAGAACAGTGAAGCACAGCAGTGTTTTTGGATATAAGGACTGGAGTTCACAACAATCAAGATTTATATATGCATATATGAGCTCTACACATTAGATAATCGTTTGAGCACATATTTATGAGCCCACATAAGACTGGTCAATAATATAGGCAATTTGCACATTTAATTGAGGCAGTGCTGCATTATTAGAATACGTATTTAGGTTAGCACTGACATAAAAGCATGCACATAGGTTGGACTTGATGAACTTGTGGTTTTTTTTTCAACCTCACCTACAGTACTATGGGCCAGATTCACATAGACTAGCGGCGGCGTAACGTATCGTAGATACGTTACACAGCCGTAAGTTTTCATCGCAAGTGCCTGATTCACAAAGCACTTGCAATGAAAACCTACGCTGGCGGCCTCCGGCGTAAGCCCGCGTAATTCAAATGGGCGTGTGCCTTTTAAATTAGGCGCGCTCCCGCGCCGGACCTACTGCGCATGCTCCGTTTAGAAATTCCCGCCGTGCTTTGCGCGAAGTGACGTCATTTTTTCGAACGACGTGCGTAGCGTACTTTCGTATTCCCGGACTTTTTACGCAAGACAAAAAATGTTTTTACATTTCGACGCGGGAACGACGGCCATACTTTAAACAGCACATACGTGTGCTGTCTAAAGTTAGGGCAGGTCAAACGATACCTAAAATTGCGACGGGAAACTATACTAGCGACGACGTACCGAATGCGAAAATCCGTTGTGGATCGCCGTAACTGCTAATTTGCATACCCGACGCAGGAATACGATGCAAACTCCCCCCAGCGGCGGCCACGGTACTGCATCCTAAGATCCGACAGTGTAAAACAATTACACCTGTCGGATCTTAGGAATATCTATGCGTAACTGATTCTATGAATCAGTCGCATAGATACTCTGAGGCCCCGTACACACGACCAAACATGTATGCTGAAACTGGTCCGCGGACCAGTTTCAGCATATATGTTTGGTCGTGTGTAGGCGCGAGCGGGCCGAATTCCAGCAAACATTTGCCCGCCGGGCCTTTTCCCAGCAGACAAATATTCCTGGACGTGTTTTAAAACTGTCCGCTGGAATCCTGCCCGCTCGGACATGTACGGTCGTCAGTACAGACCTACCGTACATGTCCGAGCACCCGCCGTCCCTCGCATGCGTCGAATGACTTCGACGCATGCGTGGAAGCCTTTAAATGGCAGGCCCGCCCACGTCGCTGCGTCATCGCCGCGTCATCGCCGCGTCGACGACGCGGGCACGCCCCGCGTATTGTTTACGCGCGGACTTCTGTACGATGGTTAGTACAGCCATCGTACAGAAGCCCTCTGGCAGACATATACGGTGAAAACGGTCCGACGGACCGGTTTCATTGTACATGTTTGCTCGTTAGTACCTGGCCTTAGAGATACGACGGAGTATCTGAGATGCTCCGTCGTATCTCCGCTGTGAATCTGGCCCTATATAACTATGTAACTAGTGATGAGCAATCTGCAGAGTCTTGATTTACCAAGAGTTTGGCTGGTCAATAAAAAAACATGAATTCAAACTCTGTTGACGTTAAAGGGTACCTGCACATGATACTGGTGTTTGAACATCAGTATTTCTGGCCAAAATGTCTTGTGCATATTCTCATGTATGTATGTATGCCTGTAAAAACATTCTAGTTTGAAGAATGCAATTCTTATCTCTTGAGAGTTGTATGTTAGCTACCTGCTGTTTCCAGGTTTCTTTTTTTTTTCTTTTTTTTCGGATATGGAAACCGTAGATGATTTGATTGATGCAACTATCCTGTTGTTCCAGTTGAGGAACAAAAGACAGCAGAGGCATTTGGAAAAGAATAGGAGACCCAGTTGTCACTATTGGGCACATCCTTTGATGTCACAACATCTGATATGTATAAAAGAACCTGAACAGTTGGACTTTGGACTGGTACCAAAGAGGTATGCCTACATGAATTGTATAAAAAGTATAATTAATTCAAACCATTAAAAATGAATAAAAACATGTATGTACAATATACTGTGCTAGGGCTAAATTTGTACTACATCAGACAGTGCAACAAATAAGTCGCACTGTCACATAACATCTGACATAGAGATTCGGAGACCTTTGCACCCTTCCATAGAAGTTCCTCAACTTCACAAAAATTTCCATCGCCACATATGATGCACTGTTGGAGATTCTGAGGCTTATGCCGCGTACACACCATCACTTTATGTGATGAAAAAAAATTACGTTTTTAAAAACGTCACTTTAATTGACTGTGTGTGGGGGAAAACGTTGTTTTATGTCTTGTAAAAAACAACCAAAAAAAATTGAAGCATGCTTCAATTTTATGTGTCGTTTTTCAAAAGTGCACTTTTTACTTCACAGAAATTGACCGTGTGTAGCAAAAAACGTCGTTTTCTAAGACGTTTTTTCATCCACGCATGCCCAGAAGCTACTTATGAAGCAAGCTTCAATGGTAAAACGTGGTGGAACGTAACCTCACTTTGCAAGAACATTGTGAGAAAAACGATGGTGTGTAGGCAACTTCGTCTTTGAAAATTGAAGTTTCAAAAACGTCATTTTTTACTTCACAGAAAGTGTCGTTTTTTTTCATCACATAAAGTGATGGTGTGTATGCGGCATAAGACTAACGTGAAAGAATGCAAACATAAGGAGCAGTGTGGAGTAGTTTTACAAATTGAAAGCCATTTTGCTACAATGAGAAGGTGAAATGCAGTGAATATACAAATATACAGTATAATGCTTAAAATAAAAGGACAGCTTATTCAGTAAATAAACTAAACTTGCTTTTTAAATGTTATTTTGTATTACAAATGGAAAAACAAGGACTGTATATGTTAAGAACATTTGAACCATACATGAGAACATGTAGCCATCCCCTTTCCCTTATAATAATAATAATTTAAAGGTTTCCTGCCAATATGTATTTTTAGTTATTGACAATGCTGATCTAGAAGCATATGTTGGTCTTGCAAGAGCTTGACAAATTTTCTCATGATTTTCAGGTGTTGTTTTATCTACAGTATAAATGAAGGGATCATGTATTTATGGGAGGCAGTGGTTTGCAAGACTTCCTAACTTGAAAATGCTGCTGGAAAAGAAACACAGAAGCAGCAGAAAGAGTGTTTCTGGAATGAGAACTCTGTAGGAAAAAGCGACTCGCACTTTCATTAGGGTCTTTGTCATTTGATTCCATAAAGTATGTTAAATGGCATTAGAGTTGGTTCACACTGGGGCGACCTGGGATCCTACTTCAAGTCGCCCCAAGTTGCCCCAAGTTGCGCGGTCGAGAAAATGAGCCGCGCTAATGTACACTACTGAAGTCGCTCCGACTTCAGAAAAGGTTCCTGTACTACTTCAATCCAAATTCTAGGCAACTTGTACCCATTGATTTCAATGGAAGTCGTCTCAGAAGTCGGATCACTGTCTTAACTGAAGCAACAATACAGGAAGATAACATACATTTCTCAGGCAAACCCCTCCCTCCCACAGAGCTGATTGTTGTTTGATTGGCCACTGGAAAGCCTCCTGTCCTGGAGGCGACTTGAATTTGCCTTGTAAGTTGCCTGATGATTCATACTCAAGTTGTGTCCAAGTTGCCTCCCAAAGTCGTGCTAGAAATCGTGTTGCCCCTGTGTGAATGAGCTCTTAGGGCATCTCTGGTATGCAAGGATGTGTTTTGTCATCCTTGTAGCATTTTGAAAATATGTTTTCTTCTCACAATATTTTCTAATTGCAACGTTGCTCTTAGGAGAAATTACACCGTGGAAATATTTCCAAATGCTAAATGTTGGTCTCACCATTTTACTGAGAGGAGGAAAAGACAAAACAATTTACTGGCCAGAATATAGGTAAACCTTATTCTATGATGGTGGAGAACATTAATAGGAATCATTTAAAGTTTAACCTCTTCCCCACCGAGCCATAGTAAAATTACGTTGGTGGGGACCTCTCATCCTTCAGACTGGACGTCATATGATGTCCTGGCTTTTCCGGCCGCTAGGTCCCGAGCAATGCGCCCCTGCCGCGGGGGCGCATTGCTCGAGACCCGGGGCGCGTGCCCGGCGGCCGCGATGTCCGCCGGGCACCTGCGATTACCCGCAATCACAGCAGGACCATGGATCTGTGTGTGTAAACACACAGATCCATGTCCTGTCAGCGGTGAGGAGACTGATGTGTGTTCCCAGTACAGAGGAACACACATCGATCTCCTCCCCTTGTGAGTCCCCTCCCCCTAACAGTTAGACCATACTTTAGGGAACATACAGTATTTAACCCCTTCAGCGCCCCCTAGCGTTAACCCCTTCTCTGCCAGTCACATTTACACAGTAATCAGTGCAGTTTTATAGCACTAATCACTGTGTAAATGTGAATGGTTTCAAAAATGTGTCCGATGTGTCCGCCGTAATGTCGCGGTCACAATAAAAAAAAAAAATCGCAGATCGCCGCCATTACTAGTAAAAAAAAAAAAATGCCATAATTCTATTTCCTATTTTGTAGACGCTAGAACTTTTGCGCAAACCGATCAAATACGCTTATTGCATTTTTTTTTTTACCAAAAATATGTAGAAGAATACGCATTGGTCTAAATTGAGGATTTTTTTTTTTTTTTTTTTAAATATGATATTTTTTAAATCAAAAAGTAAAAGATATTGGCCCAGATTCTCAAAGGAGATACGACGGCGTATCTCCAGATACGCCGTCGTATCTCTGAGTCTGAGCCGTCGTATCTATGCGCCTGATTCTTAGAATCAGTTACGCATAGATTTGTATTAGATCCGACCGGCGTAAGTCTCTTACGCCGTCGGATCTTAACTGCATATTTACGCTGGCCGCTAGGGGCGTGTATGCTGATTTACGCCTAGAAATATGTAAATCAGCTAGATACGCAAATTCACGAACGTACGCCCGGCCGACGCAGTACAGATACGCCATTTACGTTAGGCTTTTCCCGGCGTAAAGTTACCCCTGCTATATGAGGCGTACCAATGTTAAGTATGGACGTCGTTCCCGTGTCGAATTTAGAAAATTTTACGTCGTTTGCGTCATTTACGTTCACATTGAAAGCATTGTCTTCTTGTGGGTTAATTTGGAGCATGCGCACTGGGATACTTTCACGGACGGCGCATGCGCCTTTCGTAAAAAGCGTCATTTACGTGGGGTCACATAAAATTTACATAACACACGCCCACATCTACCACATTTGAATTAGGCGGGCTTACGCCAGCCTATTTACGCTACGCCGACACAACTTTCGTTTGAGAATACAGCACTTGCCTGTAAAAGTTGCGAAGGCGTAACGTAAATAGGATACGTTACGCCCGCACAAAGATACACGATTCTACGTGAATCCGGGCCATTGTGTTTTTTTTTTCAAAATTGTCGCTCTTCTTTTGTTTATAGCGCAAAAAATAAAAACCGCAGAGGTGATCAAATACCACCAAAAGAAAGCTCTATTTGTGGGAAAAAAAGGGTGTAAATTTTGTTTGGGAGCCACATAAAACGACCGCGCAATTGTCATTCAAAGTGCGAAAGCGCTGAAAACTAAAAATTGGTCTGGGCAGGAAGGGGGTGAAATTGCCCTGTATGGAAGGGGTTAAACAAGATAAACTAATTTGTCAGGCAAATGTACCCTTTTACCTGTCAGTTAAGGTCTAAGAGGAAAAAAAATTCCCCCAATTTTTTTCCAGGCTTTCCAATCTCTAGTCATGTCAAAACTTACAAAGGTGCTTTGGGAAAAGGGGGCTGATGAATTCTGGCAGAAAACTCAATTTCTAAACTGTATTGGTTCCATGGATGGCAAGCACAAATGTGTGAAAATGCCTGTGAACTCTAGATCAAAATATTTCATATATAAAAAAAGAACATTTTTCCATTGCACTTCTTGGTGTAGTGGACACAAAATTAAGTTTTCTTTCAATTAATGTCATGACCTAGGGGAGTGCTAGAAATTTTAGGGATATTCAGAAAATCCACAATGGGACAAAGGTTGCACGATGAACACTTGTGGATCCCCTCCAGGAAGCAGTGCCTAGAATGACAGACCCAAGCTTGTCTTTTGTTATTGTTGCTGATGAGGCCTTTGGACCTTTATAAAATGTAATATGTCCCTATGATGGGCATGAATTAAGCCATACTCACAAGATATACAATTATCAGCTGAGCAGTGCCTATGAGGATGGTGAAGATGCTCAAGTGTGCTTTTGGTGTTTGCTCCACAAAGTGACATGTTCTCAGGTCTGCAATGCAATTGGATGTGAAGAATGTGTGCTCCAAACTTTTGTGACTGAAAGAGAAAAAGTATCAACAGACACTGCGCTCTTTCCAATCAAGGTGTACAATTAATGGGCTTAAGGCATAAGAAATGCATTTACAAACTTTATTGTGTCAGAACAAGAACAACTTTCTTGGCATAATGAGCACATCTAAACTTCTCTTTGTCAATAAAAAAAACTTTTTTTTAAATGTTTATTATTATATTATTTTTGTGTGCTATTTTTATTTAAAAATGAAGGAATGTTCATTGGACCATTGGACGATGTTTACTTCTTCTAGGGAATACCAAACTATTTTTGGACAGTAGAGAATAGGACACTGGACCTAGCTCCTTTCCTCTTCTTTCCTGACAGCTTGGATAATTTTCACTGGGAAAAAAAGGAAATCTATTTTATTCAGGGAACAGTGTTGCATGATAGTTAAATTGTCAGTTAAAATTACGCAGAGCTGTATTTTTCTTAGTTGCATCCTACAGCAAAGACCATGGTCCGCAGAGAGCTTCCAAAGCATCAGAAAGATCTCATTGTTAAAAGGTATCAATCATTCAGTAGGGATGAGCCGAAAACCCCCATCCCCCCGCCCCCTTTTGGTTCGCACCAGAACCTGCAAAAAGACCAAAAGTTTGTGTGAACTTTAGAACCCCGTTAAAGTCTATGGGACTCGAACGTTTGAAATCTAAAGTGCTAATTTTAAAGGCTAATATGCAAGTTATTGTCCTAAAAAGTGTTTGGGGACCTGTATCAATGCAAAAAAAAAGTTTTAAAAGTGGACCTTTTTTCGGGAGCAGTGATTTTAATAATGCTTAAAGTGAAACAATAAAAGTGAAATATTCCTTTAAATTTTGTACCTAAGGGGAGTGTATAGTATGCCTGTGAAGTAGTGCTTGTTTCCCGTGCTTAGAACTGTCCCTGCACAAAGTGTAATTTCTGAAGTAATGGCTTCACCTGAAAAAAAATTAAGTTTTGGAATGGCCCAGCCAGAGCCCAGGACTGAATCCAATTGAAAGAGGGCTGTGCACAGGAGATGACCTCGCAACCTGACAGATTTGGAGTGTTTTTGCAAAGAAGAGTGGGAAAATATTGCCAAGTCAAGATGTGCCATACCCAAAAAGACTCTGGGCCAGATTCACAGAAGAGATACGACGGCGTATCTCCTGATACACCGTCGTATCTCTGAGAGTATCTATGTGGCTGATTCATAGAATCAGTTACGCATAGATAGCCCTAAGATCCGACAGGTGTAATTGACTTACACCGGCGGCTCTTAGGCTGCAATACTTCAGCCGCCGCTGGGTGGAGTTTGCGTCGTTTTCCAGCGTCGGGTATGCAAATTCGCTTTTACGGCGATCCACGAAGCTACTCGCATGCGTTACGTCGTTTTTTCCCGTCGCAAAGTTAAGCAATCTTTTTCATGTCTTAACTTTACACAAGCCATGTTAAAGTATGGCCGTCGTTCCCGTGTTAAATTTTATTTAAATTTTTTTCGGCGTAAGTACGTTACGCACGTCGCCATTCACAAACACGTCGGGGCGCCGTAATTTCACACAAGGCACGTCGGGAAATTTACTAACGGAGCATGCGCAGAACGTTCGGCGCGGGAGCGCGCCTAATTTAAATGGTACACGTCCCATTTGAATTAGGCGGGTTTGCGCCGGACGTCTTTACGTTACTCCGCCGCAAGTTTATACTCAAGTGCTTTGTGGATCAAGCACTTACGAGAAAAACTTGTGGCGGTGTAACGTAAAGACGATACGTTACGCCGCCGCATTTTTACCTGAATCTGGCCCTGAGTGCTTTAATAAAATCAAAAGGTACTTCAACAAAGTATTAGTTTAAGGATTTTACACTTATGCAACCATATTATTATTACATTTTTGTTTTTACTTCCCTATACCTAAAAGATTTCAGTTTGTTGTTCAACTGAGTTTATAGGTCACATTAAAGGTGGAAAAAGTTCTGAAATGATTTATCGTCACATTTTCTTTATATGCCAGAAACCTGACATTTTAACAGGGGTGTGTAGACTTTTTATTATCCACTGTACAGGGAGTGCAGAATTATTAGGCAAATGAGTATTTTGACCACATCATCCTCTTTATGCATGTTGTCTTACTCCAAGCTGTATAGGCTCGAAAGCCTACTACCAATTAAGCATATTAGGTGATGTGCATCTCTGTAATGAGAAGGTGTGTGGTCTAATGACATCAACACCCTATATCACGTGTGCATAATTATTAGTCAACTTCCTTTCCTTTTGCAAAATGGGTCAAAAGAAGGACTTGACAGGCTCAGAAAAGTCAAAAATAGTGAGATATCTTGCAGAGGAATGCAGCACTCTTAAAATTGCAAAGCTTCTGAAGCGTGATCATCGAACAATCAAGCGTTTCATTCAAAATAGTCAACAGGGTCGCAAGAAGCGTGTGGAAAAACCAAGGCGCAAAATAACTGCCCATGAACTGAGAAAAGTCAAGCGTGCAGCTGCCAAGATGCCACTTGCCACCAGTTTGGCCATATTTCAGAGCTGCAACATCACTGGAGTGCCCAAAAGCACAAGGTGTGCAATACTCAGAGACATGGCCAAGGTAAGAAAGGCTGAAAGACGACCACCACTGAACAAGACACACAAGCTGAAACGTCAAGACTGGGCCAAGAAATATCTCAAGACTGATTTTTCTAAGGTTTAATGGACTGATGAAATGAGAGTGAGTCTTGATGGGCCAGATGGATGGGCCCGTGGCTGGATTGGTAAAGGGCAGAGAGCTCCAGTCCGACTCAGACGCCAGCAAGGTGGAGGTGGAGTACTGGTTTGGGCTGGTATCATCAAAGATGAGCTTGTGGGGCCTTTTCGGGTTGAGGATGGAGTCAAGCTCAACTCCCAGTCCTACTGCCAGTTTCTGGAAGACACCTTCTTCAAGCAGTGGTACAGGAAGAAGTCTGCATCCTTCAAGAAAAACATGATTTTCATGCAGGACAATGCTCCATCACACACGTCCAAGTACTCCACAGCGTGGCTGGCAAGAAAGGGTATAAAAGAAGAAAAACTAATGACATGGCCTCCTTGTTCACCTGATCTGAACCCCATTGAGAACCTGTGGTCCATCATCAAATGTGAGATTTACAAGGAGGGAAAACAGTACACCTCTCTGAACAGTGTCTGGGAGGCTGTGGTTGCTGCTGCACGAAATGTTGATGGTGAACAGATCAAAACACTGACAGAATCCATGGATGGCAGGCTTTTAAATGTCCTTGCAAAGAAAGGTGGCTATATTGGTCACTGATTTGTTTTTGTTTTGTTTTTGAATGTCAGAAATGTATATTTGTGAATGTTGAGATGTTATATTGGTTTCACTGGTAAAAATAAATAATTGAAATGGGTATATATTTTTTTTTTGTTAAGTTGCCTAATAATTATGCACAGTAATAGTCACCTGCACACACAGATATCCCCCTAAAATAGCTAAAACTAAAAACAAACTAAAAACTACTTCCAAAAATATTCAGCTTTGATATTAATGAGTTTTTTGGGTTCATTGAGAACATGGTTGTTGTTCAATAATAAAATTAATCCTCAAAAATACAACTTGCCTAATAATTCTGCACTCCCTGTATATGGCTATGCAACTTTGTGGGAAATAACAGGGGCTTAGTTAATACATTATGTTTGGCCTGTCACAGCTATGCCAGCATATAGGATAAGATATACAGTATAGGGTTCTAGTAGACTAGAGAATGCTAGGACCCTAATTATCCATCTGGGGTCCTGTATATTTTACTTTTAGTTTAATCAAGATCATTTGTATTATATAAACTACAGGGAGTGCAGAATTATTAGGCAAATGAGTATTTTGACCACATCATCCTCTTTATGCATGTTGTCTTACAAGCTGTATAGGCTCGAAAGCCTACTACCAATTAGGCATATTAGGTAATGTACATCTCTGTAATGAGAAGGTGTGTGGTCTAATGACATCAACACTCTATATCAGGTGTGCATAATTATTAGTCAACTTCCTTTCCTTTTGCAAAATGGGTCAAGAGAAGGACTTGACAGGCTCTGAAAAGTCAAAAATAGTGAGATATCTTGCAGAGGGATTCAGCACTCTTAAAATTGCAAAGCTTCTGAAGCGTGATCATCGAACAATCAAGCGTTTCATTCAAAATAGTCAACAGGGTCGCAAGAAGCGTGTGGAAAAACCAAGGCGCAAAATAACTGCCCATGAACTGAGAAAAGTCAAGCGTGCAGCTGCCAAGATGCCACTTGCCACCAGTTTGGCTATATTTCAGAGCTGCAACATCACTGGAGTGCCCAAAAGCACAAGGTGTGCAATACTCAGAGACATGGCCAAGGTAAGAAAGGCTGAAAAACGACGACCACTGAACAAGACACACAAGCTGAAACGTCAAGACTGGGCCTAGAAATATCTCAAGAATGATTTTTCTAAGGTTTTATGGACTGCTGAAATGAGAGTGAGTCTTGATCGGCCAGATGGATGGGCCCGTGGCTGGATTGGTAAAGGGCAGAGAGCTCCAGTCCGACTCAGACACCAGCAAGGTGGAGGTGGAGTACTGGTTTGGGCTGGTATCATCAAAGATGAGCTTGTGGGGCCTTTTCGGGTTGAGGATGGAGTCAAGCTCAACTCCCAGTCCTACTGCCAGTTTCTGGAAGACACCTTCTTCAAGCAGTGGTACAGGAAGAAGTCTGCATCCTTCAAGAAAAACATGATTTTCGTGCAGGACAATGCTCCATCACACGCGTCCAAGTACTCCACAGCGTGGCTGGCAAGAAAGGGTATAAAAGAAGAAAAACTAATGACATGGCCTCCTTGTTCACCTGATCTGAACCCCATTGAGAACCTGTGATCCATCATCAAATGTGAGATTTACAAGGAGGGAAAACAGTACACCTCTCTGAACAGTGTCTGGGAGGCTGCGGTTGCTGCTGCATGGAATGTTGATGGTGAACAGATCAAAACACTGACAGAATCCATGGATGGCAGGCTTTTGAGTGTCCATGCAAAGAAAGGTGGCTATATTGGTCACTTATTTGTTTTTGTTTTGTTTTTGAATGTCAGAAATGTATATTTGTGAATGTTCAGATGTTATATTGGTTTCACTGGTAAGAATAATTAATTGAAATGGGTATATATATTTTTTTTTTGTTAAGTTGGCTAATAATTATGCACAGTAATAGTAGTCACCTGCACACACAGATATCACCCTAAAATAGCTAAAACTAAAAAAAAAAAAAAAACTACTTAAAAAAATATTCAGCTTTGATATTAATGAGTTTTTTGGGTTCATTGAGAACATGGTTGTTGTTCAATAATAAAATGAATCCTCAAAAATACAACTTGCCTAATAATTCTGCACTACCTGTAGTAATGGTAATAAATATTTATACATCTTATTTTTTCACTGGTAAGTGCATAGTGAGCAAATCAGTTTTTTTTAACTATTTTCAAACTAGTGATATGTTCAGCTTTAAAGCCTTTCATTCTTACTTTAATATCTGACAAACTAAAGTATTACTGTGTAAATCCCCAAGCCATGCATTTTAATTTGTGCCATTCCAAATCCATGTTGTATGTTAAAGTGATTACTTTTAGCATTTGAGTTCCCACTAGCTAAAATACTACCTGGAGCTCAAATTATACCTTGGCACTGCCAACCACAAAAAATGTCCACCCATGTCAGTCTTTCAAACCTGACAACTCAACGAAACATAATTGAATGTTTGCTTTCTTGAACATATGACTGCCCCAGCTTAGCTCTTCTTCAACTAAATGTTAGTAAATCAATTACATTATTTTAAATACTGTAAAGCAGATCAATCACTTTTTGGTGGCTGTGGTTAAGATCTGTCTCTAAAGCTGAACTCTGGGCAAAAAGCTTAATACACATAATAAATACATATATGGGAGCTGCTTTAACACAGTGGTCATTAACCCTGTCCTCAGGGCCCACTAACAGGCCAGATTTTATGTATTACCTTGGCGAGATGCAGACAAGAATACTGCAATTACTGAGCAGAAAATTATATCACCTGTGATGTTTTTCTGTTATCTTGCAAACCTGGCCTGTTAGTGGGCCCTGAGGACAGGGTTGATGACCACTGCTTTAACAGACAAAAATGTGTGTTTCTGTTCATCCGTTTCTGACATTTACACAGCTGTGCCATACAACACAGTCCTGTCTGGCAGAATGGGAGATGTGATTTTTCTGTGTTGCAGTTTACCATCACCTTTATCCTCAGCTACTTTAGCAAGGCAGTGGTCACCTTTGAGGTGTGTTTGGGGTCGTTTTCATGTTGGAATCCTGCCCTGCAGCCCAGTCTCCGAAGGAAGGCGATCATACTCTGCTTCAGTATGTCACAGTACATGTTGGCATTCATGGTTCCCTCAATGAACTGTAGATCCCCAGTGCAAGAAGCACTCATGCAGCCCCAGACCATGACACTCCCACCACCATGCTTGACTGTAGGCAAAACAAACTTGTCTTTGTACTCCTCACCTGGTTGCCGACACACACGCTTGACACCATCTGAAACAAATACGTTTTTCTTGGTCTCATCAGACCACAGGACATGGTTCCAGTATTCCATGTCCTTGTGTTCAGCAAACTGTTTGCAGGGTTTCATGGGGATCATCTTTAGAAGAGGCTTCCTTCTGGGACAACAGCCATGCAGACCAATTTGATGCAGGGTGCGGCGTATGGTCTAAGCACTGACAGGCTGACCCCTACCCCTTCAACCTCTGCAGCAATTCTGGCAGCACTCATACATTTATCTTCCAAAGACAACCTCTGGATACGATGCTGAGCACGTGCACTCAACCCCTTTGGTCGACCATGGCAAGGCCTGTTCTGATTGGAACCTGTCCTGTTAAACCGCTGTATGGTCTTGGACACCATGCTGCAGCTCAGTGTCAGGGTCTTGGGAATCTTCTTATAGCCTAGATCATCTTTATGTAGAGCAACAATTCTTTTTTTTAGATCCTCAGAGTGTTCTTTGCCATGAGGTGCCATGTTGAACTTCCAGTGACCAGTATGATAGAGTGAGAGCGATAACACCAAATTTAACACACCTGCTCCCCATTCTCACCTGAGACCTTGTAAGACTAATAAGTCACATGACACCAGGGAGGGAAAATGGATAATTGGGCCCAATTTGGACATTTTCACTTAAGGGTGTACTTACTTTTGTTGCCAGCTGTTTAGACATTAATGGCTGTGTCTTGAGTTATTTTGAGGGGACAGCAAATTTACACTGTTATACAAGTTGTACACTCACTACTTTAGATTGTAGCAAAGTGTAATTTCTTCAGTGTTGTCACATAAAAAGATATAATAAAATATTTACAAAAATGTGAAGGGTGTACTCTCTTTTGTGAGATTTTGTGTGTGTATATAAATATGTGTATATATATATATATATATATATATATATATATATATATATATATATATATATATATATATATATATATATATATGTACTGTAGCACACAATAACGCTTTGTGCTGACAAAAAATTAGGTTTTGGTAAAACCCCCTTTGTATTTTTGGAACACATGTTTACCAATTAACAGTAACAATTATAGTTATTATAGTCTAACTAACAAACATGATATATGATATTTTTAGATGGATCAGTGTTCTTAATAAACTGTACAATGTATTTATTTTTTTCAATCACTTTATTAATTTTCTTTAAAGCTATACAAGTACGTGTAGCGCTACTCCCTCAGGAGCCGCTAGTTGTTTTTGGGATCCGCATATTAAGTTACCTCTTACCGTTGTCTAGGGATGAAGTTGATGAGTAGAATGGTGAGCGAATGTCCAGACAATAAATAAAGGTTTTCTGAATGCTTTATTCTCGGCCCAACATGACCAACATCAACATGAGGTAGAGAGGAAAGGTTGATGAAGCAATAGAGAACTTTGCGGTATCAGACCTGGATATGAAGCAAGCAATCCTGCTCTCAGTAGTAAAAAACACAGTTCGTCGCCACTCTAGCCAGAGTGGATGAAATGTCCCCGGACAAACTCACACCACGAGTTTGGCAGCCGAAGCACTACTTTAAGGTTGCTGGGAGGAACAGGCCTCTGCCACAGACCTGGCTCTAGGGACCTCTGCCACATGCCTAGTACTTGGATGAGCTAAATGGATTGAGCTAATCCTCCCAGTAAATTAAGTCAGGGTCACCGGGTGACAGTTGAAGTGTACCTGTCAATGTCCCAGTCAGATCCCCGATGGTTCGTTCGGGCCCCTCAGATAACTCGCCTATGGGTTCTCCTTGAGCCAATCCCCCATCGTTCAGCACATAGCCTGGGATCTTTTCAATAGAGCCAGGGACCCAGCGAGTCACTGGGGCCCCTTTCAGCAACATGGAACTCTGCGTAGCATGCGACCCCGGCCTGGTAGGGTTCTGTTGGATGCGCACACCCTGAAGGTGGGTGTCGCACCTGGAACCTGGAACACGCGAAGAACAAACAAAAATGGCGTCTGCCACAGATATACTCTCCCCCAGCATGCCCCGCGAGGGAAAACTCCTCTAATTGGCTGCTGGGGAAAAGTGGCTCTGCCAGAACCCCTCTAGCGCCAACTGTCGCCCAGGGATGGGATCGCATCCCTGGAGCACAGACTGACCTACAGGACAGTTCAGGAATGACAGCAGCCTAGGTTTAGCAAATTATGAATGGGAGCAAAATAGCTCTCCCATTCCCCACTAACTTTAGCATAGTGCCCATACTGAAAGCATACACAAAAAGCTGAACAACTTTTGTCGTCCCAACATCTAATTTTCCATCAATTGCAGACAAATAATACATTAAATACATTATGATCCCCCCTCACTCCTGCCTAAGACCCCTCCCCTCACCCCCCGCTTAAGACCACTCACCCCACCTCTATGATGCTTAATTTTTTTTGCTTTCTCTACCACCACTCTACTGTATCTCCTATTCTTCTCCCTCGGATTTATATTCCTAGAAGTTCAGCGAATCTTGTTGAATACTTATATTTTATCCAGTCTCTCCACTTCACTTCGAACTCCTCCATTCCCTCCTCACTGCTGAACCGTAAGTACTCTAAGGCCGCGTACACACGGTCGGTCCATCCGATGAGAACGGTCCGAAGGACCTTTCTCATCGGTTAACCGATGAAGCGGACTGATGGTCTGATGTGCCTACACACCATCAGTTAAAAAAACAATCGAGTCCAACGCGGTGACGTAAAACACAACGACGTGCTGAGAAAAATGAAGTTCAATGCTTCCAAGCATGCGTTGACTTGATTCTGAGCATGCGCAGGTTTTTAACCGATGCTTTTGCATACTAACCGTCGGTTTTGACCTATCGGTTAGGCGTCCATCGGTTCAATTTTAAAGCAAGTTCTAAAATTTTTGACCGAAGGATAACTGACCGATGGGGCCCACACACCATCGGTTTGGACCGATGAAACAGTCCTTCAGTCCGTTTCCATCGGTTTTGACCGACCGTGTGTACGCGGCCTAAGTTATAGATTTAATTTACTCTATTGCACCAACTCTTTATTGTGGGCCTCTCTGGATCTTGCCACTGTCTTGGTATTAAACTTCTAGCAGCATTTAGTAGCTGGGGGACCAATGAGCTCATATATATCTTAGTTGGTATTTTAATCCCGTGGAACAGACATCCCCACGGGTCATCCTGGATTTCTAAGCTGGTTATTTCCTTAATTGTTCGTCTTACCTCTCCCCAGAATTTTTGGATCTTGGGACAGGTCCACCATATATGATTCATGGTTCCTATCTCCTTACACCCCGCCAACATAGCTGCGATATCGCCCTTTGACATTTATGTGCCTTATCGGGAGTTATATACCAGCGAGCCACACACTCAGGCCCTGTACACACGGTCGGACAAAACCGATGAGAATGGACCAAGGTTCAGTTTCATCGGTCCAAACCGACCATGTGTATAGCCCATCGGTCTGTTTTCCTTCGGTCCAAAATTTTTAAACATGCTTCAAAACCGAACCGATGGACCGCTGCCCAATCGGTCCAAACCGATGGTTAGTACAGAAAAGCATCGGTTCAAAACCCGCGCATGCTCAGAATCAAGTCGACGCATGCTTGGAAGCATTGAACTTCGTTTTATTCAGCACGTCGTGTGTTTGACGTCACCGCGTTCTGACCCGATAATTTTTTGGAACGATGGTGTGTACGCACATCACACCATCAGGCCACTTCAGTGGTGAACCGATGAAAACGGTCCGTCGGACCATTCTCATCGGTTTGGAACGACCATGTGTACAAGGCCTTATAGTTCAATTCTGTCATATTACAGTCTACTGATGTAGTATGTGCCCTCCTCAATTGTACAAATTAAGAAAATCTTACATTATGTCTAAATGGGCTTTCCACATATTTTCTATACTTATCTAATAAATAAAAGCTTACATTTTTCTCTTGTCATGGGAATTTAGGTAAACCTATCTGTTTTTGTCACATTCTGTAGGCGGGTATTTACTAAAAGAGTTTCTTTTTTACTTTGCCAAGAAAAGCTGTGGTGACACTGAACGTCATATTATGTGCAGGGGAATTGAAAATAAAAATGAATTTTCCTTGCACTTGATTTAGTAACTTATATTAAATTAAATGCAGCATCGCTGGGCTAAATATAACTATATCTCTAGTTTAAGTCAAATCTTTCATGTACAGGTGAAACTCGAAAAATTTGAATATCGTGCAAAAGTTAATTTATTTCACTAATGCAACTTAACCACTTAAGGACCGCCTAACGCCAATATACATCGGCAGAATGGCATGGCTGGGCACAATCACGTAAGGGTATGTCCACTTTAAGGGCCAGATCCACAAAAACCTGGCGCAACTTAAAAAATCCCATTTAAGTTACACTGCCTTAAAATTTCTACCTAAGTGCCCGATCCACAAAGCACTTATCTAGAAATTTCAGGCCGTGTAACTAAAATTCCGCCGGCGCAAGGCGTTCCTATTCAAATGGGGCGAGTCCCATTTAAATGAGGCGCGCTCCCGCGCCGGCCGTACTGCGCATGCGCGAAGTTACGTTACGCCGAGTTTTGTGGATCGCGCCGGCTTAAAAAAGTTGCGTCGGGAAAAAAAAAAAAATTGACAGCGTCGCTCGGCATGCATTCCTGAGGGAGAACTCCATGCCAATTTTCAAAGAAAAAACCGGCATGGGTTCACCCCCCAGGAGCATACCAGGCCCTTAGGTCTGGTATGGGTTGTAAGGAGACCCCCCTACGCCGAAAAATCGACGTAGGGGGTCCCCCTACAATCCATACCAGACCCGTATCCAAAGCACGCTACCCGACCGGTCAGGAAAGGGAGTGGGGACGAGCGAGCGCCCCCCCCCCTCCTGAGCCGTGCCAGGCCGCATGCCCTCAACATGGGGGGGTTGGGTGCTCTGGGGCAGGGGGGCGCACTGCGGGCCCCCCCACCCCAGAGCACCCTGTCCCCATGTTGATGAGGACAGGACCTCTTCCCGACAACCCTTGCCGTTGGTTGTCGGGGTCTGCGGGCGGGGGCTTATCGGAATCTGGGAGTCCCCTCAAATAAGGGGGCCCCCAGATACCGGCCCCCCACCCTAAGTGAATGGATATGGGGTACATCGTACCCCTACCCATTCACCTGGAGGCAAAAAGTAAAAGTTAGTAAACACACAACACAAGAGTTTTTAAAATAATTTATTATTCTGCTCCGGAGGCCCCCCCTGTCTTCTTTATTAGCTCTATTACCAGGGGGGGCTTCTTCTTCCACTCTCCGGGGGTCTTCTTCCACTCTCCGGGGGTCTTCTTCCACTCTCCGGGGGAGGTTTCTTCTTCCGCTCTCCGGGGGGGGCTTCTCCGCTCTCCGGGGGTCTTCTTCTATCTTCGCCGCTCTCCGCTGTTGACTCGGCGAACCCCGGTTCTTCTGCAGCTGTCCGGTGCCTTCTTCTTCAGCGCTGGCTGCCTGCTATCTTTGTGTGTTAGCTCAATTACGAGCAGGCAGCCATCGCGGTCTTCTGTGACGTCAGGTTCTTCTCTTCTGTTCTTCTCCCCTCTTCCGATGTTGACTCGTCGCATCTTGTCACTGTAATGATGGAAGCGCGCCTTGCATCCCATTTATATAGGCATCACCGTCCCATCATGCTCCGGCAGGTACCCACGTGGTGGGTGCACATGGGTAGGCACCCACCACGTGGGTACCTGCCGGAGCATGATGGGACGGTGATGCCTATATAAATGGGATGCAAGGCACGCTTCCATCATTACAGCGACAAGAGGCGACGAGTCAACATCGGAAGAAGGGAAGAGAAGAACCTGACGTCACAGAAGACCGCGCTGGCTGCCTGTTACTAATTGAGCTAACACACAAAGATAGCAGGCAGCCAGCGCTGAAGAAGAAGGCACCGGACATCTGCAGAAGAACCGGGGTTCGCCGAGTCAACAGCGGAGAGCGGCGAAGATAGAAGAAGACCCCCGGAGAGCGGAGAAGCCCCCCCGGAGAGCGGAAGAAGAAACCCCCCCGGAGAGTGGAAGAAGACCCCCGGAGAGTGGAAGAAGACCCCCGGAGAGTGGAAGAAGAAGCCCCCCTGGTAATAGAGCTAATAAAGAAGACAGGGGGGGCCTCCGGAGCAGAATAATAAATTATTTTAAAAACCCTTGTGTTGTGTGTTTACTAACTTTTACTTTTTGCCTCCAGGTGAATGGGTAGGGGTACGATGTACCCCATATCCATTCACTTAGGGTGGGGGGCCGGTATCTGGGGGCCCCCTTATTTGAGGGGACTCCCAGATTCTGATAAGCCCCCGCCCGCAGACCCCGACAACCAACGGCAAGGGTTGTCGGGAAGAGGTCCTGTCCTCATCAACATGGGGACAGGGTGCTCTGGGGTGGGGGGGCCCGCAGTGCGCCCCCCTGCCCCAGAGCACCCAACCCCCCCATGTTGAGGGCATGCGGCCTGGCACGGCTCAGGAGGGGGGGGGCGCTCGCTCGTCCCCACTCCCATTCCTGACCGGCCGGGTAGCGTGCTTTGGATACGGGTCTGGTATGGATTGTAGGGGGACCCCCTACGTCGATTTTTCGGCGTAGGGGGGTCTCCTTACAACCCATACCAGACCTAAGGGCCTGGTATGCTCCTGGGGGGAACCCATGCCGGTTTTGTTTTTACAAATTGCCGTGGAGTTCTCCCTCGGGAATGCATACCAAATGCCGTCGCTGGAATGGGCTTTTACATGGTGTTACTAGTTTACACTTTGTAACACCAGCCCTAGTTTTACACTTGCAAACTAAAACTTACGGCGAAAAAACGAGGCTGAAAAGCTTTGTGGATCGCCTTAAGTGCTAATTTGCATACTAGAAGCGGCATTTCGACTCGAAATGCCCCCAGCGGCGGATGCGGTACTGCATCCTAAGATTCGGCAGTGTAATTCAATTACACATGCCGGATCTTCTGCCTAACTTTGGAAAACTGCTTCTGTGGATCAGTTCCAAAGTTAGGACAAGGTATACGATGGAGTAACAGCAGTTACTCCGTCGTATCTCTTTTGTGGATCTGGCCCTGAGTTCCAGCCGTAGGTCGCGCGCGCGACCCGCGGACCCGATCGCCGCCAGTGTCCGAAGCTCTGTGACCGCGGGACCCATGGACCTGATCGCCGCCAGTGTCCCGCGATCGGTCACAGGAGCTGAAGAATGGGGAGAGGTGTGTGTAAACACACCTTCCCCGTTCTTTACAGTGGCAATGTCACTGATCGTCTGTTCCCTGATATAAGGAAAAACCAAGCAATGACATCACAAGTCCAGCCCCGCCCCCCTACAGTTAGAAACACATATGAGGTCACACTTAACCCCTACAGCTCCCCCTAGTGGTTAACTCCTAAACTGCAATTGTCATTTTCACAGTAATTAATGCAGTCATGAAAAAAATCGTTGATCGCCACCATTAGTAGTAAAAAAAAAATATTAATAAAAATGCCATACAACTATCCCCTATTTTGTAAACGCTATAAATTTTGCGCAAACCAATCGTTAAACGCTTATTGTGATTTTTTTTTTTACCAAAAATAGGTAGAAGAATACGTATCGGCCTAAACTGAGGAAAAAATACGTTTTTTTTTATATCTTTTTTGGGGATATTTATTATAGCAAAAAGTAAAAAATATAGTTTTTTTTTCAAATGTTGCTCTATTTTTGTTTATAGCGCAAAAAATAAAAATCACACAGGTGATTAAATACCACCAAAAGAAATCTCTATTTGTGGGAAAAAAAGGACGCCAATTTTGTTTGGGAGCCACGTCGCACGACCGCGCAATTGTCAGTTAAAACAACGCAGTACAGAAATCACAAAAAGGGACAAGGTCCTTTAGCTGCATAATAGCCCGGGTCTTAAGTGGTTAAAAGGTGAAACTAATATATGATATAGACTCATTACATACAAAGCAAGATAGTTCAAGCTATGATTTGTCATAAATGTGATGATTATGGCTTACAGCTCATGAAAACCCCAAATCCACAATCTCAGAAAATTAGAATATTGTGAAAAGGTGCAATATTCTAGGCTCAAAGGGCCAGATTCACAGAGCGAGTACGCCGGTGTATCTACTGATACGCCGGCGTACTTTCAAATTTGCTGCGTCGTATTTTTAGTTTGAATCCTCAAACCAAGATACGACGGCTTCTGGCTTCGATCCGACAGACGTACAGCTTCGTACGCCTTCGGATCGTAGGTGCAATACTTCGGCGCCCGCTGGGTGGAGTTCGTTTTCCGCTAACTTTTTCCGTCGATCCACGAAGGTACGCGCAGCCGTCACATTCTCTTACGTCATCGCTAGTCGGCTTTTCCCGGCGTATAGTTAAAGCTGCTATTTTGCGGCGTATAGATAGACTTGCCATGTTAAGTATGGCCGTCGTTCCCCCGTCAAAATTTTAATTTTTTTTTTTTTTTTGCGTAAGTCGTCCGTGAATAGGAAAGGACGTAACTCACGTCTAAGTTCAAAAAATGACGTTGGTGCAACGTCATTTCGTGCAAAACACGGCGGGAAATTTCAAAATGGAGCATGCGCAGTTCATTCGGCGCAGGGACGCGATTCACGCCCCCAACCCGCCCAATTTCAAATACACCGCCAGAAAAACACTACGCCTCCATAACTTACGTCGTGAATCTGGCCCAAAGTGTCCCACTCTAATCAGCTAATTAAGCCATAACACCTGCAAAGGGTTCCTGAGCCTTTAAATCAGTGGGTGTCAATGATGGTTTTCTGCACAACTGTCAAGTCAGCAGTCTTTCCCGTGATTGTGATTTCTACTGAACCAAACTGAAAGACCATTTAAATCAGTGGTCATCAACCCTGTCCTCAGGGCCCACTAACAGGCCAGATTTTATGTATTACCTTGGGGAGATGCAGCAAATTATATCACTTGTGATGTATTTCAGTTATCTTGCAAACCTGGCCTGTTAGTGGGCCCTGAGGACAGGGTTGATGACCACTGCTTTAAATGGTCTCTCAGTTCAGTTCAGTAGGAATCACAATCATGGGAAAGACTGTTGACCTTACAGTTGTGCAGAAAACCATCATTAACACCCTCCATAAGGAGGGAAAGCCTCAAAAGGTAATTGCAAAAGAAGTTGGATGTTCCCAAAGTGCTGTATCAAAGCACATTAATAGAAAGTTATGTGGAAGGGAAAAGTGTGGAAGAAAAAGGTGCACAAGCAGCAGGGATGACCGCAGCCTAGAGAGTATTGTCAAAGAAAAGGCCATTCAAAAGTGTTGGGGACTTTCACAAGGAGTGGACTGAGGCTGGAGTCAGTGCATCAAGAGCCACCACACACAGACAGATCCTGGACATGGGCTTCAAATGTCGTATTCCTCTTGTCAAGCCAGTCCTGGACAACAAACAACGTCAGAAATGTCTTACCTGGGCTAAAGAAAAACAGACCTGGTCTGTTGCTCAGTGGTCCAAAGTCCTCTTTTCTGATGAGAGAAAATGTTGCATCTCATTTGGAAACCAAGGACCCCGGGTATGGTGGAAGAATGGAGAGGCACACACTGCAAGATACTTGAAGTCCAGTGTGACGTTTCCACAGTCTGTGTTGATGTGGGGAGCCATGTCATCTGCTGGTGTCGGTCCACTGTGCTTCATTAAGTCCAGAGTCACCGCAGCCGTCACCAGGAGATTTTGGAGCACTTCATGCTTCCTTCCGCAGACAAGCTCTATGAGGATGCTAACTTAATTTTCCAGCAGGACTTGGCACTCATCACAATTATGACAAATCACAGCTTGAACTATCTTGCTTTGCATGTATTGAGTCTATCTCATATATTAGTTTCACCTTTTAAGTTGCATTAGTGAAAAAAATTAACATTTGTACGATATTAAGACATTTTGAGTTTCACCTGTACACATTACCTGTCATTACCATCTGTGTTAAGGATGCTAAATAGGTTTGAGTTTTACAAATTCAGGGGTTCAGCAAATGTACAAATTCAGTGAGTATTTGCCTGAGCTGAACATCCAGGAGAAGTGGAAAGTGAAATATTTAGATCCCAGTAATACTATGCCCACCATCATCCTAGCAACCATTGAGTAATTCCTGTCTGGCCCATTCAGTTGTCAGCTGTGGATTCCAGCTGACAACTGAATGTTAACAAAGGAGCAGGGATGGTGGCCCCCTATGAGATACACCACAAAAATCCATATTAGACTTGCATGTGCACTTACCCCCCCCCTTTCCCCTCTTTACCATGCCAGGACACATACCCTCAACATAAGTAAGGCAACTGGAAGAGCACCTTCTCCCCATGTTGATGAGAATAAGATGCCGTGCCCATGTTAGGAGCATATTACCTGGTATAATTCCAGAGGGGGAAGCATAATTGCTGCACTAGCAGCTATCAGTTTGTCTCTGTTTCTTCAGCCAGCTCCCAGCTGTAAAGTGAAAGTGATCTGGCAGCTATATAGCCATCAATCACTTTGTCAGCGCAGGTGGCATGCCTTTTTCCCCATCACGTCCCCTCTGCATGGTTCCTGGGCTCTCTGTCTTACCAGGAGACCCGGGGCTACATTAAAGGGCTTCAACATGGTGGACAGGAGGAAACAGAAGAACATACTTCTTCGACCTCCTCTAGCTGAAATAAAACCAGAAGTGACAATGATTTTCTCACTTCTGGTTTCAGAGCAGTCATTCTCTGGCTGATACAGCCGGAAAAGCATGTAACCAAGCTGATCTGTGCACGGTTAGATGCTTTGGAGGGCAGGATAGACATTGGGGTTCACACATGTGCGATTTCACTGCAAATGTCGGTGTGAGAGCAAGAATTCCAGTACAATAGATGAAAGGAAACACTACTCCAGGTGAGCACTAAGACAAACAGCACCTCCCCACACCGGCGGATGCCGGCCCAATCGATTTTTTCTGCAAACTGTACACAGGTACAAAAATTGCTGACCGCACTCTAATGATGTGAAGGATAATAGAACTATATTGAAGTCTTCAGTGCATAAAATGTACAAACGTTAAAGCTCCAGACCAGGGAACAGTTAATGCATTTCACACGAGATGTGCTTACTCATAACAGTCTCTGGCCTGGAGCTGTGCTTTTTGTACATTTTATGCACTTTAGACTTCAACATTGTTCTCTTATACTTTACCTCGTTGGAGTGCAGTCAGCCCTTTTGTTTCTCTCAACATCAACATTTCTAGCACCAGGGCTAACAGTTGACTCCAGACTGATGAGCTGTAAAAGCTTTAAAGCATCGCCTATGGAGATTTTTGGGTACCGCAGTTCTTTGCGATAACAATTTTAACACTTGATATGTTTGGAAACGATTTACTGGACATAAACCCGTCTTTTATATATTACCAAATAAATGTGTATTACAATTGTGTTTGTATACACTAATGCCCTGTACACACGATCGGTCCATCTGATGAAAATGGTCTGATGGACCGTTTTCATCGGTTAACTGATGAAGCTGACTGATGGTCAGTCGTGCCTACACACCATCGGTTAAAAAAAACGATCGTGTCAAAACGCGGTGACGTAAAACATGACGTGCTGAAAAAAACTAAGTTCAATGCTTCCAAGCATGCGTCAACTTGATTCTGAGCATGCGTGGATTTTTAACGATTGTTTTTTTTCCATCGGTTAGGTATCCATCGGTTAAATTTAAAACAAGATTGCTTTTTTATAACCTTTGGATAAATAACCGATGGGGCCCATACACGATCGGTTTGGTCCGATAAAAACAGTCCATCAGACCGTTCTCATCGGTTTGACCGATCGTGTGTACGTGGCATTAAATTCATTGTATTTAATTTTTTCCTGCAAATATGCATTTGATAAACAGTTGCAATAATATAATGCAACATAAGAAATTGCAACTACTATCTTTCTATTCTACAAGACCTTTGTTCTGGGGTTTTAAGTAATTTTTGGCCAAAAAATCCTGATTTTTATATGTGTGCAAAAAATATTGATAATACTGTTAATAATGGCAAACAAGACATGTAGTGGTTGATTTACAAAACCTGACGTGTGCAAAATCGGGTGCAGCTGTGTATGGTAGCCAATCAGCATCTAACCTGAGCTTGTTCAATTAAGCTTTGACAAAAAACAAACAAACTGGAAGCTGATTGTTTTCTGTGCTGACCTGCACCAGATTGTGCACCCTCCAGTTTCAGTAAATGAACCCCATAGAGAATCCTCCCTAAAACGGATGCAGAACACGGCCGGTTTTCTCGGCAAGAAAACTGCTGGCAGAGCTTTTTGTAGAGGAAAACGGTCGTGTGTATGTTTTCTCGTCGAGAAAACTGCTGAGACTCTCGATGAGAAAGGTTCTCTATTTTCTCGTTGGGATTCTCATTGGCCTGTTTCCCGACAAGAAAACTGTGTGTGTGTGTGTATGCGGCTACAAGCTTACCTGTCCTCCTGTAAACCTGTGCATACTCGATGAGACTTTGACGCATGTGCGGTAGCTTACAAGGGTAGTATAGGGTGAAGCAAGATGTTGGCAATGGCATCGAATGTGATGAGCGCATGCTCGTCATGTTGATGACGTCACCACGTTCTTGCCATTCAAAAGAACGGCGGTTCTTTTGAATGTGCCGTGTGTACACTCGGAATCACTCGGAATCTCGTCGGGAAAAACTACTTTTTTTCCCGACAAGATTCCCGGCCGTGTGTACGAGGCTTAATACAAATTTAACAGGTGTTCTAATCCTTGTCCGATATTTATAAAAAAAATTATAAAAAAAAAAAACTTTTGCCTTTGGTCACACCTTAACTAAAGTGACGGACTGACGACTAACTTTCTTAACATCCAGAGAAAAGAACTACTCCTTCAGAGTGCACCTGGGATTTTATTTGCCAAATAAGTCAGCCAAGGTCTTTCACATTGTATTTGCTAATAAGCTGAAGGTCAATATAGTCCCATCCCATCTATGGAGGATCAGTCAAAATAGTGCTATATACATACAAACTATTATAAATGTATATATATATATATATATATATATATATATATATATATATATATATATATATATATATATATACACTATGGGGCTGATTTACCAAGCCTTTGCGCCATGAAGAAATACGCCGGCAGAGCAGTGTATTTCTTTAGTTACTATAATGCCTAGTGCGCCCAGGAGAGGGCGCATTGTGCGCCTCTATAGAGCTGGCGTACGGCATTTAGAAATGTAAATAGAAGAAGTTTGGGTGGGAGTTTATTAGGGGGGGGATGTGAGGTGAAGTGGGGAAGTGTAGTGACATGTGTTTGTTTATGTTTTACGGGCCGAATTGAAAGTGAAAGTGCTTTTTCTGAAAACATCGCAACACGCCGCAAGTACGCCTAAACGCTCGTGGAGGTTTATTTGCATACTGCACATGCGTGCGTGGCAATTTCATCCTCTCACGCACGCCGTCTTGGTAAATCCCAAGCAGCGTAGCTGTAATTGCACAGCTTGAGTCGGAGCACGTGAAGGGGAACTCCGCGCCAAATTTCAAATAAAAAAACGGCATGGGTTCCCCTGCAGTGGCACATCAGGCCCTTCGGCTTGGTCTGGATCATAAGGGGGAAACCTACGCTGAAAAAAACAGCGTGGAGTTCCCCCAAGATCCAGAACAAACCCTTATCCAAGCACGCAGTCTGGCCGGACAGGAATGGGGGTGGGGACGAGCGAGCGCCCCCCCTCCTGAGCCGTACCAGACCGCATGCCCTCAACATGGGGGAGTGTGTGCTTTGGGGCAGGGGGGCACTGTCCCACACCCCAAAGCACTCTTGTCCCCATGTTGATAGGGACAAGGGCCTCTTCCCGACAACCCTTGCCGTTGGTTGTCGGGGTATGCGGGTGGGGGGTTATCGGAATCTGGGAGCCCCCTTCAATAAGGAGGCCCCCAGTTGCCAGCCCCCCCACCCTATGTGAATGAGTATGGGTTACATCGTACCCCTACCCATTCACCTGGGGTGAAAATGTAAAGTTAAAAAAACACCACACAGGTTTTTGTAGTAATTTATTAGACAGCTGAGGGGTCTTCGGCCGGGGCCCCCCTTTCTTCTTTAAGATATTTTACAAGGGGGGGTGTAGGCCCGGTCTTCTCTCTTCCGCCGGGGCCCCAGGCTTTGTAGTTTTCTGCCGGGGGGGGCACCTATTCAGGCTTCTCCGCTGCCTTCCGCCAGGACCCCCCACCCCTTTTAAGCTCTTTTTGATTCGTGGGGGGGCATCCCGGCTTAGCCATTTTCTGTCAGGGGGTGCGTTACCCCTCCGGGCTTCTCCGCTGATTTCCGCCAGGCTTCCTTGTTTTCTGCCGAGGGGGTGTGCTTCTCTCCACTGTGTTCTCTGTTCCCTCTTCTGCCTAGCTCCTCCGCGGCGGCTAGGGCTTCTCTCCGCTGTCTTCTTCCTTCTTCTCTTCCAGCGATGTTGACACGACGAGCTCTCCCACTGCAATGGCGTCTGAGCAGTGTGCATCGACTTATATATGCATAGGGCGTGGTCACCGGGTGATGCCACCCTGCGACCCCAACCTTTGTGACATTACATTCCCATCATGCCCCAGGAATATGATGTCACAAAGGTTGGGGTCGCAGGGTGGCATCACTCGGTGACCACGCCCTATGCCTATATAAGTCGATGCACACCACTCAGACGCCATTACAGCGGGAGAGATCGTCGTGTCAACATCGCTGGAAGAAAAGAAGGAAGAAGACAGCGGAGAGGCCCTGGCCCCCGCGGTGGAGACAGGCAGAAGAGGGAACAGAGAACACAGCGGAGAGAAGCCCACCCCCTGGCAGAAAACGGCGAAGCCCGGGGGCCACGGCGGAAGGCAGCGGAAGTCTGGGGGGTGGCGCCCCCCGGCAGAAAACTATGAAGCCCGGGTGCCCCCCCGAATGTTAAAGAGCTTAAAGGGGTGGGGGCCCAGCGGAAGGCAGCGGAAGCCCGGGGGCAGTAAACTACAAAGCCCGGCTGCCCCCCCCAATCAAAAAGAGCTTAAAGGGGGTGGGGGCCCCGGCAGAAGACCCCCCAGCTGACTAATAAATTATTTTAAAAACCTGTGTGGTGTTTTTTTTTAACTTTACATTTTTCCCCCAGGTGAATGGGTAGGGGTAAGATTTACCCCATACTCATTCACAAAGGGTGGGGGGCCGGTATCTGGGGTCCACCTTATTAAAGGGTGCTCCCAGATTCTGATAAGCCCCCCGCCCGCATACCCCAACAACCAACGGCAAGGGTTGTCGGGAAGAGGCCCTTGTCCCTATCGACATGGGGACAAGAGTGCTTTGGGGTGGGGGGAGTGCCCCCCTGCCCCAAAGCACACACTCCCCCATGTTGAGGGCACGCGGTCTGGTAAGGCTCAGGAGGGGGGGGCGCTCGCTCGTCCCCACCCCCATTCCTGTCCGGCCAGACTGCGTGCTTGGATAAGGGTTTGTTCTGGATCTTGGGGGAACCCCACATGGTTTTTTCGGTGTAGGTTTCCCCCTTACGATCCAGACTAAACCGAAGGGCCTGATGTGCCACTGCAGGGGAACCCACGCCGTTTTTTTTTTTATTTGGTGTGGAGTTCCCTTTTAGCGTCCCCGCTCGCCCCTGGTCCCAGAGCGAGAACCGGGAGTTGTGTGTGTAAACACACAACTCCAGGTCCTGTCAGGGGGACAAATGCCTGATCGTCATAGCGATCTGTCATTTCCCCTAGTCAGTCCCACCCCCTTCAGTTAGAACACACACAGGGAACATAATTAACCCCTTCCTCGCCCCTAGTGTTAACCCCTTCCCTGCCAGTGGCATTTTTATAGTAATCAATGCATTTTTATAGCACTCCTCGCTATAAAAATGCCAATGGTCCCAAAAATGTGTCCGATGTGTCCGCCATAATGTTGCAGTACCGATAAAAATCGCTGATCACCACCATTACTAGTAAAAAAAAATGTTTTAATAAAAATGCCATAAAACTAACCCCTTTATTGAATTGTGGTGATATTTATTTATTTTTTCCACAAAAAAGATTTTTATTAAGGAAAAAGATAGTCATACATATATGCGTATAAAAATGCACAAGTACAAACAAAGTATGACAATACTTCTGGTAGTACAATTATGGCGTGACATAAGCAAGGTAACACAGTTGATCACGGCATCAGTGAGTACGTAAGGTAGCGCCATGTAGTATTTAACATAATAACACCAGTTAAATGCCATAAGCCTATGGACAAGTCATTGATAACCGACTCTTGTGGTTCAGTCAGGGGGCCTGGGGGAGGTGTTGGTCGGTTATATCGCCGGAGGGGCCAAGGGCCCCAGTTGAAGAGGGGGACGGAGAGAGAAAAGAAGAGGGAGAAAAAAAAAAAAAAAAGGGGAAGAGAGGGGAAAGAGAAGAAAGAACACACAAAAAAAAAAAAAAGGGGGGGGAAAAGAGGGGAGGGGGGGGAGGTGGGGTGGGTCCAGGTCGTGAGAATCCTTCTGACAAGTAGTTTCTTGCTAGCAAGGGAAGAGGGACTTGTACAAATCTGAGTTCCTGAAGTGTGACCAACATGCCCACGTCGTTGTAAACTTCTGAATACGATCTTGGGCAATATAAATTAATTCCTCCATCTCCTCAATTTTGGACACCCTGGCCAGCCACTCTCTGATGGTTGGGACATCCGATGAGCGCCAGTGGGTGGGGATGCAGAGTCTGGCCGCATTGACCATGTGCATGGCCAATGATTTCTGGTAGGCGTGTCGGGAGAGGGATGTGTGGTGTAAAAGGTATTGAGCTGGGGTGTAGTCTAAGGTATAGGTGGTGACCGAGGAGATTATGGAGTGAACTTCTCTCCAAAATGGTTGGAGCAGAGGGCATTCCCACCAGATGTGGATCATGGAGCCTATTGCATTTTGACACCTCCAACACGTGTTCGGAACTGAGGGTGAGAACTTGTGTAAGCGGGCTGGGGTCCTATACCATTTTGTGATGATTTTATATCCATTTTCCTGGATAGCTACGTTCATCGAGCCTTTGTGAGCATATGTATAAATGGATTCCCAGTCATCTTCCGTGAGAGTCAGTTGTAAATCTGCCTCCCAGGAAGTATGTAGCGACTGTGTCAGGGAGGGGTCCTTGTCAGCTTGCAGAAGAGCATAAATACATGAGATTAGATGTCTCTGGGGCGTAGAGCGTGTACATAGTGTTTCGAATGGCGTAAGACTTCTATTCCAGGGGTCGTTCGCGTTTGTGGAGGTAAAGAAGTGTGACAGTTGTCTGTATGACCAGAAGGGAAAGGCACCCGTACGAGAATCGGAGTTCAACTCGTCGTAGGAACGCCGACGGCCTTTCTGAAAGAAATGACAAGCCAGAACCTCCTCGTGTGGCCATTCCCTTTGCAGGAATGTTTTGGACTCTCCCGGTGGGAACTCAGGGTTCTCTCTCATGGGAGTCAGCGGACCTGGTTGTGAGGATAGGTTGAAGAGAGACATCGCTTTCCTGAAGGCTAGAAGAGAGGGGAGAATGAGAGGGTGCTGCCTGATAGATGGGGGCCAGTATCTGGGCGTCACCCAAGGTAGAGTATGTGTCAAGAACTGTGAAAAGGAGTTCTCTAACATCACCCAGGGTTTGCTTTTTTTGTGAGTTTTCCAGTCGACTACTCTGGTTAGATGGCAAGCTAGGTAATACTTGTTCAGGTCAGGGAGCCCAATTCCGCCCGACGTCTTTGCACAGGTTAGGCGCGAGAATTTAATGCGTGGGGTTGAATTCTTCCATATGAAGGCTGAGCAGGCCTTTTTGTATGTCGCGAAAAAAGAGGGGGGTAAGTGGATTGGGATAGTTTGCATTATGTATAAAAGGCGAGGTAAGACAACCATTTTCACGAGCGCTGAACGTCCGAACCAAGATATGTTTAGTGCGGCCCATTCTTTCAAGTCTGATTGAGTTTTAGTGAGGGAGGAAAGGAAGTTTTCGCTATATAGATCTGATAACTTTCTAGTGATTTGGATTCCTAGGTAGGTAATGGCCTCAGTTTTCCACTGAAAAGGGAAGGAGTCCTGACAGTGAGAGACGTCTTGGGGGGACAGTGTCACATTGAGTGCATGAGATTTAGTGTAATTTATTTTAAGGTTGGACAATGTCCCAAAGTAATTAATATCCTTTAATAGGTTAGGTAAAGAGATTCGGGGGGCTTGTAAGGATAATAGTATGTCGTCGGCAAAGGCTGCGATTTTGAATTCTCTGCGGTCAAAAGGGATGCCCTTGATGTCAGTATTGTCACGTATTCTGTTCAATAGGGGTTCTAATGTTAGGACAAAGATCAAGGGGGACAGCGGACAGCCCTGACGCGTGCCGTTGCTAATAGAGAAGGCGTCCGACAGGAGGCCATTAGCCTTAACTTTGGCTGAGGGATTAGAGTATAGAGCATCAATATGCGCGAACATGCGAGGAAGGAGTCCTATGTTCCTCAAAACCTCCCGCATGTAATCCCAGGCCACCCTGTCGAACGCCTTCTCAGCGTCGAGGGAGAGTAGGAACCCCTTAGTGCCTGATGAGGTGAGCCAGTGGTGTAGATTTAGTGTACGGATGGTGTTGTCTCTGGCTTCCCTGCCAGGGACAAAACCTACTTGATCGGGTAGAACAAGGCCCGGAATCAGTGATATCAGCCTGTTTGCTAGGATTTTTGAATAGAGTTTAATATCTACATTAAGCAAGGATATTGGCCTGTAGTTCGAAACGAGTGAAGGGTCTTTACCATCTTTCGGGATAACAGCTATATGGGCTTCTAACATTCTTCCTAATGACACTTGGGGGTTTGCGAATGAGTTAAATGTCCGCAGCATTTGAGGGGTAAGGTCGTCTTGGAAGCATTTGTAATAAACTAAGGGGAGGCCATCAGGGCCCGGGCTTTTTCCCACTTTCATTTGTTTAATTGCCAATTTAAGTTCTTCCATGGAGAGAGGACTCTCCATGGCCTCCGCCTTTTCCGAGGGAATGGACTTGGGGGAATATCGAGCAAGGAATTCTTTTATTTGGACCGAACGCGTGAGCGCGTCGGCTGGTTTCCCCCCTTCTGGCGTCAAATTATAGAGTTTTGAGTAAAATTTCTCGAATTGCTTGGTTATGTCCTCATTTTTAGAGAACACATTGCCATTTTTGTCCCGGATATGATGGATTACCGAAGAAGTTTTGGAAGCCTGTATCGTGCGCGCCAATAATCTCCCGCTCTTGTTCCCATGCTCGTAGAAGATTTTTTGGCCAAGGACGTATTGTCGCCTTGTACGTTTGCCTAATTCGTCTAGCAGGGTGGAGCGCGCAAGCAGGAGGTCTTGTAGTGTGGCTTGCAAGGCCGACTGCTTATGGGCAGCTTCAAGGCGGTTAATCGTGGCAATGAGTGTCTTAATCCTTTCTTGGTGCCGTTTTTTATGCGCCGTTGACAGGGCAATCAAAGTCCCTCTAATAACGCACTTGTGGGCTTCCCATAGTGTGATGGGTGTCACGTCCGGGGTGGCGTTCTCTCCAAAGTATCGTTGGATTCGTGCGCTTATCTGTCTAAGGTTTTCGGGGTCTTTTAGTAAGGAGGGGTTCAGTCTCCAGGTCTTAGTCGTTTTGTTGGATTCTGGAAAGACGAGTGTCACTGTAATGGGGTGGTGGTCTGATAGAAACATTGGTTCTATGGTGGCCTTCGTGAGAAGTGAAAGGTCTGTTTGAGAAAGAAAGAAATAGTCGATTCTTGAGTATTTGTTATGCGGGGGGGAAAAAAAGGTATAGTCTTTTCCAGTGGGGAACATGGTGCGCCATGTGTCATGGAGCGTCAGGTTCTGTAGCTGGATTTTGATTTGGCGGAGGGCTCTGTAAGAGAGAGCCGTCGTACCGGTGGATGTATCTACAGTTGGGTTGAGGGGGACGTTAAAGTCCCCTCCTAGCAGCACGATCCCTTCGCGAAATGTGAAGAGAAGATCGGACACTTTCCTGAAAAAGGAAGTTTGGTGTTCGTTTGGACAATATACATTTGCTAGCGTAACAGGTTTGGAGGCGTATCTACCTTTAACAAATATGTATCTACCTTCGGGGTCTATCATCGTGTCTAAAATTTGGAAATCAGCGTGTTTGGAGATGAGGATTGAGACCCCTTTTGTTTTGGAGTCTGGGTTTGTGGAATGCAATGCACATTTGTATACATGGTTGCCTAGTTTAGGGATGGCGTCTGAACGGAAGTGTGTTTCCTGTAAGAGGAGGAAGTGAGCTTTGTGTTTGGTCAGAGCAGCTAAGACCTGCGACCTTTTTTCTGGGGGGTTGAGGCCTTTGACATTTAACGAGAGGCATTTCAGCGACAATTGTTGGGTAGGGATCTGTGTCTTCTGCATCGTAACAGCTGGCGGGGAGTAGAGAGTGTATGCGAGGGATTTGCGTCACTCGCTGGACCCAGGGAGAGGGAGGGAGGAGATGTAAGGAAAGAAAGAAATGGGAAAGAAGGGGGAAGAGAGAGAGAAGAGAGAGAGAGAAAAAAAAAAAAAAAAAAAAAAAAAGGGGGGGGGGGGGGGGGGAAGGAACAGAGAAAAAAAAAAAAGAAAAGAAAAAATTAGGGGGGGGGGGAGAGGGGAGAGGGGGTCTGTCTAGTTGAGCAGACCCGGGGGGGGGGGATATTAGAATTAAAAGTCACACCTACGCAGGGTGTATCAGTCCCAGGTGGGAGAAATTACCGGAGGTGGCTAGGGAAATACCCACCCACCTTAGGGGGGTAGGGAGGGAGTCCGGAATGTCAGCTTCAATCCAGTAGGGAAGCTGTGGGGGGGATAGAAAACCGTGGGCGGAATACGGAATGTCGCACCACAGAGGACGAAGGGTGGAGAACAGGTGTTTCCAGGGTGTGGATAGAGACGTATCACCACTAAAGAGGGACATTAACGTTTCAGAGTAAAGCTTATCAGTAGTCCGTTGGGTCTGCTCAGCTCCGCAGTCAGTTTGCGGCTTAACCGCACACCAAGTGCAAGGTAGGCAGAATCAAGGGCCAAAGTCTATCAAGTAGGCAAAATCCTAGATAACATGTGAGGGGTAGTGACAGCATCTGGCGGTTTTAAGTACCGCCAGGAAGCTTCTAGCACACCCGAAAGGGGTTGGATCTACCCAATCCTATAAACACATTAAGTATAAAACAGTCAGTCTTTAAGCAGATAAACAGTTAAAACAAACGATTAAAGAAGACCAGTACATGTTTCATCAGGGTTGTAAAATACAATGCAATTTCCCCATTCTGAGAAAACTAGGCAATCCGCATCTTTACCTGGATAGGTCATCCCCCTCTAGACCCAGATGTAGCTGCCAGGAACCTCCTCCGAGAAGGTAGTCGCCGCTTCCCGCTTGATATACGCTCAACCCACACATGTATAGCAACATTTGAAATCCCAACTAACCGTTTTTGCAGTGAGTATAAGTATGAGTATAGCCCATAGTGAAAGTGTAAGAGGCGTGTAGAATTTCCCTTAGGCCCTCAGGGGGGCAAGATATCTAGTAGTCTTAAGTGCACACACGCTCTAACGAATAAAACATAGCAGAATCTGGGCTGAGGTGGTATCAGAAGTTGTCCGATGAGATTTGCAGGGGGATACTGCAGTTATAGATGTGCATATGGGCTAATGGCAGAGTCAAACAGTGCCTAAGCTGGAGCGCTTCAAGGACATGGGCTCGCTGGGGTTCGTAGGAGGCCATAGCAGCCATACATGTGTAAGATCACATCAATACCTGAGCTTTAGAATCTACAAATAATGATTCAGCTTGGTTCACGGGGGGGCTATTGCGATTGTGTACGTGCAAACAATCTGATGAAACAGTACCTGAGCCGGGGAGATCCAGGGGTTTGTCCATCTGGAGTCGCGGGAGGATATCGGAAGCTCACTGTATCGCGTCGGCTACGGTCTTTCGGGTTACCGGGCGATGTCAGTCGTCTAGGGCCCGACTGTGCGATACGGAGATAAGAACATGTAAACCTTCAAGCTGAAAAAAGAACGAGAGGGAGCAACAAGAGAAAGGAAAAAGAACATGAACAAAAAACATAACGGGGGTTCCCTCTCGTCATTGTTGAGTGGATGGGTGAGGTCTTCAGGATTTAAGCATCTTGGTGGCCCCTACGCGGGGTGACGGCTGGTTCAAGGTCACGTGGAGGAGGATCACGGTGGGAATGGCGGTCATTAGGTGCTGTGGGGTCCAGTCTGCGACGTCTGGAACGTTGCCTTTGCGACTTCGGGGACGAAGTGTGGGAGACCGGTTTCCACGGCTCAGCAGGGAAGTAGAAAGCGTACCAGTCCGGCAGGTCAATAGGTGGAATATCCAGCTGCTCGCAGAACGTGGGCAGGTCTTCTGGGGTACGGAGGAGAGCTGTGTGACCTCTGGAGGAGGCCGAGAGGCAGAAGGGGAACTTCCACCTATACTGGATGTTGCGAGCCCGCAACGTGTCCAGCAGGGGGCGCAGTGTCCGTCTGTTTTGTAATGTTATTTGGGAGAGATCTTGAAATAGTTTAATGTCTGCTCCATTAAACAAAATGCGGCCTCTGTCTCTCGCCTTCCGCAGTATTTCTTCCTTAAGGGGAAAATTGACAATACAGCAGACAATGTCTCTTGGGGGTTCAGAGTCACGGGGAGGAGGTCTCAGGGCCCGATGGATTCGTTCCATTTCGATGGGGGTTTCAGCTGGGCGCCCAAGCAGGTCATTGAAAATGGCGCAAACTGTCTGTGGCATGTTAGCTTGGTCTACCCCCTCGGGTAGCCCCCTCACCCTAATGTTATGTCTGCGGCCACGGTTGTCTAATTCCTCCACTTGCCTGTGGAGTTCAAACATGTGTGGGAGTTGTAGGTCGTAGGCCCTCTGTACTTGCCTGACCGCTGCTGCCTGCATCTGAGAGGATTCCTCCACTGCCGTGATGCGGTGATTCATCGTGTGGATGTCCGATTTCAGATCGGATATAGCCGCTGTGAGGGTGTGCTTGATGTCCAGCGCCACCTTCTGCAGGTCCCTTTGGAGGTCTAGCAGGCTGGGGTTGGACGCCATAGTTCCGCCGTCGGCGAACGGCGATTCGGCCGTGTTGCTACTCGAGGCCGGGGATGCGGCCTGTGTAGCGTGTGTCTCCGCGTGTGTCCCTGACGGCCGGGTCCGGAACATCTCTGGGATGTTGTTACTTAGCTGGGTCCCGGTCTCTTTCAGCGTGCGGGGTGTTGAGGAGCTCCTTGTGGATTTACCCATGTTTTAGGGTCGGATGGCTCCTGGAGATGTGCTTCTTTTCGTCCTCTGTGAGCGGAGCTCCTTCTCTAAGCAGCCATCTCGGATCCCGTCCAGGCCACGCCCCCTGTGGTGATATTTATTATAGCAAAAAGTAAAAAATATTCATTTTTTATTTCAATTGTCGCTCTATTTTTTGTTTATAACGCAAAAACAAAAAAGGTGATCAAATACCACCAAAAGAAAGCTCTATTTGTGGGAAAAAAAGGACGCCAATTTTGTTTGGGAGCAACATCGCACGACCGCGCAATTGTCAGTTAAAACGACGCAGTGCAGAATCGCAAAAAGTGGCCCGGTCATTGACCAGCAAGTGGTTAAAAAATAACAAAACAGTAAAGTTAGCCTATTTTTTGTGATAATGTGAAAGATGATGTCACACCGAGTAAATAGATACCTAACTTGACACGCTTTAATATTGCACACACTCATGGAATGGCGCCAAACTTCAGGACTTTAAAATTCATTATATTTTTTTCCCATCTGAAGGACAAGATGTGAGGTCTTATTGAATTATTACGTAAAAAAATATATAATTAAAACGCCCCTGTCCCTAGTAGCTCGCACTCAGAAGCAAACATGCATGGAAGTCCCGCCCACATATGTAAACACCGTTCAAATCACACATGTGAGGTATTGACACGTGCGTTAGAGCAAGAGCAATCATTTTAGCACTAGACCTCCTCTGTAACTCTGAACTGGTAACCTGTAAAAAAAATTCAAGCGTCGCCTATGGAGATTGAAAGTCCGCATGTGGTATATGTGCGTCAGAGGGGGGTGGGGTCAAAGAGTGTCACACAGAGGGAACTTCAAATGGAAGCTCGTCCGCATCGTGCGCGGCTTCTTCCCCGGACGCTGCGCTTGAAATTGAATTCCCCGCCGTGTGATGCTCTGTGACCCCGCCCCCCTCTGACGCACATTGAATTTGGGGGGAACCCCACGTAATTTATTTTTTTACGCCGGGGTTCCCCTTAATATCCATACCAGACCTGAAGGGCCTGGTAATTGAATTTGGGGGGACCCCCACGCATTTTTTTAAATTTTTCATTAATGAATCCTCTCAGAATTGCCGGAGCCGACAATTCATTATCGCCGCGAGTGAGTTTTAAATGTCTTTTTTTCCTTCAGAATGTCATTTTGTGCAGGGACAGTTCTAAGTGGTTCAGTCTCCAGGTCTTAGTCGTTTTGTTGGATTCTGGAAAGACGAGTGTCACTGTAATGGGGTGGTGGTCTGATAGAAACATTGGTTCTATGGTGGCCTTCGTGAGAAGTGAAAGGTCTGTTTGAGAAAGAAAGAAATAGTCGATTCTTGAGTATTTGTTATGCGGGGGGGAAAAAAAGGTATAGTCTTTTCCAGTGGGGAACATGGTGCGCCATGTGTCATGGAGCGTCAGGTTCTGTAGCTGGATTTTGATTTGGCGGAGGGCTCTGTAAGAGAGAGCCGTCGTACCGGTGGATGTATCTACAGTTGGGTTGAGGGGGACGTTAAAGTCCCCTCCTAGCAGCACGATCCCTTCGCGAAATGTGAAGAGAAGATCGGACACTTTCCTGAAAAAGGAAGTTTGGTGTTCGTTTGGACAATATACATTTGCTAGCGTAACAGGTTTGGAGGCGTATCTACCTTTAACAAATATGTATCTACCTTCGGGGTCTATCATCGTGTCTAAAATTTGGAAATCAGCGTGTTTGGAGATGAGGATTGAGACCCCTTTTGTTTTGGAGTCTGGGTTTGTGGAATGCAATGCACATTTGTATACATGGTTGCCTAGTTTAGGGATGGCGTCTGAACGGAAGTGTGTTTCCTGTAAGAGGAGGAAGTGAGCTTTGTGTTTGGTCAGAGCAGCTAAGACCTGCGACCTTTTTTCTGGGGGGTTGAGGCCTTTGACATTTAACGAGAGGCATTTCAGCGACAATTGTTGGGTAGGGATCTGTGTCTTCTGCATCGTAACAGCTGGCGGGGAGTAGAGAGTGTATGCGAGGGATTTGCGTCACTCGCTGGACCCAGGGAGAGGGAGGGAGGAGATGTAAGGAAAGAAAGAAATGGGAAAGAAGGGGGAAGAGAGAGAGAAGAGAGAGAGAGAAAAAAAAAAAAAAAAAAAAAAAAAAGGGGGGGGGGGGGGGGGGGGGGAAAGGAACAGAGAAAAAAAAAAAAGAAAAGAAAAAGGTGGGGGGGGGGGGGGGGGGGGAAGAGGGGGGCTGTCTAGTTGAGCAGACCCGGGGGGGGGGGATATTAGAATTAAAAGTCACACCTACGCAGGGTGTATCAGTCCCAGGTGTGAGAAATTACCGGAGGTGGCTAGGGAAATACCCACCCACCTTAGGGGGGTAGGGAGGGAGTCCGGAATGTCAGCTTCAATCCAGTAGGGAAGCTGTGGGGGGGATAGAAAACCGTGGGCGGAATACGGAATGTCGCACCACAGAGGACGAAGGGTGGAGAACAGGTGTTTCCAGGGTGTGGATAGAGACGTATCACCACTAAAGAGGGACATTAACGTTTCAGAGTAAAGCTTATCAGTAGTCCGTTGGGTCTGCTCAGCTCCGCAGTCAGTTTGCGGCTTAACCGCACACCAAGTGCAAGGTAGGCAGAATCAAGGGCCAAAGTCTATCAAGTAGGCAAAATCCTAGATAACATGTGAGGGGTAGTGACAGCATCTGGCGGTTTTAAGTACCGCCAGGAAGCTTCTAGCACACCCGAAAGGGGTTGGATCTACCCAATCCTATAAACACATTAAGTATAAAACAGTCAGTCTTTAAGCAGATAAACAGTTAAAACAAACGATTAAAGAAGACCAGTACATGTTTCATCAGGGTTGTAAAATACAATGCAATTTCCCCATTCTGAGAAAACTAGGCAATCCGCATCTTTACCTGGATAGGTCATCCCCCTCTAGACCCAGATGTAGCTGCCAGGAACCTCCTCCGAGAAGGTAGTCGCCGCTTCCCGCTTGATATACGCTCAACCCACACATGTATAGCAACATTTGAAATCCCAACTAACCGTTTTTGCAGTGAGTATAAGTATGAGTATAGCCCATAGTGAAAGTGTAAGAGGCGTGTAGAATTTCCCTTAGGCCCTCAGGGGGGCAAGATATCTAGTAGTCTTAAGTGCACACACGCTCTAACGAATAAAACATAGCAGAATCTGGGCTGAGGTGGTATCAGAAGTTGTCCGATGAGATTTGCAGGGGGATACTGCAGTTATAGATGTGCATATGGGCTAATGGCAGAGTCAAACAGTGCCTAAGCTGGAGCGCTTCAAGGACATGGGCTCGCTGGGGTTCGTAGGAGGCCATAGCAGCCATACATGTGTAAGATCACATCAATACCTGAGCTTTAGAATCTACAAATAATGATTCAGCTTGGTTCACGGGGGGGCTATTGCGATTGTGTACGTGCAAACAATCTGATGAAACAGTACCTGAGCCGGGGAGATCCAGGGGTTTGTCCATCTGGAGTCGCGGGAGGATATCGGAAGCTCACTGTATCGCGTCGGCTACGGTCTTTCGGGTTACCGGGCGATGTCAGTCGTCTAGGGCCCGACTGTGCGATACGGAGATAAGAACATGTAAACCTTCAAGCTGAAAAAAGAACGAGAGGGAGCAACAAGAGAAAGGAAAAAGAACATGAACAAAAAACATAACGGGGGTTCCCTCTCGTCATTGTTGAGTGGATGGGTGAGGTCTTCAGGATTTAAGCATCTTGGTGGCCCCTACGCGGGGGTGACGGCTGGTTCAAGGTCACGTGGAGGAGGATCACGGTGGGAATGGCGGTCATTAGGTGCTGTGGGGTCCAGTCTGCGACGTCTGGAACGTTGCCTTTGCGACTTCGGGGACGAAGTGTGGGAGACCGGTTTCCACGGCTCAGCAGGGAAGTAGAAAGCGTACCAGTCCGGCAGGTCAATAGGTGGAATATCCAGCTGCTCGCAGAACGTGGGCAGGTCTTCTGGGGTACGGAGGAGAGCTGTGTGACCTCTGGAGGAGGCCGAGAGGCAGAAGGGGAACTTCCACCTATACTGGATGTTGCGAGCCCGCAACGTGTCCAGCAGGGGGCGCAGTGTCCGTCTGTTTTGTAATGTTATTTGGGAGAGATCTTGAAATAGTTTAATGTCTGCTCCATTAAACAAAATGCGGCCTCTGTCTCTCGCCTTCCGCAGTATTTCTTCCTTAAGGGGAAAATTGACAATACAGCAGACAATGTCTCTTGGGGGTTCAGAGTCACGGGGAGGAGGTCTCAGGGCCCGATGGATTCGTTCCATTTCGATGGGGGTTTCAGCTGGGCGCCCAAGCAGGTCATTGAAAATGGCGCAAACTGTCTGTGGCATGTTAGCTTGGTCTACCCCCTCGGGTAGCCCCCTCACCCTAATGTTATGTCTGCGGCCACGGTTGTCTAATTCCTCCACTTGCCTGTGGAGTTCAAACATGTGTGGGAGTTGTAGGTCGTAGGCCCTCTGTACTTGCCTGACCGCTGCTGCCTGCATCTGAGAGGATTCCTCCACTGCCGTGATGCGGTGATTCATCGTGTGGATGTCCGATTTCAGATCGGATATAGCCGCTGTGAGGGTGTGCTTGATGTCCAGCGCCACCTTCTGCAGGTCCCTTTGGAGGTCTAGCAGGCTGGGGTTGGACGCCATAGTTCCGCCGTCGGCGAACGGCGATTCGGCCGTGTTGCTACTCGAGGCCGGGGATGCGGCCTGTGTAGCGTGTGTCTCCGCGTGTGTCCCTGACGGCCGGGTCCGGAACATCTCTGGGATGTTGTTACTTAGCTGGGTCCCGGTCTCTTTCAGCGTGCGGGGTGTTGAGGAGCTCCTTGTGGATTTACCCATGTTTTAGGGTCGGATGGCTCCTGGAGATGTGCTTCTTTTCGTCCTCTGTGAGCGGAGCTCCTTCTCTAAGCAGCCATCTCGGATCCCGTCCAGGCCACGCCCCCTGTGGTGATATTTATTATAGCAAAAAGTAAAAAATATTCATTTTTTATTTCAATTGTCGCTCTATTTTTTGTTTATAACGCAAAAAACAAAAAAGGTGATCAAATACCACCAAAAGAAAGCTCTATTTGTGGGAAAAAAAGGACGCCAATTTTGTTTGGGAGCAACATCGCACGACCGCGCAATTGTCAGTTAAAACGACGCAGTGCAGAATCGCAAAAAGTGGCCCGGTCATTGACCAGCAAGTGGTTAAAAAATAACAAAACAGTAAAGTTAGCCTATTTTTTGTGATAATGTGAAAGATGATGTCACACCGAGTAAATAGATACCTAACTTGACACGCTTTAATATTGCACACACTCATGGAATGGCGCCAAACTTCAGGACTTTAAAATTCATTATATTTTTTTCCCATCTGAAGGACAAGATGTGAGGTCTTATTGAATTATTACGTAAAAAAATATATAATTAAAACGCCCCTGTCCCTAGTAGCTCGCACTCAGAAGCAAACATGCATGGAAGTCCCGCCCACATATGTAAACACCGTTCAAATCACACATGTGAGGTATTGACACGTGCGTTAGAGCAAGAGCAATCATTTTAGCACTAGACCTCCTCTGTAACTCTGAACTGGTAACCTGTAAAAAAAATTCAAGCGTCGCCTATGGAGATTGAAAGTCCGCGTGTGGTATATGTGCGTCAGAGGGGGGTGGGGTCAAAGAGTGTCACACAGAGGGAACTTCAAATGGAAGCTCGTCCGCATCGTGCGCGGCTTCTTCCCCGGACGCTGCGCTTGAAATTGAATTCCCCGCCGTGTGATGCTCTGTGACCCCGCCCCCCTCTGACGCACATTGAATTTGGGGGGAACCCCACGTAATTTATTTTTTTACGCCGGGGTTCCCCTTAATATCCATACCAGACCTGAAGGGCCTGGTAATTGAATTTGGGGGGACCCCCACGCATTTTTTTAAATTTTTCATTAATGAATCCTCTCAGAATTGCCGGAGCCGACAATTCATTATCGCCGCGAGTGAGTTTTAAATGTCTTTTTTTCCTTCAGAATGTCATTTTGTGCAGGGACAGTTCTAAGTGGTTCAGTCTCCAGGTCTTAGTCGTTTTGTTGGATTCTGGAAAGACGAGTGTCACTGTAATGGGGTGGTGGTCTGATAGAAACATTGGTTCTATGGTGGCCTTCGTGAGAAGTGAAAGGTCTGTTTGAGAAAGAAAGAAATAGTCGATTCTTGAGTATTTGTTATGCGGGGGGGAAAAAAAGGTATAGTCTTTTCCAGTGGGGAACATGGTGCGCCATGTGTCATGGAGCGTCAGGTTCTGTAGCTGGATTTTGATTTGGCGGAGGGCTCTGTAAGAGAGAGCCGTCGTACCGGTGGATGTATCTACAGTTGGGTTGAGGGGGACGTTAAAGTCCCCTCCTAGCAGCACGATCCCTTCGCGAAATGTGAAGAGAAGATCGGACACTTTCCTGAAAAAGGAAGTTTGGTGTTCGTTTGGACAATATACATTTGCTAGCGTAACAGGTTTGGAGGCGTATCTACCTTTAACAAATATGTATCTACCTTCGGGGTCTATCATCGTGTCTAAAATTTGGAAATCAGCGTGTTTGGAGATGAGGATTGAGACCCCTTTTGTTTTGGAGTCTGGGTTTGTGGAATGCAATGCACATTTGTATACATGGTTGCCTAGTTTAGGGATGGCGTCTGAACGGAAGTGTGTTTCCTGTAAGAGGAGGAAGTGAGCTTTGTGTTTGGTCAGAGCAGCTAAGACCTGCGACCTTTTTTCTGGGAGGTTGAGGCCTTTGACATTTAACGAGAGGCATTTCAGCGACAATTGTTGGGTAGGGATCTGTGTCTTCTGCATCGTAACAGCTGGCGGGGAGTAGAGAGTGTATGCGAGGGATTTGCGTCACTCGCTGGACCCAGGGAGAGGGAGGGAGGAGATGTAAGGAAAGAAAGAAATGGGAAAGAAGGGGGAAGAGAGAGAGAAGAGAGAGAGAGAAAAAAAAAAAAAAAAAAAAAAAAAAAAAAAAAGGGGGGGGGGGGGGGGGGAAAGGAACAGAGAAAAAAAAAAAAAAAAAGAAAAAATTAGTGGGGGGGGGGAGAGGGGAGAGGGGGGCTGTCTAGTTGAGCAGACCCGGGGGAGGGGGATATTAGAATTAAAAGTCACACCTACGCAGGGTGTATCAGTCCCAGGTGTGAGAAATTACCGGAGGTGGCTAGGGAAATACCCACCCACCTTAGGGGGGTAGGGAGGGAGTCCGGAATGTCAGCTTCAATCCAGTAGGGAAGCTGTGGGGGGGATAGAAAACCGTGGGCGGAATACGGAATGTCGCACCACAGAGGACGAAGGGTGGAGAACAGGTGTTTCCAGGGTGTGGATAGAGACGTATCACCACTAAAGAGGGACATTAACGTTTCAGAGTAAAGCTTATCAGTAGTCCGTTGGGTCTGCTCAGCTCCGCAGTCAGTTTGCGGCTTAACCGCACACCAAGTGCAAGGTAGGCAGAATCAAGGGCCAAAGTCTATCAAGTAGGCAAAATCCTAGATAACATGTGAGGGGTAGTGACAGCATCTGGCGGTTTTAAGTACCGCCAGGAAGCTTCTAGCACACCCGAAAGGGGTTGGATCTACCCAATCCTATAAACACATTAAGTATAAAACAGTCAGTCTTTAAGCAGATAAACAGTTAAAACAAACGATTAAAGAAGACCAGTACATGTTTCATCAGGGTTGTAAAATACAATGCAATTTCCCCATTCTGAGAAAACTAGGCAATCCGCATCTTTACCTGGATAGGTCATCCCCCTCTAGACCCAGATGTAGCTGCCAGGAACCTCCTCCGAGAAGGTAGTCGCCGCTTCCCGCTTGATATACGCTCAACCCACACATGTATAGCAACATTTGAAATCCCAACTAACCGTTTTTGCAGTGAGTATAAGTATGAGTATAGCCCATAGTGAAAGTGTAAGAGGCGTGTAGAATTTCCCTTAGGCCCTCAGGGGGGCAAGATATCTAGTAGTCTTAAGTGCACACACGCTCTAACGAATAAAACATAGCAGAATCTGGGCTGAGGTGGTATCAGAAGTTGTCCGATGAGATTTGCAGGGGGATACTGCAGTTATAGATGTGCATATGGGCTAATGGCAGAGTCAAACAGTGCCTAAGCTGGAGCGCTTCAAGGACATGGGCTCGCTGGGGTTCGTAGGAGGCCATAGCAGCCATACATGTGTAAGATCACATCAATACCTGAGCTTTAGAATCTACAAATAATGATTCAGCTTGGTTCACGGGGGGGCTATTGCGATTGTGTACGTGCAAACAATCTGATGAAACAGTACCTGAGCCGGGGAGATCCAGGGGTTTGTCCATCTGGAGTCGCGGGAGGATATCGGAAGCTCACTGTATCGCGTCGGCTACGGTCTTTCGGGTTACCGGGCGATGTCAGTCGTCTAGGGCCCGACTGTGCGATACGGAGATAAGAACATGTAAACCTTCAAGCTGAAAAAAGAACGAGAGGGAGCAACAAGAGAAAGGAAAAAGAACATGAACAAAAAACATAACGGGGGTTCCCTCTCGTCATTGTTGAGTGGATGGGTGAGGTCTTCAGGATTTAAGCATCTTGGTGGCCCCTACGCGGGGTGACGGCTGGTTCAAGGTCACGTGGAGGAGGATCACGGTGGGAATGGCGGTCATTAGGTGCTGTGGGGTCCAGTCTGCGACGTCTGGAACGTTGCCTTTGCGACTTCGGGGACGAAGTGTGGGAGACCGGTTTCCACGGCTCAGCAGGGAAGTAGAAAGCGTACCAGTCCGGCAGGTCAATAGGTGGAATATCCAGCTGCTCGCAGAACGTGGGCAGGTCTTCTGGGGTACGGAGGAGAGCTGTGTGACCTCTGGAGGAGGCCGAGAGGCAGAAGGGGAACTTCCACCTATACTGGATGTTGCGAGCCCGCAACGTGTCCAGCAGGGGGCGCAGTGTCCGTCTGTTTTGTAATGTTATTTGGGAGAGATCTTGAAATAGTTTAATGTCTGCTCCATTAAACAAAATGCGGCCTCTGTCTCTCGCCTTCCGCAGTATTTCTTCCTTAAGGGGAAAATTGACAATACAGCAGACAATGTCTCTTGGGGGTTCAGAGTCACGGGGAGGAGGTCTCAGGGCCCGATGGATTCGTTCCATTTCGATGGGGGTTTCAGCTGGGCGCCCAAGCAGGTCATTGAAAATGGCGCAAACTGTCTGTGGCATGTTAGCTTGGTCTACCCCCTCGGGTAGCCCCCTCACCCTAATGTTATGTCTGCGGCCACGGTTGTCTAATTCCTCCACTTGCCTGTGGAGTTCAAACATGTGTGGGAGTTGTAGGTCGTAGGCCCTCTGTACTTGCCTGACCGCTGCTGCCTGCATCTGAGAGGATTCCTCCACTGCCGTGATGCGGTGATTCATCGTGTGGATGTCCGATTTCAGATCGGATATAGCCGCTGTGAGGGTGTGCTTGATGTCCAGCGCCACCTTCTGCAGGTCCCTTTGGAGGTCTAGCAGGCTGGGGTTGGACGCCATAGTTCCGCCGTCGGCGAACGGCGATTCGGCCGTGTTGCTACTCGAGGCCGGGGATGCGGCCTGTGTAGCGTGTGTCTCCGCGTGTGTCCCTGACGGCCGGGTCCGGAACATCTCTGGGATGTTGTTACTTAGCTGGGTCCCGGTCTCTTTCAGCGTGCGGGGTGTTGAGGAGCTCCTTGTGGATTTACCCATGTTTTAGGGTCGGATGGCTCCTGGAGATGTGCTTCTTTTCGTCCTCTGTGAGCGGAGCTCCTTCTCTAAGCAGCCATCTCGGATCCCGTCCAGGCCACGCCCCCTGTGGTGATATTTATTATAGCAAAAAGTAAAAAATATTCATTTTTTATTTCAATTGTCGCTCTATTTTTTGTTTATAACGCAAAAACAAAAAAGGTGATCAAATACCACCAAAAGAAAGCTCTATTTGTGGGAAAAAAAGGACGCCAATTTTGTTTGGGAGCAACATCGCACGACCGCGCAATTGTCAGTTAAAACGACGCAGTGCAGAATCGCAAAAAGTGGCCCGGTCATTGACCAGCAAGTGGTTAAAAAATAACAAAACAGTAAAGTTAGCCTATTTTTTGTGATAATGTGAAAGATGATGTCACACCGAGTAAATAGATACCTAACTTGACACGCTTTAATATTGCACACACTCATGGAATGGCGCCAAACTTCAGGACTTTAAAATTCATTATATTTTTTTCCCATCTGAAGGACAAGATGTGAGGTCTTATTGAATTATTACGTAAAAAAATATATAATTAAAACGCCCCTGTCCCTAGTAGCTCGCACTCAGAAGCAAACATGCATGGAAGTCCCGCCCACATATGTAAACACCGTTCAAATCACACATGTGAGGTATTGACACGTGCGTTAGAGCAAGAGCAATCATTTTAGCACTAGACCTCCTCTGTAACTCTGAACTGGTAACCTGTAAAAAAAATTCAAGCGTCGCCTATGGAGATTGAAAGTCCGCGTGTGGTATATGTGCGTCAGAGGGGGGTGGGGTCAAAGAGTGTCACACAGAGGGAACTTCAAATGGAAGCTCGTCCGCATCGTGCGCGGCTTCTTCCCCGGACGCTGCGCTTGAAATTGAATTCCCCGCCGTGTGATGCTCTGTGACCCCGCCCCCCTCTGACGCACATTGAATTTGGGGGGAACCCCACGTAATTTATTTTTTTACGCCGGGGTTCCCCTTAATATCCATACCAGACCTGAAGGGCCTGGTAATTGAATTTGGGGGGACCCCCACGCATTTTTTTAAATTTTTCATTAATGAATCCTCTCAGAATTGCCGGAGCCGACAATTCATTATCGCCGCGAGTGAGTTTTAAATGTCTTTTTTTCCTTCAGAATGTCATTTTGTGCAGGGACAGTTCTAAGTGGTTCAGTCTCCAGGTCTTAGTCGTTTTGTTGGATTCTGGAAAGACGAGTGTCACTGTAATGGGGTGGTGGTCTGATAGAAACATTGGTTCTATGGTGGCCTTCGTGAGAAGTGAAAGGTCTGTTTGAGAAAGAAAGAAATAGTCGATTCTTGAGTATTTGTTATGCGGGGGGGAAAAAAAGGTATAGTCTTTTCCAGTGGGGAACATGGTGCGCCATGTGTCATGGAGCGTCAGGTTCTGTAGCTGGATTTTGATTTGGCGGAGGGCTCTGTAAGAGAGAGCCGTCGTACCGGTGGATGTATCTACAGTTGGGTTGAGGGGGACGTTAAAGTCCCCTCCTAGCAGCACGATCCCTTCGCGAAATGTGAAGAGAAGATCGGACACTTTCCTGAAAAAGGAAGTTTGGTGTTCGTTTGGACAATATACATTTGCTAGCGTAACAGGTTTGGAGGCGTATCTACCTTTAACAAATATGTATCTACCTTCGGGGTCTATCATCGTGTCTAAAATTTGGAAATCAGCGTGTTTGGAGATGAGGATTGAGACCCCTTTTGTTTTGGAGTCTGGGTTTGTGGAATGCAATGCACATTTGTATACATGGTTGCCTAGTTTAGGGATGGCGTCTGAACGGAAGTGTGTTTCCTGTAAGAGGAGGAAGTGAGCTTTGTGTTTGGTCAGAGCAGCTAAGACCTGCGACCTTTTTTCTGGGAGGTTGAGGCCTTTGACATTTAACGAGAGGCATTTCAGCGACAATTGTTGGGTAGGGATCTGTGTCTTCTGCATCGTAACAGCTGGCGGGGAGTAGAGAGTGTATGCGAGGGATTTGCGTCACTCGCTGGACCCAGGGAGAGGGAGGGAGGAGATGTAAGGAAAGAAAGAAATGGGAAAGAAGGGGGAAGAGAGAGAGAAGAGAGAGAGAGAAAAAAAAAAAAAAAAAAAAGGGGGGGGGGGGGGGGGGAAAGGAACAGAGAAAAAAAAAAAAAAAAAGAAAAAATTAGGGGGGGGGGGGAGAGGGGAGAGGGGGTCTGTCTAGTTGAGCAGACCCGGGGGAGGGGGATATTAGAATTAAAAGTCACACCTACGCAGGGTGTATCAGTCCCAGGTGTGAGAAATTACCGGAGGTGGCTAGGGAAATACCCACCCACCTTAGGGGGGTAGGGAGGGAGTCCGGAATGTCAGCTTCAATCCAGTAGGGAAGCTGTGGGGGGGATAGAAAACCGTGGGCGGAATACGGAATGTCGCACCACAGAGGACGAAGGGTGGAGAACAGGTGTTTCCAGGGTGTGGATAGAGACGTATCACCACTAAAGAGGGACATTAACGTTTCAGAGTAAAGCTTATCAGTAGTCCGTTGGGTCTGCTCAGCTCCGCAGTCAGTTTGCGGCTTAACCGCACACCAAGTGCAAGGTAGGCAGAATCAAGGGCCAAAGTCTATCAAGTAGGCAAAATCCTAGATAACATGTGAGGGGTAGTGACAGCATCTGGCGGTTTTAAGTACCGCCAGGAAGCTTCTAGCACACCCGAAAGGGGTTGGATCTACCCAATCCTATAAACACATTAAGTATAAAACAGTCAGTCTTTAAGCAGATAAACAGTTAAAACAAACGATTAAAGAAGACCAGTACATGTTTCATCAGGGTTGTAAAATACAATGCAATTTCCCCATTCTGAGAAAACTAGGCAATCCGCATCTTTACCTGGATAGGTCATCCCCCTCTAGACCCAGATGTAGCTGCCAGGAACCTCCTCCGAGAAGGTAGTCGCCGCTTCCCGCTTGATATACGCTCAACCCACACATGTATAGCAACATTTGAAATCCCAACTAACCGTTTTTGCAGTGAGTATAAGTATGAGTATAGCCCATAGTGAAAGTGTAAGAGGCGTGTAGAATTTCCCTTAGGCCCTCAGGGGGGCAAGATATCTAGTAGTCTTAAGTGCACACACGCTCTAACGAATAAAACATAGCAGAATCTGGGCTGAGGTGGTATCAGAAGTTGTCCGATGAGATTTGCAGGGGGATACTGCAGTTATAGATGTGCATATGGGCTAATGGCAGAGTCAAACAGTGCCTAAGCTGGAGCGCTTCAAGGACATGGGCTCGCTGGGGTTCGTAGGAGGCCATAGCAGCCATACATGTGTAAGATCACATCAATACCTGAGCTTTAGAATCTACAAATAATGATTCAGCTTGGTTCACGGGGGGGCTATTGCGATTGTGTACGTGCAAACAATCTGATGAAACAGTACCTGAGCCGGGGAGATCCAGGGGTTTGTCCATCTGGAGTCGCGGGAGGATATCGGAAGCTCACTGTATCGCGTCGGCTACGGTCTTTCGGGTTACCGGGCGATGTCAGTCGTCTAGGGCCCGACTGTGCGATACGGAGATAAGAACATGTAAACCTTCAAGCTGAAAAAAGAACGAGAGGGAGCAACAAGAGAAAGGAAAAAGAACATGAACAAAAAACATAACGGGGGTTCCCTCTCGTCATTGTTGAGTGGATGGGTGAGGTCTTCAGGATTTAAGCATCTTGGTGGCCCCTACGCGGGGTGACGGCTGGTTCAAGGTCACGTGGAGGAGGATCACGGTGGGAATGGCGGTCATTAGGTGCTGTGGGGTCCAGTCTGCGACGTCTGGAACGTTGCCTTTGCGACTTCGGGGACGAAGTGTGGGAGACCGGTTTCCACGGCTCAGCAGGGAAGTAGAAAGCGTACCAGTCCGGCAGGTCAATAGGTGGAATATCCAGCTGCTCGCAGAACGTGGGCAGGTCTTCTGGGGTACGGAGGAGAGCTGTGTGACCTCTGGAGGAGGCCGAGAGGCAGAAGGGGAACTTCCACCTATACTGGATGTTGCGAGCCCGCAACGTGTCCAGCAGGGGGCGCAGTGTCCGTCTGTTTTGTAATGTTATTTGGGAGAGATCTTGAAATAGTTTAATGTCTGCTCCATTAAACAAAATGCGGCCTCTGTCTCTCGCCTTCCGCAGTATTTCTTCCTTAAGGGGAAAATTGACAATACAGCAGACAATGTCTCTTGGGGGTTCAGAGTCACGGGGAGGAGGTCTCAGGGCCCGATGGATTCGTTCCATTTCGATGGGGGTTTCAGCTGGGCGCCCAAGCAGGTCATTGAAAATGGCGCAAACTGTCTGTGGCATGTTAGCTTGGTCTACCCCCTCGGGTAGCCCCCTCACCCTAATGTTATGTCTGCGGCCACGGTTGTCTAATTCCTCCACTTGCCTGTGGAGTTCAAACATGTGTGGGAGTTGTAGGTCGTAGGCCCTCTGTACTTGCCTGACCGCTGCTGCCTGCATCTGAGAGGATTCCTCCACTGCCGTGATGCGGTGATTCATCGTGTGGATGTCCGATTTCAGATCGGATATAGCCGCTGTGAGGGTGTGCTTGATGTCCAGCGCCACCTTCTGCAGGTCCCTTTGGAGGTCTAGCAGGCTGGGGTTGGACGCCATAGTTCCGCCGTCGGCGAACGGCGATTCGGCCGTGTTGCTACTCGAGGCCGGGGATGCGGCCTGTGTAGCGTGTGTCTCCGCGTGTGTCCCTGACGGCCGGGTCCGGAACATCTCTGGGATGTTGTTACTTAGCTGGGTCCCGGTCTCTTTCAGCGTGCGGGGTGTTGAGGAGCTCCTTGTGGATTTACCCATGTTTTAGGGTCGGATGGCTCCTGGAGATGTGCTTCTTTTCGTCCTCTGTGAGCGGAGCTCCTTCTCTAAGCAGCCATCTCGGATCCCGTCCAGGCCACGCCCCCTGTGGTGATATTTATTATAGCAAAAAGTAAAAAATATTCATTTTTTATTTCAATTGTCGCTCTATTTTTTGTTTATAACGCAAAAACAAAAAAGGTGATCAAATACCACCAAAAGAAAGCTCTATTTGTGGGAAAAAAAGGACGCCAATTTTGTTTGGGAGCAACATCGCACGACCGCGCAATTGTCAGTTAAAACGACGCAGTGCAGAATCGCAAAAAGTGGCCCGGTCATTGACCAGCAAGTGGTTAAAAAATAACAAAACAGTAAAGTTAGCCTATTTTTTGTGATAATGTGAAAGATGATGTCACACCGAGTAAATAGATACCTAACTTGACACGCTTTAATATTGCACACACTCATGGAATGGCGCCAAACTTCAGGACTTTAAAATTCATTATATTTTTTTCCCATCTGAAGGACAAGATGTGAGGTCTTATTGAATTATTACGTAAAAAAATATATAATTAAAACGCCCCTGTCCCTAGTAGCTCGCACTCAGAAGCAAACATGCATGGAAGTCCCGCCCACATATGTAAACACCGTTCAAATCACACATGTGAGGTATTGACACGTGCGTTAGAGCAAGAGCAATCATTTTAGCACTAGACCTCCTCTGTAACTCTGAACTGGTAACCTGTAAAAAAAATTCAAGCGTCGCCTATGGAGATTGAAAGTCCGCGTGTGGTATATGTGCGTCAGAGGGGGGTGGGGTCAAAGAGTGTCACACAGAGGGAACTTCAAATGGAAGCTCGTCCGCATCGTGCGCGGCTTCTTCCCCGGACGCTGCGCTTGAAATTGAATTCCCCGCCGTGTGATGCTCTGTGACCCCGCCCCCCTCTGACGCACATTGAATTTGGGGGGAACCCCACGTAATTTATTTTTTTACGCCGGGGTTCCCCTTAATATCCATACCAGACCTGAAGGGCCTGGTAATTGAATTTGGGGGGACCCCCACGCATTTTTTTAAATTTTTCATTAATGAATCCTCTCAGAATTGCCGGAGCCGACAATTCATTATCGCCGCGAGTGAGTTTTAAATGTCTTTTTTTCCTTCAGAATGTCATTTTGTGCAGGGACAGTTCTAAGTGCGGGAAACATGCGATATTTCACATGATAACTTTACACCCCCCTAGGTATTTCTAAAGGAATATTTCACTTTTATTGTTTCACTTTAAGCATTATTAAAATCACTGCTCCCGAAAAAACGGCCATTTTTAAAAATAAAAAAAGCATTGATACATGTCCCCTGGGGCAGGACTCAGGTCCCCAAACACTTTTTAGGACAAAAACGTGCATATTAACCTTTAAAATTAACACTTTTGATTTCTCCCATAGACTTCTATAGGGAGTTCGGCGGCGGCTTTACATATTACTTGCATTGCGCCGGCTGCTACGCCGTTTCATGTGCCTAATTTAGGCTTCACCCGGTGCACTAATTAAGCCATGAACCCCTTAAGCCATGAATCCCTTTTTAGGGAGCTAATTTGGAAAGGGGGACAGGCCAGGATACGTCTTCGCACATTGCAACTCCCGGTGGGGGAGGGAGGACTTGCAGTGCCCCAACCCGAGATTTATTATTTTTCTGCACAACTGCAACAAATAGGGGGAGGTAATATCCCAGGAGGAGGTACCCCTAATGGGATGATAATGATGAATGGGGTTACTCATGACACTATCTTTGAAGCACTAGAGGCTGATTCCTTTAGTTATAGGAATCCAACAATAAAAATGATAACCAAAATATGGAAATCGGTTAAAAAATTGATGGGTTATACCGGGTTTTCTGAACTCTCCCCACTGTGGAATAACAACAAATTGAAGGAAGTCCTCCAGATAGGAAAGGTCAGAGCATGGGAAATAAATGGTATTAAAAGGTTGAAACAACTGTATAAAGAGGATAAATATAGGAAATTTCAGGATTTAAGAGAGGAATTTAAGATACCTCAATATTCATTTTTTACTTATATACAGGTGGGGCATGCCCTTGAAGCCCAGTTTAGGACACAAACTCTAGTGTGGTGTGAAATGCCCCTTTTCCAAGATCTAGGCAAGGTAGGACCAACTAAGGGACTTATCTCTGAATTATACAAACAGATAGGTAAAAAGGCTAATATGGGCCTGCATCTTCTAAAAACAAAAGAGAAATGGGAGGAGGACCTGGGGGAAGTGACACAGGATCAATGGCGGAGGGTCCTGGAGATGGGGCCGAAAGTTTCGGTCTCACCCCCACAGAGGGTCTCCCATTTGATGCTGGTGAATCGAGCTTATTATACACCTAAACGTCTGTTCAACTTCGGGAGAAGAACAGATGATAAATGTCCTAGATGCCAGGGGATTGGAGACCTAGTACACATGGTGTGGCGATGCCCAAAGTTGTTTCGTTATTGGGAGGGAGTGATAAATGTCATAGGGGAGACATTTGGTATACCTCTGGAGGCGGAAGCCACACTATGTGTACTAGGATATAGAAGGGAACGGAATGAGAAGAAAAGCACCACAGTTGCATTACTGAGATGTCTGTTCCAAGCCAGGAAATTAATAATGTCAAGATGGCAGGCGATAACACCTCCAACAATAAGAGAATGGGTGGGAGCAGTAAACGAGACGATATGTAAAGAAAGAGCAGTTTATACAAAAAGAGGTAACCTTAAGGAGTTTGAGGAGATGTGGAGACCATGGTTGGAAGAGAAGGACCTGCCCCTCTAGTGGGTAAGAAATACAACTGGGATGAGGTAGAAATAAAACAACTCCCAAAAATAAAGCCAGATATGTGCCATTTCAGGAAAGTTGGGGCTGGCCTTGAAACCTCACCAGGGGAGAGAGGAAAACGGAGGGAGGGTCCAGGTATATAAAGCTAAGGACGAAGATAGTAGGTCAGCCCTCAAAATTTCCACTCGCCTACTAGCATTTGGCGAGTGGATTTAAGCTGGGGGCGAGTGATGACAGGGCTGCATGACCAATCTCCCTCCAATCTGTGCCTACACTTAGAGTCCCAATGAGATTGGCGGCCGAAGAGGAAAGGTGCATGCTCGGCAAAAGTAGTCTGGTGAACCGCGCACAGGCAGAGCAGTACACAGGTGCTCTACTTACAATTCTCATTAAGCCATGGGACCCAACAGTATGACCTCTCTGAGCCTGCCCCCCTCCCCCGGGGCCCCGACCAATGTAGCTGGAGAGCAGAAAGTAATGAGTGAGGTGCAGGATTGCAAAAATTACCACTCCGGTGCAGCGCTCACTGAAAGTTGCCCTGACATGAGAGCGGCAGCCTTCTAGTTTGTGCAGTTTTCTTCTCCTTGTGCTCTATGTAAGTGTTCAGCAGTTTAGCCTGAGCACTGTGAACAGACTGGTCTCAATGTGTGCTGTGCGCTGTCAGTGTGCGCTGTGCTATGGTGTCAATGGCTGTGCAGTTGTGTGGATCTCAGCGCTGGATTGTACTCCCTCCCGCTGTGCTGCAGCTCCTCTCCTCTCTGCCAGCCTGAATAAAAGGGGGAAGTGGGGACATGCAAGCGTGGAGCCGCACACACAGGCTCCTGATGATGAGATGAATGGGAGAGAGAGAGAGAGGATGGATGGGAGTTGCAGAGGAGACAGCAAGAGAATGGGGAAGAGACCCAGTTCTAGTGCCCTGTCCCTCTGGTCTGCCCCCAGTGCTCTGTCCCTCTGGTCTGCCCCCAGTGCCCTGTCCCTCTGGTCTGCCCCCAGTGCCCTGTCCCATTTTGTTAAAGTTGTTGTTGGTAATATTTAATTTTGTAACTTGATTCTGCATAAAACATTGTCATTCCATAAGTTAATCTACAAGGGCGTGTTTACGGGTGCAATTAGGCGCAGGGCAGTGTATGAATTAGGTGGGGCAACTGGTGGCGAGTAACTCTTGAGGCCTGGCTAGTAGCTCAGGACTTGAAATTTTGAGCCCTGTAGTAGGTACTAACCACACCGTGAACAGGTATAAGAACAGTTCCCCTGACTAATGGGGATGATCTGAGCATTTTATCTTTTTCTTTTTTTTTCTCCCATCCCTCATTTTTGTTTCCTTTCTATTGGATGTTGCTTTCCCTTCCCTTCACATAAATTAAGATAATCAATGTATATACTTAACTTTTATACCAGCTGTATTGTATATTAAGATTAAGTAACAAATAAGAAATGATGTCGGTTCTTTGAACTTTTTTATGAAAGATTTGTTTAAATAATCAAATGTGTATAAGAAAAAAAAGACAAATAAAGAATGACATTTAAAAAAATAAAAAAAAAATAAAAAAAGCATTGATACATGTCCCCTGTGGCAGGACTCAGGTCCCCAAACACTTTTTAGGACAAAAACTTGCATATTAACCTTTAAAATGAACACTTTTGATTTCTCCCATAGACTTCTATAGGGAGTTCGGCGGCGGCTTTACATATTACTTGCATTGCGCCGGCTGCTACGCCGTTTCATGTGCCTAATTTAGGCTTCACCCGGTGCACTAATTAAGCCATGAACTGGTGCAGCGCATTGATATTAGTAAATCAGCCCCTATATGTGTGTTTGTATGTCTGGTGTAATTTTTTTTTCTATCTGTATGAAGCACCATGAACTTTAACTAGGATTTGGTTGATACATTAAAGCCTGCTTCTGTTTTTTTCTTATCCTGATTTGTGACTGCCATTTCCTTTTGGCTTTAACAGTTGAGTGAAATAAAGGGAAAGACAAGTGGTCTGCACATTCAGCATTCTGAAGAAAGCATTTCTGTGTAGGGTTTGTTAACCGTTGTCCTCTGATATCAGTAACCCATGTTATGTAGGGCACAGGCCTGACATCCTCAAAAGATCTCCCTGAAGGGAAGTGAAATATCTACTCTGAAGTTTCCAAACTTCCCTGAACTGTATCTACAGTCTCACACCAGGAGGGGAGACTACAGCTTTGAAAAAAAAATAACACCTTTGTTATTCCAAGTGTTAGAGATGAAGCAGAGTTTGCAGATGGCCTCAAGGATTTTGCACCCTTCACCAAACACAGATGGAAAAGGGACTCTTTGAACTGCTCTGAAAATCTGTTGCAATGCAGCAGACTATGAAACCACCATATTTTTAGTCTACTCTGTTTTAGATTTTATGACTATGTAACAAGAAAGAATGTGGCGGTTTGATGTTGTCACCTTTTCAGTTCTGTTTGGTAGCACTTGAAGTGTAGAGAAAAGTATGCCAGACCCTCGAAATTCAGCAAGTGCAGCTCCCCTCTGAATGTGTGCTGATGATGAGTGATACTGTTTATCCAGAAGAACTGGAAACAAGAGAGAAGTGTTCAGTCCATTAGGTTATGGACAAGACATGAGTCATCAGTTAGTATTTCCAGATGTTTTATTCACATCAAAACAAAGATTAAAACCTCTCATATGTGGTGTGATAATTGTTAAAGTTGGGAGTGCTTTTTAAAAAACTGTCAGTAAAGTAATTCCAAGTTGTACAATGCTTTGTTTGCCTTTTTTAAAGAATGACATTATTAAAAGTACTTTTTTTTTATTTTGTATAGGAATAAGAGAATGTATGATAGGATGGTGGCAATGGCCCAGATTCTCGTAGATGGGCGTAATACTGCGGCGGCGTAACGTATGTCATTTACGTTTTACAGGCAAGAACTTGCCTGTAAAGTTGCGGCGGCGTAGTGTAAATCCCCCGGCGCAAGCCCGCCTAATTCAAATGACCCGGGTAGGGGGCGTGGAGCATTTAAATTAGGCGCGTTCCCGCGCCAAACATACTGCGCATGCGCCGCCCCTAAAATTTCCTGACGTGCATTGCGCTAAATGACGTTGCAAGGACGTCATTGGTTTCGATGTGAACGTAAATGGCGTCCAGCCCCATTCACGGACGACTTACGCAAACAACGTAAATTTTTTAATTTTGACACGGGAACGACGACCATACTTAACATTGATTGCCCCTCATATAGCAGGGGCAACTTTACGCGTCGCAAATCTAACGTAAACGTCGTAACTGCACTGCGTCGACCGCGCGTACGTTCGGGAATCCGCTTATTTTGCTAATTTGCATACTCGGCGGGGAAAACGACGGAGGCGACACCTAGCGGCGAAAAAAAAAATTGCATTTAAGATCCGACAGCGTAAGAGCCTTACGCCTGTCGGATCTAATGGTTATCTATGCGTAACTGATTCTAAGAATCAGTCGCATAGATACGACGGCCCAGATTAAGACTTACGACGGTGCACATTGCGTTGCGCCGTCGTAAGCCCTTTGAGAATCTGGGCCAGAGTGTATGATAGTCATCACCATATTACCACTACTAAAAAACATTTTTTTTTTTATAAGCGAACCATATTTTATAGATATATTTTATATATAAAATATGGTTGGTTTATAAACAATTTTTTGTAGATCAGCATTGAGTCTATTGCCCTGTACACACAATCGGTCAATCCGATTAGAACGGTCTGATGGATTTTTCCATCAGTTAACCGATGAAGCTGACCGATGGTCAGTCGTGCCTATACACCATCAGTTAAAAAAACGATCGTGTCAGAACGCGGTGACGTAAAACACAACGACGTGCTGAAAAAAACAAAGTTTGATGCTTCCAAGCATGCGTCGACTTGATTCTGAGCATGCGTGGATTTTTAACCGATGGATGTGCCTACTAACGATCGTTTTTTTCTCTATCGGTTAGGTATCCATCGGTTAATTTTAAAACAAGTTTCAATTTTTTTAATCGATGGATAAATAACCGATGGGGCCCACACACGATCGGTTTGGTCTGATGAAAACGATCCATCAGACAGTTCTCATCTGATTGACCGATCGTGTGTACGCGGCATCAGTACTATGTAATATATATATATATATATATATATATATATATATATATATATATATATATATATATATATATATATATATATAGTACATAGACTCATCGGTCACTTTATTGGGTACACCTGATCAATTGCTTGGTAACACAAATTGCTAATCAGCCAATCAATCACATGGTAGCAACTCAATGCATTTTAACATCTAGACATGGTAAAAGACGACTTGCTGAAGTTAAAACTGAACATCAGAATGGGGAAGAAAGGGGACTTAAGTGTCTTTGAATGTGGCATGTTTGTTGGTGTCAGAAGGGCTGGTCTGAGTATTTCAAAAACTGCTGATCTACTGGTATTTTCACACACAACCTTCTCTAGGGTTTACAGAGAATGGTCCGAAAAAGAAAAAATATTTAATGAGCAGTAGTTGTGTGGAGGAAAATGCCTTGTTGATGTCTTGAGAGAAGAATAGGCAGACTGGTTTGAGATGATAGAAGCGCAACAGTGACTCAAATAACCACTCATTACAACCAAGGTATGCAGAATACCGTCTCTGAATGTTCAACACATCGAACCTTGAAGCAGATAGGCTACAGCAGCAGAAGACCACACCGGGTGCCACTTCTGTCAGATAACAGGAAACCGAGGCTGCAATTTGCACAGGCTCGCCAAAATTGGACAATAGAAGATCGGAAAATGTTGCCTAAGCCTGATGAGTCTAAATTTCAGCTGCGACATTCAGATGGTAGGGTCAGAATTTGGTGTAAACAACACGAAAGCATGGATCCATCCTGCCTTATATCAACGGTTCAGGCTGGTGGTGGTGGTGTAATGGTGTGGGGGATATTTTCTTGGCACACTTTGGGCCCCTTAGTACAAATTGAGCATTGTTTAAACTCTATGGCCTACTGACCATGTCTATCCCCTTATGACTACAGTGTAGTCTTCTCTACTTCCAGCAGGATAATGCACCATGTTACAAAGCTCAAATCATCTCAAAATCTTTCTTAAACATGAAAATTAGTTCACTGTACTCCAATCACTGATCAATGTAATAATGTCACTGATCCCCAAAAAGTGTAATTTCGGGTCAGATTTGTCTGCCACAATGTCGCAGTCCCACTAAAAATTGCATATCACCACCATTACCAGTAAAAACAATAAAAAAAAAGATGTCAACTTTCTTTGGGTACAGCAATACAACTGTCTGTTAAAGTGACGCAGTGCTGCATTGCAAAAAATGGCCTGGCCATTAAGGGGGGAAATTCTTCCAGTTCTTAAGTGGTTAACCTCTCAAATAGGATCTTCATTCAAACTTCCAACTACATACCTGAGGCATCCATGATAGCCCTTAACTTGTCACCACTCTTGGCTTGCTCACAAGGATTCAAGGTGAAATGCGTCATGGATGGTTGGTTTTTGAGTGCAGCACTTTGCTGAAATCAATAAACACAGCAATAGAAGCTAAGCTTGTGACCAATATTTTTTCATATCTTATGAAGGGTACCAATAAGTTACTGTATATACTTGAGTATAAGCCAACTCGAATATAAGCCGAGGCACCTCATTTTACCACAACAAAATGGGGAAACGTATTGACTCGAGTATAAGCCTAGGGTGTCCATTTGCATGCCTCACTGTGGCTCACTTTGCCTCATGGTGTCCATGTGCCCATGCCTCACTGTGCCCATGCCTCACTATGCCGATGCCTCACTGAGTCTATGACTAGACTGACGTTTAACATGGGAGCCTATGGAAGAGGTGCCCGGATTTGAAAAATCTGTGCTCCCCAGCCGTAGGTCCCCCAAAAAACAAACTTTGCAAACTTGTAGAGGAGAAATGTGGCTACATGTGTGCCAAGTTCCGGGTCCAGGGGACCTATGACCGGTCAGTACCGGGTCCCCAAATTCACCAGAGAAATGATCGTTTAACATGGGAGTATATGGAAGGCATGCCCGGCTTTGAAAAATTGGTCTCCCAGACAATAAACTTTGCACACTTGTAGAGGAAGCGTGGGGCTACATGGGGTCCAGGGAACCTATGGCCGGCTGGTACCTGGTCCCCAAAGTCCTGGAGATCAGGCGCAAAATGGTGACTCGATTATAAGCCGAGAGGGGGGCATTTTCAGCACAAAAAAATATGCTGAAAAACTTGGCTTATACTTGAGTATATACGGTACCCTATAAGTGTAATATAATATGGACCCAAGGACAATCACTGAATGAAGAATACTTCAAGTGTACTGATATTCCAGCTGAGAGAACTGTTACTTTGAGCTAGGAACTGTTTAAAGTGGAGGTTCCATCAAAAAAAACTATTTTGCACCTAGGATTCTGACATCATCTCCCTCTAATGCTCCTGGGAAATGTGTGTTATCATTTCCCAGGATGCAGTGCGCTGTCCAATTATCACTCCCCATCCAAGACTTCCAGGAAGTAAGTGCCTGTAGGCTTCACAATGCCCACAAGCAAAATGACAACGGTGTAGATATAGTTTTATAAACTATCTTTTTTGAATATCTATGCGGATCGGCGGCGGATTGTAAAATAGTAAGTGACCAGATTTATATTATAAAAATGCAGGATGAAAGGACATACATTTAAAAAATGCTAATTGTGGTTGGAACTCCGCTTTAAGTACTGTTGACATAGGAGACAGAAATCCTGCACGTGCAGAAGTGGCACCTTGCTGGGGCCTTTCCCTGCACCGTTGCCCTCCTGTTGAAGTCTCTGAGTCTGCCATTTGAAATTGCAACTACTTAAGGGTGTCCTGGCCCTAACCCTCTTTCCCTTGCAAAATATAAAAAAGGCTGTTAAAGAAATAAAATCTCTTTTACATTCAAGAAGTGTCTGGCACTCAATTACTTTTACCACCTTTGCACCCACGTTGTCTCACAACCCACCACATATTGAAGGATGTCAGCCATCTTTGGCCTTAAAGGTTCACAGTATACTGAAAGAGGTCAGAAATTCTGCTATACATATATATATATATATACACACACAGTATCTCACAAAAGAGAGTACAACCCTCACATTTTTGTAAATATTTTATTAAATCTTTTCATGTAACAAAATTGAAGAAATTAGCGAGTGAGTGTACAGCTTGTATAACCGTGTAAATTTTCTGTTTCCTCAAAATAACTTGACACACAGCCATTAATGTCTAAACCAATGGCAACAAAAGTAAGTACACCCCTAAGTGAAAATGTCCAAATTGGGCCCAAAGTCAATATTTTGTGTGGCCACCATTATTTCCAGCACTGCCTTAACCCTCTTGGGCATGGCGTTAACCAGAGGTTAGCAGGTTGCCACTGGAGTCCTCTTCCACTCCTCCATGACAACATCATGGATCTGGTGGATGTTAGATACCTTGCGCTCCTCCACCTTCCGTTTGAGGATGCCCCACAGATGCTCAATAGGGTTTAGGTCTGGAGACACGATTGGCCAGTCCATCACCATTATCCTCAGATTCTTTAGCAAAGCAGTGGTCATCTTGGAGGTGTGTTTGCGGTCGCTATCATGTTGGAATACTGCCCCGTGGCCCAGTCTCCAAAGGGAGGGGCACATGCTCGGCTTCAGTATGTCACAGTACGTGTTAGCATTCATGGTTCCCTCAATGAACTGTAGATCTCCAGTGCCGGCAGAACTCCTGCAGACCCAGACCATAACACTCCCACCACCATGCTTGACTGTAAGCAAGACACACTTGTCTTTGTACTGCTTATCTGGTTAACACCATCTGAACAAAGTATGTTTATCTTGGTACCATCAGACCAGAGGACATGGTTCCAGCAATCCATGTCCTTAGTCTGCTTGTCTTCAGCAAACTGTTTGCGAGCTTTCTTGTGCATCATCTTTAGAATAGGCTTCCTTCTGGGACAACAGCCATGCAGCCCAATTTAATGCAGTGTGCTGCGTATGGTCTAAGCACTGACAAGCTGACCCCCCACCCTTCGACCTCTGCAGCAATGCTGGCAGCACTCATATGTCTAGTTCCCAAAGACAACCTCTGGATATGATGCTGAGCATGTGCACTCAACTTCTTTGAACGACCATGGGGAGGCCTGTTCTGAGTGGAACCTGTCCTGTTAAACTGCTGTATGGTCTTGGTCACTGTGCTGCAGCTCAGAGAGTGAGAGCAATAACACCAAATTTAACACACCTGCTCCCCATTCACACCTGAGACCTTGTAACACTAAGGCCTTGTACACACGGTCGTTCCAAACCGATGAGAATGGTCCGATGGGCCATTTCCATCGGTTCACCGCTGAAGTGGCCTGACGGCCTGATATGCGTACACACCATCAGTTCAAATTCCGATCAGGTCAGAAAGCGGTGACGTAAAACACACGACGTGCTGAAAAAAACGAAGTTCAATGCTTCCAAGCATGCGTCGACTTGATTCTGAGCATGCGCGGGTTTTGAACCGATGCTTTTGTGTACTAACCATCAGTTTGGACCGATCAGGCAGCGGTCCATCGGTTCGATTTTAAAGTATGTTTTAAAATTTTGGACCGAAGGACAACAGACCGATGGGCCATACACACGGTTGGTTTGGACCGATGAAACTGAACCTCGGTCCATTCTCATCGGTTTGGAACGACTGTGTGTACGCGGGCTAAGGAGTCACATAAAACTGGGGAGAGAAAATGCCTAATTGGACCCAATTTGGACATTTTCATTTAGGAGTGTACTCACTTTTGTTGCCAGCAGTTTAGACATTAATGGCTGTGTGTTGAGTTTTTTTGAGGGGGCAGCAAATTTACACTGTTATACAAGCTGTACACTCCCTAATTTACATTGTAACAAAGTGTAATTTCTTCAGTGTTGTCACATGAAAAGATATAATAAAATATTTACAAAAATGTGAGGGGTGTACTAACTTTTGTGAGATGCTGTATATCATATTTTCCTAGTATGAGCTGGGCGCTACTTTTAATTTCTTCTTTACATGTTTTTTTGCAATGAAAGTTACATAGAAGAGATGTGAGAAACCAAAAATGTACACATTTATCTTTTATTTTGCAGTCAGTGCTATAAAGACCACGTTGCCTACCTGCCACACAGAACCTAGATCTACTCTAAACTAGAACATGTATACTTGATGAGAGTAATCTGTTTTCCTGGCTGATTCTCACAAACAAAGCAGTTAAATCCCTATTACAAATAGCTAAACCAGGGCACATTAAACTGCTCATTTAACTAGCCCCTGAAACATTTATAAAGGGCGATGTTAAAAATTTACAAAACATTAAAATCTACTATAACCAAGCACATTATCTTGTGAAACCAAGCTCATTCTGAAGCATTTGTTGGTTTCTTGTGCACATTCGCATCTTAGCTGTAAAGGAAGAATAAAGTATTTGAACTGATGCATCTTTTTAAAGAAATGCCCCAGATATCACCGAGATGTTAGCATTGAACAGTCTATGCTTTAGTATTACTTATTTATACAACTTAATAGTTGAATTGCTGTTGCTTGGTTTATTCTCATGTATTAGATAAGAGCTATCCCTTATGTCCAAGTAATGCTTCCCCTCTGGGAGTCGAGTCGCTGTTTATTATTAAACAAAAAGTTAAGGCCATCATCACTAATGTATTGCCCTTAATGGCACATGTGGAACTCATGGACTGGCTAGCTCTGCTCATTATGATCTTGCTCAAATGTTGGTGCAATATTTAACTAGGGAGTGTGGCCCAGATTCACAAAGCACTTACGCTGACGTATAACAAGATACACCGACGTAAGTGCAAATGTGCGCCGTCGTATCTGTGCGCCGGACCCACAAACTAAGATGCGCCTAAAAACAGGCTTCATCCCGCCGACGTAACTTGCCTATGCCGGCGTAGGGTGGGCGCACATTCAGGCTGGACGCATGGTGGCGCTCCCATTGATTAGCCATTCAAATATGCAAATGAGGGAAATACGGCGATTCACTAACATACGTTCGCCCGTCGCAGTGCACGTAAGTTGTACGTCCAGCATAAAGTTATTCCCCATAAAGGAGGTGTAACCCAGCAGCAGACATGCACCAGGGAATACAAGCCAGCGTATTTTACGTTGGATGTGTCTGGCTAGGTTACGTTCACGCCGTACGCAGTGATCCGGCGTAGTTTAGGCAGTTGTTCCGACGTGGTTGTGAGCATGCGCAGGGGGATGCGTCCACGTCTCGGCGCATACGTATCTGTCTAGCGCTCGGACCATCATTTGCATGGGGTTACGCCTCATTTGCATGGCTCACGCCCACTTCCACCTACGCCGGCGTACGCCTTCGAAACCCAGCGCAGCGTTGGGAGCACTGGCTTGGTGAATTCCATGCTTGCCTCTCTGCGCTGCGTTGGCGTAGCATACATTGTTTGCGCTACGGCAGCGTAATGTGTGCCTCTGTGAATCTGGGCCTAAGTGCCTAGGGCAATAGGGAAAGTTGCAACAGATATGCTGGTCATAATGACAATCAAAATACAGTGAAAAGCCATCATTGTATTTAGGAAACTTACTTTGTGGCATTTGAGGACACAATACTGAACACAATACCAAACTCAACTCAAAAACTTAAGCCAAACAGATCAGTCCTAATTAGCACATATTTGCCCTCATGGGGCCAAATTCTCAAAAGAGATACGCAGACTTAACTGCTGTTCAGCCTGCGTATCTCTGTGCCTAACTTTGGAAACGATTCTCAAAAGGCTTTTTCCAAAGTTAGGCAGAAAATCTGACATGTGTAAGACACTTACACGGTCAGATTTTAGGATGCAGTACCGCATCCGCCACTGGGGGCATTTCTCATTGAAATCCAGCTTTGCGTATGCAAATGAGGACTTAAGTAGATTTTCAAAGCATTTCAGCACTTTGATTTCTGCCTAAGTTCCGAATTTGCCGGCGCAAAATTAGGGCTGGTTTTACAATGTGGAAAGTTAGCCAAACCTTGTAAAGGCCCATTCCAGTGACGGCATTTGGTATGCATTCCTGAGGGAGAACTCCACGGCAATTTTTAAATTCAAAACCGGCATGGGTTCCCCCCCAGGAGCATACCAGGCCCTTAGGTCTGGTATGGGTTGTAAGGCGACCCCCCCACGCCGAAAAATTGACGTAGGGGGTCCCCCTACAATCCATACCAGATCCGTATCCAAAGCACGCTACCCGGCCGGCCAGGAATGGGAGTGGGGACGAGCGAGCGTCCCCCCCTCCTGAGCCGTGCCAGGCCGCATGCCCTCAACATGGGGGGGTTGGGTGCTCTGGGGCAGGGGGGCGCACTGCGGGCCCCCCCACCCCAGAGCACCCTGTCCCCATGTCGATGAGGACAGGACCTCTTCCCGACAACCCTTGCCATTGGTTGTCGGGGTCTGCGGGCGGAGGCTTATCGGAATCTGGGAGTCCCCTCAAATAAGGGGGCCCCCAGATACCGGCCCCCCACCCTAAGTGAATGGATATGGGGTACATCGTACCCCTATCCATTCACCTGTAGGCAAAAAGTAAAATGTAGTAAACACACAACACAAGGCTTTTTAAAATATTTTATTATTCTGCTCCGGAGGCCCCCCCTGTCTTCGTTATTAGCTCAATTACCAGGGGGGGCTTCTTCTTCCGCTCTCCGGGGGTCTTCCACTCTCCGGGGGTCTTCCGCTCTCCGGGGGGGGCTTCTCCGGACTCCGGGGGGGCTTCTCCGGACTCCGGGGGGGCTTCTTCCATCTTCTCCCCTCTTCCGCTCTTGACTCGGCGAACCCCGGTTCTTGTGCAGCTCTCCGGTGCCTTCTTCTTCAGCGCTGGCTGCCTGCTATGTTTGTGTGTTAGCTCGATTTCAAACAGGCAGCCGGCGCGGTCTTCTGTGACGCCAGGGTCTTCTGGTCTTCTGTTCTTCCGATGTTGCCTCGTCGCCTGTTGTCGCTGTAATGATGGAAGCGCGCCTTGCATCCCATTTATATAGGCATCACCGTCCCATCATGCTCCGGTAGGTACCCACGTGGTGGGTGCCTACCCACGTGCACCCACCACGTGGGTACCTACCGGAGCATGATGGGACGGTGATGCCTATATAAATGGGATGCAAGGCGCGCTTCCATTATTACAGCGACAACAGGCGACGAGGCAACATCGGAAGAACAGAAGACCAGAAGACCCTGGCGTCACAGAAGACCGCGCCGGCTGCCTGTTTGAAATCAAGCTAACACACAAACATAGCAGGCAGCCAGCGCTGAAGAAGAAGGCACCGGAGAGCTGCACAAGAACCGGGGTTCGCCGAGTCAAGAGCGGAAGAGGGGAGAAGATGGAAGAAGCCCCCCGGAGTCCGGAGAAGCCCCCCCGGAGTCCGGAGAAGCCCCCCCCGGAGAGCGGAAGACCCCCGGAGAGTGGAAGACCCCCGGAGAGCGGAAGAAGAAGCCCCCCCTGGTAATTGAGCTAATAACGAAGACAGGGGGGCCTCCGGAGCAGAATAATAAAATATTTTAAAAAGCCTTGTGTTGTGTGTTTACTACATTTTACTTTTTGCCTACAGGTGAATGGATAGGGGTACGATGTACCCCATATCCATTCACTTAGGGTGGGGGGCCGGTATCTGGGGGCCCCCTTATTTGAGGGGACTCCCAGATTCCGATAAGCCTCCGCCCGCAGACCCCGACAACCAATGGCAAGGGTTGTCGGGAAGAGGTCCTGTCCTCATCGACATGGGGACAGGGTGCTCTGGGGTGGGGGGGCCCGCAGTGCGCCCCCCTGCCCCAGAGCACCCAACCCCCCCATGTTGAGGGCATGCGGCCTGGCACGGCTCAGGAGGGGGGGGGACGCTCGCTCGTCCCCACTCCCATTCCTGGCCGGCCGGGTAGCGTGCTTTGGATACGGGTCTGGTATGGATTGTAGGGGGACCCCCTACGTCAATTTTTCGGCGTGGGGGGGTCTCCTTACAACCCATACCAGACCTAAGGGCCTGGTATGCTCCTGGGGGGGGAACCCATGCCGGTTTTTTCTTTGAAAATTGGCATGGAGTTCACCCTCTCAGGAATGCATGCTGAGCGACGCTGTCATTTTTTTTTCACCCGTCGCAACTTTAGTGTCCCGTCGAAATTCTCAAAGCCGACCGGCGTTAATTACGTTCGCGCGCTGCACGTCGGGAAAATTACGTCACACGCATGCGCAGTACGGCCGGCGCGGGAGCGCGCCTCATTTAAATTTTAAACGCCCCCAGGAGAGGAGGACCGCCTTACGACGGCGGCACTTAAGTTACACAGCGTGTAATTTCTACCTAAGTGCTTTGACGATCAGGTACTTAGGTAGAAATTTTAAGTCAGTGTAACTTAACTGCTGAAATTTAAGTTACGCACAGTTTTTGAGAATTTGGCCCATGGTGTGTGGAGCTCCAATGGAGATGATGTGATTCAACAAATAGAAAGTACATGTTGAAATTGCTGAAACAATCTCACATATTCAAAATACAGAATAAGTACCTGTGAGAAATGACAAGTCTGAGAGATCGCTTACCTAAAATATAAAAAAGGAAAATGTTCTGTAACAATAACATAAACGAGGATACAATGTACACATTATTATATCTCTTAGTATAATTAAATGTAATCAGGAATTGCTGTCAATTGTAGGACAAATAAATAATCTATGTCAAACTAAATACTCTGGCAAAAGTTTATCTTGAAACATATTCTGTACCTACACAATTGTACTTTGACAATATGTATGACCTGGGTGTGCCACCAAATGACAGTTACATCCACTATAGTTAATGGTTTGAACAAAAAAAAAATCACAGATCCCCACAGCCATACAAATGATAAGGATGCAAGTATCTCCCCCACTGGGCTATTGTCTTCTGACAGCGGACACTCCCCTCCCCCAATCAGAATATTGAAAATTAAATGCTGTTTTTTTAGTAGGACAGTTTGACAGAAGGCTGTCGTTAGACCACCTTCTGTCAAACAAAGAGGGAAAAACCAGCCAGTTCCTACTGAACCAGCCAAATTTTATTATGTGTATAACCTTCTTTATATCCTGTCACTGAGGATCATAGGAAAGCTTACAGTATTTCATTTATTGCCCTTGTACATTGTACTGCTTTACTGAATAAGCCTAATTGTTTGAGCATTTTCTTAATTGCTTAGTTGTCATTGGATGCATGTGGTTAAATTTAGTAAAAAAAGCTAAAAGAAAGACGGTGGGAGGGTGTGAAAATGATCTGCAACTCAACTAACATGTAACTAACTCCTCTAAAGACTCTAGTTTGGTAGATGATTCCTGTGACTGTAAACTTCAAAATAACATAATTACCTAATATGCACAGCAAAACACTTTACACTTTCTAACTGATATAATTTAGATTTAGATTTGTGTAATCAGCTCAGCTAAAAAATGTGATATTATTTTTTTGCTCCTCGTAGACTGCTTTTTTACCTCTTTATAGGCATGTGCAGAACAAAATAATTAGCTTTGTTTCGATTTGTTATTTAAATAGTTTTGTCTAGTTAAATTTGAATTTCAGAGATGGTTATATTCTATTTTATTGTATTGTATTGTATTTTGTCTATTATATTCTTTTTTCTATTTTTGAATATTCTATTCTAATCTATTATATTCTTTTCTATTCATTTTCTTTATTTTCAATTTTATTATATATATATATATATATATATATATATATATATATATATATATATATATATATATATATATATATATATATATATATATATATATATATATATATATATATATATATATATATATTTTATTCTGTTTTACTCTATTTATTTATTTTCCTTTATTTTCTATTTTATTTTATGCTATTCTTGTTTTCAAATTCGATTTTGAATTTGATTTTGTTTAGTTATTTCGCACTTGTTTAAATTCCTTACTATTCCAACAAAAAAATTGTCTGAATTTTGATTAGGAACAAAACTAGTTGCACATGAACTTTGTTCTGTTGTATTATATAAGCTTATATACTACATTTTAAAGTTAACCTACAGTAGACCAGCTGCGGTGGCACTATTAAGTATATGCAATTATCGATCTTTCATATAAGTTTAACATAAATGGAATTTACTTCAATAGTTCAATACATTTTTATTTATTTTTCAAGATTAGGTTTGAAAAGTTTGACGATACAAAGTAGAAAAAATGTACATGCTTACATAAGCAAATGTTACATTGGAAAGTAACCTAACAAAGCATTTTAGCAATCAAGACAAGGGTGGACCAGGGCACAGAACAGAACGGAACACAGTGGAATAATACTTGGGTAGAAGGTGTGCCTGCTGTTCTGGGAGGCAAAAAGAAAGAAGAAAATTGGGCATATTATATACCCATATTTATTGGCGTAAAACACGCACAGGCGTATAACACGCACCCTAACTTTAAGGCCTCGTACACACGATAGGTTAACCAGAGGACAACGGTCTGATGGACCGTTTTCATCGGTCCAAACCAATCGTGTGTAGGCCCCATAGGTTATTTAAACATAGGTTAAAAAAAAGCCAACTTGCTTTAAAATTAAACGATGGATTCTTAACCGATGGGAAAAAAAAATGATCGTTAGTAGGCACGTCCATCGGTTAAAAAGCCGCGGATTCTTAGAATCAAGTCGATGCATGCTTGGAAGCATTGAACTTGTTGTGCTTTACGTCACCGCGTTCTGACACGATAATTTTTTTAAACTAATGGTGTGTAGGCACGACAGACCATCAGTCAGCTTCATAGGTTAACCTATGACAACGGTCCTTCAGACCATTGTCCTCTGGTTAACCTATCGTGTGTACGAGGCCTAAGAGGGAGTTTCAGAAAAAAAACTTTCCACAGCCCCCTGCATAAAACACGCAGGCACAGTTTACCCTCTATTTTCAGGGTAAAAAAGTGAGTGTTATACGCCAATAAATACAGTAAAAAAAAAGAAGGAAAAAGGCAAAGATTACAACACCTATAATTAAGTAATAAAAAAAAGAAAGCCCTAAGGCTGACTCAGCGCTAAAGATATATAAAATTAATTGTGTATCATAAATGTTGAATAAAAAATGTAATGAAATATAATGAAAAAAATATATATAGATGAAGCAGCAAGCACTAAAGTTCAGCACTAAAAAATTAAAAGCAATATATAATTCAAAAGAGTACAGCGCTACAATACCAACTCATATAAAAGATAAATAAGGTGAAAAAGTGAAGAAAAAAATGAATAAAAATAGGAACATTGTCGGTTATATGCTGATTGGTTTGTGGGGAGACATATATCCCTAGGCTTGGTGAGACTGTGATCCACAGTCGTGGCTCTCTGGTAAGCAGACTACCACATCATTGGGTGTTTTCTCTAAACACAAATTGCTTGGGAACATTGGTGACACCTCTTCATCTTTGTGGAATTTCCTTTTTGCAACATTTTGAAAGATTACCTTTCTTTGTTACTATTTAGATGGGACTCTGCACAAGTTTTTTCTGATTTGATTTCACTTATGAATTTTTCACAGATTTATATATCTTTTTGGGGTTCCTATTTTTATTCATTTTTTCTTCACTTTTTCACCTTATTTCTGTTTTATATGAGTTGGTATTGTAGCGCTGCACTCTTTTGAATTATACCCTCAATTAAGTACAAGAAACCCCTTATCCCCAGCAAGGGGTGGTAGGGGAAAAAAAGAAGGAGGCGATAAAGAAAGAAAAAAAAGAGTGGGGGGAAGGAGAAAGTGAAAGGGAAAGAGGGAAAAGAAAACATTTTTAAATATTCAGATGTCCTTCCCTTCCACCCTTTGACACAAAGTAGCAACTCTGGATTAGCAGAGGGAAGCATAAAAGACTAAATCCATGGTTCACATGTCTTATGAAACCTGGCCATCTTATAATTTTGGTTTATACAAAGTATTTTTGCCAAGTTGGGGTTTACATCTGCCTTTCTTTAGAGCTAAAGACAAAACAGTTTTCTTCATTTTAGGTAGAGTAGGGAATTGTTATAACACCAGTTATGCCCTGTACACACGATAGGTTAGTCTGATGAAAACGGTCTGATGGATTTTTCCATCAGTAATCCGATGAAGCTGACTGATGATCAGTCGTGCCTACACACCATCAGTTAAAAAAACGATTGTGTCAGAACGCGGTGACGTAAAACACAACGACGTGCTGAAAAAAATGAAGTTCAATGCTTCCAAGCATGCGTCGACTTGATTCTGAGCATGCGTGGATTTTTAACTGATGGACATAACTACAGACGATCGTTTTTTTCTATAGGTTTTTTATCCATCAGATCATTTTAAAACAAGTTCCTATTTTTTTAACCTATGGATAAATAACCGATGGGGCCCACACACGATCGGTTTGATCTGATGAAAACGGTCCATCAGACCGTTTTCATCAGACTAACCTATCGTGTGTACGCAGCATTAGTTTTTTTGCCATCTGTGTCTCATTGTGGAGATTTACCTTCATAGCCAATACAGAAAGAAAGAGGAAATCCCCCCCCCAAAAGGGGGAATTCCCTGGTTGTTCCTATGGTCAACAGAACTGCTGTCCTCATTGGAAGACTTCTCCTCTATTACTGGTCTGGTGACAACCCAAAATTTGGGATCTTCTTTCCCATTACACCAGTATCAATGAATGATGCTATATTTAACTGATTTTCCCCATCATTGACTTTGAGAAACATTATGGAATACTCAACTAATATGAGGCATTTGTACACCACTGAAGTAATACAAATACATAAATGAATTTAAAGTGTTTGTAAACCTAGAAAAAAAAACATTGCACTGGCTCTTTAGTTTGTTAAATATAGTTTGCTATTTCAGTATTCAGTGTCTCCCTGCTGATGTCTCATTTTACCTAGTTGGTCCTGCCTGTGCCACTGCTCCTACAAGTAAACTGACCACGGTAAGCATGGCTGTAGGTCCATGCTAGCGTGGTCAGTTTACATCTTGTGTGATTCCACTAAAGATACAGGCGCACTGTGATAGAGCGCAGCGTACCTACCATAGTCTGTATACAAGCCACACCTCCATCACCCCTGTACACAGCTGTGAAGGAAGGGAGTAACGTTATGCCGCCATGCTGAATTGAGTTTCATTGCTATGGAAACGCAGAAGCTCTGCAGCAACCTTACTTCCTTGTATGATGTAATGCCCCCAGCACTGCACATGCCCACCAGCAGGTCTGTGCATCGATGTAGAAGCTATAGCAATCATGTGACCTGCTCTACTGAGCCCATGGAAATTGATTTAGGTTTTTCAAAAACAAGCTCATAATGCTTAGAAGCGTACATTTTCCTGATATAAAATGTTATTTAAATGAGTACAGTTACAAACACTTCAATACATACATATAAACATATTTTAAATATATACTTAAAGTGGTTGTATACCTTTTTTTTTTACTTTTACCTACAGGTAAGCCTATAATAAGGCATACCTGTAGGTATAGAGAATATCTCCTAAACCTGTACGGTTTAGGAGATATTCCCCTCGCAATGCGCCGCAGATTGCAGCGGCGCATGCGCAGGGGGGATCCTCAGCTAAAGGACCGGCAGCCGCTGGACCTTGCCGAATTGAAGTCTCCCGCGCGTATGCGCGGGAGTGACGACATTGCCGCTCCAGCCAATCACAGCGCTGGAGCGACGATACCCGGAAGACACGCCAAGTCAAGATGACATCTCGCTCTGCGTGGACCAGGTAAGTTCTCTTCTCCTCGTTCCGAGATAAGTATTTCATAATGAGCTAGTATGCGGTGCATACTAGCTCATTATGGCCCAGATTCTCATACAATTACGTTGCTCCTGGGCAGCGTAACGTATGTGATTTACGTTACACCGCCGCAGGTTTACAGCGTTAGTGCCTGATTCTCAGAACACTTACCTGTAAACTTGCGGCGGTGTATCGTAAAAGCGCTCGGCGCAAGCCCGCCCCATTTGAATTAGGGGCGGGCACCATTTAAATTAGGTGCGCTCCCGCGCCGAGTGTACTGTGCATGCTCCGTCGGGTAAATTACCCGACGTGCATTGCGCTTAATGAAGTCGCCCCGACATCATTTGCTTAGACGTTAACGTAAATGGTGTCCAGCATTCACGGACGTCTTACGCAAAAGACGTAATTTTTTTAAATTTCGACGCGGGAACGACGGCCATACTTAACATTGGTTGCCCCTCATAATAGCAGGGGCAACTTTACGCGTCGCTTAAGCTACGGAAACGCCGTAAATTCTCAGCGTCGACCGCGCGTATGTTCGGGAATCTCGTGTAATTACCTAATTTACATAAGCGACGGGGAAAACGACGATGCGACACCTAGCGGCGGGAAAAAAATTGCATTTAAGATCTGACAGCGTAAGAGCCTTACGCCTGTCAGATCTAATGGGTATCTATGCGTAACTTATTCTAAGAATCAGTCGCATAGATACCCGGGGCCAGATTAGGACTTACGACGGCGCAAATGGTGTTGCGCCGTCGTAACGCCATTGAGAATCTGGGCCATTGTCTTTTGTCTTGCAAGTGTAAAAAAAATGAAAAAAATCATATGCGGGCATACAACCGCTTTAATAATATCATGTCTTTAGATATGTATGCTACAGCACCTAAAATAATGTCTGGCAAACCTTTGCCTTCATTTATGTACGGAAACAGTGCTAAAATCAAGGGATAATTATTTATGAGGGTAAAGATGCCTTTTATATATTTTTTGTGAAATAAAGAATATGCTACTGCTGATCAATAATTGTAGACGGATAATTATCCCCAAATTATCAGCCCAGACTCAGGCATTTCCTAGAAACTTTTCTTGACACTTACGAATATTTACGCAGTGTGCTTTCATCTAGAACATGGGTCTTCAAACTACGGCCCTCCAGTTGTTCAGGAACTACAATTCCCATCATGCCCAGTCATGTCTGTGAATGTCAGAGTTTTACAATGCCTCATGGGATGTGTAGTTCCACCACAGCTGGAGGGCCGTAGTTTGAGGATCCCTGATCTAGAAAGAACTGCAATTTTAGCTATAAGTTTCATTTAACAAACACATGGGCTCTGCTAATTCCCTACAGAAGATAGGAGCCACGCTGGGCCACCAAAGAGCTTTTTTTTTTTGAGAAATAGCACCAGCCTCACATTAATTCAGTATCATCAAGTGCAGTAACAATTTGTTCCTCTGCTGGAGCTAAGGAACACAGATATATTTTTAAGGAATGTTTACTTAGCATTCCCAAAATCAATAACAATATAAAGAAATCACTGACAAATTCCGATTCTTTGACTGGGTATATATACGATTCTCAGTGCAGGTGAATAATTTTAAATTCAAACGGAAGAAACATCAATAGAGCAAACGTTTCATAGCATCTATTATCTACTTATGTGAAAAGAAATATGTACGCGTGTTTGAAAAAAACCCAGTGGAATACTGCCTTAATCTATTACAGAGAAGCACAATTTTCTGTAACTTAATTTGCTAAGTTAATGAACCCAGTAAATTCACTTTGATGTTTTCTTCGGCTAATATGTTAGATCTAATTTATTTGGCAAAAATGGTCAAATTTCTTCTTAATTGAGTTGTTACAAAACAAAAACAACTATGCATTGTTATGGCAAATGTGAGTTCTATGTTTTCAGATATGTAGCTTGCAATGGGCAAGTTATAGCAACTGGCCTCCATGCTTTAATTTTAAAGGGGAGGTTCACCCTAAAAACGACTTTCTCTTATTACACTGGCCCCCCACATTACAATACGATTATGCCTATTAGGTTTTTTTTGATGCTGTACATACCTTGGTACAGCTAATTTACCCACGGCTTCCGGGTTGCGAGTCCCGCGGGAGTGGGCGTTCCTAACATGCTGGTGATTGACGTTTTGACAAAAAACGAGCTCCCCCCGTCGCATAAGCTGCGTCACGATTGGCGAAAGGAGCCGAACGGCGAGTCGGCGCTATACTGCGCCTGCACATCGCCGTTTGGCTCCTTTCGGCAATCGTGACGCGGCTTACGCGACGGGGGGAGCTCGTTTTTTGTCAATCACCAGCATTTTAGGAACGCCCACTCCCGCAGGACTCGCAACCCGGAAGCCGCGGGTGAATTAGCTGTACCAAGGTATGTACAGCATCAAAAAAAAACTAATAGGCATAATCGTATTGTAATGTGGGGGGCCAGTGTAATAAGAGAAAGTCGTTTTTAGGGTGAACCTCCCCTTTAAGTATTTGGAAGATTCTGTTGACCTCCGCTTTCAACTGGGGTCCTTAAACATCTCTTCAGATTTAAAAATAGCATGCAAACATCCCTAACTCCCTATCATAGATAATGGACAGAGAGGGGTGTTGGAGCAAGGGTTCTATATAAGAGGAACCCCCCAGGTGAAAACAGAAAACCTTCACCCCATCACCTCCATCAGTATTTTCCAGCACAAAACACACAAAGCTAACCCAAACTGGGTTGCTCTGTATTATTTTAGTTTTTTTGTACTTATTTTGTATCAACAACCATTAAAGTAATTCTTTAACCTTAACCACTTAAGGACCAGTTGAATTTTCCCCCTTAATGACCAGGCCATTTTTTGTGATACAGCACTGCGTCACTTTACCTGCAATTGCATGGTCATGGGACGCTGTACCCAAACAAAATTGATGTCTTTTTTTCCCACAAATAGCGCTTTCTTTTGGTGGTATTTGATCACCTCTGCAGTTTTTATTTTTTGCGCTATAAACTAACAAAAAGTAACAATTTGGGAAAAAATTATATATTTTTTTACTTTTTGCTATAATACATATACCAAAAAAAAAAATATTTCTTCATCAGCCGATATATATTCTTCAACATATTTTTGGTAAAAAAAAACGCAATAGGCTTGCGCAAAATTCACCGCATCTACAAACTATGGGATAGATTTCGGGACTTTTTTTATTGCTTTTACTAGTAATGGCGGCAATCTGTGATTTTTTTGCGGGACTGCGACATTACGGCTGACAAATATGACCCCAAATGTCCATTTTTGGGGACCAGTGACATTACATTGATCAGTGCTATAAAAATGCACTGATCAATGTAAAAATTACACTGGCAGGGAAGGGGGTTAACACTGTTCCCTAGGTGTGTTCTAACTGTAGGGGGGTGGGCTGCCTGCGACATGACAGAGATCACAGTTACCGATGACTGGGAACAGTAGCTCTCTGTCATGTCATCTGTCAGAATGGGAATCCACCTTGTTTACAAAGGCAGATCCCCATTCTGCCTCTGTACTAGGCGATTGTGGTGCTAGCGTGGTTGGGCGAGGCTAATGGGCCTGCGTGAGCTGACATACAAGGGCGGCAATTCGCGCAGGGGAGCCAACTACCGCAGTACAATTGTGGTGGCTGGTCCTTAAGTATCAAAGGGTTAACTGTGTTCCCTAGGTGTGTTCTAACTGTAGGTGGGATGGGCTGCCAGGGACATAGTTCCCGATGACTGGGAACAGTAGATCTCTGTCATGTCCCCTGTCAGAACGGGGATCCGCTTGTTTACAAAGGCAGATCCCCGTTCTGCCTCTGTACTAAGCGATTGCGGGTCACCAGTGCCTGACCCGCAGGCATGCTCCTGCAGTGTGCAGTAGGTCCAAATGCGCAACGCCAGAGGCCCATCCGCAACTACACCTGCGCGAGCCACTGTACAGCTACGTCGATTCGTGCAGGAGAGCTAACCTGCCGCCGTATAATGATGGCGGCTGCTCTGCAAGTAGTTAAAGTGATTGTAAACAATCACCTTGTACAACAGCCTATTCGACGCATGCGTGGAAGTATTTTACTTCCTGGTTTGCGGACGTGGCGGTGTCAACGTCACCGCCACGTCACCGCGCTGTCTGTCCGCGGGGATTTCGGTTTGATGGTGTGTACAACCATCAGACCGAAATCTTCGAGTGGACATGTCCCCTCGTCTGTACTGGGCCTTAGAGATGGGGGGAGGAGAAGCAGCTTTACACTGAGCTTGCAAGGTGAATGGCTGTGCAGCAGGAGTATGTCAGGACAAGTCCTATTATTGGAGGAGAGCACATTGAGTTCCCAGCATAACTTAGAGAACTTGTGCTCTCCTGCTTAGTGTGGTCAGTTTTTACTAGGAAATCAGAGGGACTGGTAGGATGACCAGGAATTTCACATAAAGGAAGCAAAACAAACAGGCACACATCAGGAATAAGACGTGTTGGGGTAACAAACGCTTTAAGTGGTTGACTACAAAGGCGTATAATCAAATTTTTGTTTTACAATATTGCACATTTTGCAAACAAGCTTTGAAAAGACCTGCCCTTTTTGCCTAGCTAATTATTGGCAGGTATTGTACTATTTAGGGTGTACTGCCTGTAAAAGTTGTCACATAATTTTTAAGCTTGTTTATTTATAAAATAAGCTCACTACTATCAGACATTTTAACATGGAAAATGTTTAATTCCCTAATTTCCAAAACAATGTAACCAAAACAAGTGTCAAGACAACCATTAATGATGAAAATGTACATTAATTGATTAAATGCATGTAATAAATTACTGTAGTAGTAATTTGTTCATTCATTTGCTCAGCATTTTTTGGGTATTCACAAATCTGAATTAACAAAAAAATTCAGATGTAAGCACATCTGTTGACTTAAATACCTTTCTCACAATGGTGACTTTTGAGCATGCAGATGACACTACACAGTGTCTAACATGGTCAGATACTGCATGTAAAGATAAATAATAAGGCCATGGAAAAGTCTCATTCATTTTCATTGATTTTCATTCAGTGCCAGTAGTTAGAAAAAGCAAAAGCAAAATGTACGTTTTTCATGGCGTAGGTTTTTTACCACTGACATTTTTCGGTGATGTAGCTCAACACATAGCAAACACTCACCAAACTTGAGGAAACCATAGTATGTTTGTAGGCAGGACCGCTTTCAATTTTCTTTAAGTGCGATCATCGAAAATGTAAATGAGTAAGTGTGCAAGTGCAGTGTAACCTTAGTCATCAAAACATCAGTATACAGACTAATACACCTTACTAACCAATCCATGACTGCTGCTCCTCTCTTTTGTACCACCTTCCCCTCCCTTTAGATTGTAAGCTCCATGAGCAGGGCCCTCTCATCCCTTCCGTATTGAACTGTATTGTAACTGTACTGTCCCCCCTCTACATTGTAAAGCGATGTGCAAACTGTTGGCACTATAATCCTGTATGATAATAATATAATAATAGTAGCAGTGTCAATATCTCAGGATTGGGGACGCATTAGAAATGTGGCCTGGGCAATAAGGTTGAGAGAAAAACTCCTGTAGATTAAAATGATTGGATTATACAATCCCTCCCACTCAGCAAATACACTTTATGATATACACTTTTATAACCGGATTCAGGTAGACTTACGACGGCGTATCAGTAGATACGCCGTCGTAAGTCCAAATGAGCGCCGTCGTATATTTAAGCGTATTCTGCAAACCAGATACGCTTAAATTTGGCCAAGATACGACCAACGTAAGTCTCCTACGCCATCGTATCTTATGTGCATATTAACGCTGGCTGCTAGGGGCGTGTACGTGGATTTATGCGTTGAATATGTAAATGAGCTAGATACGCCGATTCGCGAACGTACGTACGTACGTACGTACGTACGTACGTACGTACGTACGTACGTACGTACGCCCTTAGCAGTAAGATACGCCGTTTACGTAAGACATACGCCGGCGTAAAGATAAACCACCAAAATGATGGCGCAGCCCATGCAAGGTATGGACGACGGAACAGCCGTCGTATTTTACGTTGTTTGCGTAAGCGTACGTGAATGGGGATGGGCGTAGGTTACGTTCACGTCAAAAGCATTGAGTATTTGCGACGTGATTTTGAGCATGCGCCGTACGAACGGCCTTCATTTACATGGGGTCAGGGTTAATTTAAATGTAGCCCGCCCACTACATGCCTACTTTGAATTATTCGGGGTTACGCCGGCCCATTTGCGCTACGCCAATACTGTACTTGCCTCTCTATTTTACGTTGGCGTAGTGCAAATGAGCTGCGCTACGCCGGCTTAAACATACGCCAAACTACGTCAATCTGGCTATTAGTTTTCATTCTGGAAAAATGTATTTGTACAAGTACAACTTTGTTAAATCTTAATTATCAAACAGATACGGTAGCCATAAAAACATACATACTTATACAACAGTATAATATGAGTCTGCATATTCAGCTGTCATGTACAGTAATGCATGTCTGTCCAGAAATTTTTAAAAGCAAGCATCCATATCTCCTTCCATTTATCACTCTCTGTACTTTAAAGAGAAGTTCAGAAACAACTCTACAGCAGGTTCCAGGCTGACCACCTGTAATAACACTTCTATGTTAGGGTCACTGGTCAACAAACAAGTATGTCTTATTCTAGTGATCTCTGAGCATCTTCCAAGCAGATGTAAACCAAACTACTGTCCCAAATGGCACACAAAAGTGAAAAGAAAGAATGAAATGTGTCAAATACTGTATTTAACTATTACACTTACATCTGTATTTGAAACTATTGTTTACATCTGAATTAGCAGTTCCTTTGATCCAAGTTAAACTCATTAACATTTATTAGGAACTATTAAAAGGAATATTGTAAATTTTGTATGGAAGAATATCTTGTTGAGTTGTCAAAGAGTGATAATCATACTAGCAAAAGAGTGCCGATTTGTTAAAAGGCCTGCATACAAAAAGGCAGGTCACTGGTGGCAAGCAGAAAAGTGTGCATTCTCACGGTGGCAGGGAATGGTGCAGTGGCAAGTGAGGACAGGTGGGACAATTCTTTGGAGTTGGGGGGTATGAGTATCATACACAGTTATACTGGGTGTTGGTGTGCAGGTGCAGTGCAAGAGAAAAAGATAAGCGTCAGTGTAAAGGCACAGATGGGGGTGGTTGTGCTGCTCCCTGTAGTCTGCAGCATCAATAGTAAGATGCTCAACCTCAGAGTTCTTTCTTAACCCCTGCAAAACACCGGAAGAGCAACGGAAACTGCAGTGGGAAAGGTAGAGATTTTAGATTCAACCCAAGGACAGGTGCCGGAACACTTCTGCAACAATAGTTTCTCTATACTCCTCTGTATGACAAGACTATAACTGTATTATACATAACTGACTATTGTGTATCCTTCTGCCCCTCCCCCCATACTATACCCTCCTACCTCCCCAGTAGTGTTCCCTCCCATTCCCCCTGTACTGTGCCCTCCTACCCCCTTATACTGTGCCCTCCTGCCCTCCTCCTTTACGGTGCCCTCGTGCCCCCCCCTTCTGTGACCTCCTGCCTCCCCCTTTATTGTGCCCTCCTGCCCCCTTTATTGTGCCCTTATGTCCAACATTCTGTGCCCTCCTTCTCCCTGCACTGTGCCCTCTTTACCCCTATACTATGTCCTTTTTTCTCCCTGCACTGTGCCCTCTTACCCACCTACTTTGCCCTGCTGGCCCCCACATCCAGAGTTGCTGATGCCCTGTCTTCCACCCTACTGACCCCTCTCCAATGCCCTGATGCCCAGTCCTCTGTCATGGTGACCCCCTGTCCTCTGCCAAAATGGCGCTCCTGTCCTCTTCCCTGAGTGAGTGAGTGAGTGAGTGAGTGAGTGAGTGAGTGAGTGAGTGAGTGAGAACCTTATTTAGTGCAACACATGCGAACTAAATCGCCTCTGGGCGCTTGGTATCCATTCCCTGGGCCCTTAGAAGAGATGGTTCTTGATCTTTCTCCTGAAAGCCAGGTGGTTTACCTCCAACCGGGTGTTGGGTGGTAGAGCGTTCCATAGTCTGGGACCTTGGACCGCAAATCTTCATTCTCCTTTGTACTTGTATCTGGCTTTGGGTATCTGAAGAAGATTTTGGTTGGTGGATCGCAGAATGCGAATGGTGTTGTGAGCTTTTAGTTTTTCGCATAGATATTGGGGGGCATTTCCCAGAATACACTTATGCGTTAGAGAGAGTGCCTTGAAAGTGATTCTGTCTTTTACTGGCAACCAATGCAGGGATCTCAGAGAAGGTGAGATTGATTCCCATGTTTTTTTCCCAGTCACAAGTCGAGCGGCTGTATTTTGAACGACTTGCAGACGAGAGATTTGGTACTTTGGGAGTCCAAGATAAAGGGCATTGTCATAGTCAAGTCTGGAGTTGATAATTGTTCCCACCACGACTGTTATTTAATTTTTTGGGATAAAGGGGGTGAGTCTGCGTAGTAGGCGCAGCAGATGGTGAGATCCACTGACTACTGACCCTATTTGTGCATCCATTGTCATGTTGGTGTCGAAGATGACTCTGAGGCCTCGTACACACGGCCGAGGAACTCGACGTGCCAAACACATCGAGTTCCTCGGCCAGTTCAGCCCTGAAGCCGCCGAGGAGCTCGGCGGGACGAGAGCTCCCATAGAACAACGAGGAAATAGAGAACATGTTCTCTATTTCCTTGCCGAGGTCCTCGTCGGCTTCCTCGGCCGAAAGTGTACACACGGCCGGGTTTCTCGGCAGAATTCAGCCAGAAACTCGGTCGGAAGCTGAATTCTGCCGAGGAAACTGGTCGTGTGTACGAGGCCTGAGACTTTTGACTTTGGTGCTAGGGGTGATGGTTTGACCCAGAATGGGCGGGGGCGTCCATGTTGTTTCGGGATGAATCTTTCGATTGGCCTGAAACAGGAGAAGTTCAGTTTTTGAGCCATTGAGTTTAAGATAACTCTTAGTGCCCATTCACACCTAGGCGTATATACGCCTGTAGCGCGACGCCGCAGCAGCCCCTAATACGCTGGAGGGGTGAGTTTACATTGTCGGCTATGGAGATGGTTCACATCTCCACGCCGAACGCCGAAACGCCTGAAGCCCAAAACAAGTCCCGGACCTTTTTTTTCAGGCGGCTTTCGGCGTTCGGCCATAGCTGACAATTTTGTCACCCCTCCTGTGTATGTTACCGCGGCGTATTTTACCACGTTTTGTCGCGGCAAATCGCGGGATAAAACGCCCCAATTAGTCGCAGCAAAATACGTCTAGGTGTGAATGCAGCCTTAGGCCCCGTACACACGGTCTGTTTGGTCCGATGAGAATGAACCGAAGTTCATTTTCATCAGACCAAACCGACCATGTGTATAGGCTATAGGTCTGGTTTCCTTCCGTCCAAAATTTCTAAACATGCTTCAAAACCGAACCGATGGACCGCTGCCCCATCGGACCAAACCGATGGTTAACAGAAAAGCATCGGTTCAAAACCCGTGCATGCTCAGGATCAAGTCAACGCATGCTTGGAAGCATTGAACTTTGTTTTATTCAGCATGTCGTGTGTTTGACATCACCGCGTTCTGACCCGCTCGGATTTTGGACTGATGATGTGTACACATATCAGGCCGTACGGCCACTTCAGAGGTGAACCGATGAAAACGGTCCGACGGGCCAGTCTCACCGGTTTGGTCCGACCGTGTGTACGGGGCCTTAGTCATCCAATTGTCTATAAAAGAAAGGCATTTCTCTAGTCCGAGATAATGATCCTTTTTGTTGCAGATACGAAAATATAGTTGTGTGTCGTCTGCATAAGAGTGGTAGAGTAACTTCTGGTTACTGATAATTTCAAAAAGAGAACGGAGATAGAAATTGAACAGTCCTGGGGGACTCCGCATGACACCGTGCGTTTTTCAGAAGTGAAAGGACCAAGTTTCACTATTTGTGATCGGTTTTCCAAGAAGGAGGAGAACCAAGATAAATCACATTCCGCGAATTTGGCTACTTCAGCTAGCCGTGTCAGCAATAATTGGTTGTCTACAGTATCAAAAGCTGCGCTTAGGTCCAGCAGTACTAGAAGACAAGATTCTCCTTTGTCTGCGGCCTCCAGAGCGTCATCCCATATTTGTAGCAGTGCTGTTTCCGTCCCGTGACCAGGACTGGAATGGGTCAAGTAATTTATGGGTGTCCAAATGCTGTTGTAGCTGTTGTACAACTACTTTCTCCATTACCTTGGAGAAGACATTTAGGCATGTTATGGGATGACGGTGGTTAGGGTCTTTGGGGTCGAGGGTGTTTTCTTTTTAATTGGTTTGATTAGACCTGGTTTCAGCAGGGGTGGCACCGTGCCTTCCTTGAATGACTGGTTTATTAGCTGCATGATAGCTGGTGCCAAAATATCGGCACATTCTTTCAGCAGTTTAGTGGGAATGATATCATTGGGCGATATACTATTTCGCAAAGTCCCGATGATATTTTTAGTGGCATCGATGGAAATGGATTTTAGAGTGAAGTTAGATGGTTCGGGGGAGATTATGTGGGTGTTAGGTTTGTGATTTAGGGGGGGGGGGGGTCGATAGAGGTTCTATTTTGCTGAATACCTTTCGAATGTTTTCAATTTTATCGATGAAATAATCCGATAATTTGTGGCAAAAATCTTGTGAATCAGAATTAGGGGCTTCTAGACAGCGTGAATTCATGGACTTGGTGACTAGATTTAAGAGTTTGCGGGGGCGGTTTAGGGCATTGGTGATAATATTGGTTCAGCTCTTCTGCACTCTTGCTTTAGCACCGACAGCTGGTCATTAAATCAGCTGGAGTTGTTTTTCCGGATGCACGTTGTGCGTTTTGGCACTACTAAGTCGGCTGACTGTAGAAGACTGTTGATGGCATCAAGAGTTTCTGTGGCTGTTTGCTGTTGTTGGATTGTTTTTATTTTGTTACCTAATGTAGTTTTGAAGAGCTCTGAATGAAGCTTATTCTGAGATCTAGTCCAGTGTGTAGTCGCTGGTTTTAGTGTTTTTTTTGAAGGGGCATTTATGGTAATTGTGAATTTAATGGCATGGTGATCTGTCCATGGCTGCGGCTCATTTTCCCCGAATATTAATTTCCAGATCTTGTCTGAAAATTAGATTGAGCGTGTGACCTGAAGCATGTGTGGGTCCACATACTAGTTGCTGCAGACCTAATCCTTCCAAATGGTCAATGCAGGCATCGGCGATGGGGTCCTGTGAGGAGTTGGCCCAGAGGTTAAAATCCCCGAGCAGCAGGAGGTGTTTCGTGTTTAGGGTATAGGTGGAGATGAACTCTGTCAATGACATGAGCAGGTGCGTTTTTGGACCCAGTGGTCTATAGCAGAGTAGAATGTAAAAGGTGTCCTTTGGGGTTTATTTGTAGTTGCAGAGTGAGGGTTTCCATGAATGGAAGTCAGTATTGAAGGACTGGTTTAGTGATCGAGAGGTGAGTCTTGTGGATCACCGCCAGGCCTCCTCTTTGCCCCACTCTGTTTTCAGTTAGAATGTGATAATTTTCTGGCACCAGTTCTCCTAGAATGGTGTTACAGTCAGCTGTGAGCCAGCTTTCTGTGATAAAGAGGCAGTCTAAATCGTTTTGTAGAATGAAATCATGGATTTCTTGTCAGTGTTTTACTGCCGATCTTGTATTGACCAAAGCGCATGATATGTGCTTAGGTTGGGATAAATGCGTGTAATTTTTAACTGTCGATCGTCGATAGATTCTTAACAGTTTCTCATTCCTTAGGGCTTTTTTGGTGATGGCTGGTAATATTGAGGTGAATGACTTTAGGCCCCAAATGATTTCTGCAGAGTATCTCAGATTAGGCATAGTCGCAGAAAATTGGGAGGAAGGTGACATTGATAGGGGAGGTATTTGATGGTGATGGGAAGGAAGATTTCCAAGTGGACCTCCACTCGCTAAGTCTTCCCTCTCCGTTTGATCCAGAGGAAGGTGAAAAAAAAAACCCGCCGTGCTGTGCCAATCTGCGGCGGTCGGGGAAAAAATTCCTTCCTGATCCCACAAGGGTGATCGGGTAAGCCCTGGATAGCGATAGGACTGTGAAAGGGAAAGTGGGGGTGAGTGGTAGGGGTGTCTCAATTACTGAGGTGTAGCAATATGGCCGCCGAACCGGGCCTATGCCCAAGCCGGGGGCTTAGGTTCTGGGGTACTTGAGGGGATACGGAGGAGATCTTGCTGGGGTGCCGAGGGGTGATGGTGGGGATCCTCCTGGGTTTAGTGAATTTTGCGAGGGGGGGTTTCAAGCTATTGTGAGTGCGGCGCACCACTAGGCCACGGCTGAAGCCGCAGACTTTCCTAGCTGCGGCTGCCGCGACTTTGTGCGGTATTGTATGGGCCCAATGTTGGGGATGGCGGGAGCGGTGGCGGGGGGATATTATTGACGCCGATGGGGATGTGGGGGAGAACAGGTCGGCCGTTACTCAGGCTGTAGCTCCTCTGGGCCACAGCCACGGCTTATCCTTAGAAGGACAGCCGAACAGTGTCCCAGGGGAGGATGGAGGAACCGGAGCCCAGTGAAAAATAGGCTTACCTGTGAGGCCTCGGGAGAACGTGCCTGGTGCCAGCGGCGGAGGAATAGGGAGGCCAAATGGGAAGGGAGAGACGCAAGTCCTGGATGCTTCAGCAGGGGGGGTTGGAAGAATCCTGTCTATCTGTTCTGACCCTGGGAGGTGGGAGCCGACTCGTTTTAAAGTGTCCAGCTTCACCACGGGAGACTGACTGACTGAATCAGACCTTACAGCGCCACCTGCTGGAGACTGCTGTTGCAGAGGAGACTTCCCTACCGACCTCTATAAACTGCCCTACCTACTACTGACCTCTGTTCATTTTCCTACATCCTACTGATCTATTTACTCTACCCTAGCTACTATTGACTTCTGTACATTTCCCTACACCCTACTGATCTCTGTACACTGCTCAACACTGCTCTACCTACTACTAATCTCTGTACACTGTAGGAGGTACAGTACTCAGCATGAAAGTCAGCATCAAATGATGCTTCCAGAGTACTTGATTCAAAATGTGTTTGCAGTGTAATTGGCGTTTATCCCTGTATTCACTATAAGATCTGTTGGGTTGCCACACATGGTACTGTTGCAGCTAGATAAATACATTAAGGCCCAGATTCACGTAGATCGGCGTATCTTTATGCCGGCGTAGCGCATCTCATATGCGCTACGCCAACGTAACTGTGAGAGGCAAGTGCAGTATTTACAAAGCACTTGCTCCCAAACTTGCGCCGGCGTAACGTAAATTGGCCGGCATAAGCCTGCCTAATTCAAAGTAGGAAGGTAGTGGGCGTGTTACATTTAAATTAAACGCGCGCATGCTCAGAATCACGTTGCATATACTCCCTAAGATACAATGGCTCAATGCCTTCGACGTGAACTTAACCTACGCCCAGCCCCATTCACGTACGACTTACGCAAACAACGTAAAATCCGACGGCTGTTCCGACGTCCATACCCTAACATGACTTACCCCTGCTTTATGAGGCTTAACTTTATGCTGGACGTACGCCTTACGTAAACGGCGTAGATAACAGCGACGGGCGTAAGTACGTTCGTGAATTGGCGTATCTAGCTCATTTACATATTCGACGCGTAAATCAATGGAAGCTCCCCTTGCGGCCAGCATAAATATGCGACCAAGATACGACGGCGTAGGAGACTTACGTTGATCGTATCAAGCCAAAATTCAGGCGTATCTTGTTTCCTGAAAAAGACGCATAGATACGACAGCGCATCCGTGGACTTACGCGGCGTATCAGAAGATACGTCGGCATAAGTCCTTTCTGAATCCGGGCCTAATTGTTTTACTAATGAGCATTACCTTCTTGGCTGTGTTTCTGTTCTTATTATGATAAATCCTCCTGTATTTTAAAATGTAATTGTTACATACAGTATGCAAGCACTGTGAAAATCTACTGTAGCTTTCATTCTATCTATCTATCTATCTATCTATCTATCTATCTATCTATCTATCTATCTATCTATCGATATCCTGCAAAATACAAATAAATAGGCTAATATTATGCTTCTTATAGAACCATGCCCATTTTAAATTAATGCTCCACCGCTAATTAAAGTACATGCTCCTCCTACAATGGCTTGCTGGACACACAGAAAAAAATGTGTCCTGGAAACTTTTAGACATTTTGGCAACTATGGTATTGTAATCCTTAAAAGTTGAAAATAAACAGCAGAGAAGAAGCTGCAAAACATGCAGGGAATCCAGGAATTTTTGGAAAGAGATGACAAACAGACAGGCAGATGAGCAACATGAAATGAGCTTCCTCAGGTAAGCTCATATTAAACTGTCAGTAATAACTGTTTATATTTTTAGCACAATAATTGCTATAAAATGGGAATGTATGCTGTGATTATAGAGCTCCCTTAACCACTTGAGTATCAGCCAGTATCATATCTTCATTACCAGGCCATTTTTCACTTTTCGGTGATGTGATAGTTTGAGTGACAATCACTCTGTCATTTAACACTGTATCCAAATGAGTTTGATATATATTTTGCACAGAGCAACCACAATCTTCCTCTTCTTGGGTTCGCCGCCGGCGCTCCTGGCTAACCCCCTCCTCTGTTGAGTGCTCCCATAGCAAGCTGCTTGCTATGGGGGAATGTGTGCATGCTTACTCCTCAGCGCTGCTTTGTGGGCCCTTAAGACATACAAAGAAGGGCTTGGCCCGGACTCCACTCTCATGTTACTGGCTCTGATTGACCGATCTGAATCAGCAAGTAGTAAGGGAACCAAGAGAGCCTCAGCTCTCGTTCACATCGCTGTATCAACAACAGGCTAAGGTATGTATTTAGGGCAGGGGGAAGCTGCCCAGAGAAAGTTTTTTACCTTCCTGCATAGAATGCAGGAAGGTAGAACACCTACTCTTTTTACAATCACTTTAATAACTGTTGTTATATTTTTTTCCTTATAAAAAGGAAAAAAAAACACATTTTGAAAAACAAAACTTTCTCCTGCTTTTTGTTAAAATAGAAATGCCAGACTAGTAAAAAAAAACTGCCTTTTTGGGAAGTAGATACCTCATGGTGATTTTTTTGGAAAATTAAACATGCCGGTATTGATAGGGTAAACATGGCACTTGGGAATGATGCACTAGATACATTAAAAAGGTAAGTCCACTTTTGTGAGGAAAAAAAAAATAGCAAGTAAAAAAATAATATATGACATATACAATTTCGACACTAGTCATATTATAATTGAATGTAATTAAAAATGACTTTTCAATCTGCAGCATTGTAAATTTCTGTAAATGCAATACGGATACCTGGAGGCATTCTGCACACATTCTGTATATAGAACGCCCCCCAGAAACATAATTTCCTGCTTTTGTGATTGGCTCACTGAGCCCAACAACTCTGGTTAAATAAAGGGCTGCCAATTTACCGATGATAGCCAAAAGTGGTTAATGTGGCCAGTTGATCAAGAATGAGTTGTCAACATGACAATGCAAGAAACTCAGACCTGTACTTTTTTTTTTTTTAATGCTGCGCACTACAATGCAAGGCATATGAGTGGGGAAGTGGGCTGGCCACTTTGTGTGAATATATGAATGCACACAACTCAACTCAAGTTGCGCACCTGCAAATGGCATGCTGAGTGGGAACCTGCACAAAGGAGGAGCAGAGAGTGCCAGCAGGGGACCTCCAAAACAGAAGTAGGGAAAATCTCTGTGTAATATTGTTGCACACAGCAGGCATGTATAACCTCCTTTTTTTATAGTCTGCTTTTTGTATTACTTTAAGTAATGCACAAGGTTCAGGAGCCAGGAGTAAGTAACATCGAGTTCTAGGGTTGGGAGTAAGTAGCACACAGAGTTCAGGGTCAGGATTAAATTGGAACTAAACCCTCTTATCCTTTACAGCCAAGAAAGCTGCCATTCATGGTGATGCAAAAGTGATCAGTTATGACAGCAGCCATTTGATAGTTTGACAGTTTGGTTGAGGGAACAAGCACCGGCAACAGTTATCATATATGGCATGCCTGGAATGTAACTGTTTTGAGAAACCATTAAATCAATAAGGTTACTTCTGCTTTAAGTATGGCACAGAGTTCAGGGGTCAGGACTAAGTAATGCACAAAGTTCAGAGGTCAGGAGTAAAAAAACACAGAGAGTGCAGAGGATTAAGTAACATGGAGAATTCAGGGGTCGGAACTCAGGAGTAGCATACATTATTCAGGGGCCATGAGTAAGTAACACACAGAGTTCAGAGGTCAGAAGTAAGTAATGCACAGCATTCAGAGATCAGGAGTAAGTAATGCACAGAGTGCCTGGGTCAGGAGTATTTAATGCACAGAGTCCAGAGGTCAGGAGAAAGTAATGCACAGACTGCAGGGGTCAAGATTACACTGGAATTGCAGGCACCACCTAACTCATCTTAAATATGTTCGCTCCCAAGTCCTAACATCTATTATGACTAACGTGTGTAAGAAGGATCTGTATACTTACCTATTTTCAGGCTGTTAAGGTCTGGTAATATAAGTAAACAGGACAACTAGAGTGAATCTCCCTAACAGGGCCACAGACAGCAATAACAACTTGACAATTGTTCCACTCCCTCTTAACTCTATCTAAACTAAAAAAAAAATAGCTTTTAGTTATACCCTAACTTTTCGAAAATGGTGCTGCCATTTTGTCTCTTGGTATTGCGTGTGCTTGGGGGAAAAGGTGTTGCCACGTGTTGTCTGCAGTTGGCACTCTTTCATCTCTAAGCTGATCATTTTACCTGAACTGTTCTATTGACAACATTAAATAAACAAACTACAATGCCAACAGTTATGATTATGATACTAATCACTATACTATCCTTAACTTTTATTTGGACTATGGGGTGTGTAATTGAATATATATTTTTAGACTTTTTATTGAAGTGTGAATAGAATAATAATAGTGAATATAATACAAATCAACACTAGCTACCTGGCTCCTGTGATTTGTCCTGCCACATAGGCTGTGTAATGTAGGACTTCCATTCAAAAAATATAAAACTTCCATACAATAAAAATCACTGAAAAAAAAATGGTTCTTCTTATAAACTCTAATGAGCAATGGGCAAACATCTTTATGTTGCAAACACATTGCATACTGCATTTCTATAACTTTAGGAGAAAATATCTCAGTTTTAAGTATTAAAATATTTTAAGATTTAAGTATGTAAACGAACAGCCTGGAATCCCAAGAGGTGCCATAACCAATTATGGCCATGACCATCATCAGTCTGTTAGGGAAGAAATAGGAACCAACCTTGTCAGTATCGCCACTTCCCTGCGCGCATGCGTGGTGGAACGGCACTTTGACATACGTGTGTGCGCGATCCTATGGAATGGCACGTGTGCATGAGCACTGGCGCACACATAACATGAACCCCTTGCTGGCCTATAAAAGCTGCTCAGTTCCACAAGCAAATCGCTGGTTTAACTCTCAGCTCCTGTGTTCCTTCTTCCTGCCTTTTGATTATCTGTTGTGACCCGGATAGACCTTGACCTACTCTGATCTCCTACTGGACCTGACCCTTGGCTCATTTTATGAACTCTGATTCCAATCTTTGGTGTTAGACCCTCAGCCTGTTTACGGATCTGCCTCCAGTCTCCAACGTCTTGACCCTGGGCCTGCTTACGGATTAGCCTCTAGTTTCCTGCGTCTTGACCCTCGACCTGTTTACGGACTTGCCTCCAGTCTTCTGTGTCTGACCCTCAGCCTGATTACGGACTTGTCTCCTGTGTTTGACCCCCGTCCCGTTCTTGACTCTGCTATCCTGTTACCCCGTTGGGTTCCAGTATCTACCAGTTCCTGTACACCTACCAGCCCCTCAGTGACCTTCACGTAAGACCTGCCCAAACTGCTGGTGGCTTGTGCCTCTTTGTGCGATTTACCCTCTGTACCATCTCCAGGGGGTGGAGTGCACTTGGTAGCAAGAGTGAACCGCTCTCAGCACCTCGGCCTTCGGTGAGTACCTTTCTGACACATAGTGAATGCTATTTAAAGGATCAGTGTATTTTCAATATTTTCAAAAAGACCCTCTCCTCACTGAACAGTATTTTTTCAACTTGTTTTCATTGGTAGATGTCCCCTATGGCAGTGCCCATCTCCTCATGCCTGTGTTAACAATATGCAGTGGGTATACAAAAGAATCACTTTCCTTTAATATAATCACATTTTGTTGCTTTGCAGCTTGAACTGAAGATAGCTGTATTTAGTCAGTTCAACGTACCCGTATAACATCCAAGTGAAAGATATAACACTGACATGCCAGAAAAAAAAATCAAAAACAGAATCACTAAGTTGGAAAAAGGAACACCCCCTTGTGTCAGTATTTTGTTGAACCACCTTTTGCTTTAATTACAGCCTTTAGTCTGCTGGGATATGTCTCTACTAACTTTGCACATCCTGACTTGCAATATTTGCTGACTCTTCTTTGCAGAACTGCTCAACTTCAGTTAAATGTCCACAGACTTTTAATGGGGTTTAAGTCTGAGCTCTGACTAGGCCATGCAAGAACATTCACCTTTTTCTCCTTTAGTCACTGAGTGGTCATTTTTTCTTTGTGCTTTGGGTCACTGTCATGTTGGAAGGTAAACAATCTTCCCATTGAGGGCAGCAGATTTTCCTCAAGAATTTGACAGTATTTTGCCCCATCCACATTCTGTCCTGACAAGTTCTCCAGCCCCTCCTGTAGAGAAACACCCCCATACCAGGATATTGCCACCTCCATGCTTTACCGTAGGAATAGTGTTATTTGGAAGGTGACCTGCATTGGATTTCCCCCAGACATAATTACATTTTAGTTTAATCTGACCATAACACCTTTTTCCATGTAGTCTCAGAAGGTGTGTTTTGGCAAAGCTTAGTCGTGACTTCATGTGGCTTTTCTCGAGAAGTGTCTTTTTTCTTGCAACCCTCCCATACAAGCCACATTTGTGGAGAATTTGTAATATGGTTGTCACATGCACACAATAACCACTCTTTGTCATACATTTCTGTAACTGCTTCTGAGTTGCTGTAGGCCTCTACAGTTGAAAGTCAAATGGTTTTGTGTGCCATTGAGAATGTGATTAGCTACACCTAACAAATTTTTTCAACTCAATGATTCTGTTTTTTTATTATATATTTTTTTCTGACATGTTGGTATTATATCTTTCACTTGGATGTTATAAGTTACACTGAGTACACAGAGCGGGATAAAACAAAAACTGGTAAGAGAAAGGGAGATTCCCCCAGGGTGGGGCTTTAACGGAAACAGTAGATAAAGAAAACATACGTATTAAATAAAATGTATTATATAATGAAATACACAAAAAGATATACGCCCTGAGGAATCTGGGACTCCACCCGTGCCCCCCAGTGGTTCCCTATTCATCTTAGGGACTTGGTGCCACCGCTACAGTGCTCTCCGGTCCTTATGGTTCATACACATGGTGATGGGTACGTTCTTTATTTGTGTTGTGCAGATTTTAATTTATGCTTTTTTCTTTTATGTACCATGAACACAGTTTGTAACCTGCCTTATATTTCTTACTATATACAGTATAATTCTGCATGGATTCTGGTCCCTGAAGAAGGGACGGAACTCCGAAACGCGTAGGGCCTGAATTTACCCCTGCGGATGAATGCATCACCCATTTATGCACCTTGTTTTTTAAAACATTTTGCTGTTGCTTATATATTTTTGTGTATTTCATTATATAATACATTTTATTTAATACGTATGTTTCCTTTATCTACTGTTACCGTTAAAGCCCCACCCTGGGGGGAATCTCCCTTTCTCTTATCTAACCCAGGGGTGTTGGTAACTCATCAGGGTCCTCCATTTAGATACTTCCCTTCTGCTAAAACAAAAACTGTGTCTGTCTTCATTTCAGGCTGCAAAGCAACAAAATGTGATTAATTTAAAGGGGGTGATTTTTTTCTATACCCACTGTCTTGCCTATTTTCCTTCAAAAAGGCTTTATTAAGGTTCAGGGCTATGTTTAGGATTTGCAAACTTCATGTTGGGTTCATTAAATGGATTGAACTGTACCTGGACAGGTTCACTCATACCTAATTGTGAGATTGGGCTGATTAAACTCAAGCAGTGGGTGTATTTACAATATGGTGTGCCAGTCCAAAACTGTATTTTTAGGGCATGGCAGCTTACTTTTAATTAAAGCAAGCCAAAGTTCATACAGATAGCTCTTCCCATGCAGGAGGTGCTCACCATCAAAAAACTCAATGATACAAATTTTGATCCTGTGTCATCATGTGTTTTTTGAGGATCCAATTTTTTATCATCGAGTTTTTTATAACTGCACTTTTCTAAGATTTTTCGGTACTAGAATAAAACAATATTGTACCATTCCTTGGTCAAGATTATTATTCGTTGCTAATAGTAACCCCTTTCCAAGTGACCTTTCCTTGGGTCACTTCCCTTCCCCAGTCCTTTTCCCATTTAATAATATACAGTGTAGGTTTCAGCTCGACAGCGCCCAGACATAACTGATTTTTTTTTTTTAAATCAGATAATTTTGATTTTGATTTTGTTATTGCTTTTTGTATACATAGTAAGAAAAAAGAAGTCTTCCCATTTACATTATATAATAGAAAATACAAAAATCTTAATGCAATCCAATATTATAATAGTTATCTATTCCATCAGAATAAAAATAGTCCAAAAAGGGAAAATAGGAAAAAAAGACCAATAACTCAACAACATTAAACATCTAACAAGACAGTACAACATTAAACATACACCTCTATATATCGTTCAATAAAATTTTTACTTCTACATTTTTTACAGGTCTATCTCCTACTTCCGTTCCCCCACACCCCCCTCCTCTTCCAACTCCCGGCACATACTGTTGTAAAACAAATTGCCGGGATCAAGCCAGTAGGACCATATTCTATTAAATTTATGGGGAACTCCCCTATGTTTATAAGCCAGTTTTTCTCTTTTTAATATAAAGTTAACATTATTACACCATTGTTTGTGGATTGGTGGTGCTGTATCAATCCATTTCTGTAAAATAATCTTACGAACTAAATAAAGGGTTCTAGTCCACATCCTATTTATCTCTATAGCTCCAACTGGGACTATGCAGACATAACTGAATTTTAGGTGAAAATTCCCTTTACAATATTCTCCTCTACTTGACCAGGTGTCTCCTTATGTCCAATATCAATTCCCATTATTAAATATATCAGTTCCCACAGAACTATGTCTTCTATTAAGTATCATTTCTGTAAACATGTGTAAAAGTTATCTCTATTTTCTTTGAACATTTCCATAGAAGCAGGCTGCAAACTGTGTCAGGTGTTGCTAATTACAATTTTCTGCTATGTGCATTTATATATTGGCTTTGAACTGTGATTATTCATGTCATGTAAACCAGTGACAATCTCTCATAATTTATCTTCTGTTACTATGATAAGCAAATCATTCTTAAGAAATTAGCTATTAGCGAGTAATTATCCCCTCTGAAAATGAGCATAGTGTGTAATGCCAGTTAGTATTTCAATTCCGTTATAAAAATGCGACTCAATTTCGTTCTTCATGTTTTTCCCCATTTTCTGATTTCAAGTATAATAGCTGTAATATGTAGACTGTTCAATAAAGTGAACTTGTAAGGTCAACAGTCTTAGCATTAAAATCAATTTGTTTGCTTGGATTGTACATAAATTCAAAGAGCCATGAAGTATAAACAGAATACAAGACTCCTTGGATGCATTCCAATATAATTATAGCTGTTCACCCTTGTGACTCTCTATGTGAGTAGCTTACAGCTATTTGCTTGCCCTTCGATAGCAGTACTTTTCTAAAAAGACAGTATCTGATTGAAATGCAAAAGAAAACCCACCACAAACCTGGAAGGGATTTTAACCAGCCTCAGAAATCATAAGAGCCGAATGTAATAACTGAATTTGTAGCATTCAGTAACTGTGAAGACTGAGCTGTATGTCTGCTGGATTTTTTACTGTTGTATCCCTGAAGGTTTTTCTCATAGGTATGCCAAAATTCTAACTATAAAACAAACCCTGGAACATTATCCATCATACTTAATTCCAGCATTTCATAAACTGCAAAGCATTTATGCAGCTGTGAATTGCATGTCTATACGTACAGTAATAAGCTAGAATTTGCATATAAGAACAGCAGGCAGCAAATAAGTTTGTTTTGGGCATTTTTAGATGTTGAAATTCAGCCTTATCTAATATTTCAGTTTTAATGTATGTACAAAAGATATAGTTTTTCCCATAAATGTGATCATTAAAAGAAAGCTTTCATGTTTCATTAGAGGAGGATGGATAATGGCTCACTGCTTGGATTGCCATAACAAGTCCAAATGATAAAAAAGTGAATGGAAATGTTGAACCTCTTCCTCGACAAGATGCAGCCTGTCTATGTTTTCAAAACTGCTCAGCATTGTTTATCCTTTTACTCTTGGAGAAGCTTTGACACATTAGAAAGACTATTACTCATTGGTAAAATTCACATTTTACTCACCAGCTTCTTCTTAGCCTTCTCTAACTGGGATCTAGAATCTGCCCTCTCAACTCACACATACTGTATTTCTGAGGTCTTTATCTTACCACCACAGTTCCTATTTGTATTCAAGCAGACCAAAAAAATGAGTTTTCAATTGATATAGCATTTATCTAAAAGATTTTACATATTATCTTCAGAAAAAAGACATTTGGATATTTTTTACTCCAGAGGTAGGCAACATTTAGGAGGTAGAGATCTACTCGAGCAACATGGACGAGAGCAATGATCACCGGGGTGAAGTGATCTTTTTTTTTTTCATTTTTTTAAAATAAAATTAACTAGCAAGACCCGAATAAAAAAAGTTGTGGAAATATAAACAAATGTCACTGTAATTTTTTTTTATATACTTGCTTATTTTCAGCCTGCCCCAGTCTGGTCATGTTATCTTACCTGTATCAGCCAGTGGGGGCTGCATAGGAACTAAAGCCTGGAGCGGTGACATCACCCATACAGTAGGTTCCCATGTCCCAGCTGATGTTGGTGCTCCCTCCTCTTCTCTCCCTACATACACCACTGGCTCACACAGGTGAGATAATGTGACCAATTTGGAGTGGACTGAAAATAGACTAGTCAGCATGGGTGTTAGGACGGGGAGGGTCATTTTTTAGGTTAATGATTTTAAGTTAGGTTGAAGCTGGAATTCTACTTTAACTGTTTTATGACCAGCTAACATACATTTACGATGCCAGTTTAAAGTGGTATACTGGGATGATGCCTGCAGCTACAGGCATCATCCTGGTATTGTTTTTTTTTAGGGCAGGTGATGCTGTTTTTTGTAAAAGCAGCCCTAGCTGGATTGCTTTTACTGGCACATGTAAGGGGTTTACCCCTCCTGCCAGCTCTCTGCACTGATGGTCAGTGGTGTGTTGGTGGGCAGGTAATTAACCCCTTTGTGCTGCATTAGTGGCCAGTGTCAGTGTTAATTACTCATTATACAATTAGTGGTCAGTGGCATTCATTAATAACCCCTTCATGCTGTAGAATTAAGGGGTTAATTAACACTTACCCTGGTGCCACTAATGCAGCACAAAGGGGTTACCTAACTGCCACTGATCACTAATGCATGAGTGACCAGTGGCAGCACATTAACCCATTCATATACATACTGCACATTACTATGTCATTATTAACCCCTTCTTCATCACCCCCCCCCACACACTGTAAAAAACATTACCCTTGTTGTTACTTGCATTTGTGATGCCCTCTCTTCCTCTCCCATTCCCCCACCCCCTGGCCTCTGAATGACAGCAAGTCAGAGTCTAGGACTATAAATCATCTCATCACTCCACCTGACAGAATGTATGCCTTCTACACTAGGCCGAGTGCAGGAGCACACTCAGCATCCCACTGCAGCTCTGTATGTGTGATCTGATCTGGGCAGTTTCTCAGCTCGGTTCAGCTGTTGTTGTAGCTCTGCTGTGACAGGTAACAAGCTCAATCAGAAGTTGGCAGCATGTCAAGTCGCGATCTACCTGTCCGATTGTAATTCCCATTCTACACAGTATCAGTAATGTAGGATTGACCATCAGTAATCATAATTTTTATCTATTCAACAAAGGTAAATGTTTTACTTATACAGGTATGGAGAGAAATAGCTAAGCTTTTTTTTAATTACAAACATGGCATTCTCATCTGCTCTGTGAAGTGGTTTTGCACAGAGCAGCCCCGATCCTCTTGTTCTCGGGTTCCTTTGCCAGCACTCCTGGTCCCTCCTTTCTGCCGAGTGTCCCCAGAGCAAGTAGGTTGCAATGGGGGCACCCAAGTAGGCTCAGGCTGAACTGTGGATCTGCGTGGCCATTCAAACACAGAGCCACGGCTCAGCCCTGCCCCCTCTCTCTCTCCTCATTGGCTCACTGACTTTGATTGACAGCAGCGGGAGCCATTGGCCAATGAGGAGGGAGAGTCCCCAGAGAGCCAAGGCTTTCATGCACATCACTGAATTGAGTTGGGGTTCCAAAAAGCATTAGGGCAGGCTTCTGCACACAGAACATTTTTCACCTTAATTCGTAGAATGCATGAAGGTAAAAAAAAAACTTGAGCCTTTAGAACCACTGTAACTGACTGTTAAAGCAGTTCTTCAGTCATCTTTAAAAAAATGAAAAGTCAGCAGATACAAATATGTAGCTACAGACTTTTAATAAACATCACTTACTTGTCCCAGAATCCAGCACTGTCCCAACCCAGCAAGTTTCTTCACCGGGCTTCGGTCCCCGGCACTGGCATACTAATTGTGTATAGCCAGCTGTGACTGCACATCTGCAAGTAACACTGTGCTATCTAAATGGTCCTGCAGTTTCCGGGAGCTGTGATGTGTCCCAGAAGGCCCACACCCCACCCCATCACAGCAAGCTTATAGTACACTACAGCCAACACACAATATACACACAATGGGCCGGATTCAGGTAGATCGGCACATCTTTCTTCCGGAGTAGCGCATCTCATATGCGCTATGCCAACGTAACACAGAGAGGCAAGCAGAGTATTCACAAAGCACTTGCTCCCTATGTTGCGCCAGCGTAGCGTAAATTATTCGGCGTAAGCCCGCCTAATTCAAAATAGGTCGACGGTGGGTGTGATCCATTTAAATGAACCGTGACCCCATGCAAATGATGGGCCGAACGAACGGCGCATGCGCCGTCCCGTAGACGCTTCCCAGTGCGCATGCTCAGAATCACGTCGGAACGAATGCCTAAGATACGTCGAATCACTGAACGTAACCTACGCCCAGACCTATTCACGTAGTCATACGTAAACGATGTAAAATATGATGGCTGTTCCGTGGTCCATACCTTTGCATGGGATGCGCCTCCTTTAGGTGGAATAACTTTACACCGGACGTACGCCTTATGTAAACGGCGTATATTTCTGCGACGGGCGCAAGTACGTTTGTGAATCGGCGTATCTCCCTCATTTACATATTTGCAAGGAGTCGGCCAGCGTAAATATGCGCCCAAGATACGCCGGCGTAGGAAAGTTACGTCGGTCGGATGAAGCCTATTTTCAGGCGTATCTAGTTCTATGGGCACGGCGCATAGATATGACGGCGCACATTTACACTTACGCGGCGTATCTGTAGATACGTCGGCCTTAGGCCCTGTACACACGGGCGGATATCCGATGAAAACGGTCCGCCGGACCGTTTCCATTGGATATGTCCGCTGGCGGATTTTGATCTGATGGCTGTACACACCATCAGATCAAAATCCCAGCGGAAAACATCCGCGGTGACGTGGCCGCGCCGTCGCCGCGACCCTGGAAGGTAAATACTTTCACGCATGGGTCGAATCATTTCGACGCATGCGAGGGATGGGGATCGGATGGACTTATCTGGTGAGTACAAACGACCAGGTAAGTCCGAGGGACAGGTTTCCAGCGGATAGATTTCTTAGCATGCTAAGAAATTTTTATCCGCTGGAAAACCGTCGGCTGGACAAATGTCTGCTTGAAAATGTCCGCTAGGCCCTACACATGACTGGATCTATCTGCTGGAACTGATCCGCGGATAAATCCCAGCGGACAGATCCGGTCGTGTGTTACGTGAATCCAGGCCAATATATACAATGTATACCACATTGAATCTGACTAGCACAGATCATAGTGGGGTTCTCATTCACCCTGTTCCCCTATTAGAGACACTCACTGACCTGTGAGTGCAGCTGTTTTTATGTAAGTGAAGCGATACAGCAGTTTTGGAAAAAGGGCAAATCGCCACATTTTGAACATGAAAATCTGTAATCCTGATTTACCATGTGACAACCACACACACAAGGAAAAGTTTCCCAAAATTAAATTTCGAATCTTGGATCGGATACACCCTACCCTGTGTTGAGGAGATTGGCATAAGATCCTGCCCCAATATGAGTTTTGGTGGATCTACAGATTGGATGCTTCATCTCCCCCTGGCCTAAATTATGCCACCAGTTTTAAATCTTTTTTAGAGGGTTTTGTTTCAGGGGTTTTGACAAATAGTATATATCCATGTGTGGTCTGGTATTGATAGGATTTTTTTCTCCCCCCCCCTTTTCCCCTTTTTTTTTCATAGTATTCCCATACATGTTTAAGGTTTAGTACAATTTAACATTCTACCATTGTAATGTAACCCAATAGATATTTACCCTTTACCACAGTTTGATGCTTTTTTACATATTTCCTCATGATTTTGTAAATTTGATATTTTGTGTGTTGTTTGATTGTTTTGGTTGTATTTGGGTTCTTTTCTTGCTGTTGCCTATATTTAATTATATACTTATTTCTAGAATGGTGCTGTTCCACATACTTCACACCCCTGAAGAAAGAATATGGGGCCAGATCCACAAAAGAGATACGACGGAGTAATTGCTGTTACTCCATCGTATCCCTTGTCCTAACTTTGGAACTGATCCACAGAAGCAGTTTTCCAAAGTTAGGCAGAAGATCCGGCATGTGTAATTGAATTACACTGCCGAATCTTAGGATGCAGTACCGCATCCGCCGCTGGGGGCATTTCGAGTCGAAATGCCGCTTCTAGTATGCAAATTAGCACTTAAGGCGATCCACAAAGCTTTTCAGCCTCGTTTTTTCGCCGTAAGTTTTAGTTTGCAAGTGTAAAACTAGGGCTGGTGTTACAAAGTGTAAACTAGTAACACCATGTAAAAGCCCATTCAAGCGACGGCATTTGGTATGCATTCCCGAGGGAGAACTCCACGGCAATTTGTAAAAACAAAACCGGCATGGGTTCCCCCCCAGGAGCATACCAGGCCCTTAGGTCTGGTATGGGTTGTAAGGAGACCCCCCTACGCCGAAAAATCGACGTAGGGGGTCCCCCTACAATCCATACCAGACCCGTATCCAAAGCACGCTACCCGGCCGGTCAGGAAAGGGAGTGGGGACGAGCGAGCGCCCCCCCCCCTCCTGAGCCGTGCCAGGCCGCATGCCCTCAACATGGGGGGGTTGGGTGCTCTGGGGCAGGGGGCCGCACTGCGGGCCCCCCCACCCCAGAGCACCCTGTCCCCATGTTGATGAGGACAGGACCTCTTCCCGACAACCCTTGCCGTTGGTTGTCGGGGTCTGCGGGCGGGGGCTTATCGGAATCTGGGAGTCCCCTCAAATAAGGGGGCCCCCAGATACCGGCCCCCCACCCTAAGTGAATGGATATGGGGGTACATCGTACCCCTACCCATTCACCTGGAGGCAAAAAGTAAAAGTTAGTAAACACACAACACAAGGGTTTTTAAAATAATTTATTATTCTGCTCCGGAGGCCCCCCCTGTCTTCTTTATTAGCTCTATTACCAGGGGGGGGCTTCTTCTTCCACTCTCCGGGGGTCTTCTTCCACTCTCCGGGGGGGTTTCTTCTTCCGCTCTCCGGGGGGGCTTCTCCGCTCTCCGGGGGTCTTCTTCTATCTTCGCCGCTCTCCGCTGTTGACTCGGCGAACCCCGGTTCTTCTGCAGCTTTCCGGTGCCTTCTTCTTCAGCGCTGGCTGCCTGCTATCTTTGTGTGTTAGCTCAATTACGAGCAGGCAGCCATCGCGGTCTTCTGTGACGTCAGGTTCTTCTCTTCTGTTCTTCTCCCCTCTTCCGATGTTGACTCGTCGCCTCTTGTCACTGTAATGATGGAAGCGCGCCTTGCATCCCATTTATATAGGCATCACCGTCCCATCATGCTCCGGCAGGTACCCAAGTGGTGGGTGCCTACCCACGTGCACCCACCACGTGGGTACCTACCGGAGCATGATGGGACGGTGATGCCTATATAAATGGGATGCAAGGCGCGCTTCCATCATTACAGTGACAAGAGGCGACGAGTCAACATCGGAAGAGGGGAGAAGAACAGAAGAGAAGAACCTGACGTCACAGAAGACCGCGATGGCTGCCTGCTCGTAATTGAGCTAACACACAAAGATAGCAGGCAGCCAGCGCTGAAGAAGAAGGCACCGGACAGCTGCAGAAGAACCGGGGTTTGCCGAGTCAACAGCGGAGAGCGGCGAAGATAGAAGAAGACCCCCGGAGAGCGGAGAAGCCCCCCCCGGAGAGCGGAAGAAGAAACCCCCCCCGGAGAGTGGAAGAAGACCCCCGGAGAGTGGAAGAAGAAGCCCCCCCTGGTAATAGAGCTAATAAAGAAGACAGGGGGGGCCTCCGGAGCAGAATAATAAATTATTTTAAAAACCCTTGTGTTGTGTGTTTACTAACTTTTACTTTTTGCCTCCAGGTGAATGGGTAGGGGTACGATGTACCCCCATATCCATTCACTTAGGGTGGGGGGCCGGTATCTGGGGGCCCCCTTATTTGAGGGGACTCCCAGATTCCGATAAGCCCCCGCCCGCAGACCCCGACAACCAATGGCAAGGGTTGTCGGGAAGAGGTCCTGTCCTCATCAACATGGGGACAGGGTGCTCTGGGGTGGGGGGGCCCGCAGTGTGGTCCCCTGCCCCAGAGCACCCAACCCCCCCATGTTGAGGGCATATGGCCTGGCCTGGCACGGCTCAGGAGGGGGGGGGGCGCTCGCTCGTCCCCACTCCCTTTCCTGACCGGCCGGGTAGCGTGCTTTGGATACGGGTCTGGTATGGATTGTAGGGGGACCCCCTACGTCGATTTTTCGGCGTAGGGGGGTCTCCTTACAACCCATACCAGACCTAAGGGCCTGGTATGCTCCTGGGGGGTGAACCCATGCCGGTTTTTTCTTTGAAAATTGGCATGGAGTTCTCCCTCAGGAATGCATGCCGAGCGACGCTGTCAATTTTTTTTTTTTTCCCGACGCAACTTTTTTAAGCCGGCGCGATCCACAAAACTCGGCGTAATGTAACTTTGCGCATGCGCAGTACGGCCGGCGCGGGAGCGCGCCTCATTTAAATGGGACTCGCCCCATTTGAATAGGAACGCCTTGCGCCGGCGGAATTTTAGTTACACGGCCTGAAATTTCTAGATAAGTGCTTTGTGGATCGGGCACTTAGGTAGAAATTTTAAGGCAGTGTAACTTAAATGGGATTTTTTAAGTTACGCCAGGTTTTTGTGGATCTGGCCCGTAATTTCTGAAACGTGTTGGGTAATTTCTGTCTGACCAGTGACCTACATATTGTCAACAGATATTGTGGAACATTGTTCATGCTGTCTTGTTGTTTACACTACTATACAAGCAGTAACTCTTCTTTTATCCTATGTTTTTTCCAATAAAGTTTGTATTGACTTATATACCAAAAATATTTTTCACATTGTTGTTTTGAGTATTATGGCCTATAAAGTCCCCTAGGGGTTTCATGTTTTGTATCTAAATGATCTGTTTGAGATGATGGCCAAATTATTTCCCGGCTTTTCCTTGATTTGGACTGGAAGTAAAAAATAAAAATAAAGTGCCAAATGTGAGGGAGGAGGGGAGGAGAAGGCAGAAGTGTGGACCTTACCCTTTTGGGTGAAGTTTCACTTTAGCTTAAGCTGGCCATAGGTGGATCGAAAATATGATCCATTTCTTTCCATTTATGTTCATTTGAAGTCAATCATTAGATTAATGTCTGTCGAATGGGAATGTTGGAAAACCTTTGGTAGCAAAGAGGCAGCTTTCTCCTGTATAGGTATTGGCCACTCATTTTCTTCTTGTTGTCATCAGAAATGCAGTTATCTGATTTAGACCTAGGGGGTCAGTATCAACAGTATAAACAGCCCCCCCCCCCCACACACACACACACCAAAATACAAATGCAGCCATACAGGGAGTATACACATGCTGCAGCCTTAATGCTTTGCAAACACCTCCTTACCGCCTGTCAAATGCCCTATGAAAAGTGATTCACCAGAAGCCCCTTGTAAGAGGCCTGCCACAAGTGTAAATGAGCCCTTAAAGCAGCAGAAACCCTCAAAACAAAAATGTAATTTATTGCAGCTTACTAATTTCCTAAATGTGGTAGCTGCATTTGTTTTTGTTTTGTTTTTTGTTTTTGTTTTGTTTTTTTCTTTACTTTTACCTGATGATACAGCCAGTAAAACACGTCCTATCATCCTGTTAACGGATTCCCCCATCCACACAAATGAGGTGGATGGAGGAAGACAAAGCTTTCCAATGCCTGACAGACAAAACCAGGTACAGTAAATAGCTTGTAATGGCTTAAAACATATTTTTAAGGCAATCCTACCATTTTTCTTTCACAATGCACACTTTCTGGTTCCACAGTTCCATTTTAAATGATACACAATGAAAAATGCCCAGTATTGTAGAGGATGACTCCCGAAATATTGCTGACATGGTAAGTGTCTAGGAAAGGAGCATTTCCTGAGAATATTGCATTTGGCATGTGGGCAATCACTGTGGTATTTATGTAAGTACGTATTTTTCTGGCAACAGGATAAAGGGACAAGCATCTAAAAATGTTGCTTAGCAGGTTGAATCTGTTTGTGTTGCACAGTAGAGGGAGAGGTGTATAGGCCCAAGACTCTGGCATGTAAGAGCAGCTCACTTAGGCCTTGTACACACGACCGGACAGTCCGCTGAAAACGGTCCGACAGACCGTTTTCAGCGTACATGTCCGGTCGGAGATTTCTGTCTGATGGTTGTACACACAAATTAGAGACAATCCGTGCGGACAGACAGCGCGGTGACGTGTCCGCGCCGTCGCCGCGACGATGACGCGGCGACGTGCGCGATGCAGGAAGGTCAATGCTTCCACGCATGCGTCGAAGTCATTCGACGCATGCGAGGGATGGCAGCCGCTCGGACATGTACGGTAGGTCTGTACAGACGACCGAACATGTCCGAGCGGACAGGATTCCAGCGGGCTGTTTCTAAACAAGTTTGTAAATATTTGCCCGCTGGAAAAAAAAACGGCGGGCAAATGTACGCTGGAATCCTGTCCGCTCGGGCCTACACACGACCGAACATGTCTGCTGAAACTGGTCCACGGACCAGTTTCAGCAGACATGTTCGGTCGTGTGTACGGGGCCTAAAAGGTACCTGTCAGAATAGATATACTAACATTAATTAATGCAGGATCTGAGGAACACATGCTTATCTTTTAAAGAATGCCAGACAAATTCCAAAACTACACTTAGTCATTGGTATTTGCAGCTCCCATATTTATGTCCTGATTGATTCCCTTAAAGTGAACGTAAAGGGTATTTTATAAAATAATAAACATGTTGGGCCAAATTCTCAAAAACCTGTGTAAATTTAGGATTATCTAACTTATGTCATTTAAGTTACGGCGCCCTAAGTTGGTGTCGTAAGTACCGTATTCTCAGCGCATTTGCGTTCAAAATTGCACTATCCCTAACCTAAGTTTCAATGCGTAAGGCGTGGTTATGGCAAGTGGGAATGAAGTGGGCGTGCCTCATTGTAATGAGCCGTGACCCCATGCAAATGAAGTGCCGGCCGTACTGCGCATGCGCGCACGAATCTGGACCTCACTGCGCATGTGCAGAACTTTGGTCATCGCAATCAGTGAGAAAGGTAAAAGGCCAAGCGTACTTAGTTTGAAGATCGCCCTGTGTCTAAATAGCCCCAGTCAAACAGACTTCTATTGCAAAAGTATTTCCCTGTGTTCCCTTCCTAAAGCAAGTTGCTTCTGCTTTGAACGTTTGTCAGTGTTTCTTGGTAAGATTTGTTTGTGAGAAAAGTGTTTGTGGAGTTGGAGGGTATAGTTGGTGTTTGTTTTTGCTAATTTGTTCTTTGTTTTGATTGTTTGCCTGTTTGTTTTTGATAAGTGTTTCTTTTTTGGTGTGTGATTGTTTTTTGTTTTCCCTTTTTGCCTGTTTGTTTTTGAATTTATAGTAGCTGTCTGTATTTTTTTTTTTTTGCTTGTTTTTATTTTCTTTGTTGTGTGTGTGTATTGTTGTTTGTTTTTTGGGTGAGTTCCCTGTTGCTGGGTGTTGTCTGTCATGGCTCCCAAGCGCAGGAAGCTTAATTTTACCCTGGCAGAGAAGCATATACTTGCTCAGGGCGTCATTAAATATGGGCGATTTCTCCATTGCCCTGAGAGCCACAACACCACCCCGGCCAGGAGGAAGGAGATCCTTAAAAATATTACCGATCGGATCAATGCGGCGGGGGGGGGGAGACCAGGACCATCGCTGGAGTTAAAAAAAAAAAAAATGAATTGAGGAGCGTGTCCCGGAACAAGCTGGCAATGCTGCATGCCCATACCAGGGGTACTGGAGGAGGGGGACCCTGCCCAGTCAGGATGAGTGAGGAGGAATGGGCAGTGGCCCAGTGTTTCCACCCACAGCAGGTGGTGGGCCTGCCTGGCTTTGACAATGATCCTCTTATGAGGACAGGTAATTTTTTTGAATTTCTATCTGGTGATTAGCATGTGTGGGTGGGGGAAGGGAAGATGTGCCAAGTGTGTGGATCCAACAACCTGTGATTGTTTTGTGTCCTCCCCAAATGGCCAGGAGGTTGCAGCCCCATCAGCCCAGGAGGTGGCAGCCCCATCAGCCCAGGAGGTTGCAGCCCCATCAGCCCAGGAGGTGGCAGCCCCATCAGCCCAGGAGGTGGCAGCCCCATCAGGGCAGGAGGTGGCAGCCCCATCAGGGCAGGAGGTGGCAGCCCCATCAGGTCAGGAGGTGGCAGCCCCATCAGGGCAGGAGGTGGCAGCCCCATCAGGGCAGGAGGTGGCAGCCCCATCAGGTCAGGAGGTGGCAGCCCCATCAGGTCAGGAGGTGGCAGCCCCATCAGGACAGGAGGTTGCTGGCCCATCAGGGCAGGCTGCTGCACCACCCCCAAGACATCCTGATGCAGAGTCCCAAGAAGGGCAGGATTCGCCATGGGAGGGGAGTGCCCACAACTCCCCTAATTTGGATGTTGAGTGGGAGGAGGATGAGGGGGATGAAGATGACAATATTGAGATTGGGCAGCAAATCATGATGGGCCAAGATGTGACCTTTGACTCATCCCCTGAGGGAACCCCACAGGCGCCCAGCAGTCAGGCCACCATCATGGGTCGCCCCTTCCAACCCTCCTCCAACATGCAGCAGCACCCATGGCTCACTCCAACTCCTCCTCCAAGGCCACAAGCCTCAGGGGCAAGTAGGAGGCCGACCCCGGAAAACAGGGGGGGGTTGGTGCGTCTGCCGGTCAGTCTGTTGAGGGACAATGTCCGGCAGACCCGCAGTCTGTCTGCAATCCAAAAAACTATGACCAAGGTGGAGCACAGCCTGGGTGCAATGAGGGAGTCACTGGGTGAGGTGGCCACCAACTCAGTGGGGGTCATCACGTGTTTGTGGGACCTGAAAAACGCAACAACAGGCGTGGCCCAGGAGGTGACTGCCCTCACCCAGGCTGTGCAGGCCAATACCCGGGCTGGCCAGGCTAATACGGCTAACATTACTTCCTGTCTGACAAGGATAGCCGTTGCCTTGGAGGGAAGGCCAGCAGGAGGACAGACACCAGGGGAGGCTCCTTCTTCCCCTGCACAGACCCCCCCCTGAAAATACTCCCTCCCCTGCACAGACCCCCCCCCTGAAAATACTCCCTCCCCTGCACAGACCCCCCCCCCCCCTGAAAATACTCCCTCCCCTGCACAGACCCCCCCCGTGAAGATCCCCCAGTCGGCCGTGGCCGTCCCCGTGGTTGTGCCCGTGCCCGTGCCCGTGCCCGTGGGCAGCCCAGAAGGAGCACTCGGCAACATCCTTAAGTTGCAGGGGTACTTTTGATTTTTTTTTTTTTTTGCTACTGTACTTATGATTTGATTTATGTGTGTGAATGATGTGTAAATGTGGGGGGGGGTGGCATTCCTGAAAACATAAGGGTGTTACCCTCAGTTTTGGTGGAGTATGGATCCCCAGGACCAGGGAGAAGTCATCCTAGGTTCCTGAATGGTGTATGAATGCACAGTGACATAATTGGAGCCGTGGCGGGGCGTTACTGCTCCCAAGTACCAAAGGGGGGGGGGGGTACTTGGATCTAATCCAATTCGATGTGCATGTGATGTGTCTGTGCTAGGGACCACAGTGACGTGCATTCATGCATTCTCATTGTGAGATAATTAATGTGCGTTTTGTACCAAAAAAAAAACATTCTCATTGTCATATAAGTAATGTGCATTTTATGTGCAAAGAAAATGTTTAAAGGTCACATAATCTCTGTGATTTATTCTGGGCAAAGCAAACAAATATAGATAATTAGGGTCCATTTACTGGGCAAAGATGCCTTCAGCCAGTTGTCTCCTTATTACCTGGCCCTCAGCAGTCCGGGTAGAGGGGTTTGGGGGGGGGGATTGCCTGGGTGGGGGGTTAGGTCAGGACATATATCAACATGCAGGCCCCTTCTCACAGCAAAATTATGGAGGATGCAACATGCCCCAATAATTTGGCAGACAAAGTCTGGGGAATACAAGAGTGTACCCCCAGTCTTGTCAAGGCATCTAAATCTGGACTTGAGAAGGCCAAATGTCTGCTCTACTATTGCCCGGGTCTGGATGTGCACCTCGTTGAATTTCCGTTCTCCGGGTGTTTGGGGGTTCCTAAAGGGGGTCATCAGGTGGGGTCCCAACGCATATCCAGAGTCACCTGTAAGGGAAAAGACAGGAGGATATTAGTCATGCATGTGCCCCTTGTGATGTCTGCATCACGGGGGGGGCATACCTGACACCAATGTCACTCACCAATCAGCCAGCTGTCTCCATACACATTCTGCTCCAAGTCTTGGTAGATCTTGGTCTGCCGTAGGATGTAACTGTCATGGCACGACCCTGGAAACTTGGCACAAACGTGCCAGATGAGGCCATGGGCATCTACGATCACCTGGACATTGATCGAATGCCAGCCTTTCCTGTTTCTGAACAGGTGTTCAGTTTCATGGGGGGCCTGTAGTGCCACATGGGTGCAGTCTATCGCCCCGATGGTCCTTGGGAAGCCAGCAATGTTGTAGAAGTCTGTCATGGCTTGCAGACGCTGCTCCTCCTGGGTGGGCATCACAAACTGGTTGGTCATGCGCCGCAGTATGGCAGGGACCACCTGATGGACACATTTGCTCATTGTTGACTGCACCATCCCAGCCAGACCTCCAGATGCACGCTGGAATGAGCCACTGGCTAAAAAATGGAGGGTTGCCATCACTTTATGAAGAGGTGTCAGGGCATGGGAGCGTCTGGTTGGGGTGATAAGATCCTCATGAAGAAGTTGGGTGATCTCCAGGATGGCTTCCCTATCGAACCTGTAGTTGCCATACACCTCATAATCTGGCATTTGCAAAAGATCACGCCGTGGACGATAAACTCTCGCCTGTGCCCTCATCCTCCTCCTCTGTGCCCTCCTCCTCCTTTGTGCCTGTAAGGCAGCAAGTGCCGTCAGAATCATAGCTGGCCCTGGCATTTTTACACAAAGATCCTTCTCAACTATAGCTCTAAGCTCTAGTCACTACCTACAGCAAACCCTTCCACAGCATGTGTAAAATTAGGGCTGGTTTTATAATGTGTAAATTTAGTCAGAAAAACTAACAGGTGCGCACAGGGCGGAAAATACGGCGCACACACTTAATTTTGAGAATCGCCCTAACTCCCTCATTTGCATCTTTGCCTATCAAAAACAGCGGCGAGCCTAGCGTAATTTGCTCCCGGGGATGCGCAGGTGTAACTAATTTAAGTACGGCTGAAAATACGGAAATCTTTGCTTAACTCGTTTTGACGATCGTGCGCAAATATACGCGCCGTGTAAATTTAGAAAACTTGAGTTAAGTCTGCGTATCTCTTTTGAGAATTTGGCCCGTTATACTTAACTGCTCTGTGCAATGTTTTTTTTTGCACAGAGCAGCCCAGAACCTCTTCCTCAAATCCTCCTCTTCTCTGGTCCCTGCTGAAGCTCCTTGCCCCTCCTCCTCTCGGTGTGCCACCATAAGAAGCCACTTCCTGATGGGGCACACCTGCAGGCTCAATCCCTAGCAATGCTGCTTGTGTTCATAGACACAGACAGTGTGGCTCATCCCAGCCCCCGGCTCCTTCGTCACATGATTTGATTGACAGAAGCAGGAGCTAATGGCTCCCACTGCTCTCAATCTGCCCTGTGAGGAGGGAGAGAGCATAAAGAACCTCTAATGTTGGGTACAGAGCTGGATCGAGATCAGGCAGAGAATACATTAAGGCAGGCATGTCCAAAGTCTGGCTCGCGGGCCGATTGCGGCCCACGTTCCAGTTTAGTATGGCCCCCTTGGTGATTTGGACATATATATATATATATATATATATATATATATATATATATATACCTTTGTGGACCCCAGGGCCACAAAAGATATATACCGTATTTTTCGGCGCTGCCTTGGAGGGGACAGGGAGGGGGGCGGGACGAGTGCCTTTAGATTACATACAGAAGAATCTACTGTTTACTCTGCGGCATCTGTAATAGGAAGTCCCGTCTCCTGGGCTGCCATTGGACAACTGTCTATAATAGGAGGTGGGACTTCGTATTAAAGAGGCCACCGAGTAAACAGGAGATTCTCCTGTATGTAATCTGTTGGCGCTCGTCCTGCCCCCCTCCCTGTCCCCTCCGAGGCTGCAGATGGGCATCGATCAGGCTGCACTGAAGGCAATGGTAAGGCTGCATTCATGGCAATGATGAGGCTGCACTCATGGCAATGGTGAGGCTGCAGATGGACACTGATTAGGCTGCATTGATGGGCATTGACCCTTATTTAGCTGCACAGTTCTTTATTTAAAATCTAAGTTTTCTCCTGAAACTTTATTCTGAAAGTGAAGGTGCGTTTTATACGCCAATAAATACGGTATATATCCAAATAGCACGCCAAAGATTATCTCTTCACCATACACAGCCACAAAGGCAAAATAATTTTTGATGGGCAGTGTATTAGTGCTCGGACGAACTTACTTAGACCAAATTTTAATGGTTCAAACAAAGTCAGGAAAAATGGTCGGCCCTCACGCATGTTCACTTCATCAAATCTGGCCCTCTTTAAAAAAAGTTTGGACACCTCTGCATTGAGGTCAAAATCCTTCTGCCTTTAGAACCACTTTAACTCCTAAAATATTTCAGCTTTCAGTTAACCTAATAACTGTAATGAACCAGTACATAAAGTAATGCCGCATACACACGATCAGTTCGTCTGATGAAAACGGTCTGATGGACCGTTTTCATCAGATAAACCGATCGTGTGCGGGGATCTGATGGTTAAAAAAAAACGATAGAAAAAAACGATCGTCTGTGGGTACTTCCATCAGTTAAAAATCCACGCATGCTCAGAATCAAGTCGACGCGTGCTCGGAAGCATTGAACTTAGTTTTTCTCAGCACGCTGTTGTGTTTTACGTCACCGCGTTGGACACGATTGGATTTTTAACCGATGGTGTGTAGGCACGACTGATCATCAGTCAGCTTCATCGGATATCTGATGAAAAAATCCATCAGACCGTTTTTATCAGATAAACTGATCGTGTGTACAGGGCATAAGAGAAAGAGGCCCGGATTCACAGACAGCAGGCGCACATTACGCCAACGCAGCGCATCCCCCTGTGCGCTACGCCAACACAGTGCAGAGAGGCAAGCACTGCATTCAACAAACTATTGCTCCCAATGCTGCGTCGGCGTGGCGTAGATTTCGAAGGCGCAGGCCGGCATAGGTGGAAGTGGGCTTGACCCATGCAAATGAGGCGTGACCCCATGCAAATGATGGTCCGAGCACCAGACAAGTACATTTAATGAACTGCGCATGCGTCTTGCTGTGGTCGTATCCCCCTGCACATGCTCACAACCACGTCGAAACAACTGCCTAGGATACGCCGGATCACTGCCTACGCCATGAACGTATCCTATGCCCAGCCAGACTCACGTCCAACGTAAACTATGTAAAATACGCCGGCTTGTATTCCTTGGTGCAGACCTTTGCATGTCTGCTGCTGGGTTACACCTCCTTTATGGGGCTTAACTTTATGCCGGACGTACAACTTACGCGCACCACTCGTAGCCTGCGTCGGGCGCACGTACGTTCTTGAATCGCCGTATTTTCCTTGTTTGCATATTTGAATGGCTGATCAATGGGAGCGCCACCATGCGTCCAGCCTAAATATGCGCCCACGCTACGCCGGCGTAGGCAAGTTACGTCGGCAAGATGAAGCCTATTTTTAGGCGTATCTTAGTTTGTGGGTCCGGCGCACAGATACGACGGCGCATATTTGCACTTACGCGGCGTATCTTGAGATACGTCGGCGCAAGTGCTTTGTGAATCCGGGCCAGAGTTTTTTATTTACAATTTACTAACAAGTATTTTTATCATTATTCTCAGACGGCACTTCTAATGTGCACATTCTGGTAGGTACTCGTCCTACATTATAGTCTTTATGTAGTCACCCTAATTCTGCTAATGCTGAATAGATGCTGCTCTTCATTTAAATAATCTTGGACTTGTTTTTGAACAATGCATTAGCATTTTCACAATTTCATTAATTACATTGATAACAGGGCAATGTTTGAAAATAGGATTACATTGTCCATTTTACATTTTTGTTTCTTTTTCACGTTTAATCCTAATATTTATCTTTTTTAAATTCAGCCCCCATGTTTAACAATTGTTTATTTTGCAGTTGCTGTCTAGCCATGGTCAGAGTTATCAAAAGAAGTTGACTGTCTAAGGTGAAGGCTTCAGTGCTGATGACATTCTGTGTACTTATACAATACAACAAAGAAACCCATCCAAAGTCATTTATAAACAGGTGGCCACTACATAGGGCCACCCAGATTATTTGAAGTCATGGCACATTAAAGGAACCCGTTTGGATAAGTGACAGGTGCCAATAGGATTAGGGTCAGTATGATGCATACTGTATACTGTGTTTGTGTTTTTGTCCTAATGTGTTAAAGAGATGAGGAACTTGACAAGTAATATAAGACCTTCTCTTCTGATCCCTGTGCTGCACCATCCTGAGCATGTTCCATCAGTAAAGATTAATTATCAGGGTTTAAGAGGAAAATCAGGTTCTGAGCTTCTAACATCGAGAGATTAGAGATTAGGAAAACTAGCATCCAAGCTGATTCACCCTCTAAAGAGGTTGTCATCCAGTGTCCACTCTCCAAGATGAAGTGCATAGCAGCAGGTGTGATGTCTGGCACCCCAGAAGACAAGTAAATATGGCTCCCACAGAATGGTCCAGCTGTGAGATACATCAGCATCTAAGTTATGCTGGAAATAATGACAACATTGCAAGTGGCACTGTTTACTTTACTGAAGCAGTAGGGAATAATTCTGAAAGAAGGGTGTTTTAATCTGGCTCTTTCGAGAACCTCTCCTGTGTGCCCTTCTATTGCTATGTGATAAACCTGCCACCCACAGGACAAACAGAGAGCAGCAGGTGTGTTTTATAATCCCACAGCTTTCACAAAGGCACACTAGTGAAAGCCGATTAATATGGAACCAGGCTGCGGTGGTCGGTCATTGATAATTAACTAGTAGAGCTCTTTTTACCTTATGCCTCTCTCCAGCAGATATGGTTTATGTAATGCTGAAAATACCTGATTGATGTGCTCAGAAAAGTATTTATAGCTAAAGTACATTAAAAGTAAAAAAACAAAATATTTAACTTTAATAAAATGTTCAGTTGGTACTGGCTGGTAAATGCTATATGTCCTGTACATGTATCTGTAGATAGAGAGTAATTCTACAATCAATGACTACTGATATTGGTATAAAAAAGAAAATGCTAGGAAAAAAAATGACAATATATAAAGGCAATGACTAATGTTTTGTAATAAAACATGATAAATGCTTCATTTGTATTTGAAATATAGACATGTGTGATTATGGCAGACTTACAGGTTGACTATAATAGGGTGATTATAAGCAGAAAATTTAATTTCAAAACTGAATTTATTTTATTTATTTCTAAAGGTCAGATTTAAGAAATTATTTCATACCACTTATATTCAAGACTCTGGATAGGCTATTAAAGACATTTTTTATGGAAATCTATAGTAACATTGTACTGTACCTAAAACAATCCAATATAAGCATTGTAATAGTAATGCAAACAATAGTTATATATGACAATCGGATATAAGCTTACTTGAAAAGTCTCCTGCTTGTCTGCTGTCTATCTCTTTCCACAACTTCCTGGATTCCCAGCATACTTTACAGCTTCTCCTTTATTCAGTCTTTTGCATTAAATTTATAAGGACGATATATCCCATGGTACCCTGCTGCCTGCAAGCAGCATACCCTATGCTGACTCCTCCCCTCAGCTCCTTTGTCGATCAGAACGGAGGCTGTGTGAAATGTGTGAGGCCCCGTACACACGACCGAGTTTCTCGACAGAATTCAGCCAGAAAGTCGATCGGACCTGGATTCTGCCGAGAAACTTGGTCGTGTGTACACTTTTCGCCGAGGAAGCCGACGAGGAACTCGTCGGGCCAAATAGAGAACATGTTCTCTATTTCCTCGTTAGTCAATGAGGAAACTTGGCTTGCCGAGATCCTCGGCCGCTTCACAATGAACTCGACAAGCAAAACGATGTGTTTTGCCCGTCGAGTTCCTCGGACGTGTGTACGGGGCCTGACTCAGCAGTACCTACTCAACATGGGGATAAATGTATGATTTTACATTTTGACCGTTGATATACTTTAAAGTGGTTCTAATGGCTCAATGTTTTTTTACCTTCATGCATTCTATGCCCCTCCCTCCCTAAAACGTACCTAAGCTCTCTCTCGATCCAGCGATGTGCACAAGTGCCTCAGCTTGCTGGGAAATCTTCCTCCTTATTGACTGAGTCAATGAGGATAGAATGGGCAAAGATGATCCGCAGTTCCATATGGGAATGGACATGCAGAGCCGCAGCTCGAGAATGAGCCTGCTTGGGCTAATTTTGAAATGTTTCCAGCTCCCACTTCGGCTCAGGCCACCTAGGCGACTCAAGTGGAGGTTTTACTCTCCCCCCCCCCCCCCCTCATAAGTTGATATCTATTTTGGGGTATATTAGGGTGATATAAAAACATTTGGATCCTCATTGGTGTGGTGTTCTTTCTCTTCTGAAATTTTAGGATTTTGTCCGAGGTACCTCTAATACCTTTTTGTGAATGGGAGCAGCCTAGCCACATTCATTGTGCTCCTCAATATATTCTACTTCACACTAAAAGAAAAAAAAACTTTGGATACAGTACCTCCAACCCATTCTCTCTCCATTATAACTGTAAAGCCCAGTACACACAATCGTAATTTCCGATGGAAAAAGTCTGACTGACTTTGTGTGTATGCCAAATCAGACTTTTTTTCTGAGGAATTCAATCGGAGTTTAGATAGAGAACATATTCTCTTTTACTCCGAATGGAATTCCGTAGGATGTTAGTTTGGCTGGGAAAAAAGCCAGATCGTGTGTACAGGGCATAGGAGACAATCACTACAAGTAAGTGTAAAATTAAAAAATGTATCATCCCTGCTTAACATTGAAAATATTTATGTAGTGTTTATTTACATTTTATTGTTGTTAAATGTGTAAATCTACTATGACAGATAATGCAAGAAAGCTGACATGAATGGTGCATCATTCAACACTACCAACACTGATGTGGGTCAGTCAGAAATATTCTACTGCTTTTTGGCATAAAGACATTCCCAATGTGGGAAGAGCCCCCCCTCCCAAGTATATTCTGGTAGTTTCCCCTTTGCTTATTGATACGAGTTGGTGAATGATATGTTTCTTTCTGCCCCCTTTTTCATCAAAATCCATGGTCAATTCAGATCCCTACTCTAAAGCCTCATACACACGCTTAGATCTTCAAACGACCAAACGTCCGTTTTATGTGACATGCTGGTCTCATGTTGAAAGTGAAGAGGTTCCTCACAATACGAACATTTTCAAACGACAGAATACAACGTCAGAAGTGATGTAATGTGTTGAATAGTTTTGTATGTATTCTTTCGTTTCTGAGCATTTGTAGTCTTGCTCTTACAAACTTTTTTTGTACGAAAACTATACCAATGAAACGAAAATCGGATGTTGAGTTCACATCCAACAAAAATTTTATCTGCACATCCAGCTTTTGTCTGACAAAAAAGCGAAATTGGTTGTCAAACACCATACTAACGATTCGAAAATCAGCTCATCGTACAAATTTTTCCATCCAATTTTCATATGGTGTGTACGGGCCTTTAGGGTCCTTCTGTCTTGGGGTCCTTCTTCTGATGTCCACGTTATTCCCTGCATGTTGTGAACACATCCTATCGGCTGTCCTGGGCTGTGGTCCTCCAATGACTGAGAAAAGATTGTGCAGGTGAGGTCGTCAGTGTGAGGGATCTGTTATATAGCAGCCAGTGGGAGGGGGCACATCTTCAGCACTGGACTACCTGTCCCCAACACCCACAAATGGTGCCAGGGAGGGACCTAGAGCTGCCCAGAGATGAGTTTTCAAGAGGTACTGCAGACAATCAAAGCCAACAAATTAAGTATATTGCTCACAGCTAGAGTAAAGACTTCCCTTGCTCTAAAATGGTTTAACGTTATAATTTTTAATTTTTTGCAGTAACCGTCTGATGCAACATAGTTATCTTGGAATGAAGACCAGAAGCTCTAGACACATATAGGTAGATTCACATACGTTGCCTTAACTTTGCGGCGATGTAGCTTAGCGTGTTTAGGCTACGCTGCCGTAAGTTAGCTAGACAAGTACATGATTCACAATGTACTTGCCTGCTAAGTTACGGCGGCGTAGCCTAAAGCGGGCGGGCGTAAGGGCGCCTAATTCAAATGTGTGTAAGGGGGCGTGTTTTATGTTAATGGGGCTTGACCTTACGTTTTTGACGTATTTTTTCAACTGCGCATGTGCCAGGCGCCTACATTTCCCAGTGTGCATTGCGGCTAAGTACGTCGCACGGGCCTATTTATTTCGACGTGGACGTAAACGACCAAAATCCCTATTCACGGACGACTTACGCAAACGACGTAAAAATTTAGAATTTCGACGCGGGAACGGCGGCCATACTTAACATTGGCTACGCCACCTAGGGCCTAGCTCTTACTTTAGGCGGCCTATCTCTTACGTAAACGGCGTAAATGTACTGCGTCAGCCGGGCCTACGTTCGTGAATCGGCGTATCTACTAATTTACATATTCTACGCCGACCGCAATGGAAGCGCCACCTAGCGGACAGCCTCAATATTGCAACCTAAGATAGGACGGCGCAAGCCGTCGTATCTTAGATATGTTTAAGCGTATCTCTGTTTGAGAATACACTTAAACATAAGTCGGCGTAGATTCTGAGTTAGGTCGGCTTATCTACTGATAAGCCGGCTTAACTCTTTCTGAATCTACCTAATAGGCTATATCTTCTGTATACATATTACCTTTATGTAATAAGAAACATGTAATCCTGTTCATGCTGGTTTAGGGGAACTAACTGTAACTTATGAAAGAACCTTTGTTCTTAAAGCGCACTTTAATAGATTTAAATTGGTCATGAGGGGTAACTTCACATATTAACAGTGTTTCATGTTATTTATTAAAACAGAAAGGAGAGATGAACGGCATTTGTCATACCTAATGGAACATTTTAACCAGTTTATGAGATGAGCTTAAGCAAATTAAAACAGCCTTACTTAAAAACAACGGCAAAGGTATTTGCGTGTCATCAATTCTAGCACATATCTAGCATGTCAGTCAGTCATTGAGATCATTCCTTTCTGCCCCTAGACCAACTATGTATCCAGAGCCACTGGTTTAAAACACAGAACAATCTACAATGTACAATATTCATATGCAATAAAATGGATCAAGCAGCTCTGCAGCCACCAACATCACCCTTACTTAAAAGGCAGAAGTCTGCTGAGAAAATTAAAAACTGTTAGATTCCCACTAACTCCTTGTCCCATTTAGGACTGCATGCCCGCATTGTGCAGATGGTCAGGTAATACTGGCACAGCAACATACCTGTGCATCACTGCCTTCTTCTGGGTTCGGGGCACGTGCTTGCCCCGTCACCCCCCCACCCCCCGATTTTGTCAGCAGGTCCATAAATCATTGGACTTGCAATCACGTAGATTGTTAGTAAAAATAGAGGCACTGTATTACACACATTAACACTTTTTAGGTAAACACTTAACCCCTTGATTACCCCAAGATGTTAATCTCTTTCCAGCTATTGCCATTAGTACAGTGAAAGTGTATAGTATTATCACTGATCACTTTATCAGTGTCACTTGTAATGTTAGTGTCATTTAGTGTCAAATTGTCTGCCACACTATCACAGTGACTGATCACCGCCATTACTAGTGTATTTTTTTTTAATTCAAGTATATACTGTATACAATAGTTTGTACAAGGCACAACATTTCAAGTCCTGAGCTACTAGCCAGGCCTTAAGAGTTACTTGCCACCAGCTGCCCTACCCAGCCCAAACCATGCCCACCCCTAATCCCACCCCTAAACATTCATGAAATTACACTTAAATGTTTTATGCAGAATTAAGTAAAAACAACTTTATCAGTGCCCCTCAGCACATGCTGCCTCACCTGTACTCATCAATACAGCGTGACCAGTGCCCATAAATACAGTCTCACCTGTGCTCATCAATACAGCCTCATCTGTGCCCATCAATACAGCCTCACCTGTGCCCATCAATACAGCCTCACCTGTGCCCGTCAATACAGTCTCACCTGTTTATATCAATACAGTCTCACCTGTGCCCGTCAATACAGTCTTACCTGTGCCTGTCAGTATAGTCTCACCTGTGCCCATCGATTAAGTCTCCCCTGTGCCCATCAATACAGCCTCCCCTGTGTCCTGTATCACCTGCGCACTGCATTGATGGGCACAGATGAGACTGTATTTATGGGCACAGGTGAGGCTGTATTGATGGGCACAGGTGAGGCTGTATTGATATACAGCCTCATCTGTGCCCGTCAATACAGTCTCACCTGTGCCTGTCAGTACAGTCTCATCTGTGCCCATCAGTACTGTCTCATCTGTGTCCATCGATACAGCCTCATCTGTGCCTGTCAGTACAGCCTGTGCAGAGGAAGAGTCGAGCTGGCCGATCATCATAGAGCGGGAATTGCCCGCTGTAACAGCTTTCATTTGAATTGCTGGGGTCCTGGTGCCGATTACTGTTGGGCTAACTTTACTGTTGTATTATTTTTTAATTAAAAAAAGTGTATTTTTTCCCAAAAAAATGCACTTGTAAGACATCTGCGCAAATGTGGTGTGACATAAAGTATTGCAACAACCACCATTTTATTCTCTAGGGTGTCTGAAAAATATATATATAATGTTTGGGAGTTCTAAGTAATTTTCTAGCAAGATAACATGATTTTAACCCGTAAACAACAAGTTTGAAAAAAAGGCCTTGTCCTTAAGTAGTGATAGTGCATAAATAAATATCTGAAAACAGTGTAAAAATCATGTATATATAGTACATTTACGTGAGTCCATCTTTTCTTTTAAATATATATACAGTTCATCAATAAATGAATCAAGGTCCGTAAAAAAAACGTGCAGTGCCATACACCAGAACGTCTTCAGTAATTGCCTCTGATCACCACAGTGCCCTTCACCCCACCTATAAGTGTCTCCTCACCTACTTGAATGGACCTCACTAATTACAGGAGGTCTATATGCGCATTGCAGTGTTATAAGTGGCACCGCTCCCACTGGCTGTACACTCCAAATCCATGGCTCCCAGCAGCTTTCAGTGTGGTATCAATCATATAGGAGGCAAGAGGAAAGAACCATAGTGCAAATCGCTACGAAAAAGTATTTATTTGCATTTAAAAATCCACTCATATTTCATAAGTAAAAAACAAGCATTTCACAATCCAATCCTCAGCATATACAGCTCCACCTAGTCCCAGCGTGATTACGACACCGCCAACCTTACGCGTAGCGCCCAATGGGCTTTCTCAAAGGTTTTTTTACGGACCTTAAATCATTTATTGATGGATTGTGTGATTATATATATATATATATATATATATATATATATATATATATATATATATATATTGTAAGATCAGACTCCAGCGGTAGGTGCGTTTTTAGTGAGTCCAGAACTGAATTTTTAAGGGCCTAGTAGCCCACTTTTATTTAAAAGCACAAAGGGTTCACAAATACATCAGTAGCCCTCGCAGGGGGTTCCACCATTACTGTATCTTGCATACTCAACAGTTTAGCCTTCTGGCTTTCATTCTTGCCATCCGGCTGCTTCAGGCCTTTAGCCTAGGCCTTAGGTCTGTTCCTCAGAACCAAACAGTTTCCTTGAGTTAAGCTCACTCCTAGCTTACTCCTGATCAGCACCTTGCTGCTCAATCACCAATGACATCTGCCTCCTGCAGACATACATACAGCCTCTGATTCCTCTCAGAGGAATGGGAGTCCACCTGATTCCCAGGAACAGACTTCCTGTCTGTTGGGTGGGGCTCTGAGCCATAGTCAGGTCAGGACTAAATAGCCAAAACACGCTGTGTAATCAATGGCCCAGATTCAGGTAGGGGCGCGCACTGATACGGCGGAGCAGCGTATCGTTTTTACGCTACGCCTCCGTAAATTACTGGAGCTACGCTGCATTCACGAAGCATTTGCTCCGTAATTTGCGGCAGCGTTTTGTAAAAGGGGCCGGTGTAAGCGCGCGTAATTTAAATGATCCTGTAGGGGCGTGGATCATTTAAATTAGGCGCGTTCCCGCGCCGAACGTACTGCGCATGCGCCGTCGGGAAAATTTCGCAAGGACGTCATTGGCTTAGACGTGAACGTAAATGGCGTCCAGCACCATTCACGAATGAGTTACGCAAACGACGCAAATTTTAAAAAAATCACGACGCGGATCGACGTCCATACTTACAATTGGCTGCGCCTCCTAATAGCAGGAGCAGCCTTACGGCGAAAACGACGTACGCAAACAACGTAAAAAACGAGCGCCGGCCGCGCGTACGTTTGTGAATCGGCGTAAGTATGCAATTTGCATACACTACACTGACAACTACGGGTGCGCCACCTAGCGGCCAGCGGCAGAATGCACCCTAAGGCCGGGTACACACGAGAGGATTTATCCGCGGAATCTGGCGGATTTTGATCTCATGGTTGTACTAACCATGAAATCAAAATCCCAGCGGAATTCCGTCCGCGGTGACGTGTCGCGCCGTCGCGGCTATGATGACGCGGCGACGTGCGCGACGCTGTCATATAAGGAATTCCACGCATGCGTCAAATCATTACGACGCATGCGGGGGATGGATTCGGACGGATTGATCCGGTGAGTCTGTACAGACATGTCAAGAAATTTTGATCCGCTGGAAATCCATCCCCGGGGACAAAAATCCGCGGAAACAGATCCGCTGGATCGTACACACCAGGGGATCTATCCGCTGTAGCCGGTCCACGGATCAATTCCAGCGGATCGATCCTCTCGTGTGTACGGGGCCTTAGGCCCCATACACACGATAGAATCCATCCGCTGAAAAATCCCAGCGAATGGGTTTCAGCGGATAGATCCTATGGTGTGTACACTCCAGCGGATCTGTTTCCGCGGATATATCTCCCCTGGGATGGATTCCAGCAGATCGAATATTCGCTGACATGCTAAACAAATCCATCTGCTGGAATCCATCCCAACGGATGGATCCGCTGGTCTGTATAGACTCACCGGATCCATCCGTCCGAAGGGATCCCCCGCATGCGTCGTAATGATTTGACGCATGCGTGGAATTCCTTATATGACAGCATCGGGCACGTCGCAGTGTCATAATCGCGGTGACGGCGCGACACGTCATCGCCAGAGGATTTCGGCGCGGATTTCAATGCGATGGTGAGTACACTCCATCGCATGAGAAATCCGCTGAAATCCTCGAGAGGATTTATCCGCGGAAACGTTCCACTGGAACGTATTCGCGGATAAATCCTCTTGTGTGTATGGGGCCTAAGATACGACGGCATAAGAGACTTATGCCAGTTGTATCTTAGGCTACAGTCGGCGTATCTAGCTTTCTGAATACAGAAAGTAGATACGCTGGCGCTACTTAGCAATTACGCTTCGTATCTATGGATACGCAGGAGTAATTGCTCTCTGAATCTATCCCAGTGTGTCTTTCTCTCCAAAATCGCCCATAAACCAGCAATCTTTCAGGCAGGACAGAGTCCCACCACCACAATATATATATATATATATATATATATATATATATATATATATATATATATATATATATATATATACATACACACACCCACACAGTATATATATATGTGTATATATTCTCAACCACATCAATACAGGGCATTTTCACACCCTTCCTGCCCAGACCAATTTTTAGTTTTCAGCGCTGTTGCACTTTGAATGACAATTGCGCGGTCATGCAACACTGTAGTCAAATGAAATATTTATGTTTTTTTTTCCCACAAATAGACCTTTCGTTTGGTGGTATTTGATCACCTTTTTGTGCTATAAACAAAAGAAGAGCAACAATTTTGAAAAAAAACCACAATATTTTCTACTTTTTGATTTAATAAATATCACAATTTAAAAAAAAAAAAAAAAATTTTCCTCAGTTTAGACCGAAATGTATTCTTTTACAGTACAAATGTTTGGTAAAAAAAAAATTGCAATAAGCGTTTATTGATTTGTTTGCGCAAATGTTATAGCATCTAAAAAATAAGGGATAGATTTATGGCATTTTAATTTTTTTTTATTTTTTTACTAGTAATGGCGGCGATCTGTGATTTTTATTGTGACCGTGACATTGCGACGGACACATCGGACACTTTTGACATGTTTTTGGGACCATTCACATTTATACAGCGATTATAGAAAGGACTATCCCCTTAATATCATTACCAGACCTAAAGGGCATTTTTTTTTCTAAAAGTCTGTGTCCCATTGACTACAATTGGGTTCGGAGTTCGGGTTCCCGAACCCGAACTTTAAAAAAAAAAAAACCCGAACATCCAGGTGTCTGCTCAACTCTACTTATGAACAGGGGAGGACAGGAACTATGTCCCAACAGGATGGAAACAGTTGGGAGACTTACTATACAGCCTCAAGACCTGGTCCGGTATCTGTTAAGGAAAAAGGGGGGGTTTGAGCATGATGTCTCCCCCAGGGTTGAGACGGGGAAACCCTCCAAGGACAGGGAACAGCGCCCAGAGCATAACACGGTGGTCACAGCTTGATCCAAAATACTATGTGTGCACATTGAGTGCATAGTGTTCCTAAAACAAGTGTATCAAAAACATAAAAATGTATTATTAATTAAAAATTAATTAATTATTAAAAAATGTGTAAAAATAGGGTAGCAAGATATCAATGTGTTCCCATAAGGGGATTGCATGGGCAAATGTGTAAGGAACAGAGCCAAACAAGGGAGGAAAAAACATACCAAGAGATGGTGACTAAGGACCAGATTCACAAAAGAGATACGACGGCGTATCTCCTGATACGCCGTCGTATCTCTGTGATCCGCCCGTCCTAACTATGCGGCTGATTCATAGAATCAGTTATGCATAGATAGCCCTAAGATCCGACAGGTGTAATTGACTTACACCCTTCGGATCTTAGGATGCAATTCTAGGCCGGCCGCTAGGTGGCGAGGCCATTGCGGTCGGCGTAGAATATACAAATGACTAGTTACGGCTAATCACGAACGTCCGCGATGCCCGTCGATCTAAATTGACGTCGTTTCCGTCGAGATATGCATCGTAAAGTTAGGGCTGCCTCCTAGGTGTTCTAAGCAATGTTAAGTATGGCCGTCGTTCCCGCGTCGAAATATAAAAAATCACGTTATTTGCGTAAGTCGTCCATGAATGGCGCTGGACGCCATTTACGTTAACGTCTAAACAAATGACATCCGTGCGACGTCATTTAGCGCAATGCACGTCGGGTAATTTTCGACGGAGCATGCGCAGTACGTTCGGCGCGGGAACGCGCCTAATTTAAATGGTGCCCGCCCCATTTGAATTAGGTGGGCTTGCGCCGAGTGGATTTACGTTACACCATCGCAAGTTTACAGGTAAGAGCTTTGTGAATCAGGCACTTACGCTGTAAACCTGCGGCTGTGTAACGTAAATGGGATATGTTACGCCGCCGCTGCGCAACGCAATTCTTTCTGAATCTGGCCCTAAGCTCCCAACAATAAGGGTGACCTGTGTATAGGATCAGGTGTGTGGTTCCTTGTGATTGAGTCAAGCAAATTAACCATCGGCTGCTCCAACGCTACTATATACCCCCATTCCCAGGCAGGGCCCCATCAACGTCATGCCTGATTGGCCATTCTGCACAAGGGAGGCGGGAAAGGGATTCCCAGCTGCGTATGGCGGAGCCATCAGCAGTGAGTTCCCCGCCCATCTCGTGTGTGGTCAGGGATGGAAAAAGAGAGACATCAAATTGACGTCAATGACGCTGTTAATACAGCGTCGAAGCATGATGCCGATGCGCAGGAGGCCAATCCCCGCCCCCACCAGAAAGCGGGGGGAGGGCCGGGCTGCTGCCCTCAGGCTTTCACATTGAGAATGCTGGGGCAGGAGTCTTTCAGGCGGTATAGCAGCGCTATTTTTAGCGCTGTACCGCCTAAAAAACTCCTCAGTGTGAAAGGGGTCTAACAGTGCACTTCTTTCAGCACTGATCTCTGTATTGGTGTCACTGGCTCCCAAATAGTGTCACTTAGTGTCCGATTTGTCCACTGCAATGTTTGCAGTCCCCTTAAAAATCATTGCTCACCGCAATTGCTAGTAGAAATTTTTTTTACCAAAAATATGTAGCAGAATACAAATTGGCCTAAATTGACAAAGACGTTTTATTCTTAAAATATTTTTATTGGATGTGTTTTATAGCAGAAAGTAAAAAAAGATTTTATTTATTTTTTCAAAATTGTCACTTTTTTGTTTATAGTGCAAAAAATATTAAAACCACAGAGGTGATCAAATACCACCAAAAGAAATCTCTATTTGTGGAAAAAAAAGACATAAATTCTGTTTGGGTACAGTGTCGCATTACCGCACAATTGTCAGTTAAAATAACTGCCATATCGCAAAAAAACGGCCTGGTCCTTAAGGGGATAAAACCTTTCCGGGGCTGAAGTAGTTAAACAATAATTCCATAAACAGATATTTTTCCATAGTCACATTGGTCCAGTTGCATTGTTAACACAGGTCACTAGCTCGGCATGGGCACCATTTAGAGAACACTTTGCATTTTCTGAATGCCAAGCATTCTCTGATTGGATGGGGTGGAGAGCATGACATCACTGCCCCACCTCATTCAGTCAGAGAAGTCTAGATATTTACTTACATTATACACAGCATAGCTCCCAACTGTCCCTGATTTCGAGGGACTGTCCCTGATTTGGAACAATGTTCCTCTGTCCCTCTTTCCTCCTCATTTGTCCCTCATTTTGGTCTGATCCATATAGTTGTATATAAAATGCACTTGTTATCTTTCAAAAAGTGTTTCCAAGTGCTAAACCTTTCATCCAATTTATAAATTGCTATGGGTCAAATCCTCAGAGCGAGTCTACCGGCGTATCTACTGATACGCCGGCGTACTTTCAAATTACCCGCGTCGTATCTTTAGTTTGAATCCTCAAACCAAGATACAACGGCATCTGGGTTAGATCCGACAGGCGTACGGCTTTGTACGCCTTTGGATCATAGATGCAATACTTCGGCGTTCGCTGGGTGGAGTTTGCATCGTTTTCCACGTCGGGTATGCAAATTAGCTATTTCCGACGATCCACGAACGTACGAGCGGCCATCGCATTCTTTTACGTCGTCTCTAGTCGGCTTTTTCCGGCGTATAGTTAAAGATGGTGTTTTGCGGCGTATAGTTAGATTTGCCATGTTAAGTATGGCCGTCGTCCCCGCGTTTAATTAGAATTTTTTTTTTTTTTGCGTAAGTCGTCCGTGAATCGGGATGGACGTAATTCACGTCTATGTTAAAAAAAATTACGTCCTAGCGACGTCATTTAGCGCAATGCACGGCGGGAAATTTCGGGACGGCGCATGCGCAGTTCATTCGGTGCGGGGACGCGCTTCATTTAAATGAAACACGCCCCCTAATCGCCGATTTGAATTCCGCCGCCAGAGATAGACTACGGTGCCGTAACTTATGGCGCAAATTCTTCCAGGATTCGAACTAAAGCCAGGTAACTCTGATACGCTGCGCGGGTGCAGATCTCTGTGGATCTGCCCCTATGTTTGTAAATTTTAAAAGCCAATATAAAGGAATAGCCGTGGTAAAAAAAAGCCTTTTTGGATTTAATTAACCATTTAATGGGTTAATTCTCCTTTAAGGGGTGTGACAGGGGGTGTGTCCTATGCCTACATACATTTTCTAGTAGGTGTCCCTCATTCCCATCTAAAAATGTTGGGAGGTATGTACACAGTGATCTTTGAGTGGCACCTGCTCTGAGCGGGCGACCTCCTGTGTTCACAAAACAGCAGGGCAGCTGCTTGGAACTCACTTTAAGTAATGGCGCCTACTACTACAGTGATTTCCAGCTTCTAGATGGATCCCACAGGTATGGTATATGCATATTGGTCCAAGCTGGACCAATTTAACTATGTAAAAATATCCATACCTGAAATTGTAATTAAAATTTACATATTTGAATTAAAATAATACCTTAAACCCCTTAAAGCGGATCTCCCACGCAAAATCAATTTTTTCTTTATGCGCTATTCAAATGGTCAATAGCACTGCTTTGCTGAACTCACGGTTCTGGTGTCCCACGGCCGCTCCGCTGTCATGCTGTGTGGAATATAGACTTATATTCATTGTATCCTTCCGTTGCCATCTTAGGTTTGGGCGTTACAAGCCCACAAGCAGGGACTTCATAATTGCAGTGGATGCTGTCCCAGCATCCACCGCTCGATCTCGCGCATGCGCACTGGCGAGCAGCGGCGTTACAGGATCAGTATCTGTATAATGGAGATTGACAAACGCCCGCCCTCCTCCTTTGTTTACATCCGCGTCGTAAACGAAGTCGCGCGATGTTTGTTGTCACAGGGCCAAATATGATAATTAGGGAGCTATGACACAAGCTCCCAGAACACACAGCGCGGGACAGGAAACAACAGAAAACCCGACGGAAACCCGAGGGGCTGCAGACCGGAAGCCTATCTAGTTCAGATGGTATAGTAAAACTTTTTTATATAAAACTATCCGATTTAGCATTGTTTTGGAGCATTAGTAATATTGAGATTTAGTTAAATTCAGGGTGGAGCTCCGCTTTAATAAAGGACGTAGTTCAGGCTCCTGTTTTGAGGAATGAAGAATATCAGCAACTCTGAGATACATCAAAGAAAAAAAAAAAGGAAAAACAATATTTTCTGAAAAAAAAAATTGCCAATTTATGACTAAATGTTATCAAGTCTATATTTACCTTACGGTGGTACGTAATCTAAGAAACGTACAGGTAGCAGTAAGCCTTTTACGCAATATAATTGTCAGGAAATAGCATAAGCACTTCACAGAGAGGGGTTATTATTAGAAATATTTTATTATTATCATTGACATCATTTTTTGTAGTAGAACAATCCAAATAAAACATTTCCCCCGATGATAAGCAGCACATCTTGTATAAAAAGAATGCTGCACTGTCTGGCTGGTAATATGTGCTAATCTATTCTAAGAAAAGAGAAAGCTTCTCATGGGAACATTTGTATAGGTTTAGTTTAGATCAGAGTGCAGGTGGCTGTACAAAGCAGTTGCTAAAGGGTATGTGTTTATACAGTTGCTGTTGGGGAATGGAATTGATTGGTTATATAACTATTAAAACAAACAACTGTGCTTTTATCTTTTGTGACCATTGTTTTTAAGAGATTTAAAAGTGGTTTTAATTAGTCCTGATTTATTCATTGTTTTATTCCATTCTCACCCACCAAATACTTGAATGTTTACAGAATAGAGTCTGTCGGAATAGAGGAAGAAGCTAGGAGGATGTTTAAAATACAGAATTATTAGTTCATGAGTTTATTGTGAAAATGTTGCTCGATTAATTCAGATGGGTCTTTTCCTGAAGGAAGAGAATGTTCTCCTAGCTCAGTAAAGCTGTGTTCACATCAAATACCCAGTAAAGCCTCATACACACAGTGTGATTGTTGGACGACCGAGCGTCTCATTTTTGTCAAAAGGGCGTGTGCAGGATTTTGTCTAGCATAACTATCCTCAAATTGTTGTTTGACAAACACGAACGTAGTGTGACATACTATGAGAGTATAAAGAGGAAGTTCCTTTCTCAAGCGCCACCCTTAGGGCCCCTTCTGCTAATTTCATGTTATTAGAAGTCTGGTGAGCGTTGAGTCGCGATTTTCAGATCGTACAAAATGCCTTTTAAAAAACAGTTGTCATAACTACATCGGTATCACCAGCAAAGCAGCTTCATTATTATCCCATTAAGCCCAGGTTCACACTGGGCTGCGGGAATGAAGTCGTGTGAGTTCAGCTGAACTTGCACGATTTCACTCCCACTGGCAGTCCCGATTTCAGCCACGATAACAGAGACATCTGTGCAGATGTCAATATATATCATTGGCCGAAATCACAAAAAGTAGTACAGGAACGACCTTTTGAAATCGTCGTTGAACCGTTTAGGACGGTGCCATTGCCGGAAATTGCTGGCAAATGCCGCTGATTTGACATGCATTTTGACATGTCAAATCACACCAGTGTGAACCAGGGCTTAAAGTGGAGGTTCACCCTAAAACAATTATCTAACATTACATCCAGCATAATAACGACATGTACAGTATGCAGGTATTTTTTTTTTCGCCGTACATACCGTTATATTGTTATTTCCACCCCGGCTTCTGGGTTCTGATTCCCGCGGGACTGGGTGTTCCTATCCCTGGGTTAGATGATTGACGTCTCGTGAAAAATTTCCCCTGGCGGAAGGGGCGGAAGCTGCAAGATATGGAGAATCAGAAGGGGGCGGAGCGCGCATGTGACACCACGCGACCCAGGAGCCAGGACTAGGTGACCTGTCAAACACAGGGAACCGCAAGCAGCAGGATGCAGGGCATGCACATGACCTCATGCTACCTCATGCCCCTACCCGCAAGGGGCATCCAGGGGCATCCACCTTTTAAATAAAGTTGAACATCTTAGAGTGTCTCCAGGAGCACTATTGGTAGCTATCGACGTGGAGGCCCTGTATAGCTCTATCCCACACCCTTTGGGTTTAGCTGCTGTACGGGATGTCCTACTTCCCATCTTCCGTGCCGATCGGAAACTTGGGGAATTCCTCATTATGGCCTTGGAGTTCATACTCTATCACAGTGTCTTCACGTTTGACGGCTCCCACTTCCTCCAGGTACAGGGGGTAGCGATGGGGACTTCCTGTGCCCCATCGTATGCCAACCTGTACCTGGGGGAGTGGGAAAAACTATTTCTGACCAGTAACCCGGTAGAACCATTTATCCACCTCGTATCTGGATGGTTCAGATATATTGACGATGTCCTTATGATCTGGGAAGGATCGACTGAGGAGCTCGAGTCATTCATGTCGATCATGAACTGCAACGAGCTGAACTTAAAGTTCACTATGTCCTCCAGCGATTCTCAAATCCCCTTTCTTGATGTTACCCTATTCAAAAACCCTGATGGGTATATATCAACAGGGCTTTACAGAAAACCCACGGCGGGTAATACAATACTGCACGCTTCTAGTGCACATCCCACATCTCTGATAGGATCAATACCCTATAGTCAATATCTACGCCTTAGACGCAATTGCTCTACCCACGAATCCTTCCTACAGGAGGCAGCTGGACTACGTGACAGATTACTGCATAGAGGGTACTCGAAAAAAATCCTCAAAAGATCATTTCAACGGGCCAGTGGACAAATTAGGTCACAACTACTGGTACAATCAGGGAAGAAGTCCCCTGCTGGTAGCGATACTACCAGACTAATCACCAAGTACCACACTCAGCATCAAAAAACGAGAGGAATCTTCAAACAATTCTGGCACCTACTCTCCTTTGACCCCCAACTCGGTCCCTTTGTACCAAAAGAGCCCGCGATAACTTATCGACGGGCCTGCTCACTCAAGGATCACCTTGTGGCCAGTGAATTCAAGGACAACTCCAGGAAAGATCCCTGTAAAAGGAAGGGTACTTTCACCTGTGGAGGCTGCTCCATTTGTCGATACATCAATACAGAGCGAGATATTATATTACCCAATGGTCGGCCCTACAGACCGAGACACTTTGCTAATTGCAAGACATTTGGTGTAATATACCTACTCACTTGTCAATGTAACAGGTTCTACGTGGGTAAAACTAAATTACCATTCTTTAAGCGTGCTTCCCGGCATCTACATGCTATGCGTTCGGCTAACCCAGACTTACCACTAGGGCGCCACATCTTGTCTCAACACAATGGACGTTTTTCAGGGGTTAAATTCCTAATCCTCGATAGGATCCATCCAAGCCCCAGAGGTGGGGACTGGAATAAGATCCTCCTACAACATGAAACTCGTTGGATTGCCGAACTAGAGGCTAATCTTCCACCGGGCCTGAATGAGCAGATCAGCTTTAGGCCTTTCTTGGAAGGCTTCTCTTCTGGGGGGTGTGAAAAAGACTGATCAAGACTTCCCTACACTATGGGGACCCTATGTCATCTGCTGTCCCCATCCATAACCCCTTTCCACTATTTTCCTTATTTCCATCCTGCTAACTCCCATGTCAGTATTTTATATCTAATTGTTCCCTGTACTACCACCTTGCTCATGTACCCCTCTGCACACCCCCCCGGGGACTTCGCCCTTCGGGCGCATAATGGCTCGACTGGCATCTTCTTTACCGTCACTCCTTAGCTGGGCGCACGTAAGCCGTCTGTCCTCTTCGATGGGAGACGGCTTTTTTTGACCTGGTCCCCTTGCACCTTTTGGTGTCTCTGACCGTGGGTCGATACTTGCGCCTATAACAGGGACAGGGATCATACAGTGGACATCTCCATGCCCCTGTTTTTCCCTTTTTGCCCCTGGACCTATAGGCCCATGTGTCCCACTATTTGTACATCTTTTGTACAAATATTATATCCTTAAAACCCTTTTTGATTGCTGTCCCTTTAAATTTATGGCTGAGCTTACCTGTATATAAAACCATACCTCTATTGGCATTGCGCAGTATCTGTGTTTACAATATCACTCTATACACAAACCTTTAGCTGCTTTTTGCAGTTTCAATACACCCATCTCCTTTCTTTACTACTTTCCTCATTTGACCCTTCATGTACTTATCTCCCCCAGCATTTACATTGTTCATGCCTTCTTTTTATTTATACGTTCCTTGCATACTCTGCTAAGCAATCGCTCATTCATTTGCCTGTCAGGTGACGTTGCTGGTCACTTGCCATTCAGCTCCGAGCTGCGCTGTGGCGTGTACACGTCACCTGCGCTATTAGGGGGCTAGTGTGGGCGGAGGTGAGAGTGTAGGACGTTTTTTCCGCCCTCTCTCTCTGTCCCGCCCACCCTACATTACACACACTGCATCGCCGTGCGGCGATGTACCTACGTCATCGCGGCCAGCGGCGAGTATGGGCGGAGTTGAGGGAGCAGGGCGTACCTTCCGCCCTCTCTCTCTGTCCCGCCCACTGCCTACTACACCTCACTTACGTTCCTATGCAGCCCTACGTCACCAGTGTGGGCTTCCATATGAGGAGAGCGGGACATACCCGTCCCTCCCCCCCCTCCTCACTCGGACAATGCCCATCTTACGCCGCCCCCTTCCTTCACACTGACCCATAACAACCAGGCTCTCTGTGACAGCCTCCTCCCATCTTACTCTCCCCTCCCTCCCACTTCCTATTTAAAGCCCAGCAGCCCCACAATGTCAGACATTGCTGGACGGCTGCAGCATCTGCATACATCCCACACTGCATGTGTTCTTCTCCCATGTAAGTAACACTTTCCTAGTATGTCTCCCAGTACTACTTCCAACCTGTTACCTTACATGTTATCCCTTCATACCCTGCACATTTCTAACTTTGATCCATTACTTTCATTTTACTTTCTAGCTTTTGAGCCCTCTACTGACCTCTTTGGCCACTTTTTGACATTACAGGTATGTCTCTTAGCTCATATATAAATTTTTGGTTCAGTTTTCTTTTCTTTGCGATTTTTTTGCGACCCTTTGCCTCGTTGATATTATCTTGTCCTTTTTTCATTCATATTTTGGGACAGGTAAAAATAAACAAATACAACAAATAAAAAACCTTTTTACGCTGTGACACTTTGGGCCAAAGGTCTTGCTACGTTGTGATTGATACAGATGCCAGTTCACATTCCTCTCGTCACCATCCGAGGTCTGCCATGCGTCCTGATCATGAGGTCTCCTTACAGGGTGTGCTGAGCCTTTGAAATGTTTTGGGTGGTACGTTCTCTTATCTGTGCCAGTTTAATATTCATACATTTTTTCTTTGTATGTTATTATTTTCAACACATTGCTATTTATTTATTTTTTCTAGAAAAGTTGTTTTTTACACTTTTTGACTCCACACATACTTCGGTCCCTGAAGAAGGAAACCCGAAACGCGTTGGGCCCAGTATTCATATCGTGGACTCATCACTCTTTTCCAACTCACACCCTATTAATGTGTTGTTTTTAAACTTTTGTATTATACATGTTTATCATATATTGTTTGACACTTCTTGTTATTATTAAACTATTATTTACCTTTGTACCTACTATGACTACTTGTACTACTGTTGCCTAAAAAGCCCCACCCTGGGGGATCCTCCATTTTTTCTACCCGCAAGGAGAGCCTGAACCTGGGAACTGCAAATAGCAGGGGGCGGGCGTGCACATAACGTCACGCCCCTACTCAAGGCCCGTGAGTGCGAGTCTTCTGTCACACTGGTTACTAGGAAAACGCTTGCTAACATTACTGGCGGCCTGGCGGTCCAGGTAGAAGCATTACTGGGGCAGGACTCGGTCTGCGGGCCGCCATTTAGTGACTGCCGGTTTATACTGCGCCGCTAAAATGTTCGGGTTTGACTTGAAGAAAAGGCGGCAACCCCCAGTAAACATACGTAAACGCAAAATGTGTTTAGTTGCCAGAATAAATGAATACATTTATATTCTGCCCAATTAAATAAATGACCACCTAAACGCTTAAGCCGATTGAAAGCATCAAAAAGTGCTTAAAAAATGCAGCATTAGGGTTGTTTTTAATGCTGCTTTTCTCCTGACTCAGAAGAGCTGGGCTAATGTCCAAAGTACATTAGGCCTTAAAGTGAACAGGCCTTAAAGTGGCTGTAAAGGCAGAAGGGTTTTAACTGTAATGAGTTCTCTGTATTCATTTAAAAAACTTCTGTGTGCAGATTCCCTGCAGTCCCCCCTAAATTCTGAGCCAGATCTCAATCCAGCTCTGTGCCCGAGAGCAATTCGCTCTTTCTGTTTTCTCTCTTCTGATGGGACATGAAGGCATCACTGGCAGCCACTGGCTCTTGCTGCTGTCAATCACAGCCTATGAGGAGAGAGAGTGGGGGTGGGGCCAAGCCACACTGTGTTTGTCAATGAACTTGGTTAAGGATCAATCCCGCAAGAGTGTCCCCATAGCAAGTGCATTGATATGGGGCACTCAGAAAGAAGAAGTGAAAACCATTACACGGAGCAGGTAAGTATGACGTGTTTGTTATTTAAAAAAAATCCTTTACAATCACTTGGTGATTAAATACTCCACCATTTTAGTAGACCAATCTTATTATCACACGTTTCGTAAGCGGCTGCGTGTTTTTATGTGTTTTCAAGCTTCGGGTATTTTTTTTTTGGTCAATGAAAGGCAGTATAATCTGTGACATCATATGTTGTAATCCTTTTAGCTGTTTCCTTCTTTTCTGTTTGGTGTTGTGGTGTCTTGTGCTATCAGAGCTCTTGAGCAATGTCTGCTAAGCCAACCACTTTTTGGCCCTCTACAGCGTTTTATTATAATGGGCATCTCTGAGGTGGTAGAAGTAATCCCAGTGGATGAAAGTCTGTAACATAAACACTCCTAAATTCTCCATTGTAGTGTTGAGCAGAATATGCCATATTCGATTTCGCGATATATCTCGAATATATATTCGAATATTCGAGATATATTCGCTAAATTCGAATATTCGTGATATTTTATCGAAATTAAATGATTGCGATTTTTCGCTATTGCGAATGCGAAAATAATTGCGATTTTTTGATAACTGCGGTAGGAGCACTCTGATTGGCTCAGAATATTCGTGATATTTTATCGAAATATCGCAACATGCGAATGCGATATTTATTGCGCAATTTCGAGAAATGCTGGAGGAGCGCTCTGATTGGCTCAGAATATTCGTGATATTTTATCGAAATATCGCAACATGCGAATGCGATATTTATTGCGCAATTTCGAGAAATGCTGGAGGAGCGCTCTGATTGGCTCAGAATATTCGTGATATTTTATCGAAATATCGCAACATGCGAATGCGATATTTACTGCGCAATTTCGACAAATGCTGTAGGAGCACTCTGATTGGCTCAGAATATTCGTGATATTTTACAATACAAAATAATTGCGAATATTCGGCAAATGCGGAAGGAGCACTCTGATTGGCTCAGAATATTCTTGATATTTTACAATACAAAATAATTGCGAATATTCGGCAAATGCAGAAGGAGCACTCTGATTGGCTCAGAATATTCTTGATATTTTACAATACAAAATAATTGCGAATATTCGGCAAATGCAGAAGGAGCACTCTGATTGGCTCAGAATATTCTTGATATTTTACAATAGAAAATAAAAAGTGTTTTGCATTGGTGGTGATTCTTTACTCTATCCATCTGTCACAGCCGTTTGTCAATCAAACACCTTGAAGATTGAACACGTTCATGCTGCATGCTTTGGACTTTTTTTCACTTCACATATCAAAGACATTTTTATGAAAGATTATTTTTCTATTATTGGGACTATATTTCTTTATATATTTGTTTCACTGTGTATTTCACAAGTTATTTGCGCTTGCTTATTTTATAATTTGCCCACATGTCTTGTCACTAGACATATTTTTTATTCTTGTAGAGCGACTCCATTTTCTGTCTTGTATTAAATTATGTTGTATAACATTTTTGAGTTGCTGCTGTATTCTCCCCTTTTTTTAAGGTATGCGCAATTTTTTCCTTCTTACAAAAAAAAATAATATCAAACATACAAATATTCATAACAGAAACATACACAAAGCCCCCCCCCTTTTGCATCAGAGACAATCAGAGTTCTCCTACCACAGTTATCGAAAATTCGCAATAATTTTCGCATTCGCAATAGCGAAAAATCGCAATATTTTTTTTTTCAATTTGGCAACATAAAAGGATCGCCTCAGCTTAGCTACTCGGCCCAGGGTCTCTAATCATACCAGCAATGCTTTTAGACGTCGATAGGATGTGATCTGTTTTAAAAATCAAATTGAAAAAATGCGAATATTCGGAATTGCGAATATTCACCGCGAAATTCGAAATATAGCGCGATTTCTCGAATATGCTATATTCGAGTCGAATATTCGCAATGCGAATATTCGTGAGCAACACTACTCCATTGTATTCACAGGTTGCTAGCAAGAGGAGACTGGTTGCTAACACGAGAAAAAAATTGTTAAAATGCTTGTGTTGCAATTTTTTTTCAGGTGCTAGAATTTATTTTATGGGACCAAAAACACACAATCTCACCTGGAAAATGTTCATGTATTGTTTAACACGACAAGCAGCATCACAGCATGCATGGGCACCATTCAATGTAATGGGAGTCTTCATGTCGAACTTTGTCACCCTTTGGGAAAAGCACAACAAATTGCTCAGCTGTGAATGGCAACTTAATATTTTTTATTGTTCAATAATTTTATTCAAGAATATTGTGAGTACAATGCAAGTACATGACAGTTATAGAGGGTAATAACAGTATTGTAAATAACAATAGGTCTCCAAAAATAATGTGCATGCCAGAAAGATATAACATAATAGAATATGAGGTCATGCATGTAAATATTACACACAGTTTAACATTTGAGTAATGAAACCAATGTTAAACAAGGGACAAAAGGAAGTTGGGGTTTAGGAGAAAAAAAAAAAACAGCCAGGAAAATGTGACCTAACCCATTGTTAGTTGCTCTAATGATCGTCCAAGGGTCTTCAGCTATCAATACACAGGACAATACAACAACCAATACAGAATACAACAAAGATTATTTTATGTTGACATTCATTAAAATGTTACATGTGCTTTACAATGTAAGTCAATTAAGTTAATACATATACTGTATAATATATTATATGTATAATATGTATAATACAAAATATATAATAAAATATTCAATTAATACACATTTTCAAGAGCATCTGTAAATTTCAATGGACCCCTCTGTGTGTGTTGCTGTGCACTATGGCTCGGATTCACAAAGCACTTGCGCCGACGTATCTCGAGATACGCCGCGTAAGTGCAAATATGCGCCGTCGTATCTGTGCGCCGGACCCACAAACTAAGATACGCCTAAAAAAAGGCTCCATCCCACCGACGTAACGGCGTAGAGTGGGCGCATATTTACGCTGGACGCATGTGGCGCTCCCATTGATTTTGTATTTAAATATGCAAATGAGGGAGATACGGCGATTCACAAACGTACATGCGCCCAACGCAGGCTACGCGAGGTGCGCGTAAGTTCTACGTCCGGCGCAAAGTTATTCCCCATAAAGGAGTGTAACTCAGCAACAGACGTGCACAGGTCAGCTGGAGAGCAGCTGCAGCAGCACCGTTACGGACGAGCTGAGCAACCACACTTGCAGGACAACACATCTGTATGCCAACATGCCAGGGGCAGCCATGGTCATAGCACTACTGCGTCCACAGGCACAGAGGAGGGCACAGGAGAGGATATACCGAACGCGCATGAACGTCTTTGGCATGGGGGAATTGGAGGTGTATCACATCTTCAGATTCAGCCCTGATGCCATCCTGGAATTAGCCACAGCCCTGCATGATGAAATCACCAGCCAGACAGAACGCACACATGCAGTGCAGCCACTGGTCAAGGTACTGGCAACACTGCATTTCCTCGCCAGTGGATCTTTCCAACGTACAAGTGAAGTCGTGTCTTGGATGTCACAATCCACCATGAGCAGATGTGTGCACCAGGTTGTCCCCGCAATCCTCACATGCATGTCCCACCACATCATCAAACCCACCCATGAGCACCTACGGCAGAAGGCAATGCAGGATTTCTACAGAATTGCCAGATTCCCACGCACCGTGGGGGCCATTGATTGCACACATGTGGCACTACGGCCCCCCCCCATGCCACAGAGCACATATACCGCAATCGTAAGCAGTGGCATTCCATCAACGTACAGGTGATTGCCGATGCCCAATGCCTCATATGGCACGTCTGTGCCAAACACCCAGGGGCCAGCCACGACAGCTACATATACCGTCAAAGCACCATCCCAACGGAATTCGAACAGAACGTGTACAGGGACAGCTGGCTGGTTGGTGAGTGACATGGGTGTCAGGCATGACTGTCTGACCCCATGATGCAGACATCACGAGGGGCACATGCACGGCTAACATCCTCCTGTCTTTTCCCTTCCAGGTGACTCTGCATATGCACTTGGGCCCCATCTCCTGACTCCATACCGGAATCCCCAAACCAGAGGATAGAGAAGATACAATGCTGCACACATACGCACCCGTGCAGTGGTGGAGCGCACATTTGGCATCCTGAAGTCCCGTTTCCGATGCCTGGATAGGTCTGGGGGGACCCTGTTGTATTCCCCAAACTTTGTGTGCCAGATCATCGGTGCATGTTGTGTGCTGCACAACTACGCCATGAGAAAGGGCCTGGAGATTGACATATGTGATGACCTGACCCCTGAACCACACAGTCCCCCCCCCCCCCGCCCGAGGCTACCCCGTCTGCTGAAGGAACAGCAGTCAGCAGTTGCCTCGTGGAACGCATCTTTGCACGTTAAACACACACATTTATCATGGCACACGAACAATGCACGCATGCACACCACTGTGGTCCCTAGCTCACACACACCACATCCACCTCACATTGGTTTAGCCCAAGTCCACCATGCAGGACTTGGGAGCAGCAACGCCACGCCAAGGCCCCAATGATGTTTCTGTCCATTCATACCATATTCACACGGTCGTGGGGATAACCTCTCCCTGACGATCCAAGGTGACACGCCTTGCTGGCAGGAATGTCACACATTGCTCACACACCAGTCACACTGTAGCAGCACCAGGCAAACCCTGCCCCTGCAAAATGGTGTCCGGCCACCACTTCTGCACTCCTCACCGTGTGCAGTGACAAAAATAAAAAAATATAGGGATCATGCCCTTACAATAGGACGGCACATACCTCTGTGCATGTCCAAACAAAAAAAGTAAAGCTCATACTCTGAGCTGATAATGTTCAGAGGACAAGTCATTTGCCCTCTTGTGGGCCAGGCCTCGGGCCAAGGGTACGGCTCCTTAATTGTCTGGGTGACAACTGGGGTGGGGGGGTGGGTCATCATGATGAGGTTCATCCCCTGGTCTGTCGCTCCTGGATCGGAGGGCAGATGTTGCCTGCATCCCCTCTAATGCCAAGGCAATGCGCGTCAGAACGCAGTTCGTATCTGCCAGCATCCGCAGCTGGCGTGCATTGGCCTGGCGCTGTAGGCGCCTGTTCTGCCGACCCTCCATCTGGATGGCAGAAGTGTTGGCCTGCACAACCTCCCCCAGGCTCTTCACCTCTGCCAGGATCCCAGATGCTGTGGCCTGCAGCTCCACAATAGCCACCGTGTGCCGTTCCTGGGTGGCCTGCATGTCCCCAGATCCCTGGTCCGCAGATGACGAGGGACCCCCTGCAAACATTTGGTGCGCAGTTCGCATCGACGTCCTGCAGGCAGTCTGATATGGCCTGGTTATGTGCAGCCTGTTGTGTGAGGCACTGCTGCACATCTGCGGACCCAACAAAGGAGGCCAGGCTGTAAGCCACTCTGTGCAGATCGCAGGCAATATCTGCCATGTGGCATGTCTGCTGTGCCTGCTCCCTCTCAAGCCCTTCTTGCAGGGATCCGGCAACGCCCTTAGTCTTGGCCAGAGCCTTCCTAGGGGAAGTAGCTGGTTGAGTCCGTCCGGACGGGGTAGCCCTGGAGGGGGTTCCCCTGGATGGGGTAGCCCTGAAGGGGTTCCCCTGGATGAGGTAGCCCTGGATGGGGTAGCCCTGGAGGGGGTTCCCCTGGATGGGGTAGCCCTGGAGGGCGTACCCCTGGATGGGGAAGCCCTGGATGGGGTAGCCCGGGAGGGGGTTCCCCCGATGGGTGTGGAGGTCTCTGAGGGTCCGGGGTAGATGGAAGCCTCCTCAAGATAGAGGCATTCCTCCTGGTGGAGATCCACCGGCTCCTCCTCAACTACCTCTAGAGCAGAGGTGTGGGCACTCCCCTCCACCGATCTTACGTGGCTTCCCAGGGGGTCAGACTGAGGATGTTCCGGGGATGGTGTGGGTCGTACGGGGGCAGCAGATGGCCCAGCTCCCTCCAGCACATTTGTGGATGACACAAAGCATTCACATGTTGGTGGACCCACACACTTGTCACATGTTCCCTTGCACCCCCTCACATGCTACACACCGGATGGGGAATAAAACACACTTACCTCTCCTCAAGTCCTGGTCACTGGAGTCAAAGCCCTCCAGGCCCTCCACCTGCTCCTGCTCCAGACAGCTGGCAATGACCTCCTCCTCAGCTGTTAACTTCACTGAAGAAGCTGGTCCGCCTCCCGTGCCCCTGCTTTTTTACAGATGGCATCAAGTTACCATCCAAAATTTGCTTAAATTTTATTGAATCAATTTTCCTTCTACTCGTGAAATGTTCCCTGTGTCACTGGCTGCAATACAACCCCAAAGCATGATTGATCCACCCCCATGTTTCCAAAATGCATCAGGCTTGTCTATATGTTCATTTGCAAAGTTCAAACGCTGATTTTTGTGGTGAGGACGTAGAAGAGGTTTTCTTCTGATGACTCTTCCATGAAGACCATATTTGTACAAGTATCTCTTTATAGTGGAATAGTGTACCACAACTCCAGTGTCTGCCAGATCTTTCTGGAGGGATCGTGCAGTCAAACGTTGGTTTTGAATTGCTTTTCTCACAATCCTGCGAGCTGTTCTGTCTGATATTTTTCTTGGTCTTCCAGATCTTGCTTTAACTTCCACTTTTCCTGATGACTGCCATTTCTTAATTACATTTCGAACAGAGGATATTGAAATCTGAAAACGCTTTGCTATCTTCTTATAGCCTTCTCCAGCTTTGTGAGCGTCAACTATTTTCAGTTTCAGTTTTATAGACAACTGCTTAGAAGAACCCATGGTGCTGATTGTTGGGGCAAGGTCAGATGAGTCTGGGCATTTAAAACCTTTGAGATTGACATCACCTGGTCTTCCCACACGATGATTGAGAACAATCCATGACACTGGCAGGTCTCAGCTTTGCAAAAGGGCAGTGCATGCTATAAATTCTGCAGGGTGCCAAAACTTTTTTTTCTGTAATTTTGAAAGTGTAAATGATGGAAATAAAATCTAACTTTTTTTGACATATTATAAGAATGTCTAATCTGTAATTTGATGCCTTTTGGAGATTTTTCCATCTTTCCTTGGCTTTGTTATGCACATTAATACAAATTTTTACCTGGGGTGCCCAAACTTTCGATCCCCACTGTATACTCTGTTTAACCATGCCCCTCTGAACCACACTCGGTATCAGTGGCAGCTGGTGCTCAAAATTTTTGGGGGGCGCAAACGAAAATGAAAAAAATTGCAGCTTCACTGTGCCCATCAAATGCAGCCATCAATTGTCACCACTGTGCCATGCCATCAAACGCAGCCACTGTGCCATCAATTGTCACCACTATGCCATGCCATCAAATGCAGTCACTGTGCCATGCCATGTGCCATGCCATCAAACACAGCCACTGTGCCATCAATTCGCACCACTGTGCCATGCCATCAAACGCAGCCACTGTGCCATCCCATCAAACGCAGCCACTGTGCCATGCCATAAAACGCAGCCACTGTGCCATCAATTGTCGCCACTGTGCCAATTGTCACCACTATGCACTTTAATTGTCGCCACTGTGCCCATTGATGTTACTGTGCCCTTTAATTGTCACCACTGTGCCAAATTATCGCCACTGTGCCCATTCATGCCGCTGTGCCAATTTCCCCACTGTGCCCATTGTCCCCACTGTGCCAAATTGTCGCCACTGTGCCCATTCATGCCGCTGTGCCAATTGTGCCCATTGTCGCCACTGTGCCCATTGATGTCGCTGTGCCCTTCGTCGCCGCTGTGCCCTGTAAAATGCCCCTTCCCCCCCCCCCCCGGCTGGCACTTACCTTTACTGGAGTCAGCCATCCACGTCCCTCTATGTCTTCTCCCGCCCTCGATGACACTTCAGCCAATCAGGTTACCGATAGCCAGAACCGGTGAACCTGATTGGCTGAGACGCCTGTCAGTCTTATCCAAGGAATGCACCGCCAGTACGTCCCTAGGATAAGCATTCGGAAGCCGACTACAGCCCAAGGGCTCTGATAGTCACTTCTGTACAGCCAACCAGCTGTCATTATTCAGGTGGCCAGTGCTCTAGGTCCGGCCATCTGAATAGACCAGCGGCAGCGGCGACAATAACATAGATTCATGTAATGCAATGAATCTATGTTATTAATCAGTGGCAGTGCGGACCCAGAGGGGGCGGCACTCCAGCACCCTCTATGGATGAACCGCCACTCCTCAGTATGCTTTGTAGTCCCACATAATTTTCTTAATTGCCCCTCTTTCTCTCTATCTGCTGTGGGCCCCAGAGTCCTAGTTGTAAATCCTAAATGTACATACCAGGGACTTGTTTTCATTCTGAGCTACAGCAGTGCCTACACTAAGGCCTTGTACAGACGAGCGGACCTGTCCAATGAAAACGGTCCGCGGACTGTTTTCATCGGACATGTCTACTAGCAGATTTTGGTCTGATGGTTGTACACACCATCAAACCAAAATCCCCGCGGACAGAATACGCGGTGATGTGGCGGCGATGATGACGCGGCGACGTGCGCGAACCCGGAAGTTCAATGCTTCCACGCATGCGTCGAATCACTTTGACGTCATGCGCGGGTTCTCGGGCCAGCGGACATGTCCGATGAGTCGTACTGGTTATCGGACATGTCCGGCGGACAGGCTTCCAGCGGACATGTTTCTTAGCATGCTAAGAAACATTTGTCCGCTGGAAACCTGTCCGGTCGGCCGGAAAATTGTCCGGTCGGCCCTACACACGACCGAACATGTCTGCTGAAACTGGTCCGACGGACCAGTTTCAGCGGACATGTTCGGTCGTGTGTACGAGGCCTAAAAGGTTCGAAAACTTAATACAGGTGGCTGAAGTAAAGGCGACGGGTTGGTTTAAATTTAATTAGATTGCTACTTGGGTCCACAAACTGCTGGACCAGCACCTGTCCAAGGATGATATTCCTTTTTGTAATTCAGGCCCATGGTTCCAGCGAACATTATCGTCCAACCCATATGTGAAATCAAACAACACAAGCAATAGCAAATATCTGTATATATATATAATATATATACTGTACACACAATACAATCAGCGCTACCTGTAAATCTTCCAAATGATATATACAAATGTGACTAAATTCTGTGACCAAATTAACATTGTGCAAATATATTCTGTTGCTGCTGTATACTCTTAGTGATTTCACCACACCATTTGACATATAAAAATAACTCATATAGCACAGCGCTACTGTATTCTTATATACTGTATATACCGTGCTTGGAGAAAATACTTTGTGTAAAATCAAAATCCACTAAAACTTATCACAAAACAAAGTCCATAAATTTCTCCTTGTTCGGTGAACCACATGTAAAAAAAAAGGGCGGACTACATGGTGCTCTTCTTTGAAGCCCAATGAGAGGACGATACGCGTATAAGAGGGTGGAGTTGAGCCTGTGACATCACGCAGCCGCCACAGTCCGTGTGGAGAGCGAGCAGACGTATTAGTTATACGGGCATTTTTTACTCATGTAGCTTGTAAGTGTATTTTTAATGGGCAATTTTATTAAATATGTTGAAATGGAGAGCACTATGTAGTCTGTCTTTTTGATTACATGTGGTTCACTGAACAGGGAGATGTATTAATAGAGCTGGAGCCCAGGAGGGGAGGAAGGAGATTGTAGCAGAGTATATCACAGAAAAGATTGTATACAGTGCCTATTGAACTCATCTTTGAGGTGAGAAGGTCTTTCAGCCGGTGGTGTTGTAGCTACTTTACAAGTGCCCTAGATCTAATTGTCCCAGGCACACTCTTTACAGGGTGAAGTACTTGTCTGTGTGTTCCTAATAAGTGTCCCCAGACAGTCTCAAGGCTATACTTGCTGGGCACTTATATTTTAAGGTGGCAACTGAGGCTCTAGTGGTATCTCTAGAATTGAAGTCAGGAAAACAATGGGAAGGTTCCTTTGGTGATTTCCTTCTCAGTCAACCACTCACCACCTCCATGTGGGAGAAAGCCCATTTTTCCTCTAGGCTCAACAGGAAAAGAAATGGAAAAAAACTATTTCCCTACACATATTTAGTATAGACTTTTATTTTACTTCTAGATCTCATTTGAAAAAGAAGAATTAATTATTCTGATGTGCAAAACCAGTTGCAATATTCTATAATATGCTTTTCACATAATCATCTTTAGAAAAAAACTTGGAAAGGTAGCACTTGTAATTTAATTTCAGCAATGCACTGAGGTCATATGTCTTTTGAGTGGGATAATTAGAGGCAATTATGCCATATTAGCCCTTCAATTTAAAATACCCATGTGCTACATAGTAACTTGGCTCTAGGGTTGGACAGCACTTAACCAACTTTTAAATGTCAATGATCATTTATGAAGGATTTGAGTTCTGTACATTAAATGAAGAATATTGTACGGATCACAGTTTCAGTGCTGCTTTTTTTAAACGTTATGTGTTATTTTTTATTTTTTTTCAACCAGGCTCCAAACAATAAGTAGTCACAATGGGATTTCGCCAGAGCAGTAATTGCGTAGTTCCTTTTAGCGTGGGTATGTGTAATTTTATATTTGCTGCCTACACTTTTAGATATATAACAAAATGCCATTGCTGAATCAAAGCAAAATAACACAGGCTGGGAAGAGACAGAGTCACATAACATGAATGCAGCTTTTAGCCAAGACATTTTTGAAAAGGTTATTTTCTTGGCACAGCTTGGAGACAATAGATTGCTTTAAATAGTCAGGTCCTATAATACACTATAATAGTTATTTAACAATGAGGAATTTGCCAGTGCCTTTTTCCTTTTCAGCCATTTATACTGTCATAGAAACTTTGCTGTATAGACTGACAGTGTCCCATACAGAATAAGTGGCCCATACACAAAAAGTAAGCAGATCCTCTTAGGTTTCACAAGGTCGCAGGTCTTAAATAAAGCCAACAATCTCATGAAACACACCTTTTATATGTTTCATATTTAATTGAAAGGAGATATACAGTAGTACTTTTTCAATTCCAATACATAGCATCACTTACTGTATATGAATGCAGTGGTAAAATCCCTATAAATTCATGTGCATAAAAGGATTAAGCTAGCTTTTTTATAAAAAAAAAATATGTATCTGGGCCTTGACAGACTGGGAAATATATCAATTAGTGGGTGTGCGTGTAGCTTTAAAGTGAACATACATATATTTATTTATTTTTTAATTATTTGCCTCTGGAGGCCTCATGCTGTATTCTATATACAGTTTTTCATACTTAAAGGGTTTGTAAAGGTAAAATGTATTTTTCCTAAATAGCTTCCTTTACCTTAGTGCAGTCCTCCTTCACTAACCTCATCCTTCGATTTTGCTTTTAAATGTCCTTATTTCTTCCGAGAAATCCTCACTTCCTGTTCTTCTGTCTGTAACACAGTATTGCAAGGCTTTCTCCCTGGTGTGGAGTGTCATGCTCGACCCCTCCCCTGGACTACGGGAGAGTCAGGACGCCCACTAACACACAGCTCCTTTCTCTATCTGCAACGTAGAGAGCGTCCTGACTCTCCTGTATATCAGGGGAGGGGTTGAGCATGACACTCCACACCAGGGAGAAAGCCTCGCATTACTGTGTGGAGTTACAGACAGAAGAACAGGAAGTGAGGATTTCTCAGAAGAAATACGGACATTTAAAAGCAAAATTGAAGGATGAGGTAAGTGAAGGAGGACTACACTAAGGTAAAGGAAGAAATTTAGGAAAAACATTTTTTACCTTTACAACCCCTTTAATTTCTTAATATATTTTCAGGTTGGTGACATAATTGTGTAGGATTTTAAGGATATTTAGACTTGATTGTACTCGATGATGCAGAGAGAGACGCTAACCTGATGACATCAGCCCCACTCAGTCGGTGGGATCATGACGTCCATAACCATAACCTTGGTATTCTGGGATGATTGAAGCTGGGAGTCATTCAAGCCTGAAAGACTGAGGAAAAATTGTGGCAGAAGGGAATGACCATGGAGGTGAGAGCTGCAGTTTCAAGCAAGTTTCATTTTAAGCCAGTGCGCAAAAGAGCCATTCTCGCATGCCAAGGTGCTATGTGTAATCCTGGAACCACAACTCTCCCTTTGGCCTACCATCCAATCAGTATCCAAAGCTTACCGCCTCAATAACATCTCTAAAATATGCAACTTCCTAGCCAACGCTACCTGCAATACTCCTTGTTCACTCTCTGGTCATCTCTCACATCGACTACTGCAACGCCCATCTCATTGGCTTACCTTTTACATAGGCTATCCCCTCTTCAGTCCATCATGAATGCTGCTGCCAGACTCATTCACCTTCCCAATCACTCAGTGTCTGCTAATACCGCCACTGGCTGCCACTCACCCAATAAATGAAATTCAAAATACTAACAACAACATACAAAGTCATCCATATCTCTGTCCCCAGCTACGGTACATCTCTAACCTAGTCCCAAAATGCCAACCTAATTGTTCTTGTCGTTCCTCCCAAGACCTTCTGCTCGCTAATGGTAATGATTAAGCACATTTCTGCTGTGTGAAACATGTCTACCTGGACCACTGCTGGTGTCCTCTGGTGTCATTTTGGATATTTTAATTTCCAATAAACTTTACTTGGAGCCCATGTGAGGTGCAGCCATTTCTTATTTTGACAATTTACCATGGAGGCGAGTTGGGGCTAGCAGTCAGGTGTGTGTTCCAGTGGGCATATCAGTTACACCTGGAAAAGTGAGTTTCTTTCATTTGGACTACTGCTCTCTAGCTCCCTTGTCACCTCTCCCCACGCTCGGCTCCAGGACTTCTCCCGAGTCTCCCCCATTCTCTGGAACTCCCTACCCCAATCTATCTGACTATCTCATAGTTTGTCCACTTTTAGACGGCCCCTGAAAACCCTCCTCTTCAGAGAAGCCTATCCTGCCTCCACCTATCAACAATACTTTTTTTTTTCTCCATCAGCTCATTCAACAGAGTTATTTCCTTTTGTATCACTTGACCCTCCCTCTTATATTGTAAGCTCTAACAAGCAGGGCTTTATGATTCCTACTGTATTAAATTGTATTGTAATTGTATTGTCTGCCCTTATGTTGTAAATTGCTGCGTAAACTGTTGGCGCTATATAAATCCTGTAAAATAATAATAATGTCTATACCTACTTACTAAACATGTATTGACAGGCAAAAGTGGAGTGCATTCACTATTATTGTGTGGATTTTTTTTTTTTGGACTTTATAGTCCAGTTTGTCTTCTGGATTTTGGTTGCCACCTGAAAGTATCATACAGCTAATACCCCATGTAAATACCTTACACTTCTTACAAAACACACCTTAATTGAGGTCATACATACTGAAGGAAAGACAAAGGGTCTACATATGCTCATGATGTGTCTATGCAATATATAACCTATTCACACTTTATTTTCCCTCTAAGGCCCCGTACAGACGACCGAACATGTCTGCTGAAACAGGTCCGCGGACCAGTTTCAGCAGACATGTTCGGTCATCTGTACAGCCGAGCGGACAGGATTCCAGCGTACATTTGCCCGCTCGGACAAGTTCGGTCGTCTGTACAGACCTACCGTACATGTCCGAGCGGCCGCCATCCCTCGCATGCGTCGATTGACTTTGACGCATGCGTGGAAGCATTGAACTGGCAGGGCCGTGCACGTCGCCGTGTCATCGTCGCGGAGACGGCACGGCCTCGTCGCCACGTATCGAGTACGCACGGATTTCTGTATGATGGTGAGTACAGCAATCATACAGAAATCCCCGGGCAGACATGTACGCTGAAAACGGTCCGGCGGACCGTTTTCATCGTACATGTTTGCCCGTGTGTACAAGGCCTTAGAAGCAAAGAGAGACAGGTACCCTAAAATTGTGTTGCTCCATTAATTTCCCTGCTTACCCACCAGTAACATAGCCAGAGCTGGGGGAAATATATTTTAGGGTAGCATAAAAATATGGATCCTACGGGAACTGCCACTTTTACCTTCTAACGATTAGGAGATTCAAGTAGGAATTAGATAATTATATACAGTATAGGTAAAGTGGAAACCACTTTGATATCTCAATCATAATAAACATCAAAGAATGCCACCAGATTCCATATTTCCATACAAACTTTAATATTGTCAGTTCTCACCATTGAGGGAAAGAGTTAAGTAAAATAGTGAAAAATTCAGCATACAATTATCTCTGTTACTTCATACAGAAAAAAAGGTAAATGAGCACATTTTTTTTTACATTTACAATTTCTTTCTCAGTTTGTTCCCTCTGTATCTCTACTTTCCCCATTGCTAGGAGAGAATAATTATGGGCTGTCATTTTGTATGCACCGATATAAAAATGTTCAGCTACTTCGCTCACACATTCATGTTCATTGTAATTATACAGCAGCTCCGCTTTGTGTCTGCTCTGTAATCAGGAAGAAAGACTATTTCTTGGATTATGTAATGTAAACTCTATTCCATCAGATTCTAGCGAGTACTCTGTGCAAATCCAAATATACATTTGTTGTTGCTGTTCTTATTATAATTAATAAAATGCTGATTAATTAGCTCTTTTATGTAAGTCCACTGAAGTGGCTTCAATGAGCCCCTGCCCTCCTGTTCCTTTAGGTCTTAGAGTGCAGCGTGGCATTGGGGATTTGCACAAGTCTTACATATTTACAAGCTCTGTTTGCTGCTATTGCCAGGAGAAACATGTAACCCTCTAAGTGCTGGTTCTGAAAGGCATTTCCAAGCCATTTGGCTGCACCAGACAACCATGTGCCCATGTAGAGACTGTTCAAAGCATAACTAGAGTATAGATCACCCCATATGCTCCGGAACAGGACAAAATTTGTCATAATTTGGAGTTTAGTGCAATTAGTGTGAAAACTGGAATGTGAATGTGAGGAGTGAACATGGCAGGGAATTACCTGTTAAAGTGATTGTAACCCCTCTTTTTTTCTTTTAATAACAAACATGTTAAATTATATTGACCTGTTCTGTGAAATGGTTTTGCACAGAGCAGCCCCAATCCTCCTCTTCTCAGGTCCCACACTGACGCACCTGAATCCTCTCCCCGCCAAGTGCCCACCCTAGCGAGTGGGTTGCTAAGGAGACAGGCTTGGGGGGCGTGGCCAGGCAGCTGATGTAACCGGACGCACTTTCAGCTCGCTCCGCCGAATCTCCTGACATCCATCCTTACCATCACCCGTCCTGCCTGGTTTTGGAGCCCGATCGCTGCAGAACAGAGCCCTGATCACCCCGGTGCCCTCCGTTCCTAGATCCGAGGAGGATGTCGGCAAATAGGAAGCAAACTACGGCCCGGACCGCAGACAGCATGGCGATCCAAGATGGCGCGCAGGCCCCCCGCACAGCCAGAGAAAAGCACAGGGATGGAGCGGAGAGGCTCTTTTCCAGAGTACTGGCTACAGATCCCGGCGCTTACCCAGAGAGGCAGAACGAGAGGTCCGGGGGTTCATCCGATGCGGACGATACTGTCCCCCTGGAGGATGGCGGAGGCCCGGAATTCACATGGAGTGACGTGAGTACACCTAATGGCAACCCCACTAGGCCGCAGTCTCTCCCCAGTCCTGCTTCTGATAGCGAGCCCTCACTCAGAGACATCTTTGCAGCTATTAACACATGCAATACATCCCTAACTGCCCTGACTGCTGACATCAAAGGGGTTAAGGCTGAGATAACATTTCTGAGGCAAGATGCACAAAAATTGAGGGAAAGAACCTCTGCTGTAGAAGGCAGGATAAGCTCCATAGAGGATGACATGGCCCCCATGCAAAGGGATCTCTCATACAACAACCATCTCCTTACTCAGCATTCATCCCGTTTAGAGGAATTAGAGAACAGAATGAGAAGGAATAACGTGAGGCTGGTGGGTTTGCCTGAAAGAGCTGAAGGAAAGAACCCTGTCGAGTTTATTGAAAATTGGCTGGTGACTGCTTTTGGCAAAGAGGCTTTCACTCCATTATTCTCAGTTGAGAGAGCACATAGAGTGCCTTCCCGGCCTCTGCCACCGGGGGCCCCTCCAAGACCCTTTCTGCTCAAACTGCTCCATTATAAAGATAGGGATGCTATACTACGCAATGCCAGGCTCAAACCTGAAGCCATGAAGATAGATAATGCAAAAATCTCCTGTTTCCCTGACTTCTCTGCTGAGTTACAAAAGCAACGTGCTAAGTTTATAGACATTAAACGCCGTCTCAGGGCTCTGGACATAAAGTATGCTATGCTATATCCCTCCAAACTAAGGGTAGAAGCGCTGGGCTCCGTTCACTTCTTTGACCTTCCGTCCTCAGCCGCACAATGGCTGGACAGAGAGGAACGCTCACTCCGTGATGGTCGTATCCAACGCCGCGCTCAACAGGATGGGTGATACACCGATTCAATTGCCACTGATAAATACCTGTTTATTCCTATTCCAAGGCGGAGAAGCTGCTGATGCTTAATCCATACTCCACTAATTGGGCTATTCGTTTTAGCTGTTGAGAAGTTTGAACGCTTTGGTGCACTTCCACTGTTGCCCCCATGTGGATCTGGCTTAGGCCCCACCTCGCCTACGGGCACATAAGTTTGGCCATGTTGGCCTATGGTTATATGACTTTGTTCTCCCTTCTACTATCTTTCCACCTACTGGACACCCTTGCTGTGGGACCATCTCTACCCGTCATGTTCCGATCACGCCCTGAATTTGTCCTCTCTCTTGTGACTACCTCAAGTACCTATTATATGATGTCCTCTGCCTTATTCCTGCTACCACTGTCGCACGTATCGCATGCACTGTCCGGGTCCATGTTCTCCTTGCCGGTCTGCACTACTGTCCTGCTACTCAGCACTGTAGTACTATCATTCCCATACATGTTTTACCTGTTCCTATACTACAATGGCTGCACTGACTAGATTTATGTCCTGGAATGTAAGGGGATTAAACAACCCGGTTAAACGCCTGGCCGTGCTTCGCACGATCAGGCGGATAGCTGCTGATATTATTTGTCTGCAGGAGACTCACCTCCCCCCGACCTCCACACCCCAATTTGCGGTAAGGCAATTTAGCCACCAATTTCATTCCACTTTCTCAGTGTACTCGAGGGGGGTGAGTATCCTGGTCAAGCAGGGCACACAGTTCACTGCCCTGAAAACGCAAATTGATCCGGATGGAAGGTATATTTTTATCTTATGTTGTATACACGGTACTAAATGCATTTTGGCTGGAATTTATATTCCCCCTCCTTTTTCATCTAGCATATTGAAGATATTGACTGACTTCATGGCCCGCTTTACGGGTATACCTGTATTAGTGATCGGGGATTTTAATAATTGTCTAGACACTGCTAGGGATAGGATTTCTGCACAGGGAGGGGTGGGGGGGCAGGGAGGGAGTGGGCCTACTCCGTTTGCCCGTTTACTGGCGGAAATGGGTCTCACAGATGTTTGGAGGGTCTATAATCCAGAGGCCAAAGTTTACTCCTGCCAGTCTGCCTCTATTGGATGTCTATCCAGAATTGACCTAGGTTTGGGGAATGATCTGCTTTTACCAATGTTGGAGTCTTCCCAATATCACCCCAGACAGGTATCGGACCATTCCCCACTTTCAATAGACATCAGGTGTGGGGCCCGCAGGGGTAACACCCTCTGGAAGCTCAACCCCTTTTGGCTATCACTTATCCCAGATCCTGACCCTATCCCGGAACTCCTCACAAATTTTCTTGAACGAAACTTGAACACTGCAGCATTAGATGTGGTATGGGATACGACCAAAGCCTTCCTAAGGGGCCAATTTATTAGGGAAATTTCCAAGGTTAAAACGTCTACAAAGCAATGGGAAATGTCAGTGTTGGAGGAGGTGCGATCCTCTGAAGCCAAATATATTGCAGACCCCACAGACGATAATAGAAGATCGTGGTTAGCGACTCAAACCTTACTTAAAGACCTGTCCATGCAGTTAGCTGAAAATAAACGTTTTTTCCTACAACAGAGTCACTTTGAAGAGGGTGAAAACACAGGCCATATGTTAGCATTACTTGCTAGATCACAACAGTCATCATCTTACATTGCGTCGATCACGAATCACGCGGGGACCCCTTGTCACTCAACTAAAGAAGTTATAGAGGCCTTTAAACTTTTTTTTCAGGATGTTTATTCCTCCAAAGTTAACCCCACTCAGGACGAAATCCACTCGTTCCTGGACAAATACCCCATTCCGTCTTTGTCTGCCTCAGATGTTGCTCTACTTAATGCCCCTCTGACTGAGGAGGAATTACTAGAAGCACTGGCACACTCGAAAAACGGCCGAGCTCCAGGGGCGGACGGGTTACCATCTGAGGTATACAAAAGATATGCTACCCAACTCCTCCCTGCTCTACTCAAGGTCTATAACCATGCACTTGACACAGGTTTCCTCCCCCCATCCATGAATGAAGCCCTTGTGGTGGTTCTGCTGAAGCCCGGTAAGGAACCCTTGTCACCGGACTCCTATAGGCCAATTTCGCTTCTGACATGTGATGTCAAGCTGTTGGCCAGGGCTCTGGCTAGCAGGTTGGCGAAATGTATACAAAAGGTGATTCACAGGGATCAGTCTGGGTTTATTCCAACGAGGTCTACCTCACAGAATCTGCGCAGACTCTTCCTGAACTTACAAATCCCCCCAGAAAATGTGGGTAACAGGGCGGTTCTATCGTTGGACGCCGCCAAGGCGTTCGACAGCGTAGAATGGCCCTATCTTTGGGAGGTCCTGACTCGGTTTGGGGTGGGGCCCACATTTTTGAAATGGGTTCAGCTCCTGTATAGCTCCCCGACGGCGAGAATGCGCGTCAATGGGGAAGTATCAGAACCCTTTCATCTCGCTAGGGGCACTCGGCAGGGGTGCCCTTTGTCGCCCCTGCTGTTTGCCCTGGCTCTCGAACCATTGGCCATACATATCAGGCACATGCAGGACATAGTGGGGTTTCAGAGAGGGCCTAGGAAAGATGTGGTTTCCCTTTACGCTGATGACACTCTGATATACCTGGGAGACACAGACAGCTCTTTACAAAATGTCATGAACCTGATTGCTGGCTTCGGTCAGCTCTCGGGTTTCACTATAAATTGGAACAAATCTGTTCTTATGCCCTTAGATCCCCTGCCGGGTCCATTGCCTGAGTGCGCAAGGGACATTGCTGTGGTGGATGAATTTCGATATTTGGGCATACAAGTCACGCCATTCCCGCTTAACTACCTAGACAAAAATCTGTCCCCATTGCTACAGAAACTCCGCCTAAAATGTTCAGCCTGGAGGAAGTTACCACTATCTGTGACTGGTAGGGTCAACCTCATTAAGATGGTATGGGCGCCTCAGCTCCTATACATCTTTCACAATTCCCCAGTCTGGATCACTCATAGATGGTTTACTCGGATAGACTCTCAGTTTAGGGAATTAATTTGGGGGGTAAATCACCTCGTATTAGCCTACACTCACTGCAGCTCACAAAAGACCAGGGGGGTCTAGCAGTCCCACACTCTAGATTCTATTTTATAGCCTCGCAACTCCAACATCTTGGTAACTGGGGAGTGGTAGATAGCTCTGACCCGATTAGGTCATTGATGGTCCCAGTGGATTCGGCTCTCCCGGCTCTGGTGTATCTGGAGGCTGGTCTTACCCAGTTCCCTGATACTCTTCCCACAATAGGCCTATTGAACAAACTATGGAAATATGTGAGAAGTATTTTTAAACTTAAATCAATCTGCCAGTTCACTCCAATTTGGAGAAATAAATACCTGGGGGAACTCTTTATTCTGAAGGGCTTCGGCTCATGGGAAATGCTTGGGATACATTACGTCACCCAGTTGTTCTCTGGTACTGTCTTTAAAACTTTTGCTGCCATGAAAGAGGACTTTGGCTTACATAACACTCAATTCTATCAATATCTACAGTTGAGACACGCAGTACAGTGCGAGAGTAGACTCTCCCCGTTAGTTGTGACAGCACACCCGTTGATGAGAGATGTGCTCTCCACGGAGGATAGAAATGGCATGATTTCACGGGTCTATGCAAGGCTACTTCAACATACACATGATGCCAGTAAACTTCCTTGTAGACGTGGGTGGGAGCGTGACTTGGGACCTATAGACGGGGAAACCTGGGAGTTGTGTCTGACATCTGCCCCCTTAGTCTCAGTCTCTGCTTCCCAGAGACTGTCCCACTTATATCTACTACACAGGGTGTACAGGACCCCGGCTAGGCTACACAAGTGGGGCTTTAGAGACACCCCCTTGTGCCCTAAATGCACTGCACAAAATGGAGATCTGCTGCACATGATGTGGAAGTGCCCCAAACTATTTCGGTATTGGAAATTTGTTCTGGATACTATAGCTCAGGTGTTTCAGATACCAGTTCTTACTGACCCAATGGTCTGCCTACTTGGTGCCTTGGAACTACCTGACCTGTCACCAAATGGCCATACTGCAGTGCTACGACTGCTTTATCTTGCCCGCAAGGAGATTGCTAAACTATGGATCACCCCTAGGGTACCAACGGGTGCACAATGGGTGAAACAGGTTAACAGTATTTTAATACGTGAGAAACTAACATATCAACACCGGGGTGCCTTAAAAAAGTTTTACTCTATGTGGCAGCCATGGCTGGATGTACCGGGACTGGGTCCCTTGCAATTGGTGAGAGACAGATTGCTGCAGGGATAGAGTAGCTTGCTCTAGTGAATGGGAATGTGATGGTGCTGCGGGTGGGGAGAGAGAGAGGAACATGCTACATCATTTATTGGAGAGCCTAAAAAGGCACGGGGAATATGATAGAGGTCCACAGCTTTATCCTTCTTTCTTTCTTTCTTTTTCTTTCTTTTTCTTTCTTTTTCTTTTCCTCTTCTTTTCTTTTCTTCTCCTCCTTCTCTTTTACTTACCCTCCTCCCTTTCCTTCCAACTTTAGTTTGTTTCACTTTTTTTTACCTCCTGAGATTGCAGTCGGATGCATCTGCACACAGTCAGATTACGTCTCCCAGGGTGATGCTACATATGACATGCAGTACTGTAAAGTATAACATTTTCTCATGGCTGTACTGTTTATGGATATGTTGGATATAGGATTATATCCTGATTCTTCCCTGTAAACTGCAAATAATGTTGATCTGTCTGTGTACAACTATATGATTGTATTCCTATCTGTATACAATAAACTTGCTTTTTGATTTAAAAAAAAAGGAGACAGGCTTGCTCCCAAGCCACGCTCTGTGTGTCCATTGACACACAGCGTGTGGCTCAGCTCTGTCCCTACTCTCTCTTCACTGGCTGTGAGTGACAGAGATCGAGCTCAGGTAAGTATAAGGGGCTGCTGGGGGGGAGGGGGTGCTGCACTCAGAAGGTTTTTACCATAATGCAGAGAATGCACCAAAGTAAAAAAAAACTTCAGCCTTTAGAACTACTTTAAGGGTCTGTAATTAACTTGTAGGCTAGTGCCTACTAAGGTAAACTTATGTTGCGCCTGTTGAGGGTTAGTGCCATGTGGGGTTAATGCGGAGCGCTGTGCTGAGCCTTCCCCTCCTTTTGTCACTTCCTCACTTCCTGCCTCTAAAGTGATATAGGCAGGGGGAGACCAGATCTCATTCTTCATTCATGTATGGTAAGGGAAGAGTGTGCATGATGCGGGCAAATGTGTAACTGTAGAGAAGTCTATCCCTTTGCAGGTTCCGAGAATCAGACTATGGACTTTGCTAATAAAAACTAGGTAAAGTCAGACTCATCACCACTTAATAGTTCAGCACAGCCATCAGCTTGATCGAATGTAATTGACAAAGGGAGGAATGTTTAATAATGTTTCAATGTTGGCTTAAAACTTGTTCCTAGGGAACCATCCTGCAATTTGCGTACTGGGTTCAGTAAAGAAGCTATTTATTTAGTGAAACATCTGGTCTGAATCACTTGAAAGAAGTGTATGAAATACAATGTATTGAAGTACTGGGGAATGAAGTGTACTTGTTTAGGTTAACCCTCTGGGTTATGCAGTGAAGTGTGTTAATATACGTTAACCCTTGAGGTTATGGAGTCAGAAAAGTTTAGAAGGAAAAGCAACCAGTTTGGGAACGGGGCAGTGGTGGATGGGGATGAAGGTTCTGCAAATGGGGTGGTCTGGCACTTGGCACTCTACTGAGGCATTGGAGTTCCAATCTTTGGACCCACTGCAGGGAAAAACCCTGCTATGGACTGAATCTGGAACCTTGTTTGTACAGTGTGGAACTAATGCCGCGTACACACAACCATTTTTTATGACGAGAAAAATTAAATGTTTTAAATTAGTCATTAAAAACGGTCGTGTATAGGCTCCAGAGCATTTTTTTCAACGTAAAAAATGGCCATTAAAAATTTAGAACATGCTCTATTTTTTCTTGTCGTTTTTCATGTCGTTAAAAAACACGTGTGTAGGCTTTAACGACAGGGAAAAAACTTGCTTGTTCAGAAGCAGGTTATGAGAAGGGAAATTTGCATAATCAGCCCAAAGTGTGTCGCCAATCTAATGAAACTTCCCCTTTATAGTGCCGTTGTACGTGTTGTACATGACCGCGCTTTGCTCAAGCATTTTTTTTTCCACGATCGTGTGTATGCAAGGCAGGCTTGACAAGAATCACGTAGAGAAAAACTTCGACATGACATGAAAAATGGTCGTGTGTACGCGGCTTAAGTGTGGTGAGGTAAAGTGTGCAGTAGGAAGAGCTGATGTAGGATAAACAGTGCTCTGAACTATTTCTCTCGAAAAAGTCTTCATAGTCAGTGCCGGAACAAGAGTCACTGGCAGAAGTATAGAATGTTATTTTGCGTGTGACGCTCGGTTCAGTAATGTTGTCTCTGGCAATGAGATTATGCTAATCTACAGATAAAACAGTACAAATAAATCAACATGCAGTTCCCTCCATGCTAACAAACTGGCTGACTGAAAAAAGGAAAACAATCAATGATTATAAATTATGGTTTATTTTGTATTTTCTGACCTTTACATTTAACAATGCTAAGTTTAGGATTGCAAATGAGGCAACATCATCCAGCAGGTGATCATCACATAGGAAGTGTCAGTGCCAACACATCCTACTCTGTAGGTTGAAACATAACCCCGCTGGACAGAGAAGCTAAAGCTTTGCAATACTACTTCAAATTCTATGCCAGCATTAAGCTGACATGGCACTGGACATAAACTGATACACTAGAATTGCAGTAATCAATTTGCCCACCTTTCCAGAGGCTGACCATTGATCATACTCTGTCCAGTGTTATCTATTCCTAGAGTGCCTCTATCGAGAAGCAACCTCGAGGGCTTGTTCACATCAAATGCGGTGGCACTATGTTGGGCAGCTATTTCAGTGCAGTTCCACCACACAGACAAGGCAAGTGTCTTTGTCTTCTATGTGCCCAGTTCACATTACTGCGTTGCAGTGATGTTGCGGGCACAATGATGCATGCAGTTCTTTTTTTAGCGCAGCACGGTGCAAGCCAATCCACTGCCTTGCATCGCGCGGCCAACAATTGAAATTTATGAGATGTCTGTGTGACATCTCAATAAAATTTGTTTAAATAAAGGAAAAGAAACAATGTGATTTGCTGAGCTCAGCACATCATCACTGAGCTCAGTCGGATCGCTGCGCTACAACAACTGGTGTGAATCAGCCCTGGAGGCTGAATTAAAAAAAATATATTACATATGTACAATGTGAAAAATACCTTAAGTGATTAACCATCTCTTCAGTCATTATGCAAGGAACTTTAAGAAAAAAAAAAAAGAAGACTGGCAGCTAAAGCAGGCAGAGAATTATGATTAAACATAAACACTTGAGAGCATATCTCTGGAATTCAGAATCTGGTTATATCGCAAGCATTTATTGTGATCCACATATAACTGGGCGGTCAAATTCAGTGGTAGCAGAGGCTCTGACAAGTAATTGTAGTTCAAACAATGAAAATTGTATCACTCGAATGCCCCTCCAAACCTGTCTCAGCCAGATCAGCATGTGAAAAGACTGGTGCAAGACAGACAGAATCGGCTTGTCAGGCTCTCGTAGTCTTAAACAAAATGGTGGCGGTCTGCACACAGACACCGACTCCCTGTTGCTTAAATGTAATTAGGAGTGGCGTTGCTAGGTGGGGGCAGGGGGGGTGCAGGCCGCACCCGGGTGACACCCGCCAGAGGAGTGACACCCGTGGATAGCAGCACCGCTGACACTACCCACTGCCCTGATGATCTGTGCCTCTCGTGTCCCCAGTGGAGTGGACTGAAGTCGCCTCATGTTTTCTGTTTACATCCAGTGAGGAGGAGGAGTCCGATTGACACACAACTCTGTGTCAATTGGATCACCACCATATATAGTCCCCACTGTAATATCCACAGACATCTCCCCCACTGTAATATCCACAGACATCTCCCCCACTGTAATATCCACAGACATCTCCCCCACTGTAATATCCACAGACATTGCCCCATTGTAATATCCACAGACATCTCCCGCACTATAATATCCACAAACATCTCCCCACTGTAATATCCACAGACATCTCCCCCACTGTAATATCCACAGACATCTCCCCCACTGTAATATCCACAGACATCGCCCCCACTGTAATATCCACAGACATCTTCCCCACTGTAATATCCACAGACATCGCCCCCACTGTAATATCCACAGACATCTTCCCCACTGTAATATCCACAGACATTGCCCCCACTGTAATATCCACAGACATCTCCCCCCACTGTAATATCCACAGACATCTCCCCCACTGTAATATGCACAGACATCTCCCCCACTGTAATATCCACAGACATCTCCCCCACTGTAATATCCACAGACATCTCCCCATTGTAATATCCACAGACATCTCCCTCACTGTAATATTCACAAACATCTCCCCACTGTAATATCCACAGACATCTCCCCCACTGTAATATCCACAGACATCTCCCCCACTGTAATATCCACAGACATCTCCCCCACTGTAATATCCACAGACATCTCCCCACTGTAATATCCACAGACATCTCCCCACTGTAATATCCACATAAATCCCCCCACTGTAATATCCACAGACATCTCCATCACTGTAATATGGTCCACATCTCCCCCACTGTAATATCCACAGACATCTCCCCCGCTTTAACATGGTCCACATCTCCCCCACTGTATAGGAAGATTAGTACTTGCTTAGTCTTACCAGAGACGTTCGGATCACGGATCATTTACGATCCATTGCACCACTAGTACGATCAAAAGAATATTGATCGATCAAAAAAATTTACGATTAATCAAGGAATTAATCTTTAATTTCCACAGCCCTACTAATAACCCCTTCATGACTAGAGGTCATTGAAGCCTAGACCTCCCAGACCAAATGTTGCAGTATCAGTATGCATTAGTTAATTTGTCAGCAACTCTGCGACTGAATTGTCCAACAAAATAATTTTGATATCACTTCTAAGGAGATATAGGTTTTATTTGATATACTGTTTTATTAAATATTTTGCTCATATTTTTAATATAAACTGGAACATGATTGAAAATGTATTTTCTATACATTTTGGGCCAGATTCACGTAGATCAGCGGATCTTTAGATCCGCTCGATCTACCTGATTTAAGATTCCGCTCCCGCAAGTTTGCGAGGCAAGTGGGTAATTCACAAACCACTTACCTCCAAACTTGCAGCGGCGGATCATAAAACCACCGGCATAATTCAAATTCCGTGGCTAGGGGGAGTGTACTATTTAAATCAGGCGCGTTCCCGCGCCGATTTATATGCGCATGCGCCGTCCGCGAAATTTCCCGGCGTGCATTGCTCTCACTGATGTCGCTAGGACGTCAGTGGTTTCAACGCTTACGTAAACGACGTCCATCCGTATTCGAGAACGACTTACACAAACGACGTAAAAAAATTCAAATTTGACGCGGGAACGCCGGCTATACTTAACATTGGCCGTGCGTCATAGAAGCAGGGGTAAGTATACGCCGGGAAAGCCGCTACGGAAACGTCGTAAGAACACTGCGTCGGGTCCGTGTACGTTTGTGAATTTGCGTATCTCGCTGACTTACATATTATTCTACGTAAATCAGCGGGAACACCCCCGGCGCCATTTTCAAATTGAAAATAAGATCCGACAGTGTAACACTGTCGGATCTTAGCCATATCTATGCGTAACTGATTCTATGAATCAGACGCATAGATAGGACCAGTGTAAGTCAGAGATATACGACGGTGTATCTGGAGATACACCGTCGTATCTCTTTGTGAATCTGGCCCATAAAGTTTGTTATTGGATATATTTATGGCACACTGTAATCCAGAGATGCAGCTGACAGAATTATTGATAAACAAGCCATATTTGATCTCCATAAATTGATGTCATCACAGTTACATGAGTAGAAGCCACACTGATGGCGTCCACGATACTGCATCTATGAACTAGGGGTGGAAAAGGGGGGGAACTAATGTGCAAACCAACCTAACCAGGGCACGATAAATAAATAAATAAAATGAATAAACTAATATATTAACTGTGCAGCAGCCACGACTAATAGTGCTCACGCACTGGTAACAGATAAAAAATGGGGGGGTGTAATGGCGCTTGCAAGCATAAGTGATTAATGTAATAGATAATAACAGCAATTAAATCAATACGCTATAATACATGAATAAATATAGAAATGTAAGTGAATCCATCCCCTGATGGGGTAAAATATGTTCCACTCTAGGTCTTGACCAACAATACCACCCAGCATCAATCACATGATGTGGAGGGTAAGAAGAGTGAACTAATTAATAAAGTCCAGTGAACAACCGTGCCAATAACAGCACAATGTAGATAAGGTGAGAATAAAAATCACCTTAAAGGTTTCCAGATAATAAACGAACAATGTTCAAACAATATAATAAGCAATCAACAAATCCTTAATGTGCTTCATCCAGAAAAAGTGCAATGTGCAAAATAATTAATAAATTATAGCTAAAAAAATGGACCAAATAAAATAAAGAAATGTTCAATATAACATGCAGCGGTGATCAAAACCAATGAAAATAACCTTGTAGTGCAAGTGTCCTATCCGATCCATCGACGGGATTGATCACAATTAACTGTCAATATATAAATAAATATATATAAAAAAAATATATATATAAAAAATATATAAAAATAATTAAAAAGTGAAAAAAATATATAAAATATACCAAGTGTCCAGTGCACAATCGTGCAAAAGTGAAAAAAAAGTCCAAAGTCAGATGCAATCATAAATAATTAAGGTGCATATGTGCTCCACTCATAAATGAAAAATCCACAGGTAATTTCTTTAGTGCAGGATGATGAAATGTGCCCACATGCTTGTAAACACAGACTTCCACAGTGTGAAGATGTTAGTACCAGCCTCTTACCTCAATGAGGCTTTTAAAAGCCTGAGTCAAATGCTGCTCAGAAAATGGATTGATCCACTCCAACAAGGCTCACACAATCCCAGCGATGGTTCTCAAAATAAAGCACAGGGAAGCCTACATAGCATAAGATCATTTAACACGTTTAATGAATAAAAGCAAAATACACTCACAGACAGTGCTGTTAAGACAGCGTGTGTAATCTCATGTGTCTCCGCTCCTAATCCTATGATTAAGTGACGTCGGCTGTCACGATACGCGTGAGGACTAGGAGGGTTTGCTGGTGACGTCATCCGCTCGCGGCCGCAGAGCGGAGACACATGAGATTACACACGCTGTCTTAACAGCACTGTCTGTGAGTGTATTTTGCTTTTATTCATTAAACGTGTTAAATTGGGTTTCACCATCCTGCACTAAAGAAATTACCTGTGGATTTTTCATTTATGAGTGGAGCACATATGCACCTTAATTATTTATGATTGCATCTGACTTTGGACTTTTTTTCACTTTTGCACGATTGTGCACTGGACACTTGGTATATTTTATATATTTTTTTCACTTTTTAATTATTTTTATATATTTTTTTATATATATTTATTTATATATTGATAGTTAATTGTGATCGATCCCGTCGATGGATCGGATAGGACACTTGCACTACAAGGTTATTTTCATTGGTTTTGATCACTGCTGCATGTTATATTGAACATTTCTTTATTTTATTTGGTCCATTTTTTTAGCTATAATTTATTAATTATTTTGCACAATGCACTTTTTCTGGATGAAGCACATTAAGGATTTGTTGATTGCTTATTATATTGTTTGAACATTGTTCGTTTATTATCTGGAAACCTTTAAGGTGATTTTTATTCTCACCTTATCTACATTGTGCTGTTATTGGCACAGTTGTTCACTGGACTTTATTAATTAGTTCACTCTTCTTACCCTCCACATCATGTGATTGATGCTGGGTGGTATTGTTGGTCAAGACCTAGAGTGGAACATATTTTACCCCATCAGGGGACGGATGCACTTACATTTCTATATTTATGCATGTATTATTGCGTATTGATTTAGTTGCTGTTATTATCTATTACATTTATCACTTATGCTTGCAAGCGCCATTACACCCCCATTTTTTATATGAACTAGGGGTGTGCTCTTAGTTTGAAAAAGGAACACAGATTAATATTTTTGGTGCATAAGGAACCATGCTAAAAATCTAAGTCAAAGAAATATCCTTACATACTGGAAAAATGTTTGGTCGTCTGTACACGGCCTGAGAGATACGACGAAGTATCTGAGATACTCCGTCGTATCTCCTTTGTGAATCTGGGCCTAGGTTTTTACCAGATATTCTCTCAGTTAGCACTCAGTAGGGTTGTATTTTCTAATACAACTGTAGCTAAATGTTTGCTTAATCAATAGCCACGGGCATCCATGCTTAATTCTCATTGGCAATGAATTAACAGTAAAGAATGTTGAGCTATTTCAAGTAAAAAGTGATACACTTAGGCCCAGATTCTCCAAAAAATTACGGCGTATCTCGAGATGCACGGCGTAAGTGTATATATACACCGGTGTATCTATGCGCCGTACCCACAGAACCTGATATGCCTGAAAATAGGCTTCTTCCGACCGGCGTAGCGTAGGCGCATATTTACGATGGGCGCATCTTGCGCTCCCATTGATTTCCTATTCAAATATGCAAATGAGGGAGATACGCCGATTCCCGAACGTACGTCCGCCCGACGCAGGCTACGCGTGGTGCGCGTAAGCTGTACGTCCGGCCTAAACTTGCCCCTCATAAAGCAGGGGCAACTTTGCACCAGACGTGTGCAGGTCAGCTAGAGAGCAGCTTCAGCAGCACCATTACGGACGAGCTGAGCAACCACACTTGCAGGACAACACATCTGTATGCCAACATGCCAGGGGCATGCATGGTCATAGCTATACTAGTGTGTGCCCAGGCGCGTAGAAGGAGGAGGGCACGGGAGAGGATATACCGAATGCGCATAAACGTCTTTGGCATGGGGGATTCGGAGGTGTATCGCATCTTCAGATTCAACATTGATGCCATCCTGGATTTAGCCACAACCCTGCAGGATGACATCACCAGCCAGACACACCGCTCACATGCAGTGCAGCCACTAGTTAAGGTACTGGCAACACTGCATTTCCTCGCCACTGGATCTTTTCAGCGTACAAGTGGAGTTGTGGCTGGGATGTCACAAACCAGCATGAGCAGATGTGTGCGCCAGGTTGTCCCCGCAATCCTCAGACGCATGTCCCACCACATCATCAGACCCACCCAGGAGCACCTGCGGAATAAGGCAATGGCGGGTTTTGTCAGAATTGCAGGATTCCCACGCACCGCGGGGGCCATTGATTGCACACATGTGGCACTACGGCCCCCCCGTGACACAGAGCACATATACCGCAATCGGAAGAACTGGCATTCCATCAACGTACAGGTGATAGCCGATGCCCAATGCCTCATATGGCACGTCCGCGCCAAACACCCCGGGTCCAGCCACGACAGCTACATATACCGTCAAAGCACCATCCCAACAGAATTTGAACAAAACGTGTACGGGAACAGCTGGCTGGTTGGTGAGTGACATGGGAGTCAGGCATGACTGTCCGACCCCATGATGCAGACATCACGAGGGGCACATGCACGGCTAACATCCTCCTGTCTTTTCCCTTCCAGGTGACTCTGCATATGCACTTGGGCCCCATCTCATGACTCCATTCCGGGATCCCCAAACCACAGGAGAGCAAAACTACAATGCTGCACACATACGTACCCGTGCAGTGGTGGAACGCACATTTGGCATCCTGAAGTCCCGTTTCTGATGCAGGTGTAAACAAAGCAGATCCCTGTTATGACAGGGGAGTAGAGAGAGATTGTCTGTTCCTAGTGATCAGGAACAGCAAACTCTCTCTACTCCCAGTCAGTCCACTCCCGCCACAGTTAGAAACACCTCCCTAGGGAACACATAACCCCTTGATCGCCCCCTAGTGTTAACCCCTTCCCTGCCAGTGTCATTTATACAGTGATCAGTGGCTATTTTTTAGCTCTGATCACTGTAATAATGTCACTGGTCCCAAAAAAGTGTCCGATCTGTCTGCCGTAATGTCGCAGTCCCACTAAAATCGCTGATCACCCCCATTACTAGTAAAAAAAAAAATGCCATAAATCTATCCCCTATTTTGAAGATGCAATAACTTTTGCGTAAACTAATCAATATACGCTTATTGCAATTTTTTTTTATTAAAAGTATGTAGCAGAATACATATTGTCCTAAACTGATGAATACATTTGTTTTTTATATATTTTTTGGGGATATGTTATAGTAAAAAATATTGTTTTTTTTCTCAAAATTGTTGGTCTTTTTTTGTTTATAGCGCAAAAAATAAGAACCGCAGAGGTGATCAAATACCACCAAAAGAAAGTTCTATTTGTGGGAAAAAATGGACATCAATTTTATTTGGGTACACCGTCGCATGCCCGCGCAATTGTCGGTTAAAATAACAAAGTGCCATATTGCAAAAAATGGCCTAGTCATTAACCACTTGCTTACTGGGCACATATACCCCCTTCCTGCCCAAGCGAAATTTCAGCTTTCAGCACTGTCACGCTTTGAATGACAATTGCGTGGTCGTGCGATGTGGCTCCCAAACAAAATGTACGTATTTTTTTTCCCACAAATAGAGATTTATTTTGGTGGTATTTGATCATCTCTGCGTTTTTTTTTTTTTTGCTCTATAAACAAAAGAAGAACACAATATTTTTTACTTTTTGCTATAATAAATATCCCAATTAAAAAAAATAATAATTCTCAGTTTAGGCCGATACGTATTCTTCTACATAGTTTTGATTAAAAAAATCTCAATAAGCGTATAGTGATTGGTTTGCGCAAAAGTTATAGCGCATATAAGATAAGAAGTAATGGTGGTTACCTGCGATTTTTGTCAGGACTGCAATATTACGGCGGACACATCGGACACTTTTGACACATTTTTGGAACCATTGACATTTATACAGCAAACAGTGCTATAAATATGCACTGTTACTGTATAAATGTGACTGGCAGGGAAGGGGTTAACACTAGGGGGCGATCAAGAGGTTAAAAGTGTTCCCTAGGGAGTGATTCTTACTGTGGGGAGAGGGAACTGACTGGGGGAGGTGACCGATTGGTGTCTATGGGCCAGATCACATACATTTCGATCGGCGCAGCGTATCAGAGATACAATACGCTGGCGTATATTAGAATCCTCAGCGAGTTCGCGTCGTAAGTTATGGCGGCGTAGTGTATTTCTGGTGGCGGATTTCAAATTGGGCGGGTTAGGGGCGGGTTTCATTTAAATGAAGCGCGTCCCCACGCCGAATGAACTGCCCATGCATCATCCTGAAATTTCCCGCCGTGCATTGCGCTAAATGACGTCGCTAGGACGTCATTTTTTTAACTTAGACGTGAGTTACGTCCATCCCTATTCACGGACGACCTACGCAAAAAAAAAAAATCAAATTTCGACGCGGGAACGACGGCCATACTTAACTTGGCAAGTCTATCTATACGCCGCAAAATACCAGCTTTAACTATACACCGGAAAAAGCCGACTACAGACAACGTTAGAAAATGTGACGGCCGCACGTACGTTCGTGGATCGTCGTAAATTGCTAATTTGCATACCCGACGCGGAAAGCAACGCAAACTCCACCCACCAGCATTTTACAATAGCCGGGATGGGAAGTGGTTAAGGGGGTAAATCCTTCTGGGAGTGAAGTTTTTTCAACCTCTAATGCCCTGTATATACGATCGGTTTGTCTGATGAAAACGAATCGATGGATTTTTTCATCAGATATCCGATGAAGCTGACTTTCATCAGTCTTGCCTACACACCATCAGTTAAAAATCCGATCATGTCCAACGCGGTGACGTAAAACACAACAACTTGCAGAGAAAAATTAAGTTCAATGCTTCCGAGCATGCGTCGACTTGATTCTGAGCATGCGTGGATTTTTGACCGATGGATTTCCCCACAGACGATCGTTTTTTTCTATCGCGTTTTTTAACCATACGAAAATTTTTAAACAGGTTCTATTTTTTTCACAGATGGGAAAAAAACTGATGGGGCCCACACACGATCGGTTCGTCCGATGAAAACAGTCCATCAGTCCGTTTTCATCAATCGAACTGATCGTGTGTACAGGGCATAACAATATGCCTGATGCTGTTTGATGGGTGAAGCGCTGGCATTTCCTATTGTGTGGAAGTTTGCATGCCTCTTTCTTCCTCCTGTACATTCATCTTGACCAATAGGAATGTCATCAAGGGGGAGGGAAAGCACTGACACTAAAAACAAGTATTAAATCCATCAGGATAACCTGGGATTCAACGTTACGACGCACAGGGGCAGAGACCGGCGGCAAATTCAAAAAAGTAAACAAACACATTACATACAGTATACTGTAATCTTATAGATTACAGTACTGTATGTAAAAATACACCCCCCCCCTTGTCCCTAGTGGTCTGCCCTGTGTCCTGCATGTACTTTTATATAATAAAAACATTTTTTTTGTGCCTGCAAACTGGAGATTGTCCATAGCAACCAAAAGTGTCCCTTTATGTCAAAAGTGATTTTAGAGCAGCTAGAAAACAGCGATAATAAATTATAATCACTTGCAGAATTGAGCAATAGCGATTTGTGGGGAAATCCGTCATAAAAAAATAAAAGTAATGACAGTGACAATTCTGCAACTGAGCAAATTTCAGTGATTTTGATTTGATTACATTATTGAATAATTTTTATTATAATTACATTATCATTTGTTATAATTATTTATAGTTATTTATTATATTATAATTTTATGATTTTGTGTTTCAAACTTTTACCATACCCGGGATCCCTACAATACTCTTGTTTGGACAGATTTAAGTGAGTTATTCCTAAAAATTGCAGGCCTACAGTATAAAACGCAGAATTTCCATGCAAAATAATTGTACCGCTTTTGGTACGTAATTCCAGACAGAATCATACCGCCAGGGAGGTTAAAACACACATATACTGACCTCTTTAGCTGCAGGCATTGTGATCCAATTCATCTTCAGAATTCACAGCAAAAGTATAAGCAGCTCAGCTCTCCCCTGCTCCACCTCCCTGCAGTGACATAGCAGCCTTCTAATCTCTTATGTAAACAAAGAGCAAGTGTTCTTGGGGAGGGGAGAGGGGTATTAGGGTCAGCTGGTCAATTCTATTCAATTTGTTTATAAACGACCTGGAGGATACGGTAAACAGTTTAATCTCTGTATTTGCAGACGGTACTAAGCTAAGCAAAGCAATAACTTCTCTGCAGGATGTGGAAACCTTGCAAGTAGATCTGAACAAATGAATGGGGTGGGCAACTATGCGGAAAATGAGGTTTAATGTAGAAAAATTTAAAATAATGCATTTGGGTGGCAAAAATATGAATGCAATCTACTCACTAGGGGGTGAACTTCTGGGGGAATCTAGGATGGAAAGGACTTGGAGGTCCTAGTAGATGATAGGCTCAGCAATGCCAAGCTGCTGCTAACAAAGCAAACAGAATATCGGCATGCATTAAAAAGTGGATTAACTCCAGAGGTAAAACAAAAATTCTTCTGCTCTACAAGACTCTGGTCCGGCCTCACCTAGAGTATGCTGTCCAGTTCTGGGCATCAGTCCTCAGGAAGGATGTACTGGAAATGGAGTGAATACAAAAAAGGGCAACAAAACTAATAAAGGGACTGGAGGATATTAGTTATGCAGAAAGGTTGCGAGCACTGAACTTATTCTCTCTGGAGAACAGACGCTTGCTTGAAAGGGGATATGATTTACAAATACCATACTGGTGATCCCACAATAGAGATAAAACTTTTCCACAAAAGGCAGACACGCAGCCACTCAGTAAAATTTGAAGAAAAGAGGTTTAACCTTAAACTGCGTAGAGGGTTCATTACTGTAAGAGCCGCAAGGATGTGGAATTCCCTTCCACAGGCGGGGAGCATCAATAGTTTAAATATACTATTAGATAAGCAACTGAACGACCACAACATACAGGGATATACAATGTAATACTGACATAAAATCACACACATAGGTTGGAATTGATGGACTTGTGTCTTTTTTTTAACCTCGCCTACTATGTAACTTTGTAACTATATAACAATGTAACTGAACAAGGTGAAGATACATTTTGTGACCAGGAATCATGTTTATTGGTTACTGATATCAGTGACAGTGTGAGCAACTGTGCATACTTCGGGTTTCCAAGTTAGGGGTCAGAATAATGTTCTCAGGGCTTGGGGAACTATACCTGAGTATATCTACAGACTGTAGGTGTCTGAGAGATAAACACATACATACAATGCAGGCACGAACATTTGCTCCAAAACAATAGAGCATTTTTTAAAACAAACTAAAAGGAGGTAGTGTAACTGTGGTTGTGTACAGCTGTATCAGCAAGGTAGGTATGTTGGCCATATGGAATTTTGCTATAGGGAAGGAACAAAACTGCAGTATACAGCTGCGAACAAGTCAAAGAGGAATAAATGTGATTACTTCTTGATATGCATTTTCATGCATATGGCTTTAATTGTAACATTTTTACTCCTTGTCTTAAGTACATGCATACCAGATCAAAGCAGATAAGCATTATACTGGGTTACAGTGAATCCGTTAGATATGTAAAAAGCGTGTGGAGTTGAAGACCAGGCTGAGATACTATAGATTTATCTTTTTTAATTTTAAATTAAAATGTAGCTATAGCCATTAGCCAAAACATGTTTATATTAGTTTTGGATATAGTACAGAATGGCTACAGCCTTATTAGTGTTTTATTTCAATTTGTTTTCCTCTGGGGAGATTTTCTCTCACTTTTGATTCCAGAGACGAAACAGGAAATTAGAGGAAATGTTTCCAAAGTAAGGCTGGCCATGGATTAACTGATTCCCCCATTCACACAAAAGCAAGGTGGATAAAGTATCATATCCCTTGGGTAAAGGTACATATCTCTTTCGTGTTAGTCTGTCAGCCATGCAGATGCTTATTTCTATGTGTTCTATCTACAACAGGTTTCCGTATATATTTTTACACCACTCTGACCCTCGCTTTGGGGAATTTCCTGGTGTGCCTTTTGCTTGGCGGCCCATCCCATCTATAGCTCCTACACAGGACATGCCCAGTGGTGCCTCTCCACAGCACCAGCCAATTGGTAAATTTTTGGTTCCTATTTCATTTAAGACTCATTTATTGGTGTATATATTTGGTTGCTATTATCTCCTGAAGAAGTAAACATTGCTTCACGAAATGTGTCAAGACTAATATCACTATACTTGCCTACTTGTTTGTTGTAAAAACTTTGTCTTTATGTGGAACATACACCAATGTTTAAATTTTTTATTCTTTCAGTGTATGGTTACATGTATTTTGCACCTTGCTTTTAACTTGAATATGGAATAAAGATGTATCATTTTACATAGTGTGGTATTAATTTTCTGACGCAAGTCTAAAAAAGATCCATGGGCATTCTCTGTATTCATAGAAAGGTGGATAAAAGATTCCTCCCTGCTGAGCCATTATATTCTAATAGTGGTGACTCTCTGCTGTCAGAATACACTGATCAGTAGGGATGAGCTTTGTGTTTGAGCGAACTCACGTTCGACTCGAAGATCGTATATTCGATCATTCGTCGAATTACGAACGCTATGGTCCGTTCGAGCCAAGTTCGAGTCGCGTGTCACGGCCCATAATTCACTGCGGCATCACAGTGCATTGCTGACTGATGATTGGCCAAGCATGCACTATGACCCGCATGCTTTGGCCAATCACAGCGCGCAAAAAAAAACGGAGAGCCATAATTGGCCAAAGCCAGGGTGGCTTTGGCCAATTATGGCTCAGGGGGTTTAGTACACGCCCCACACTATATAAGGCCGCCTGGAAGTCAGCCTTGTGTAGTGTGTTGCGTTGGTTAAGACAGAGAGAGACAGAGAGTGTCATTTTTTTTAGTTAGATAGAGCATGCAGGCAGGCTTGACAGTTAGAGTTACAGTGTGTAGAGGAGATATATGCATCCCAGGTGTTGTATATATATTTATACACTGTATTGTGTTTAGCTAGATCCGCTCTTCCTAATATACTTACAGGCAGGCAGGTGATTGTGCTAGCTGCAGTATTTTCATGTGTACTATGTCCTCTGCACAGTGTGCACCTAAAGCTACGTGAATACAATTGCTGTTGTTCTCATATTAATACCACAGGCAGTGGCTGATCAGCAAATATTTTCACTTGGTGTACTGTGTCCTCTGCACAGTGTGCACCTAAAGCTACTTGAATACAATTGCTGTTGTTGTCATATTAATACCACAGGCAGTGACTGATCAGCAAGTATTTTCACTTGGTGTACTGTGTCCTCTGCACAGTGTGCACCTAAAGCTACGTGAATACATTTGCTGGTGTTCTCATATTAATACCACAGAGTATTAGCTCCAACTAGAGTATCTGTGAGGGGTTGCAGTGTTGTGGCACCAACACCAGTGCCTAAGGCCCAATTTTTTAACAGGGGCGTGTAATTACAATTTTTGATGCAATACTTTGCAGCAGGGCTCATTAGTGCGCTCCAATTAGAGTATCTGTGAGGGGTTGCTGTGTTGTGGAACCAGTGCCTAAGCCCCAATTTTTCTGCCCCTGTTCAACAGGGGCATGTAATTACAATTCTTGATCTAATATTTCACAGCAGGGCCAATTCCTGCGCCCACCAAGAGTAACTGTGAGGACTTACAGTGTTGTGGCACCAGCGCCAGCACCAAAGGCCCAATTTTTCTACCACTGTTCAACAATGGCATGTAATTGCAATTCTTGATATAATAGTTCACAGCAGGGCGTTCCAGCGCCCACCAAGACTAACTGTGAGGGCTTACAGTGTTGTGGCAACACCAACACCTAGGGCCCACATTTCTGCAGAGTATATATGGCAGGCCCCTACTTTCAAACATCCAACTTACAAACGACTCCTGCTTGCAAACGGAGGGAGACAACAGGAAGTGAGAGGAAATCTACCCCTAGGAAGGGAAATTCTCTTCTGTAAAGCCTTGTACACACGATGAAGCTGACTGATGGTCCGTCGCGCCTACACACCATCGGTTAAAAAAACGATCGTGTCAGAACGAGGTGACGTAAAACACAACGACGTGCTGAAAAAAACGAAGTTCAATGCTTCCAAGCATGCGTCGACTTGATTCTGAGCATGCGTGGATTTTTAACCGATTGTTGTGCCTACTAACGATCGGTTTTGACCTATCGGTTAGGAATCCATCGGTTAAAATTAAAGCAAGTTGGCTTTTTTTAACCGATGGTTAAATAACCTATGGGGCCCACACACGATCGGTTTTGACCGATGAAAACGGTCCATCAGATCGTTGTCCTCTGGTTAACCTATCGTGTGTACGAGGCCTAAGAGGTGTCTCCTATCCACTGATGCTTTATCACCAATCCTTGTTTCACTAAAAAAAGGCAAATTTTCAAAAAAACATTTGTAATTGGGACAAAAAGTGAGGTGCAATCTTCTGAACAAATGCGCACAGACAGCAAAACAAATGTTACAGGGGTGATAACCCTTTTCTATGTTTTCCAAAAAGCTTAAAAATAGATTTTTTTTGGCTGGAGCTACACTTTAAAAAAGTACCAGTTCAAAATTACAAACAGATTCTACTTAACAACAAACCTACAGTCCCTGTCTTGTTTGCACCGCCTGTAATGCTGTTCAAAGTATATAGGGCCAAAGAGGCTTGTAATGGCCTGGGGGTAGGGGGGGAAACCCATGCTATTTTTCTCAATGATTTTCATCCATATTGCAGGGACCAGACATTACATTAAAGCCGCAAGCAGTTTTCAATGACTTTTCTTATAGTAATGTTATTTTGTGCAGGGACAGTTCTAAACACATGCCACTTCACAGGCATACTATAGACACCCAGCAGGTACGATATTTAAATTAATTTTATTTGAAAAAATTCACTTTAAGCTTCCGAAAAAACGTCAGTTTTTAAAACTTTTTTTTCCATTGATATATGTTCCCTGGGGCAAGACCCGGGTCCCCAAACCCGTTTTAGGACAATAACTTGCATATTAGCCTTTAAAATTAGCACTTTTGATTTCGAACACTCGAGTCCCATAGACGTCAACAGGGTTCTAACGTTCGCGCGAACGATCGGTCCGTTCGAAGGTTCTGGTGCGAACCGAACGGGGGGGGGGATGTTCGGCTCATCCCTACTGATCAGCGGCTGCAGATTAATTAAGAAAACATTTCCACCATTCCTGTTCAATAAAAGTTGATCGTTAGATGAACTTTTGTAAAACAGTAGCAGCTAATCATGGATTGGAACTGAACCAGCCGAATTTCAATACATATATGACCAGCTTTAGGTAAATACCCATTAAGACAATTTTTACCGTAACAGGTGTCCCCATTGGAAGACTGAGGCCTCGTACACACGAGAAACTTGGTGGGAGATACGCCGTCGTATCTCTTTTGTGAATCTGGGCCTTAATTCCTAATGGGTGGCAACTGGCCACAAAACAGCCATTTTTATTTTCATTACCAAAACAAGCATTTGCCTTTTTATACCAGCTCCTTTCATGGGACACAATGCAATTTCAGATGTGCATGTATACATATATGAATTCTTCTTTTCTGTATGTCATCATTTTGTATATAGATGTAAATACTCATTTTCAATCCTGTATCACATGTTATAAAGGTATGCTTTGTTTGTATGCCTATTAAACAATTTACATCATTTTTCCTACCATGTGTCTTGTGCCTCACTCAAAGTCCCAAAAAACTCTCTTTTTATTTCCAATTTAGGGATGGAGGTGCATGCAATCATGCACATTATTTAAAGTCCCATTACCCTTTTGCTTTTTACTTTAATGAAGACGTTTAGGGTTTGTAAAAACCACCAGTGGAATGCTGCTGCAACCCTAGCTTTAAAGGGGTTGTAAAGGTAAATGTTTTTTCACCGTAATGCATCCTATGCATTAAGGTGAAAAAACATCCAACTGTACCGCCCCCCCCCCCCGAACCCCCGTTTTACTTACCTCACCCCTCGAAAGTCCCGCGCGTGTCCTTGTGATCTTCTTCGGTTCCCAGTCTGGCCGTTGATTGGCTAGGCTGAACGGATTGATAGCAGCGCAGCCATTGGCTGGCGCTGCTGTCAATCACAGCAGATGACGCGGCGCACCGGGGGGAGGGCCCGAGTCATACATTCGGCGGCTTTGGCCGCCGCTGTATCACAGAAGGGCGCTCGCAAAAGCTTTCCACCATGCGAGCCGAGGGACCCCAGAAGACCGGATTCGGGGACACTCTGTGCAAAACGAGCTGCACAGTGGAGGTAAGTATAACATGTTTGTTATTTTAAAAAAAAAAATTCTGTCTTTAGTGTTCCTTTAAGCCCAATAACTGGGCAATCACATGACCTCTGATCACTTAGTTTTTGGTCCATTAAGAGTGAAAAGCAGTAACTGTCAGTGCACGCAATGACTTTCCCCTTGTTCAGGGCTCACTGGAGCGCCGGGCAGGGGAGTAGGTGGGTACAGATGGCTCCAGCTCTCAGTCAAATGCTAAAAGACAAAGCAAGCTGTCAATCAGGCAGCTTGGTGGATCCCAATCAAATTGTCGGAATCCTTCCAGAGCCTGGAGCGGCTCTGCCATATCAGCTAATAGAAGGCAATAGCCAGCTATCAGCTAAATCTGGTAACGGGAAAGCAAAAGAAAGTGCACTCCTGTGACCCACAAGAGATGTATGGACAAAAATGCTTTGGCCACACTTCACTTTTAAGAAAGTCAACTATTTTCCAACTTTCTCACACCTTTATACAAAATTGCATCGATGCTGCAGAATACGAATTCAATACAGCTTGGTTCCTGTCTGAATTCAATTATTATTGTATGCAGGGTGCTTTTGTGAAAATACAGCGGAAGCCAATGACTGCACTGCTATCAATCTATCCAATCAAGTGCAGAGAGCCCCAGGAAAAGGAAGAGCGTGTGTACACAAGTCAAGTTCGAGGGCTTAGGTAAGTAAAACGGGGGGGGGGGGGGGGGGTGGCCCGGTGACAGACAGAAGTTATTTAACTTTAATGCATAGGATGTATTAAGGTGAAAAAACATGAGGGTTTACAACCCCTTTAATCTGAGCACTGGCAGACTCAGGAAAACATGTTATTTCATCAGATTACTGGATTGCTTTGTAGCCAATGGCTTTTTTGTGCTAGATTCCTTTTTTAATTAAGGGGGAACTTTACCCATAATGTTAATAATTATGCTACCGAAATTAGTGTATGCTGTAAATTGCCTTCAGCATTGCTCTTATTTCATCTTGCCAGAGGCTTCCATTTTGTAAAGCCCCGAGCCCCTGAGCAGCAGTAAGGCTGTCAGAAGATCGACCTCTAGTGGCTCGGAAAAAGGAGAGCAACTGAGCATGTGCAGAGTACGGCGAGGCAGTGTATTACAGGATTTTAATGTTTGCATCTCTATACCTGCAAAATGGGCCAGCATGAAGTGAATTAGCAGGACTTATTTTTCTGACTAAAGTTCCACTTTAAATAACACCAGAGCTTTTTTTCTCAGAAAATAGGTGCAGGAACTCAACCACGACCCCCGTCAGATTTCACAAACAGTAGAAGGGTCTTAAAGGGGCATTAAATACCAGGATTACATTACATACAGAGTGCAGAGTTCAGGGGGGGGTTACACACAGAGTACAGAGCTGTCACTTGTAAACACAGAAACCAGACTTCTGTGTTTACAAGTGATTGCAGTGAGCAGGCACCAAAGGATCTGAGCCAAAGGTGGTGGAACTGAGTTCCTCCAAGTTCCCCCTGAAAAAAAGCCCTGAATAACACCCTATATGCATTGTATGTTCCCTTCTAGCAGCAATAGGAAAAGGACATTTCCAGCACAATTTGGTTACTATTATAACATTTATAGCTTTTATAACATTTATCTAAAAGTAATTCATGAAGCAGTCTCTTTACTTACCCATATGTACATACGGTATGTATTTCCATTCACAGAATTATCATTCCATGTACTGTATATATTTTTTTAAAGTGTCCTCTAGATCATCTGTATATTAGGGAATGTGATTTAGTAAATCTAATAAAGAGATGCTGCCACTAAACCATTTATTTCTGCAAATCCTCCCCTTAAGATTATATGTGTATTTATTATGTTTTATTCATGTTATTTACCTGTAGAGCCCTGAGAGTGCTGTTAAGCACCACCATCTTTCATGTAAAGTGAATAGCCTAGCAGAGTTGGAGCTTTAACCTGCAATATGTTAAGTTAGTGACTTTTAAGATAATCTGAGTAATGCCCTGTACACATGATCGGAATTTCCGATGAAAAAAGTCAGACGGATTTTTTTTCATCGGATATTCTGACCGTGTGTGGGCCCCATCAAACTTTTTCCGTCTGAGTTTAGAAATAGAACATGTTTTATTTATTTTCCGATGGAAAACAATTCCGAACGTCTGTGTGGAACTCCAACGGAGAAAAAAACATGCATGCTCAGAATCAAGTCAACGCATGCTCGGAAGCATTAAACTTTATGTTTCTCGGCTCGTCGTAGTGTTTTACGTCACTGCGTTTTGGATGGTTGGAATTTGGTCTGACAGTGTGTATGCAAGACAGCTTGAACGGAATTCCAGCGGAAAATTACATCAGATTTTATCCCATCGGAAATTCAGATCGTGTGTACAGGGCATTAGCCTTAGAATAGCAATAGAAGAGCAATTGTATCCCCAAAAACAAGGGACAAGAAAACATTTGCATATTGGTTCTGGAACTTATGACTATTTCCCATATGACTTGCTTAAATAATGAAGCTGTGTGAATGCAGTTAAAGGGGTTGTAAAGGTACAATTTATTTTTTCCTAAATAGCTCCCTTTACCTTAGTACAGTCCTCCTTCACTTGCCTCACCCTTCGATTTTGCTATTAAATGTCCTTATTTCTTCTGAGAAATCCTCACTTCCTGTTCTTCTGTCTGTAACTCCACACAGTAATGCAAGGCTTTCTCCCTGGTGTGGAGTGTCGTGCTCGCCCCCTCCCTTGGACTACAGGACAGTCAGGACACTCTCTATGTTGCAGATAGAGAAAGGAGCTGTGTGTTAGTGGGTGTCCTGACTCTCCTGTAGTCCAAGGGAGGGGGCGAGCACGACACTCCACACCAGGGAGAATGCCTCGTATTACTGTGTGGAGTTACAGACAGAAGAACAGGAAGTGAGGATTTCTCAGAGGAAATATGGTAATTTAAAAGCAAAATCGAAGGATGAAAGAGGACTGCACTAAGGTAAAGGAAGCTACTTAGGAACATTTTTTTTTTACCTTTACAACTCCTTTAAGTGTAAGAGATAATGGGGGTTATTTACAAAAGGCAAATCCACTTTGCACTGCAAGTGCACTTGGAAGTGCAGTCGCTGTAAATCTGAGGGGTAAATCTAAAATGAGGGGAAGCTCTGCTGATGTTATTATCCAATCATGTGCAAGCTAAAATGCTGTTTTTTTATTTTCCTTGCCTGTCCCCCTCTGATCTACAGCGACTGCATTTCCAAGCGCACAGTGCAAAGTGGATTTTCCTTTAGTAAATAACCCCCATTGTGTGTCTCTCTACTCCTTTGAAAACCTCCAGAAACCAGCTGAGTGATTTTTTTCCATCCTTAGGCCCCGTACACACGATAGAATCCATCCGCAGATAAATCCCAGCAAATGGGTTTCAGCGGATAGATCCTATGGTGTGTACACGCCAGCGGATCTTTTTCCGCGGATATTTCTCCCCTGGGATGGATTCCAGCAGATCGAATATTTGCTGAGATGCAGAACAAATCCATCTGCTGGAGTCCATCCCAACGGATGGATCCGCTGGTCTGTACAGACTCACCGGATCCATCCGTCCGAAGGGATCCCCCGCATGCGTCGTAATGATTCGACGCATGCGTGGAATTCCTTATATGACAGCGTCGCGCATGTCGATGGTGTGTACACTCCATCGCATGAAAATCCGCCGAAATCCTCGAGAGGATTTATCCGCGGAAACGGTCCACTGGACCGTATTCGCATAGAAATTATAAATTCTATCGTGTGTATGGGGCCTATGAGGAGCTGGAAGCTACAAGGTGAGGAGCCATCAAAAAGTGAGCAGTATTTAGACTATGCAGAAGCGTATCAATAATATACAGTTATTGTTCCACTAATCAGAAGGGGATTTATTAAAGCCTTTATACAGTAACATTCTTGTCAAGTAATATTACACTTACAACAAAACAAATAGAAGCTTCACACATTCAAGCCTTTGTGACTGTATTTTCCATACTACTCCTAGCTGTTTGCTACAGATCTTTCTATGTTTTTTTAGCAAACTGTTATGTCTATGCTAGCAAGGATATTGTTGCACTAGTAACACAACCAGAGGTGTTAAATAGAAGTTTTATACTTAGACTGAATACAAATCACCCAGATAATCTTTGTACCAACATGTTTACCAGCATGTTTTAAAAAAAAAGAAGAAGCTTGCTTTTTCTTAAAGTAATTGTAAAGTCCTGTTTTTTTCTCTATTAAAATAACAAACATGTTATTCGTACCTCCCCTGTGTAGTTGGTTTTGCACAGGGCAGCCCTTCATGGTCCCTGGCTGTAGCTCCTGGTCCCTCCCTCCTGTTGAGTGCACCCCACAGCAAATAGCTTGCTATGGGGGCACCTGAGCCAGGCTGCAGCTCCGTGTATCCATTCAGACACAGAGCCCCAGCCCCTCTCTCTCCTGTTTGGCTAACTGAGTTTGAATGACAGCGATGGGAGCCAATAGTGCTCTGCCAATCAAGAGGGAGTGTCCCGGATGGCTAATTATTTTGTGGACATCGCTGGATAGAGATGGGGCTCAGGTAAGTATTGGGGGGCTGAGAGGGGCTTTGGAACACAGAAGGATTTTTATCTTAATGCATAGAATGCATTAAGATAAAAAAAAAACTTCTGATTGTACAATCACTTTTAGCAGTGTCTGCTACAGACTAACCATTTAATAATACAATGCCTGGAGAGCATCCTCATGCTGATTTTTGAGGTAAATGGAAAAATAGTGCCGGACCAGTAGGGTTATTTCACGGATATTGATATCTTAAAGTGGATGTAAACCCTCAGCACTGATGGGTGGCACTGGTGGGCACTGATAGGTGGCACTGATGGGCACTGATAGGTGGCCCGGATAGGCGGCACTGATGGGCACTGATGCGCGGCACTGATGGGTATTGATGGGTATTGATGGGTATTGATGGGCAGCACTGATAACCAGCACTGACTGGCATCACTAATGGGCACTGATTAATGCCACTTGTGGGCACTCATTGCTGGCACTTGTGGGCACTCATTGCTGGCACTGGTGGGCACTCATTTCTGGCACTGTGGGGGCTTTATTGTAATCAGGGCACTGATGATCAAAGGGAAAAGACAACAGTTGCCAGGAGGCCTCCCATGGAGGCAGAGTTTTTTCATTTTTTTGGGGTCTGTCGGGCAGCGTGATTGAAGATGGATTTACATCGCAGAACACTTTTTTTTAAAAAGAGGAATTGCCAAAAACTGTCTATTGTGGTTTTTACTTTTTGAAAAAAATAATTGGTGAATCGGTAGGGGTACAATGTACCCAATACCCATTTAAATAGGGGGGGCAGGAATCTGGGGGCCCCCTTGCTAAAGGGGGATTCTAGATTTCAGGAAGCCCCCACCCGCAGACCCTAACAACCAAAGGCAAGGTTTGACGGGAAGAGGCTCTTGTCCCCATCAACATGGGGACATGGTGCTTTGGGGGGGACCCCAAAACACTCTCCACATGTTAAGGGCAAGCGACCTGGTATGGTTCAGAAGAGGGGTCACAAGCTTGCCCCCTATCCTGTCTTCCAGGCTGCATACTCGGATAAGGGTCTGGTATGGATTTTGGGGGGACCCCACAACAATTTTTTTTTATAATTTTCCATATATATTCCCGGAAGCCGGCAATACATTACAGCTGCAAGCAAGTTTAAATTACATTTTTTTCCTTTAGAAATGTAATTTTGCTGCAGCACTGTTCTACACATTGCACAGATCCGCCACTTTACAGGGTATACAAACAGTACAAAATTGTACAGAAGGGGAAAACTAAGAAAAATAATACAACTCCATAGCACTAATGTGCTTAACAAGAAAATAAAAAAGTGCTCCACTCTACACTCCACCATGATTGAAAATACATAGTCCACTTATTAACAGGCTCTCACTTCCGCACCAGTCATATGACAGTTCTACATATCATCATAATGAAGAAGAGTATGGTAGGAATGCTACCACCAAATGGCAACAGGGAATGTAGCTAACAGGGGAAGAGAAAGGAAGTAGGATGACTGGCAGGACCACACAGGGAACAACATCAGAATGCAGATTCAAGCCACAATGACCAAATTATATTATATTTAGCAGGACATTCCCTTACTGTTATAGGAAGCCTTGTATAAGGGTAATGCAGAGTTCACTAGTGTTTTACATCCGGCCAGAGTGGGGGCCTGATCTTTTCATTTAAGGATAATTGCCTTTCTGTCATAAAAAAGTAGTAGACTGTGTTCTGATTGCTCTGTAATAAACTAGAGGCTCTACCAGGTCCAATAGACAGATTCCCATATATTAATGAGCCAGAAATGTTGTAAGGTCAACTACATATTACATTATTCTGGACCAGTATATTAAGATTTCAGGGCAAGACCAGAACACATGTACGAAATCTGCAGGGGTATGAGAGCATCTCCAGCAGGAGGCAGAGTACTGGGCTGAGAAATTAAGAAAATCTTTGATCCTTACCCCTAAAAATGACCTAACCTTACCTCTAACCTAAACCCTAATCCTTGCCTAACTGGTAAGCAGAATACTTACCTTATCCAGCTTCTAAGGCATTGTTGCCACAGGATTACAGTTGCATCCTTGACTTCTGATTTGCATAGAAAAGCGCCAATGTGTTGACTGCATCCAGGCTTGCACATCCATCCGTAACTGCACCTATGCATGTGTGTGGCTACATACAGCGGTCACTGTCAGTCTGCCATTAGTTTAAATGGGCTGAGCAGCTGCTGTTAATCATATGCCCTGGTCATTCCAGCTACAAGAATCAGCTGATTCATGTCCTTGGAATCTGGTGGTCACAGGCACAGGCAACCAGCCGTGTGAATGTGGCTTTGGGCCCTTTCACACGGAGTGGATCCATATTGATCCGCCCCGTGTGTGTCCGTCGGCTCAGCGGGGATCATCCGTAAATCCCCGCTGAGCTGTCGGCGGACAGGGCGGTCCCCGCACACTGTGCAGAGACCGCCCTGTCTTTCCTCCGCTCTCCCCTATGGGGAATCGGATGAATAAGGACCGTGTGTCCGTATTCATCCGATCCGTTCCGCCGGACGGAAGAAAAATAGGGTTTTCTTCCGTCTGCAAAAGCGGATCTTTGCGGACGCGGATGTTTGCGGACGTTAGCGGATGCATCATCCGCTAACGTCTGCAATCCCATATGGATACATTACAAGTCCGTAAACGGACTTGTAAAAAACGGACCGTTTGTCCGTACGTGTGAAAGGGCCCTAAAATGTATCCATCTCAGCAACATTATCAACATAGATAATCAACATCAATTTTTCTCTTACGTCCATGCCCAGAGAGATTAGCTACATTGCCATGGGTTGCAAACTTCTCGATAATGTTGCGCACTGTGGACAAAGGCAAATCTAGATCTCTGGATATGGACTTGTAACCTTGAGATTGTTGATATTTTTCCACAATTTTGGTTCTCAAGTCCTCAGACAGTTTTCTTCTCCTCTTTCTGTTGTCCATGCTTAGTGTGGCACACACAGACACACAATGCAAAGACTGAGGCCCCGTACACACGGCCGAGGAACTCGACGTGCTTGGCACGTCGAGTTCCTCGTCGAGTTTTGGGATGAAGCCGCCGAGGAGCTCGGCGGGCCGCCTTCTCCCATAGAACAACGAGAAAATAGAGAACATGTTCTCTATTTTCTCGTCGAGTTCCTCGGCGGCTCCATCGAGCCAAAACTGTACAGACGACAGAGTTTCTCGGCAGAATCTGGGTTTTGACCGAGTTTCTCGGTGAATTCTGCCGAGAAACTCTGTCGTGTGTACGGGGCCTGAGTGAACTTCTCTCATTTTTATCTGCTTTCAGGTGTGATTTGTATATTGCCCACACCTGTTACTTGCCCCATGTGAGTTTAAAGGAGCATCACATGCTTGAAACCATCTTATTTATCCACAATTTTGAAAGGGTGCCAAAAATTTTGACCAGCCCATTTTTGGAGTTTTGTGTGACATTATGTCCAATTCGCTTTTTTACTCCCTTTTTTTGTTTTGTTCCAATACACACAAAGGGAATAAACATGTGTATAGCAAAACATGTGTTACTGCAATACTTTTCTGTGAGAAATACTTGATTTTCTGGAAGAATTTCTGGGGTGCCAACAATTTTGGCCATGACTGTATAGTATTTGATTGATATTATTTGATTACCTTGTGGGAGGGGCCTGTTACTTAAACTCATGCATGAAACTGGGAGTATCGATTTTATTGGGACATCAATGGCCACCTAATGTCTGGTTTTCAGTCCTACCGGAAAAATGTCTCATGTGGTTTCTTCATTATTATTAAATGTATTAGCATAAGTTTATACTATTACTATTATGAATATTATATTAAATGGGTGTGAGAAAGAGACATTGCTTGACTGTAAGATTTGTGAGCTGTTAAGCACTGGCTTTTCACAGCATCCTTTTAGAGTTTTGGTCATAGACTGTAGTTCGCACTATAAAAGTGATAAACATCAGTTTCCACCCTGATTGTACAAGTCACAGAACCTCAGAGACAAACATATTATCTTCTCCCCTCATGAATCTAATGTAGAGCAGTTATTTTGAACAATAGTATACTTATCTCATTTAGCAGCAGGATAATTGTTTCCATGTTTAAAGAAATGTTCTCCTGAGTGCTCCCTTTGTTGCTACAGTAGATGCTGATGGTGTCTGCAATAGAAAAGATAGATTGCTATGAACACTCTGAACATCATATGATACTGAACTTTCAAACTGTTCATTTTAAAATATGTAAGTAGATGAAATCACTGGTGTTTTTATGCTACACGCCAAGCTGCTAAATGTCTGTGATTTCCAAGAAGGGCCCTAGAAATGTAATATTTGCCCCAAAAATACCCTTGATATTTCCCCCTTGTTTTATATGATTCTTATCATCTGTTAATGATAATCTGTTGCCTATGATGTCATATGTTTGCCCCGGTTACAGCTGCAGATCTACTAACAGTCTCCTGCGCTCGGGAGCTCGATCGCTTAGTGAACAACCAGAGTCTTCTGTTGGAATAGGGAATGACCAGGGATCTTGCTGCACTCCTCAGAATATTTGGTATTCTCAAGACTAAAATGTAAAAGGAAAAGAAGGGCGCACCGACCTAGTGCATTACCAATGGCTAGGTTTAATTAAAATTGTATAAAAAGTCATGAATACTCACAAACCAAGTAAAAAACAAGCATAAACATCACTCCATCAAAGGGATAGATGCCTCCGAAAGGTCTCCTACTGGAACCAAACAGCCGGAGAGTCCAGACGACATAGATTACAGCTGCGGCTTATGAGGCAGAGGCACTAACTGACCAATTAGATGAGCCATGACTAAGCACTAAATGTAAGTGCGAAACACGTCGGTCATACTGTTCTTTGTTGGTTGCAGTGACTGTGTGTACGGTTGAAAAATAAAGACAACTTATTTTTAAGTGATTTGGAGTGCGGCTATCCAGTTTTCATCCTTCCACTTGCTATCATCAGCATTGCCAGCACCTTGGTGGTTCAACAGCCCTTGATTGCTTACGGGGCTCACCTGGAGCGGTGAGAAATTTGTCTGCCCAACTGACCAATTAGAGTCTCTGCCTAACACAGATCCCATACTGTACCTCCCAACTTTAGAACTTGACAAGGAGGGAAACCCTGGAATAGAGATGATACATGCTGTGGTAAAAATTGGGTTTGGAAAGTTAGGCCTGGGTTACAATGTGGTCAAATATTAAGGTTTTACGTCACTGCAATATGCAAAAACTATAGTGAAGGTGTACAAATGTTAAAATGCTGTTCTGTGGCACAGGAGTGTTTCAATAGAATGAAATGCCTGAAGTAAAAATTAAGGTCTATAGTAGGAGTTTTCATACTTTCTAAACAAAGGGCCGATTTACTATCCTTTGTATTTAAGGGGGGAAGGGGGGCAGATTGTGGCCAGAGGGAGTATAAAAGATCCATGCATCAGTGGAAGTAAACAATGAGGTTGATTTATTAAAACTGGATAGTGCAAGATCTGGTGCAACTCTGCATAGCAAACAATCAGTTTCCAGTTTTGAACAAGCTGAAGTTAGAAGCTGACTGGCTACTATGCACTTCTGCACTAGATGTTGCACTCTCCCATTTTGTAAATCAACCCCAATGCCTCAAGCTTGGTGGTCGGTGGGAATAAAACAGCTACATAGCACCTGTGGTCAATAGGAGGAGAAACAGTGCCCCATCATTACTATTAGTTGGAGGAATAGTGCTCCATCATTACGATTAGTTGGAGGAATAGTGCCCCATGAGTGGTATTAGTTGGAGGAATAGTGCTGCATCAATAATATAATAAAAGGAATGAGGCTCCATCATTGGTATTAGTTGGAGGAATAGTGCCCTATCATTGGTATTAGTTGGAGGAATATTGCCCCATTATTGGTAACAATAGAGTGACAATGCCCCATTGCTGGTGTCAGTGGCAGGAATTATGCCCCACTGTTTCTGTCCAGTGGGAGTAATAGTGCCTCATAGCAGTGGGAGTAATAGTGCCCAAAGGCGCAGGATAATGGTAAGCAAAGGGCTGCATCCTGCCCACAGGTGGTAGTTTGAAGACCACTGGTCTATAGCATGATGGTCAGTTTGAGGACAGACTAAACATTTGTGTTTTTAAAAAAAAGGTTTGTAGGTACAGTGGTTAAGTGGTTAGCACTTCTGCCAGGCAGCAGTAAGTTGTCGGTTTGAGTCCCAACCACAGCACCACCGGCCTGGAGTTAACATGTTTTCCCTGTGCCTGCATGGATTTCCTCTAGCACTCCGATTTCCTCCCACACACAAAGACATGCTGGTTTGTTAACTGACTCCTGTCTGAATTGGACCTAGTATGTGTATGTATGAATGGGAGCTAGGGACCTTAGATTGTAAACTCCTTAAAGGGCAAAGACAGATGTGAATGTATAATATATAAGCATATGTAAAGTGCTGCGTAATTTGTCAGACCAAAAACCTGTAATAAAGTTATAAGCCTTTCAACCTCTCCATCCCACGCACAAAGTAACAGTGTGATATTCTAATACCCAAAGTTGATGTCAACCAAATATAGTACAATGGAAAGTAAATGGAGTGGTTTAGAGGTTTGAGCTCCAGCAATCTTTAGCATATGTTGTCCATATTCGGAAGCAAACACCTCTTAAGCAAATATTCTTAAGCTGGACTTAGATGACCCAGGTGGCTGATAAAACGAAAAAAAAAATCCTTTATTCGCACAAACAAGGTAAATTCCTCCATTCACACAAATGAGGTGGATAAAGGAAACCCCGCTGGGGCACTGTATTCTGACAGCGGGACTTTTCCGCTGTCAGAATACACTGATTAAAGGCTGCAGCCTCTGATCAACAAAAAATGTGCAACATTTCTGTTTGCCAAAATTCAATCTATTGATTGATTTCTGTCCAACAGGGATGGTCATAATTGGATTGAAATTTAGCCATTTAATTGCCTTAGTAGGTGGTTGGGTCCTTAAAGTGACACTAAACTCAACAAAAAAAAAAAAATCTATTCTAATAATTACTATAATGTTTCTGTGCCTTTTGTTTAGGTCCAAAATCATTATGTATCAATAAATGACATGAGCAACCTGGCAGTCACCAATACTTTTTGTGGTGGCAATGATATGTGGGCTCTTAGGGCCAGATTCACAAAAGGGATACGACGGCGTTTCTCCTGATACGCCGTCGTATCCCTGTTTCTATCTATGCGACTGATTCATAGAATCAGTTACGCATAGATATCCCTAAGATCCGACAGGTGTAATAGTTTTACACTGTCGGATCTTAGGATGCAGTACCGCGGCCGCCGCTGGGGGGAGTTTGCGTCGTAAACCAGCGTCGCGTATGCAAATTAGGAGTTACGGCGGATCCACAACGTTTTTTTCGCATTCGCTACGTCGCCGCTAGTCTAGTTTCCCGTCGCAAAGTTACACTTTTTTTTTGGTGCCTTAACTTCAGTCAGCAAGTGTATTGCTGTCTAAAGTATGGCCGTCGTTCCCGCGTCGAAATTCAAAATTTAACGTCGTTTGCGTAAGCCGTCCGGGAATACGGAAAGTACGCTACGCGCGTCGCCGTTCAAAAAAATTACGTCACGGCGAGCAAAGCACGGCGGGAGTTAGGAAACGGAGCATGCGCAGTAGGTCCGGCGCGGGAACGCGCCTAATTTAAATGGCACACGCCCATTTGAATTGGCCCGCCTTGCGCCGGAGGCCGCGGGCGTAGTTTTCATCGCAAGTGCTTGGTGAATCAGGCACTTGCGATGAAAAATTGCGGCGGTGTAACTTATCTAGGATAAGTTACGCCGCCGTGATTCTACGTGAATCTGGCCCTTAGAGCCTATGCACTGCTGTCACCTTACTGCACATGCTCCCCTCCATTTATTTAAGGTCTGAGAAAGTTGTGGCAATGTCACAGGACAAGGCCCCAGTCCAGGCCATGATGCAGTGAAAAAGCAACGATAATCATTTGACAGCACTATAAACAAGCTAAAAAAAATTATTTACAGGTATTACTTTTATGCTAATGCGTTTCCCATGTAAATTTATGGCTGGTGGTGTGCTTTATCATTTAGATGTGGGAGTACCATCAGGGTTTAGAACCACTTTAGGGGCAGCTATAAAACGTGAGACCATGGCATGCACTTATGAATAAAATGTTGTGGTCCATGCCTATAAGTAGAGGCAGATCCCTTCACCCAACAGTTCTGGCATGGGTAAATATAGCTGGGCATTCCAGCACTGGGCACCAGCAGCATGATGGTTGTTGGGTCTTCAGGACAAGAAGATTTTGATCAAATCCTGGGACAATCCTGCAGGATGTGGGTTGGTTTAGGAGTATGAAATCTATCCCTTCACCACAGTTGCAATCAGAAAGCATCTGAAAAAGATCAGGCTGATAGAGAATGAAAGAAGCCACCATGCCTTGTATCTGTTTCAGCACTTGCACTGCTGTTCTTGAACAGCAAGCAGCAGGGAATGGCAAGTTGTAAATTGTCTGTAGATCTGCTTTAACACAATAAACTGTGGAAAGCTGAAAATTGCTATATCATACAGTGCTATATTCAGTTATTGCACGAAACTGCCTATATATTGCAAAAAAGTTATAAAATGCTCAATAATCCTGTGATAAAACATCAACTTTAATGTGCAGGCAAATTCCCTTCTCAGCTCAGACCCATCCAAAGAATTCATAATAGTCTAGCAGTTGATATTATGAAACAGTTCTAATAAAGAAAGGGAAGGATGAATGCACTCACACCTGACAGCACAGTTACATGTGGATGTATCCAACAATGCCGCAAAACCAGTCCATTTTAGCAACATTGATCACTATTAGAGATTAGGAAAGCTCCTGTGGCTAAACGCAACAAATTTAAGATAATGGGCCACTAGTTCAATTCTCAGCAGTCACATTCCTTTATTTTTTATTTCAAGGGCATAACATAATTTATAATTTAGCATAGCATATTACTTTAAATGGGCTCAGAGATATTAAACCAATAGCTGTTGTTAATATCTATTTACTGTAATAATGCTGTCTGCAAAGGGAAATTACATTTATAAAAGTAAAACAATTTGTGCAAAACACAGACTGAAATTTCATTTTGCAGAAAAATAAGTTCAACCATGTTTGATGTTTATTGGGAAAAGTCCACTATATCCCAAAGATGAAATGCCAAGTCAAATTTGAATGGCATTTAAACCCATCAAACCAACTGAAACCCAGGACATTCCCTTCTATGAAATAAGGTGAAAGTCTTGTAGCAAGAGCACTGTTTAGGTGCCAAATTCAACAAGACCATGCATTTTCAGTTTACTGTAATGCCGCATACACACGATCAGGCTTTTGCCCGGTCAAATCACATCGGAATTCCGACGGAATTCTATCGGAAAAATATAGAACATGGTCTAGATCTAAACTCTGATGGAATTCATAGGAATTTCTGATGAAAAAACTCTGATGGGGCTTTCTTGCTTAACACAGAAAAAAAAGCTTAGTGGAGGAAAGCTATCATGTGACCAGGCTTTCCTACCAGCTTTATTTTTTTTCCTCCCATGCATTTTTCAACTTCTCTGCCAACGGTGCCCAAACCATTTTTGAAATACATACTGCTGTGCTTTATACATGTGCTTTAGTCTTTTTATAGCCATACTGCTGCTTTTTAATAAGTTATTACTGAACTACACTGTAAGCATCTAACTCTGCAGGTTACTATTTTTGATACACTGTCTAGGAGACACTGCTCTAGAAACAGCTGGACATCAGTCGGGAAAAAGCATATATCCAGCAAGGCCTTGTTTTTTAGGCTCTGTTGCCACAAACCTGGCATTGTATACAATGCCACTTGATCCAATAACAGACCCTTCCCCAAACACACGTACATACACAGGCTCACACACTGCAGCTGGCCATAAATGGATGAAGTGTGCGAAATTCAAACTGTGGATGGCCTTGTCAGTACCCACCCGTCCGATACTCAATCTGAAAATCTATTGGGCTACATTGGGCAGCATTGCTCAATGCAGTCCCAATGCTTATGCAAGGCAATTTTCCGTATGAGCTGATGGTTGTGTGCTATAAAAAGTTGGACATGTTACATGTTTTGCAACATATTCTGACATGCTATTACACATTGCAATGAGCTGCCATGCATACAGTTATTAGAGTGCAATGTTAAATAACGTTTATATTAAAAAGCAAACACTGCCATGCATTATAACAATGCCAGAACATGAGTGTTATGCACACCTTGACTTGCACCTGGTGGTGTAAATGAGCCCTTAAACTCATGCATGCATGAAAATAAATATATCCAAAAAATTACAGGCACTGTGGAATCTATCCTCAAGTACCATTAGAAGCTCCTTTACCTAAAAAAAAAAACTGTAAGACAATGGCAGACCGTGCTAGAATGCATCACATACTAGCACATTATGAAATACTTACCTTAAAACGAAGCCCTCCAGCAGCACCCGCACACCTCTGAGATGGTTGACATCTTCCCTCTGTGTATTTTTCTGGGTTTGCGCTGTGAGTGGACAGAGACGCGATGACTTAATTTCCGACATGGGATGATGTCATCGGCTGCATGCACTCACAGGCCTAGATTCTCATCCAGCGGCGTAATTTTGTGCGGGCGTAACGTATCCGCTTTACGTTACGCCTCTGCAACTTACACGGGCAAGTGCTGTATTCTCAAAGCACTTGCTCCGTAAGTTGCGGCGGCGTATCGTAAATCGGCCAGTGTAAGCCCGCCTAATTCAAATTTGGATCAGGGGGGCGTGTTTTATGTAAAACTACTGTGACCCGACGTGATTGACGTTTTTGCGGAACGGCGCATGCGCCGTCCGTGGAATTTCCCAGTGTGCATTGCTCCATTCACGGACGACTTATGCAAACAACGTAACTTTTTCAAATTTCGACGCAGAAACGACGGCCATACTTAACATTGGCTGCGCCTCATATAGCAGGGGCAACTATATGCTGGGAAAAGCCTAACGTAAACGTCGTAACTTTACTGCATCGGCCGCGCGTACGTTCGGGAATTCGCGTATCTAGCTAATTTGCATACTCCACGCGGAATTCGACGGAAGCGCCACCTAGCGGTCAAAAAAAAATGCAGTTAAGATCTGACGGCGTAATGAGTAAATGATTCTAAGAATCAGACGCATAGATACGACGGGTCGGATTAGGACTTACGACGGCGTACATGGCGCTGCGCCATCGTAAGTCCTTTCAGAATCTGGGCCTAACTGTTTAGGAGATATTCACAGTACCTACAGGTAAGCCTTATTATAGGCTTACCTGTAGGCACAAGTGGTGTAACAGAGTTTACAACCACTTTGAGGATGTCTGTGTAGCAACCTGGAAGGATGTAGTCTATGTACATAGTAGGGTGTAGTCCTAGTAGTGGCATTTGAGGGAGAGTGTGCGCAACACTGATGGTGTTCGGATCAATTCAATAAATGTGCATTTTTCTTTCTATTCTATATATTGGTAAAATGTTTAGTAATCTGATAAATTTGTTTTATACATGGTTAGCTTCAGGATTAAATTATTATTATTACTATTATTATTATTATTATTAAACAGGATTTATATCGCCAATAGTTTGCACAACGCTTTACAACATGAGGGCAGTTACAGAACAATTCAATACAAGAGGAATTCAAGGGCCCTACTCAATGGCCTTGATATAATGAAAAGTAAACTATGATCTACAAAATACATTTAGTACTTTCAACACATATGTTTGGTATTTTTATGGTGTAAGTAAAATAAATGTATAGTTTATTTATTAATCACATTTTTCCTTCTAATTCCAATTATTTTTCAGACTGTATAACCAACTGATTTAGAACTAGTATAACGTTATCAGGCCACAGTTGCTATCTTAAAGATAGGGCAATACTGCCACATAGTGGAACAATCCTTAACTGCACAGTTGGACAACTTAGCTATATATATATATATATATATATAAATATATATATATATATATATATATATATATATATATATATATATTTATACTGTATGTGTGTGTGTGTATATATATATATATATATATATATATAAAGGATTGCAATTTGGGTTCTGCCCCATAATGTAAAAATCAGCACAGCATTTTTGATTTTAATAAACCAAGTGCATTGCATCTTTATTTCCTAGTCCTTCTCTAGCATATTTGTGCACAATTAAAACTCTAACAAAAATTATGGTAACAGTAATCCCTGACTGTTATCAGATTAATCCATGGCCTAATCAACACAATCATGACCTATTCAGGCAAAATTATACTTAAGTGACCACTTACCACCCGCTCGATTATTTAATGCAGCGATTAAGATTGCCACCAGGTCTATGCTTCAGACAAACATGCAGAGAATGTTTGCATAAAGTCCAAAGAGTTCTCACCATTCAGTCTCAGTAGTTGTCCTCCATCAATCCTCTAGAAAGTACAGTCAGTGCTGTGCAAGTTCTTAATGAGCCATCTCAAATCTCAGGGCCACTGAAGATGAATCGGTTGTGTAAATTGATAGGTCAAGACGTTAAGGAATAACTAGGTAAAGTGCTTAGTTTATGAACAGATGAAGTAGTTACACATTATAGAAGCTCACGATGTTGAGTATTTTTGTAGTAAAGTGCAAAGTCAGTTACCAGCAACATACAAACTAAGATGGTTAAGGGGGACCTTCAAAAAATATTCACTGATTTTAATATGTTTTTTTTGGGGCTCCTGCTTCAGGGAATGATCCAAAAATATTCAAGTTGGATAGAGAAAATATATTTTGGAATGTGTCTAGGTAACATTATAGTGATAAAAAAAAACTAAACTAGTTAGCCCCAATGACTTTGTAAAACGGGCCAATAGAACATACATTTTGGATTTTTTTTTGGTTTTGTAATTTGACAAAGGACATAAAAGACTCAAGTTCATATTCATAAATTGCAAAAGTAGTACTTTAATAAGACAAACAGCTTGATTTCGCAATGGCAGAAAAAGCATAATTCATATACAGCTATAAAAATGTTGCTAAATAAACATGGCAAATACGTGTGAGGTAAGTGTATCTATGGACGCTAATTATCAGTTTACACCAACCTATTAGATTTCACTTAGTTGTAGTCAGATGAGTTAAGCAATAGTGTGTAATTGGATTTTACAAGTGTCTTAAATTTGCATATTGCATTGCTGTTTGTGCTGTCTTTTTTTAATTAGTCCATGCATGGAGATATATATATATATATATATATACATATACTGATTTTACTCTGATCTAACAAACATAGCATTAAAGAATGTGAATTGTTGTCACAAATGTGATCACAATACTTCTAAAAAAAAATCCCTTAACCAGTTGATTTAACAGGGATTGTTGAATTTGTAATGCAAAAAAGACTTTGAGAATTTGAAAAAATATAAATATTCTACCCTGCAGAATGCATTTTAGGATTAGATTATTCAGATAATTGGCAGATTTCTGAGTATTCACACACCTCTGTACACAAAGCTAATTCCAAACAGCACTAATGGTTCATGTAGACGTGTGCTGTTTTTTTTTTAGCATTTGTCGTGTATTTAAAATGCATATCAAACATAAGTCAACAGACTGGTGTTGGGCACAATGAAGCACTGCAGGTTACAGTGCAATAGCTGTGTTTGACCTGCTTTGTATTGCCTTTCTTTAGATACAACGTGTCCTATTGTGGTGCTTTTGAATTGCAGACAAAGCAGGTCAAACACAACTTTATTTTTGCTGCGTTTTTCATTGACATATGTGTGTTTAAGCGGCACTGCCTTCAAATGGTTAAGAACACCCCTCTACATGATCTCTAAATGTTATTAAAATCTTAAGAAAGTGTCTGCTGACTTCCCGCATTTTACATTCAAAAAGTCAACCAGACAGGCTGCCTACTATGACATTTTTTTATGCTTTTAAAAACGTAGATTACTATAGCCCTAAAATGCATTTTTAGGGTTATAGTAATCTACGTTTAAAAGCATAAAAAAAGTCATCATAGGCAGCCTGTCTGCGTGACTTTTTGAATATTGCCCCATTCGCTGGTTTATTCAGTACTCTGTTAACTTGTATATCTCTTTACCTACAAAGTATCAAAATTATTATTATTATACAGGATTTATATAGCGCTAACAGTTTGTGCAGCGTTTAACAAAATAAAGGCAAATTCTGAGATACAAAAGTTTTTCATAGGCAGGAAATTTGGAGAAATATGTATTGTTACAACCACAATGAGAGTCATTGTAAATAAAATACTTGTCATTGATCTTTTTGGGGGTAAACTGACAGCTTTAAAGAAACATGCATTACAAATGAATAGCCAAAAAGGTTCCCATCACTGCCATGTCTATTTTAACCTCCCTGGCGGTATGATTATGTCTGGAATTTTGTACCAAAAGCGGTACCATTATTTTGCATGGAAATTTGGCGTTTTGTATTGTAGGCCTGTAATTCTTAGGAATAACTCTCTTAAATCTGCCCGAACAAGAGTCTAGTAGACATCCCGGGTATGATAAAAGTTTGAAACACAACATTTTATAAATTATAATATAATAAATAACTATAAATAATTATAACAAATAATAATGTAATTATAATAAAAAATATTCAATAATGTAATTAAATCAAAACCACTGAAATTTGCTCTGTTGCAGAATTGTCGCTGTCATTACTTTTATTTATTTTTTGACGTTTTTCCATACAAATCGCTATCGCTCAATTCTGCAAGTGATTCTAATTTATTATCGCTGTTTTCTAGCTGATCTAAAAGCACTTTTGGCAGAAAGAACAGTTTTTATTATATAAAACTGCATGCAGAACACTGGGCATACCAGGGCTCAAGTCCTGCAGGAACTCGTGGGAACGGAGTTCCTGCACTTTTTTCACAGCAGGGACTCAGTTCCCTTTGCAGGACTAGAGCAGCTGAGAGCAGCCGAGCCACCCGAGCCAATCCTTCACTAAGCGGCGATGCCCAGCTCGAGTCACTGTCAGGGGCAGGCGAACCTTAGTAATCCTTTATGTTACTGGCCGCTTCCTGTATATGGATTCATCAGGTAGTGTGCGGGTATTCCGTCACTTCCTCGATGCCGCAATGTCTTCTGGGAGCTTTTGTCATCGTTCCCAGGAGACATTGCAGAGGTCTGCCGTGAGTTATCCCCGGATTTAGAAAGAACTTGCGGTTTAGTAATTATGCATATGAGCGTATCATTTATTTTTTTTGGTGGGGGAGTGGATCTTGGGTGGGAGTTCCCACACTTTTTTCCCCAGGACTTGACGCCTGGGGCAGACCACTAGGGACAAAGGGGGTGTGTATTTATTTCATACAGTACTGTAATCTATAAGATCACAGTATACTGTGTGTGTATTGTGTTTTCACTTTTTGAATTTGGCGCTGAACTCCGTCCCTGTGCGTCGTAACGTCGCAGGGAACGGAGCTCGGTGGCACTGTGAATCGAGCGAGGAGACACAGCGGAGGAGCCCGCACACACAGCCGGGACACATCGTAGGATCCAGGAACAAGGTAAGTAACTTCCCCCTGTATCCTGCAATGCAATCCCGAGTCTGGCTCGGGGATACCGCTTTTGGTATAAAAAATTCACCCAGAGACTCAGGATTACTGCTAAGGAGGTTAAATGTCCAATGAAGAGTAATTGAGTACACGGTTTATACAAGGAGGTAAAATACTGAAATTTTATGGCAACTTTTAGGCTGTTTTAATCACTTGACCTCCGAAACGTCTTGCCTCATTCATGCCCAGGGCATTTTTTGTTATTTAGCACTGTGCTACTTTAACTGGCAATTGTGCAGTCATGCAACACGATATGCAAATGAAATTTATATATTTTTATCACACAAATAGAGCTTTCTTTTGGTGGTAATCTATCACCATTAGTTTTTATTTATTTTTTTTATCTAAAAAAAAAAAAAGACTGAAAGTTTTGAAAAAATATATATATTTTTTCTACTTTCTGTTATAAAACATATCTAATACAAAAAAATAAAAACTCACATTTCTTCATAAATTTTGGCAAAATGTATTTTGTTACATGTCTTTGGTAAAAAAAAAAAAAACAAAAAAAAAACAATAAGTGCATATACATTGGTTTGTGTGAAAGTTCTGGTATCTACAAACTATGGTATATACAGGCATACCCCACTTTTAAGTACACAATGGGACCAGAGCATGTATGTAAAACGAAAATGTACTTAAAGTGAAACAATACCTTTTTCACTTCTAGGGTGTAGTAGGGGGTCAGGGGCTGTATTTGGGGTGTCAGGAGCTGTAGTCGAGGTCTCAGGGGCTGTAGTGGGGGTGTCAGGGGCACACTGGAACAGGGCTGACTATGCTCTCTAAGCTTCAGCTCCTTCTAGTGCGGCTGCAAAATGTCGGTACAGTACTTGTAAGGCACTTTACATACACTCGGGGGTATGTCCTTACTCGCGAGTGTATGTAAAGTTAGTGTACTTAAAGCGGGGTATGCCTGTATACTGGAATTTACGCAGCTATAGACACTATACTGTAATGGCAGTGATCAGCGACTTATAGTTTGATAGGGTGGCGGGAAATCTGGCACTTACAGACACTGGCTAGGAGGGTCACTAACTGACACTGACATTGACACATGGTACAGATGTTGGCCAACCAAGCTAGATTATAGCAGCCCTGCCTCTCCAATGCCTTCTCAGTGTGTGTATGTATACTGTGTGTGTATATTGTGTGTATACTGTGTGGCCCCATAATCTATTGCCTGGGGGCCCCATAATCTCCTATTGCCCAGGGCCCCATGAGTTGTCAGTCCTCCCCTGCGTACTAAGGAATTTCAGCTCTTGAGCGCCACCCTTTGGGCCCCTTCTGCTGCTTTTGTGTTTGGTGAGCATTGATTCCAAGCATGCATGTTTGTACTTTTGACTTTTATGTGACGGATTTGTGTACTGATCATACGAATATCAGACGTCAAACTGCTGTTCGCAGAAAATTTACCAGCTTGTCATCCAACATTTGCTGGCTGAAAGTTGGACAACAATTGTCAAAAGGAGCGTACTAACAGTAAGATTTTAGGACAACAGTCTGTCAACAGACAATCCCCTGCTAACAATTGTATTGTGACACTGACACTGGCTGCAAAGGGGTTAACATCAAGGGGCAATCAAGGGGTTAACTTTGTGCCTAACAATGTGTAATGTGTGCTGCTTTTTAGACATGTGCACAGCAAAAATTTTCGTTTATTTCTGTTTCGTTTCTGTTCGTTTATCGTGATTCGTAACGAGTCGTAATTTCGTAAGACGTTAGTTATCGTATTCGTACTCTTTAGTATTTTCGTAACACTCTTTTTTCCGTTTTCCATTTTTTTCTGTTAGTTTATTTTTCGTTGAATCGAGATTCGTATTTTCGTTATATTTTGTATTCTGCCGCGTTCGTATTTTTAAAATGATTTTATTCGTTCCTTCGTTTTTAAGTTAGTTTAATTTTCGTTGTTTTGTTATTCGTATTTATATTATATTTTCCATCATGCCGCATTCGTATTTTCGTAAAGAAATATATTTTCGTTGCTTTATGATCATTCGTATTTTCATGTCTAATTTCCTTTGATTGTAAAAACGTACTTTTGTAGATTTTATTGCATTCGTAATTCTGTTAGAATACATTTTACGTTTATTCGACACACTACTCGTCGTAATTTTGTAATTCGGATTTTACTGTGATTGACTTGACTGTCTTAGTTAGCACACACACCCTGTCTAGAATGAAGTCTGACGTAGAAGAAAACTAAAATATGTCAGATATTACAAATACAAATCTAGAAATTAGATGCACTGCAGTCTAACACAGAAAAAGACACAAGGAGCCAGGAGGTAATGAGAAAGAAGCTCATTGGGGGAAGGAACAAACCTCTTCAGAGGAAAGGGACAGCGCTCAGTGGCTATTGGTCAGAAATATTTCAGTACTAACGAAAGCTAATTTACATTATTTTGTATTTTCGTTGTTTTCATTTCAGTTTTCCGAAGATCCGTAATTTATTTTTCGTTAGTTTTGATTTTCGTTTTTTAGTCTTTGTTCGGCATTTCGTTTTCTTTTCGGTCTTCGAATATTAGTAAGTTTGCATTTTCGTTCATTTTGTTTTTCGTAATTATTTTTTTTTTTGGGTTCGGTATTTTCGTTGTTTCTATGTTTTCGTTTCTTTCTTCTTTCGTATCTTCGTTGTTTTCCATATTCGTTATTTTGAAAATATCATTATTCGTTATTAATTGCGCTAAACCATTCGTTCATTCGTATGTTAACGAATCAACTAAAATAACGAAAAATGACGGAAAACGTATTCGTAACTTAAAAAATTGCACATGCCTACTGCTTTTACTTACTAATCTGGCAGTTTTTTCTCCCTGTTTTTCAAGGAGAGGAAACAGCCAGATTGCTGTTTTGTGTACACAGAGTTCTGTGTGCTTGTAAATACAGAACTCAATATGTGATTGGACACAGCCAATCAGCAGGTTTCAGCCAAAATCACTGGCTGAAATCTCCTGCCAAACTTGTGCTGTGTCCAGTCAAAAATCATAATATAAACTAGAATTGCTAAAATAAATAATACAAATGTATTCCAATAGAATAGTGTCTCTATGTCATGAGCAACTCAATGACATCAAGTCTCAATAGTAACTAAGTGAAGTGTAACAAATAGATGATAATAAATCTTCTTATTTTGCTGTATCTTGCTTATGTGAAAGTAAAATGCCACCACCACACTCGAATCTTCTTTAACACCCAAAGATGTGCTGATGAAAAATGGATGCGCTTACCAGATGGTATAGACTACTTTACTTAAAAAGTTAGTCAAAAGAGCTTATGCAGGATTGTGCCTGCACACATGCCGACAGGAAAGATTGATGTTAACCTCATCACCATGAGTTCCAAACAAGGATATGTAAAAAAAAAACAATGGAGAAGCCAATAACGCAATACTGTTTTAATTTAATTTAATTTTCAACTATTACAATCAGTATTGTTCATGAGCAGCAGCTTTATATAATTTGTTTAATTAATTTTTCTGTTTTGGCGCTGAATTTCACTTTTTTCACTGTGTCCAGTCAAACCTGGAAGCAAGCCGTCAACGTACATGCACATTGCAGGGCCTGCACCTGCTGCCCACTGGCAGTATATTTACTGTGAGCGGTCGGCAGGAAGTTAATGATAAGAATGTTTTGACACTCCCATAAATTTTACTAGAGGGACAGAAAATAATGCTATTGAAATGTAGGGGAGACTGGGGCATTTCCCCTAGACATTCTGAAGATTTTGTATTCTCTTTGAGATTTGTGCAAGGTACATCAAAGTTCTTTATAAAATAGGAACTTAATTTAGCTACATGTAAAAAATATATATGATAAGAAAACAAAGCAAGATGTCTTCAGTTAAAGATGAACTCCAGGATAAGCAAATATTGTCTATATGCAAGAGGCATATGTATCCTTATTTGAATCTTGGTGTGCTTTGTATATTTCTTCCAGGTTTGTGCTGTAATCCAGCATGAGACAACTTTTGTACTTTGCTTCCTGTAATAAAAAACATCCCTTGCTGCTTTTTCTTTGTGCAGGGTGACTGCTCTTGTATCCGCCCCCTGTAGTTTTCTCTAGGCAGCATGTAGTGGGTGGACCGACTGAGTCTCTCCAACAGCTTCGCTCTCTGCACAAGTGATAAGGGGCACAGTGAAGATGGCACTTTTACCACGCAAAAACTGTGCTTGCAAGGAATATGGTGCACACAGAGTGTTTTTGTTATTTTATTATTATTATTATTATTATTATTATTATTATTATTGTTTGTGGCTATTGAGGAGTATATTAAAGCTGAAAGCAGTATTAAACCCCAAAACAAAAAATTTATCAAATTGCAGCTCACCAATTTTTAAGGGTTCTTTAACACAGGCATTGAAAATAGGTGTACGTAAGAAGGCCGAGGGTTAACGCTGCACTAAAAAATAAATGACTGAGTGAGTAAACTGAAAATGAAAAGCAGCCAGCTGCAACATGTGGCAAGTGACAATATGCAACGTGTGGCAGATGACGTCATGACAATCCACAACATGTGGCAAGTGACAAGTGACAATACGCAATGTGTGGCATGTGACAATATGCAACGTGTGGCAAGTGACAACTCGCAGGTGACGTAAGTGACCATCCGCAACATGTGGCAAGTGACGACCCGCAACGTGTGGCAAGTGACAACCCGCAACGTGTGGCAAATGACAACCCGCAATGTGTGGCAAGTGACAACCCGCAACGTGTGGCCGGTGACAACCCACATCTGGTGGTGGAGTCTGAAGCAAAACTGTAAGTACAAACACACATCACAAGTTGTATGAGACATGAGAGCCTGAGAGGGACTTGCCTTGCCCAGCCCTGATTAACCACTTAAGGATCGGAAGGATTTGCCCACTTAAAGGGGTTGTATGGCTTTGTTTTTTAAATAACAAACATGTTATACTTACCTCCACTCTGCAGTTCCTTTTGCAGAGTGGCCTCGATCCTGCTGTTCTTGGGTCCCTCGACGGCTGTCTCGGCTCTTTCCCGCATCAGCTAACCCCCTTCTGGGAAGCTCTCTCCCAAGGGAGTTAGCTTGTGGGTGCGCTCCCTGTCATACACGATGCATCCATAGACACAGCGTGTATGACTCGGTCCCGCCCCCCCACGGGCCGCATCATTGGATGTGATTGACAGCAAAGCGAGCCAATGGCTGCGCTGCTATCAATCTATCCAATCTAGCCCATTAACGGCCAGACTCTGTGGAGTAGAGGACGCCGGGGGACGCACACAGCAGGTGAACAGGCTCAGGAAAGTAAAACAGGGGGCTGGGGGGGCCATCAATGCCAGGTGTTTTTTCACCTTAATGCATAGGATGCATTAAGGTGAAAAAACACAAACCATTACAACCCTCTTAATGACCGGGCCATTTTTTGCAATACGGCACTGTATCGCTTTAACTGACAATTGTGCCGTCATGCGACACTCTACCCAAATAAAAGTGATGTCCTTTTCCCCCCACAAATAGAGCTTTCTTTTGGTGGTATCTGATCACCTCTGTGGTTTTTATTTTTTGCGCTATAAACATTAAAATAGCGACAATTTAAAAAATATATATATATTTTTTACTTTTTGCTATAATAAATATCCCAAAAATGTATAAAAAAAATCTTCATCAGTTTAGGCCAATATGTATTCTTCTACATATTTTTGGTACCCCCAAAAAAAAACACAATTAGCGTACATTTATTTGTTTGCGCAAAAGACATTGCGGCCGCCCGCCATGCACAGGTCCGTTTATACTCCTATATACATGTATAGAGCCCTGACAGGTCCTTTTTTATGCCTATATGCACATATAGAGCCATGGCAGGTCCTCTTTATACTCCTATATACATGTATAGAGCCATGACAAGTACTCTTTATACGCCTATATACATGTATTAGAGCCATGACAGGTCCTCTATATACTCCTACGTACATGTATAGAGTCATGACAGGTCCTCTTTAAACTCTTATATACATGTATAGAGCCATGACAGGTTCTCTTTTTACTCCTATACATTTATAGAGCCATGACAGATCCTCTTTATACTCCTTTATACATGTATAGAGCCATGACAAGTCCTCTTTATACTCCTTGATACATGTATAGAGCCATAACAGGTCCTCTTTTTACTCCTATACATGTATACCATGACGGGTCCCCTTTAGTCATCATGATATAAAATAGTGAATGTGGGGGCCTTTTGGTGGGCGTGATTTTTTTTGGGGGGGGAGCAGCATTTCATTCTTGGTCCCAGGCAGCACAATGTCTTGGACCAGCACTGGCCTCTCCAGCCGGAGTGGGTGTAGCACACCTGGACAGGCTTCTCTCACCAGCCTGGCAGCCAGAGTGTCACTCAAACTGGAGATCAAGTCTCTGCCACAGACCCTCTCAAAAGAATGGAGACAATTGGTCCAGAATCCTCTCTCAGTAGATTCAGCACCCGGATCTCCTTCAGGTAGTTTTGCAAATTAGCGACCGACAGGCGACCAACATCCAGCCTGTCAGATCCCAGGTAATCCCCGATGAATAGACAGGCCCCTCCTGGAACACAAGCCTCGTGCTTGGTATCCTTCGGAAAGACTCCTCATCGGTCGGCTTTCTCCAATTGGACGGACAGCTCGGGACCCCCTCCAGATTAGGGGCCCAGTCGATTACTGGGCCCGCACAGCAGATCAATTGCTCCGGGCCAATGTGGTCCCGGAACCAGGAACACTGCTGCCCACGCACACCCCGGCCAGGAGGGCCATATGCGGGGGTGTTGTGGAATGGCTACCCCAATGGTGGGCGCCACACGAGGAAGAACCTTGAGGTAATGGCGTCTGCCCCCTTTATACCCCTCCCTAGCATGCACAGCGAGGCAGTCAACCCCTGGCACTCAGAACACTTGACCACACTGCTGCCACCTGCCGTCTGGGGGTACCTGGAGTCCCCGGACAAAAGGTTAGCCTACAACACAGCCAAGCTAGAGCAGAGACCCAAATTTAAACAGTCAAACTAATTCAGAGCTAACTACATCTCTGAATTCTACTCCTAAATTTAACATAGCACCGGCTCTGAAAGTAGCCAGGCGCTACACAAGAAAATCATTTAGTGACACCAATCTTCCCATAAATCAAAAATGTGTTAAGGTCAACACCCAAGTGTATGGTAGCCTGCTTACCAAAAATCTGTGACTACAGATAACAGTCTCATCAAATTTGGGATATACGGCCCCCCTAAAACCAATGTTGTATCCGGAACAGCTGCTAGTATTTTAATGTTGCTCAAAATGAAAAAACAAAACCTTCCATAGTGCAGTATGTTGATTCAGATAATTTAATAAAAGAATAAATTGAACTTACAGGAACGGAATATAATATCCAGTGGTTGTGTCATATTAGAGCTGCGGCGTCCCTATTTGCTTCTCCCTATTTTCTGTGTTGTTCGTCTCACCACCGTCTCGGAAGAAATATCGTGATGACATCACCGGCATCCTAAGCGTTTTGTCACAAGTGGACGTCTTCTGGGGATTGGTACCGGTGATGTCATCATGCTATTCCTTCCGAGACGGTGGTGAGACAGTGGTGAGACGAACAACAGAGGAAATAGGGAGAAGCAAATAGGGACGCCGCGGCTCTCATATGACACAACTGCTGGATATTATATACCGCTCCTGTGCAATTTATGATTTTATTAAATTATCTGAATCAACATACTGTACTATGAAAGGTTTTGTTTTTTCATTTTGAGCAACATTAGAATATTAGCTGTTGTTCCGGATACAACATTGGTTTTGGGGAGACCGTATTTCCCTGTGCTTGGTAAGAATGTTATCCGCAGTCACTGCTTTTTGGTAAGCAGGCTACCATACACTTGGGTGTTGAGCTGAACACATTTTTGATTTATGGGAAGATTGGTGTCACTAACTGCTTTTCTTGCAATTCATCTTGGTCTAATTTGGAGTTAACTCTTCACTGACTTTTTCGGATTAGAATTTGAATGAGGCTTTAGTTTTCCCTTTCTAACACTTTTTATTTATTTATTTAATTTAATTTTTTTTGTGGGAAATTCTTTAAAGATTGTATTATTCACTTATTTCATTCATATGTTTTGTAATCCAGTCTGGAGTGGAGACATCTCTCCGCAGGGGATGTGTATTGAGAGGCTGCCAGCTTACCATAATCCCTTTATGTTTAACTGTAGTCTGTTTCAATGTACAAGTGTTTCATTCCCATTGGTTCTTTCTTGTCTCCTACCCCCTCCCCTTTATGACAAGGCTAAGGGGAGTGTCCATAACTGTGTGTAAAAGTGTATGTTTTGTAGACATGTGCATTCATTTTCGTCCGAATGCATTTTCGTTCGAATTTCAGGTATTTTCGTTATCGTTTTAACAAACGATAACGAAAGCACAGAAAACAAAAACCGAAAGATCCAACATAAACAAATGCTTAATTTTCGTTTCCTTTGCGATCGAATCTGGCTAACCTTAATTCTATTATTTTTTAAAATGAAGTTTGAAAAACTTTGTTTTTTTTCATGCTAAAAAATTAAGTTTTTTTTCATCACAAAAAAACGACCGTGTGTACGCGGCATAAGTCTCACATCAGAGCTTGCAATCATGCATGGGTCTGTGATCACCTGTGTGTCACTCTGTATGAAAAATGGGTGGGACTCCGTGGTGGAAACCACATCTTTAGTTAGGTATTATTGTTATATTTTCTAATATTATCTGTATCTGTCATTACTTTAATAAAAGTATTTGTGTGATCTCTCTTTGCACATATTGAATACAACCCCAAAAATGGAAACTATCACGTGACCGTGGTGGCTAGTACAGTGCTTCCCAGCTTCAATGAGATCCCACAGGAATGTCACATCCTTACATTGATCCAATTTGGACCGATTGAGCTATTTAAAATTGCCATGCCTGCATTTCAGATTTCAGATTTCAAAATAAGCTTCTGTGTATGGAGTTAAAGAGACAATTCCTGTTAAGAAAATTATGTTTTAAATAGAAATTCCTCTTTTGAAATAAAGAATACCAAAGACAAGTGGGGGTGTTTTTAAAGACAAATCTACATTCCACCAATATAGAAAAACCTAGGTGGCTAAATTCCAAGGTAAAAAGACATATAAATGATACATATAAACATGTATAAGAGTAAAACTGGCCTTTAAAAAAATATAAGTCGGAGCTGTCGCCATCCGTATTTCAGTACTGCAAGGAAAAAAAGTTATGAGAAACATATCGATGCAAGTAAATAAATAAATAAAACCTTCAAATATATTAATAATAAAAAGGTTAGGACAGAACACAAAGGCACCATAAAAGCTGACTGGGTAAGTTGGTCACAAGCGATAGGGAAAAGTTAGCTGTATTATATACATTTAGCTAGATTCAGAGACAGTTACGCCGGCGTATCAGTAGATACGCCGTCGTAACTCTGAATCTACGCCGTCGTAAATTTAAGCGTTTTCTGGAAATCAGATACGCTTAAATTAGGCTAAGATACAAGCGACGTAAGTCTCCTACGCCGTCGTATCTTAGGGTGCATATTTACGATGGCCCGCTAGGTGGCGCTTCCGTTGATTTCGGCGTAGAATATGCGAATGAGCTAGATATGCCGATTCAGAAACGTACGTGCGCCCGGTGCATTTTTTTACCCCATTTACGTAAGGCTTTTTCCGCCGTAAAGTTAGTCGAACAAATAGCTGGCCTAGCCAATGTTAAGTATGGACGTCGTTCCCGCGTCAAATTTTGAATTTTTTACGTCGCTTGCCTAAGTCATCCATGAATGGGGCTGGACGTAATTTACGTTCACGTCGAAACCAATACATCCTTGTGGCGTACTTTGGAGCAATGCACACTGGGATATGTCCACGAACGGCGCATGCACCGTTTGTTAAAAACGCCAATCACGTCGGGTCACTAGTCATTAACATAAAAAACGATATGCAAGAAAAGAGAGGATATGTGGCGCATGATCCAATAGAGCAAATACAATGGGCTGAGGTATATAGAAAAGTCTAATAATCAAACAAGTCCAAAGATAATGTCCATGAAAGTCCTGGATTATAGTAATATAACTGGCTGTAAGGGACACTTGGCGGCAGCACCTAAAGCAGAAGCAAAGCTCTGGAAGATTCAAAGAAAAAAGGGACAAGATGCGCCAATCTAAGTGCAATAAGCCCAAATTTAATGAAGAATATAAATAAAATAAATGTACATATGCAGTGCCTACTCACAAACAAAAGTAGATAGCAGACACAGAACCGGAATGGAGGGGTGCAGGTTTTCGGTGGTCAGATGCGTGCCTGGAGTCATTCGGTGGTATCAGCTAACGGGTGTCCAAATCACGGGCAGCAGCAGGCTGATGGTATTCAATGTCCGGGGATAGGAACACCAGAAAGGCCACGGAGATTCGGCGTGCGCTTCACCGTGGATCGCAGCGTCCCGCCGTCGCACCGGAAGTGACGTGGGAGTCCAGGCCAGCCAATGGGATTACGCGTTTCACAGCGTCAGCTGTTTCTTTAGATCCATGCTGTCTATAGAGGATAGACGTATTAAGAAGGAGCGGAACTGCTGTGATAGGCTGGCGGCAAACGTCGATATCAGACACGGAATGAATTAGACAGAGATAGCTAACATATAAACACTGAGCTAGCGCAATGTATAATGCAACAAGAAGACAAAATTGATATATAAACCGGGCATCTTGGGACATTTTAAACACACATAGAAACGATATATTAAAAATGAGAAAAATGTGCATATTTAAAATACATGTATAAAATTTATATATAATATGTATGAAAGCGAATAGAATCATTTTAAAAGTATTTTAAAAGTATTTTAAAAGTAATGTTAAAAAATATATATATATTGTCCAAAAAATACTATTTAAAAAAAAATATATATATATATATAATGATACTGCTCACGCATACGCGTGCACATACATATACAAACATATATGTATATATATATATATATATATGCATGTGCGTACATGCAAAGAATGTACACGTAAATTTAAAAAACAAAGACACCATACATAATATAGTCCTAATCCAGGGTAACCAGACGTATAATTAATAGGGAGGAGAAGGAAAGATCCAGGGGTCAAATAATATATTCCTTCAAATAAAAAAATATATAGATATAGCATATGATGTAAAAAATAAATAAATAATAATGATGATGATGATGATGACTCTCTACTCCTATTATATCAAACAGCAACAATGGGAAGAAGTCATAAGGCACAGAATCACTATTAATATACCGTATTTTCCGGCGTATAAGACGACTTTCTGGATGCAAAAAAATGCATCCAAAGTCGGGGGTCGTCTTATACGCCGGGTATACGCTAAGTACTCACTTTTTTCCCCAGCGCTGACAGACCCCCATGCTGCGATCGCGAGCGTGTATTGATTTCAAAGCCGCGCCTTCACTGCAGAGTGTTCTGTGATAGGAGGAACAAAAATCTTCCCAGCAGCGCCTCTGTTCTTTGTTCCTCCTATCACAGATGCCTTCTCATCCTCGGACGAGATGAGAAGACGTCCGTGATAGGCGGAAAACATAACAGAGGCGCTGCTGGGAAGATTTTTGTTCCTCCTATCACAGAACACTCTGCAGTGAAGGCGCGGCTTTGAAATCAATACACGCTCGCGATCGCAGCATGGGGGACTGTCAGCGCTGGGGAAAAAAGTGAGTGTTATTGCACTAGGGGCAACAAGTACAGGCACAGTGGGGGCAAGTGATGGCAATGTGGGGGGCATGTAATGGCACAGTGGCAATGTGGGGGCATGTAATGGCACAGTGGCAATGTGGGGGCATGTAATGGCACAGTCTGGGCATGTAATGTAATGTAATGGCACAGTGAGGAATGTAATGGCACAGTGAGATTTGAAAAAGACTGTTTCTGTCAGCGGTTCTGGCTACCCCTCAGCTTCCAGAAAGACAGTAAGAAGGGGGTAGTCTTATACAGTGAGTATATCCCAAAACCAAAATTTTTCCTGGAAAATTAGGGGGTCGTCTTATACGCCGGGTCGTCTTATACGCCGGAAAATACGGTATGTGCATAATGAATATCTAAAATAAATAAATATGCACAATGAGTATCTTAAGAACGCAAGAAAACTTCAAATAATGTTGTTAGTGTCAATTTCTTCATTCAAGCCATGCGGCGACATAGTGTTAAGCAGTGGCGGCCCGTCCATAGGGGGCGCCCGGGATGGACTTGTGCGGGGCGATGGACGGCGCGATGGACTTGTGACCGGGCGGGTGCACGGCACCCAGTGTATACTGTGCATAGTGCCGACAACAGGAAGTGATGTCAGCACTATGCATCTCAGAGGGACGCATCAGAGTGAGCCTGCAGCCAGGTGAAGATGCCTGCTCCCGATCCCCCTCTCCCTTAGTAAACTTATGGAGGCAGGAATCGGATCACTAATCCATCACTAATGGATGGGCACTGGAGCTGACAGTGCCGAACCTGAGCCTGAAGCTGAAGGTGAGTGTGGGGATCGAAAGGTTCTCTCTCTCTCTAGCTGAGAGTTAATTTCTCCTCTCATGTGTCACTCTCTTGCAGCCAGCATGGCTCTGTTTGTGTTCACCCCTCTCCCCCACCTCCCTCCAGAATGTTCTCCACTGGCTCTCCCTGTCATATCTCCCCTCTGTCTCTGTGAAGCTGCATGATGTTTTTATCTTTTCAGTCCCACTGAGCTAGTATTGCAGCCCACTGAGCTAGGATTGCAGCCTTTTTCTCTTGTACTTTGCCTCTTATCAGACCAGTTATCTCCCTGCAATCCCAGCATTCCAACTGCTTAGCCTAGTAATATATATATATTATCTGCTCTCCCCCCCAACACAGGCACAGCTGATCAGCTTAATTCCAATGGGATGTACAATTAACTCTACACTGTCCAGCAGCTGCCTTTTTACCTTGTGCCCTATATAATGTGCCCTGCACCCCTCCCCATGTAATGTGCCCTGCACCCCTCCCCATGTAATGTGCCCTGCACCCCTCCCCATGTAATGTGCCCTGCACCCCTATCCTACATGTACCGCCATACACTCCTCACCCCTCTCCTACATGTACCGCCATACACTCCGCACCCCTCTCCTACATGCACCGCCATACACTCCTCACGCCTCTCCTACATGCACCGCCATACACTCCTCACGCCTCTCCTACATGCACCGCCATACACTCCTCACGCCTCTCCTACATGCACCGCCATACACTCCTCACGCCTCTCCTACATGCACCGCCATACACTCCTCACCCCTCTCCTACATGTACCGCCATACACTCCTCACCCCTCTCCTACATGCATCGCCATACACTCCTCACGCCTCTCCTACATGCACCGCCATACACTCCTCACGCCTCTCCTACATGCACCGCCATACACTCCTCACGCCTCTCCTACATGCACCGCCATACACTCCGCACCCCTCTCCTACATGCACCGCCATACACTCCGCACCCCTCTCCTACATGCACCGCCATACACTCCTCACCCCTCTCCTACATGCACCGCCATACACTCCGCACCCCTCTCCTACATGCACCGCCATACACTCCTCACCCCTCTCCTACATGCACCGCCATACACTCCTCACCCCTCTCCTACATGCACCGCCATACACTCCGCACCCCTCTCCTACATGCACCGCCATACACTCCTCACCCCTCTCCTACATGCACCGCCATACACTCCTCACCCCTCTCCTACATGTACCGCCATACACTCCTCACCCCTCTCCTACATGCACCGCCATACACTCCTCACCCCTCTCCTACATGTACCGCCATACACTCCTCACCCCTCTCCTACATGCACCGCCATACACTCCTCACGCCTCTCCTACATGCACCGCCATACACTCCTCACGCCTCTCCTACATGCACCGCCATACACTCCTCACCCCTCTCCTACATGTACCGCCATACACTCCTCACCCCTCTCCTACATGCACCGCCATACACTCCTCACCCCTCTCCTACATGCACCGCCATACACTCCTCACCCCTCTCCTACATGTACCGCCATACACTCCTCACCCCTCTCCTACATGCACCGCCATACACTCCTCACCCCTCTCCTACATGTACCGCCATACACTCCTCACCCCTCTCCTACATGCACCGCCATACACTCCTCACGCCTCTCCTACATGCACCGCCATACACTCCTCACGCCTCTCCTACATGCACCGCCATACACTCCTCACCCCTCTCCTACATGTACCGCCATACACTCCTCACCCCTCTCCTACATGCACCGCCATACACTCCTCACGCCTCTCCTACATGCACCGCCATACACTCCTCACGCCTCTCCTACATGCACCGCCATACACTCCTCACCCCTCTCCTACATGTACCGCCATACACTCCTCACCCCTCTCCTACATGCATCGCCATACACTCCTCACGCCTCTCCTACATGCACCGCCATACACTCCTCACGCCTCTCCTACATGCACCGCCATACACTCCTCACGCCTCTCCTACATGCTACACCATACACTCCGCACCCCTCTCCTACATGCACCGCCATACACTCCGCACCCCTCTCCTACATGTACCGCCATACACTCCTCACCCCTCTCCTACATGCACCGCCATACACTCCTCACCCCTCTCCTACATGCACCGCCATACACTCCTCACCCCTCTCCTACATGCACCGCCATACACTCCTCACCCCTCTCCTACATGCACCGCCATACACTCCGCACCCCTCTCCTACATGCACCGCCATACACTCCTCACCCCTCTCCTACATGCACCGCCATACACTCCTCACCCCTCTCCTACATGTACCGCCATACACTCCTCACCCCTCTCCTACATGCACCGCCATACACTCCTCACCCCTCTCCTACATGTACCGCCATACACTCCTCACCCCTCTCCTACATGCATCGCCATACACTCCTCACGCCTCTCCTACATGCACCGCCATACACTCCTCACGCCTCTCCTACATGCACCGCCATACACTCCTCACGCCTCTCCTACATGCACCGCCATACACTCCGCACCCCTCTCCTACATGCACCGCCATACACTCCGCACCCCTCTCCTACATGCACCGCCATACACTCCTCACCCCTCTCCTACATGCACCGCCATACACTCCTCACCCCTCTCCTACATGCACCGCCATACACTCCTCACCCCTCTCCTACATGCACCGCCATACACTCCTCACCCCTCTCCTACATGCACCGCCATACACTCCGCACCCCTCTCCTACATGCACCGCCATACACTCCTCACCCCTCTCCTACATGCACCGCCATACACTCCTCACCCCTCTCCTACATGTACCGCCATACACTCCTCACCCCTCTCCTACATGCACCGCCATACACTCCTCACCCCTCTCCTACATGTACCGCCATACACTCCTCACCCCTCTCCTACATGCACCGCCATACACTCCTCACGCCTCTCCTACATGCACCGCCATACACTCCTCACGCCTCTCCTACATGCACCGCCATACACTCCGCACCCCTGTCCTACATGCACCGCCATACACTCCGCACCCCTCTCCTACATGCACCGCCATACACTCCTCACCCCTTTCCTACATGCACCGCCATACACTCCGCACCCCTCTCCTACATGCACCGCCATACACTCCTCACCCCTCTCCTACATGCACCGCCATACACTCCTCACCCCTCTCCTACATGTACCGCCATACACTCCGCACCCCTCTCCTACATGTACCGCCATGCACCCCTCTCCTACATGTACCGCCATACACTCCGCACCCCTCTCCTACACATACCACCCACCACTATACACTCTGCAGTATTTGCAGTCTTTGATTCTATCCCGTATGCTGTTAGATCATGGTATTGTAAAACTGTTTAAAGCAATGTAGACATTTCTTAATTTTTCATTGCATTGATTTTTTTTCTTGCTAAATACTCCTGACACTAGTGGAATACAGGGGCGGAGTGGGTGGATTATATAAGGGGTGTGGCTTACAAGAAGAGGGAGTGGTCAACAAGGAGGGGCGGAGTCTGGCGCCCCCCCATTCTAAAAATTCACCAGCCACCACTGGTGTTAAGGGAATAAATCCAATAAGTTTCTTGTTGACACAAACGCTGGAATCTCTCTACTGCTGTGAGGGTTTCAGGTATAGCTTCAATAACCCAAACTTGCAGTAGAGATGTATCACAATGATGGTGGGAAGCAAAGTGACTTGCTACCCTGTATTTGGGATTTGCTCCTTGAACAGCCCGCCTATGTTCGCCAAATCTCCTGCGAAGGGGTCTAATGGTACGGCCGATATATAACAGGCCGCAAGGACAGGAGATACAGTAAATGACATAAGTAGTCGAGCAATTGTAGAAGGAATTCAGTGTGTATGTCTTTTTATTAGCTATAAAATTCTTTTTACCATGCGGGACATTGACACAAGCTAGACATTTTGATTTTTTACACTGATACATCCCAACCAAGGGGATAAGGGTAAGTTGTTTGAGTCTTACTAATTTGGAGTTATCTGAAGGTTTAGTTTTACTGGGCGCAATCTTGCCTTTAATGTTGGGTGCCCTACGGTAAGCAAATTTGGGTGAAGGGGTAATGGAAGAAGATAGATAACATAAAAAACGCCCCCCTGTTCATCATTTGAATTAGGCGCGCTTACGCCGGCCCATTTACGCTACGCCGCCGTAACTTAGGAGGCAAGTGCTTTGTGAATACAGCACTTGCCTCTCGGACTTACGGCGGCGTAGCACCTCAAAATTAAGCCAGTCTATCTGAATTTGGCTAATTCTTTTCTTCAGGTTATATGAATGAAAATGAGGATGATAATATACGCCAGTAATATTAGTAACACTGTATTGAATGTATCTGTTTGACTGACAGAAATCTGTGTTCAAAAAAGACTAGAAAAACCTAATGTGAATAATTCACCAGGTCCATATGGATTACATTCAAGAGTTTTTAAAGAACTTAGCCATGTTACAACAAGACCATTGATCCTATTTTTTAAGGACAGTATACTGACTGGAATGGTACCAAATGATTAAAGAAAAAAACAAATGTGGTACCAATATTTAAAAAGGGCCTATCTGCCAGTCAGCCTAACACCAATACTATGTAAAGTATTGTAAGAAATGATAAGGGACCAAATCCACGAATATGCCAGTGAATATGGAATCATTAGTAGTAATCGAAATATGGTATCATTTGCAGTAACCAACATAGATTTATGATGGAACGTTCTTGCCAGACCAACTTTTTAAAAGTCTGTTGGGAAGTGAGCAGTAATTTTGATACAGGCCAGTGGATATAATTTGTGGAAAAAGGTTTTTCTTACCTACAAGAGGAAGAAAAAAACACTGCGCTAACACAAAAAATGACCCAAAAAAATATAAGTGAATATATAAGGAGCTGTCAGTATTAATACTTAGGATACCAAAAGTAAATACAATACAAAAACAAAGAAAGGTCCCTGAGCCTCATAAGATCGTTGAAATACGGTCTATTGATCCGGTAAGGAGACTACATCTCAATATTTGGGTGCTTTTTCCGGTGGAGGATCTCTGTTTCACCCTTTATTTATCAGTTTCACATGAACTTTCTTTTATTCATCCGATTGGTTAAGGATTATGTTTATGGACTTTTCACCAACATTAGACTAAGAATTGTGTTATATATCATTTACTTTTTATTGGTAGTCACTACTTATATAGATAAATAATACCCATTGGTATATGGGTTTCTTGAGCGCCGTATTTTCTTTGTTTTTGCAGTGGATATAATTACTTAGATTTGATACAGTATTCCGCAAAAGCTGAATTAGAAAATTAACCCCTTAAAATCCATATTCTTTGCTAGAAAATGACTTAGAACCCCCAAATATTATATATATATATATATATATATATATATATATATATATATATATATATATATATATATATATATATATATATAAATATATACTGTATATATATATATATATATATATATATATTTTTATATATATATATATATTAGCAGAGACCCTAGAGCAGTGATGGTGAACCTTGGCACCCCAGATGTTTTGGAACTACATTTACCATGGTGCTCATGCACTCTGCAGTGTAGTTAAGCATCATGGGAAATGTAGTTCCAAAACATCTGGGGTGCCAAGCAGGGGCAGACTGACAACTCATGTGGCCCCCGGGCAATAGAAGATTATGGGGCCCCCCGGGCTTACAGATGGCCACCACGCCAGGAGGCAGTGCAGAGGCAGGGCAGCTAAAATCTCAGGATTTTTACATACTGTCCCTGGTTTTATTGAGCCTGGCAACCCTGATGGGGCCCCCTAATGGCATGGGGCCCTCGGGCAGTGCCCGAGAGCCTCAATGGTCAGTCTTCCCCTAACAGTAAAGTTAGAAAATGTATTTTGTATAATGTGGATGATTATGTTAGGCTAAGTAAATAAATACCTAACATGTCATGCTTTAAAATTGCTCACATGGATGTGGAATGGCGACAAATTACAGTACTTAAAAATCTCTATAGGCGACCCTTTAAAAATGTCTACAGGTTACCAGTTTAAAGTTACAGAGGAGTTCTTGTGCTAAAATGATTGCTCTCACTCTAATGATCGCGGTGATACCTCACATGTGTGTTTACATTTGCGGTTGGGACTTAAGTATGTGTTCACTTTTGCACACGAGCATGGAAGAATGAGCTGCTTTCACTTTTTATATTTTTTTTCTTATTTGTATTTTTATTTTTTATACTGTCCCTTTGAAAAAAATATTATCACTTTTATTGCTGTCAGAAGGAATTTAAACATCATTGTGACAGTAAAAGGCAGTGCCAGGTACTCTTTATGGAGAGATCCCTCCTTTGCACTTAAAGTATTCAAAACACCAAGTTTGGCAGTTTTGAATACTGTAATTTTCGATGTCATGACATCGTTTCCGGGTTACTAGATCCGAGACCCGATTAAAGCGGATTCCGACTTTGTTTGGGTCTCAGGCTGGTGGGACGGGAGAGCCCAGGCAAGCCGCAGAAGGCGGGAGGGGGGGGCATCACCTCCTGCTGCTTGGGATAACAGCTGAGAGGCTTTTAAGCTGCATCGTTTGTTATTCCAAGAAAGCCAACCACCATCTCTAAAAAATGGTACCGGGTCATGTGTACAGCTGCAGGCATCAAGCTGGGGCAGCATATTTGCGTAGGTCGACGGGAAGGGGTTAAGGTCTATTGGCATTAATGAAATTGTATGCAATGTACAGGTGAAACTCGAAAAATTTGAATATCGTTCAAAAGTTCGTTTATTTCACTAATGCAACTTAAAAGGTGAAATTAAAATATGAGATAGACCCATTACATGCAAAGCAAGATAGTTCAAGCCGTGATGTGTCATAATTGTGAGGATTATGGCTTACAGCTCATGAAAACCCCAAATCCACAATCTCAGATAATTAGAATATTGTGAAAAGATGCAATATTCTAGGCTCAATGTATCCCACTCTAATCAGATAATTCAGCCATAACACCTGCAAAGGGTTCATGAACCTTTAAATGGTCTCTCAGTCTGGTTCAGTAGGAATCACAATCATGGGAAAGACTGCTGACCTGACAGTTGTGCAGAAAACTATCATTGACACCCTCCACCCTTAATTACATTTTTTTTCAAGTTTCATTTGTATATGGTAAAATAAAAAGAAACCGGTTACAGGAGCATGTACAGAGAGTACTGTAACCACTTCAATACAGGGCAATTTTATACCCTTCCTGCCCAGACCAATTTTCTCTCACACTTAGAATGAAATTACTCAGTCATGCTACACTGTACCCAAATATTTTTTTTGGCTTTTTTTCACAATAGAGCTTTCTTTTGGTGGTATTTATTCACCATGGGGTTTTTATTTTTTTTGCAATATCAGCGAAAAAAGATCAAAACTTTGCAAATTTTGTCATTTTTCTTCATAAATTTGGGCGAAAATGTAACTTCTACATATCTTTAGTAAAAATAACTCAAATTAGTGTAAATTATTTAGTCTCTGTGAAAGTTGTATCTACAAGCACTGGTGCAAATCATTGAACACCTGATGTACTGAAGGCTTAATTTCTTGAGATACTAACAGAAAGATTGGTTTGGTCCACGATGCCTTGAACTAATTCATCAGGGAAAAATAAATTGAAAAAATTGATTTCAGAGAAACCTGCACACCTGGCTGTGCTATAAAAGGGGGGATTTTGGTTGACCCTGTACTAGAAGACAGCCACAATGGGTTTGCCAAGGCATGCGGAAGCTGGGTTTGGGCCCTAATTCTTTGGCGTGAAATTTCAGCGCTTGTACTGGGCCTTTCCTTCTGGGGTCTAGCGCCGTTGGCATTTACCGATTGCCATTGGGGTGTCTTGTGCTGCTGGTAGCTGCCTGGTCTTCAGACCATCTTCTTTCATGATGGACTACTTCCTCCTTTGTTTAAGATGCCGATGCACTGGCTTTTACGGACTCATATTCCAAACAATATTCGGAATTGGAAACAGAACTGTAACTGGGCAGTGAGAGCTCCCCGCTGCTCTCATCAGTCAGAGTTAGTATTTGATATGCCTCTTCTGGAGTGTATACATTTCTGGACATAGTGGCTGTATGACAGGTGACACTGATGGGCTGCACGACAGGTAGTGATGGACTGCACGTCAGGGACTAATGGGCTGCATGTCAGGGACTAATAGGCTGCACGTCAGGGACTAATGAGCTGCACATATGTAGTAATTGGCTACATGTAAGTAGTAATTGGCTGCACAGGTACTTTAATGGGCTCACGGGACAGGTACTCTGATGGGCTCACGGGACAGGTCCTCCTGATGGTATGATAGTTACTCTGAGTAGATGGATGATAGGTACTCTGATGAGCTCAGACGGGTACTCAGATGTAATGATGACAGATCCTCTTTATTCAGGGGGCAATCTGGGCATGGTATATTCACAGTAATGTGTAACTCACTGTTTACCGCAATCTCCTCCTCACACTGGATCGTGAGGAGAGGAGCCTGGTAACAGCCGTTACACATGGGTTGTTGACATTTGTGGCCAGCTGTGATTGGACACATTGGTTCTTTGGCTCTTTACCCTGATGGGGGCGGGGCTTTGTCCAAGCGGCGTGCACACTGATCTGCATAGTGACCGGCTGTGATTGGACACAGCCAGTCACGTGGTAAAGAGGCAATTTCATTGGCTCTTTACCCTGATCAGGAATGGGCTGTGTCCCGAGGGACACGCCTGATCCCCGATCACCATCCTATGGGCCCCCGAGGGCCCGCAGTAGCGATGAGAATGGGAGGACGTCAGATGACGGCCACCCAGGATAGCAGGGTGTTCCTGCCGGCGTCATTAGTCTATACGCCAGTATGGAACTGGTTATATTGATCCCTTTTTAAATGGTCTAGATTTATGAGGGGTGTACCCCATGATTCTGTCCTGGGACCAGTTCTATTGAACTTGTGTATAGACAGCATAGAGGTTGGAATCAATAATTAAATGCCAATGTTCGCTGATGATACCAAACTATGACCTAAGACCTAGATAAATTAGAATGGGCAGCTGTATGGCAGATAAGGTTTAATATTGATAAATATAAAGTAATGCACTTAAAAACTTAAAATGCATGCAAGGTGCTCTTTAGTGGGCATACCTCTGCGGGAATCGAAGCTGAAAATGAATCTGGACATCCTTGTAGACCACAGACTCAGCAGTAGCTTTTTTATGCTAATGGTATTTATTCAAGAGATAAAATAATAATTCTAACAATTTACAAAACTCTGGTTTAGGCTCATTTTGAGTATGCAGTTCTGTTTTGGTCACCACTCCTCAGAAAAGATGTCCTTGACCTGAAGAGAGTCCAGAGAAAGGCAACAAAACTAATAAGGGGGCTGGAGGATCTTCAGTTATGATAAGCTTTAAAGAATAAGTTCACTTTGAAAAAAATATATATAAATGTACTTTATTTTTGCAGATAAACAACAATGTGCCAATATTTGTTTCCTACAGGAGCCTGCAAAGTATTGCAATGTCAGGCTCCTGTACACTCTAACTCTAGCTTTCTGCTTGTACCCCTGTACAGGCTTTCAGTTTAAAACCTGGAAGGAGTGTGAGTGGACTATGAGCCAAACAACAACTGGAAAAAAAAAATGAAGAAATTAAAAAAAGGATAAGAAAAAAACCTGATGCTAATGTATTATTGCCTATCATTTGTCACATCTAGAATATTTGAGGATCATTTTTGGCACTATATTGTAAAATTATATAACAATTCTAACAATTCTAGGTTTAAAAAAAAAGGACTATTAATATTAATAATATTCAGAGCTTCAGTTATTAAAGGCTAATGCCGCGTACACACGATCATTTTTCCGGTTCTAAAAAATAAAGTTTTTCAGTCTCTAGAAAAAACAATATTTTTTTTAACCACTTAAGGACCGCCTCCTGCACATTTACGTCGGCAGAATGGCATGGCTGGGCACATGCACGTATAGGTGCGTCCTGTGCTAGTACCCAGCCGTGGGTCACGGGCACGCGCCCGTGACCCGGTCCGAAGCTCTGTGACCGGGACCGTGGGACCCGCGGACCCGATTGCCGCTGGAGTCCCGCGATCGGTCCCCGGAGCTGAAGAATGGGGAGAGCCGTGTGTAAACACGGCTTTCCCGTTCTTCACTGTGGCGGCGTCATCGATCGTGTGATCCCTTTTATAGGGATACACAATCGATGACGTCACACCTACAGCTACACCCCCCTACAGTTGTAAACACACATGAGGTCACACATAACCCCGTCAGCGCCTCCTGTGGTTAACTCCCAAACTGCAATTGTAATTTTCACAGTAAACAATGCATTTTAAATGATTTTTTTGCTGTGAAAATGACAATGGTCCCAAAAATGTGTCAAAATTGGCCGAAGCGTCCGCCATAATGTTGCAGTCACGAAAAAAATCAATGATCGCCACCATTAGTAGTAAAAAAAAAAAAATGCAATAAAACTATCCCCTATTTTGTAAACGCTATAAATTTTGCGCAAACCAACTGATAAACGCTTATTGCGATTTTTTTTATCAAAAATAGGTAGAAGGATACATATCGGCCTAAACTGAGGAAAACATTTTTTTTATATATTTTTTTTTGGGGGATATTTATTATAGCAAAAAGTAAAAAATATTGCATTTTTTTCAAAATTGTCGCTATATTTTTGTTTATAGCGCAAAAAATAAAAACCGCAGAGGTTATCAAATACCACCAAAAGAAAGCTCTATTTGTGGGAAATAAAGGACGTCAATTTTATTTGGGAGCCACATCGCACGACCGCGCAATTGTCTGTTAAAGCGGTGCAGTGCCGAATCGCAAAACCTGGCCGGGTCCTTTAGCTGCATTTTGGTCCGGGTCTTAAGTGGTTAACTTGATCATTAAAACAGCCTTGCCTAGACACGATCGTGAAAGAAAATGCTCTAGCAAAGCGCAGTGATGTACAACACGTACGACGGCACTATAAAGGGGAAGTTCCACTCGGATGGCACCACCCTTGGGGCTGCTTTAGCTGATTTCATGTTAGTAAAAGATGATTTGCGCTTTTCTGTCTGTTACAGCGTGATGAATGTGCTTACTCCATTACGAACAGTAGTGTGACGGACCCATCCGTATACTGGACATATTGTGTTCGTCTGCTTGCTATTCCCCAATAATATGCCCTCAGTTCCAGGCTATCTGGGGATACGTTATATGAATATAAAATGTTCGGCAGTTATAAAGTCATAGATTTTAATGTACGTCGTAACTGTGATGCATGCTGGGAAATGGTGGGGATGTATGTTTGAAATGTCCCCATGTCGTTCTGTTATTTCAGTCTCCCATCTGGTCCCCTAGGGGAGTGTCCACCAGGCGGGAGACCTGCATAAATACGGGCGGGTAGCCCACAGTAAACAGTTCGTGTTTTACCCTCATGATGGAGCTTGGTCTCGTTATTGGAGGGGATTGGGTTACTGGCCACTAAGGACGGTGTATGGAGAGGGTTGCCGGTTGGAACCTATTGCACTTCGGCGGTTAGCAGCGGTTCGTGCACTTTGGAGCTCGGGAAGAGAGGTACCGCAACAAGTAGTTTTACCAGAATGAGCGCTCCCGTCTCATAACTTGCTTCTGAGCATGCGCAGAATTTTCACATCGTTAAAGCCCACACACAACCATTTTTTACAACACAAAAAACGACAACGTTAAAAATGTCGTTAAAAAATAGAGCATGTTTGAATTTTTTTTGCCCATTTTTTAGAACCCGAAAAATGCTCTGAAGCCCACACACGATCATTTTTAATGACCTAAAAAAAACGTAATTTTTTAGAACCCGCAAAATGATCGTGTGTATGCGGCATAAGAATGCAATATATTGATCCAGGGAATTGATTGACTGCTCTTTAAGTGTAGGATGGATTTTATTCTCATTTATTCACGTATATTGTGTTATATCAGTGCCTACATAGAAGGAGATTTGGAAGTCCAAAAACAGTCCTTCACAATACTTTACTTGGTAAAAGACAAGCGATCTGGGACATCCAAACAAACCCAGCAGAAGGCTATCGCAGTTCACCTGAAGCCTTAGTCACTTTGGCTGAAATGCTGAAATGTGAATGCTTTAGTGGCTAAGGCTTCAGCTTAAGGCCTCATGCACACTGAATGTTATAAAAAACGACAGTAGCTTTAGCTGTAGAATACATTTTGCAGCGTTTTTGCAGTAGCGTTTTTCAGCTTTTGCATTTGGTTTAGCTTTATTTTTTAGCAAAACTATACTCCCACAAAAGCTTATGGCTAGAGTTGAGCGGACACCTGGATGTTTGGGTTCGGGTCCGAACCCGAACTTTAAGAAAAGTTCGGGTTCGGGAACCCGAACCCGAACTCCGAACCCCATTGTAGTCAATGGGACACAGACTTTTAGAAAAAAAAATGTGCGGAGGTCCCCGCAAATTCAATAACCAGACCCTTTAGGTCTGGTATGGATATTAAGGGGAACCCCGCGGTCACTTTAAAACAAAAATGACGTGCGGTTCCCCCTAAATATCCATAACCAGACCCTACAGGTCTGGTATGGATATTCAGGGGAACCCCGCCGCTGAAGCTGTGACATTACTTATATAGAGGAGGCAGGGCCACCCGTCACGTGACCCCGCCCCCTCTGACGTACCCTCTGCTACGTCACTGGATAAGCCCAAGGTCTTTCCTCTTCCTGGGCTTACCCAGTGACGTAGCAGAGGGTACGTCAGAGGGGGCGGGGTCACGTGATGGATGGCCCTGCCTCCTCTATATAAGTAATGTCACAGCTTCAGCGCGTCATTCGCTGGACTGTGTCCAACGGTGAGAGGAGGTCGGGGATGCTGCTGCGCTGGATGGATGGATCTTCTCATCGCTGGAGCGGAGATCACCCGACGCAGGATCTTCTCATCGCTGGAGATCACCCGCAGCTGTCGCAGGATCAGGACAATGCAGGAAGCCGGGAACGAGTGGATTTCTCACCGCTGGAGGTTTTATTTATTTTTTAATAAAGGACTTTATTCTATGGTGTCAGTGTGTTTTTTTACAATACTTTACACTTCCTTCGTGAAATGGTAGGGGTAATGGTACCCCATTACCATTTCACACAGGGGGGGGGGTCAGGATCTGGGGGTCCCCTTTGTTAAAGGGGTCTTCCAGATTCTGATTAACCTCCCGCCCGCATACCCCCACAACCACCTGGCAAGGGTTGTGGGGATGAGACCCTTGTCCCCATCAACATGGGGACATCCTCCCCATGTTGAGGGCATGTGGCCTGGTGCGGTTCAGGAGAGGGGGGGCCGCACTCTGTCCCCCCCTCTTTTCTGCGGCCGGCCAGGTCAACGTGCTCGGATAACGGGTCTGGTTATGGATATTTAGGGGGAACCGCACGTCATTTTTGTTTTAAATTGACGGCGGGGTTCCCCTGAATATCCATACCAGACCTGAAGGGTCTGGTTATTGATATTTAGGGGGAACCGCACGTCATTTTTTTTTAAATTGACGACGGGGTTCCCCTTAATATCCATACCAGACCTAAAGGGTCTGGTTATTGAATTTGTGGGGACCTCCGTGCATTTTTTTTCCTCGAACTCCGATCCCGGACCCGAACTTTTTTCAATTATTCGGGTTCGGGTCCGGGTTCGGGAAAAACCCAAAGTCCGTACCAAACCCGAACTTTACAGTTCGGGTTCGCTCAACCCTACTTATGGCTCAAAAACACCCATGAACACCAATTAGATTTTTTAGCTGTTTTTAGAGTTATGCCTCGTACACACGATCGGAAATTCTGACAAGAAACCGTGGATTTTTTTTTCCGATGTAATTTCGGCTCAAACTTGTGTTGCATACACACGGTCACACAAAATTCCTGACCGTCAAGAACGCGGTGACGTACAATACTACAACGAGCCAAGGAAAATTAAGTTTAATGATTCCGAGTATGCGTCGAATAGATTCCGAGCATGTATGTTTTTTTTACACGTCCAAATTGCATACAGATGATCAGAATTTCCGATAAGAACTTTTCCCGTCGGAAAATTTGAGGACCAGCTCTCAAATTTTTGCTGTCGGGCAATTCCGACAGAAAAAGTCTGATGGGGCCTACACACGATCAGAATTTCCGATTGTTCACGATAGCTCACATTGAACTTGTCGGAAATTCCGATTGTGTGTACGCGGCATTAAAGCGTCTTTACAGCTAAAAAAACTCCTCCTCAAACCCACTAGTTCTGAGTTTTTTTTCCAGCCAAAAAACTGCTGATAACAGCCTATGTGTGCATGGACACATAAGAGAACATGCTGAGAAGTTTACTGGCTGCAAAGAAAATGCCTGAAGCCAAAAACTAGCAGTTGTAAAAACTTCCAGTGTGCATGAGGACTAATGCCGCGTACACACAATCGGAATTTACAACAACAAGTGTTCGTTGTGAGCTTTTGGTCGGATATTCCGCCCGTGTGTAGGCTCCATCGGACATTTGCTGTCGGAATTTCCGACAAGAAAAATTTGAGAGTTGATTCTCAATTTTTCCGAAAATATCAAATCCATTTAAATTCATTGCAAAAAAAAAGCTGGATGTAAACAAACCAGTGCCGGTATTAAAAAATGTAAAACATTTATAGCAGTCCCTTCAGGTCTGGTATGGATTTTAAGGAGAGCCCCACACCAGAATAAAAAAAATGGCGTGGGGGTACCCCTCAAAATCCATACCAGATGCTTATCCAAGAATGCAACCTGGCAGGCCAGGAAAGGAGGAGATGAGTGCCCACCCCCTCCTGAACCATGCCAGACTACATGCTCCCCCCTAAAGAACCATGTCCCCTGGGCGGTGGTTGTGGGGAATTGTGGGTGGGGGGCTTATCATAATCTGGAAGCCCCCTTTTTTGAATGAATATGGGGTACACTATACTAATTCTCCAAAAAAAAGTGTAAAACATTTCTAAAAACATGGAGGCAGTTTTTGATAAGTGCTTTGTTTAAAAAAAAAAATTCCCCCAAAGAAAATCCAGTGTCAAACAAGATGAATGCTACTAACGACCCAAAAAATAAAATAAAAGAGCTCCGCTTACCCCCAAGCTTCTGACATCTCCATTTACCATTAGCACTGGGAACCAGAGCTGTCAGGTGGCAGGTGCCCAACGATGCTAAATAAACAAAGGGGTGGGGTTACCCACTTTCACCGGTGACCTCGTTCCTTTGTTTAATTACCGTTGATGGGAACCAGACATGTAATACACTGGGAGGCAAGTGTGTCATGTGGAGTTTTTCTTCTTCGGCCTTGTACACACGACCGTTATCCTTGACAAAATCCATCAAGAAAATTGGTGGCAGAGCTTTTTTGCCGAGGAAAACAGCCGTGTGTATGTTTTTCATCGAGAAAATTGTTGTGGATCTCGACGAGAAAAAAAGAGAACCTGTTCTCTTTTTTTCTCGTCTGGAGTCTGAATTTCCTCGTCGTGTTTCTTGTCGGGCTGGTTTACGACGCAAAACATGTTCTTGTGTATGCTTAGAAACCCGCCCATGCTCAGAATAAAGTATGAGACGGGAGCGCACCTTCGGTAAAAGTATCGTTCGTAATGGAGATAGCACATTCGTCACGCTGTAACAGACTGAAAAGCGTGAATCGTCTCTCACCAAACTTTTACTTAACACGCAGTAACATGAGATTAGCAAAAGCAGCCCCAAGGGTGGTGCCAATGGAATGGAACTTCCCCTTTATAGTGCCGTCGTACCTGTTGTATGTCACCGTGTTTGAGAATGACAAGATTTTGTCTTGACAGTGTGTATGCAAAGAAAGCTTCACAAGATTCTCGACAAGCCTGACAAGAAACTCGTTGAGGAAAACTATGTTTCTTTTACGACGAGATTCTCGTCATGTGTACGAGGCCTTCCTCTTTTTTTTTTGGGGGGGGGGGGGTGGCATTCATAATGATTGATGCTCGATTTACTTCGGGAGACATTTTTATAAATAAAGGACTTGTCAAAAACTGTTCTTGTTTTCATTTATTTTTTACACTTTTTTGGTGAAAGAGTAGGGGTATAATATACCCCATACTCATTCACATATGAGGGGGGAATCTGGGGGGTCCCTTGTTAAATGGGGCTTCCAGATTACGATAAGCCCTGCACCCACAGACCCCCCACAACCATTGCCCAGTGTTGTGGGGAAGGGGTCCTTTTCAACATGGGGACAAGGTTGTTTGGGGAGGAAGGGGAGCTCCCCCTGATCCAAATCACCCCCCATGTTAAAGGCATGTGGCCTGGTATGGTTCCTGACCTGACTGGGCTGCATGCTCAAATATGTTTTTTTTTTTAATGCTGGCGCTGGTTTGTTTGTCATAAGTTATTAAGGCCACCAAACTCCTTAACAAGCAGCTATTATCGAATGAAATTGAATCATTAGTTTCATTTGGATGCTTCAAACATCCAAATGAATGTATGAGTTTCTTATTGTTTATTTCAGATTTGAAATAAAGTTGAAATTCTTTACTGTTGTATTCAGAAATTCTGACAAATCTGAATTTTCGAAATAACGAAAATGTAGGAATTTCATTTCGGAATTAAACTAACCATACAGTAGATGTCCATAAGACTAAAGTCTTCCAAGCATAAAACAAAAGTAGTCTCAGAAAGTTTTTTTGAGCACTTCCAAAATCTATATGACCACAATACCCCTAATAGACACCACTTATTAGATTAGATTGGATTACAATTATTGGTGATTTTTGTGAAATAAAAATAAACTGGTCTAACAATAGGGCAGTTATATATGATATGTATAAGATCATGACATAGAGGGGTGTTCCTTTCCCCCCATTTTGAATAATCATTTTGGTGCCAAAGTAGACCCTATGAAAAAACAGATTTGGATGAGTTTGTTTCTAGTAGAAATTTCTGTGGTAAAACAGGAGGCAGAAACCTCATCAAAATCCTGTCTTCAATATCCAGAATGTCTCTATCCCATTGTGCCCAGACCTGGGAAAAGCTAGAGGGTTTACCCTGAAATAAAGTACTATACAATCTACAAATCAATTTTGAGAGAGAAGAACGCAAATGCATATTTGATAATGCTTAAAGCCTACTCTGGCCCTGTCAGGACCTGGGCTTGAACCTGGAACCTCGTCGGTGTCTGGCATTGACTCTGTTTGACCCTTGGCCTGTTCCTGGACTACTCTACTGCTGTCAAGGGATGCCCACGCAGGCATCCGAGTACTGGGTACAGGTCAATGGGCTGCACTAACGGAAACAGGCACCAAGATAGTGAAAAAATATATATATGTTTATTAAGTTAAAGCACACATGAAAAACAATCAATGAAAGCAAGCGTGACACAGCAACCAAAAACCACTAAGCAGGTAATGCAGGGATAAGACATAAGCAAGTCCGAGGTCCAAGCCAGGGGTCAAGGATAGGAGAGAGCAGCAAAGTCCAAAAATACAAGCCGGGGTCAATAAGCGACAGGGTCCAGGGCAGGGAGCGAAGCAGGAACAGATGGGCAACAGCTAACAGGTCAGGCAGGGAACAGGCTGACAAGCAAAATACTGAATCCCTGAACTCCAGTTTAGGGCGGGCTTAAATACCTGTGCAAATCTGTATTGGGCGACACCTGCTGGAGGCCACCAGAACTGCACCCCTGTTACTAAGGAGAACAGTGCCACCAGCAGGTGACCAGAGTCATGACACAGATCATGACAGTTCCCCCCCCCAAGGGGTGGCCTCTGGACACCCCATTCTGCCCTTGCCCTGGTAGTGCATGTGGAAGCAGAAGAGTCCCAAACAGTCCTTCGGTCCCAGCCTTTTAACCCATTGGGAGACCAGCCCCCCAAGTCCGGAAACGGAACCTGCATCCTACCACCACCAGGGTCTGGAAGTTGGTATTTAGAGGTGGAAACAGGCCAGGCAGCGAATTTAGGGTCATTAGGCTGGGAAAGTGACACATCGAACTGAAAGTCAGGCACGTCAGGCTGGGAGCCCGTACCCAGGACGTCGGGGTGGACAACAGGAACCAGGCCGCCAGACTGGGCCGCAGATGGTGGCAGATCAGCAGACGGTGGCAAATCAGGCTGGGCAGCAGGCTCTGGGCCACCGAGCTGGGCGGCGGACAGGAACCCCTCGGGCTGGGCAGTAGACAGGAACCCCTCGGGCTGGGCAGTAGACAGGAACCCCTCGGGCTGGGCAGCAGACAGGAACACCTCCGGCTGGGCAGCAGACAGGAACACCTCCGGCTGGGCAGCAGACAGGAACACCTCCGGCTGGGCAGCAGACAGGAACACCTCCGGCTGGGCAGCAGACAGGAACACCTCCGGCTGGGCAGCAGACAGGAACACCTCCGGCTGGGCAACAGACAGGAACACCTCCGGCTGGGCTGCAGACAGGGGCTCAACAAGTTGGTATGTTGGCATTGCAACGTCAGACTGGGCAACTGGCACGTCAAGCTGGGCAACTGGCACGTCAGGCTGGGCAACTGGCACGTCAGGCTGGGCAACTGGCACGTCAGGCTGGGCAACTGGCACAACAAACTGGGCAACTGGCACGTCAGGCTTGGCAACTGGCACGTCAGGCTGGGCAACTGGCACGTCAGGCTGGGCAACTGGCACGTCAGACTGGGCAACTGGCACGTCAGACTGGGCAACTGGCACGTCAAGCTGGGCAACTGGCACGTCAGGCTGGGCAACTGGCACGTCAGGCTGGGCAACTGGCACGTCAGACTGGGCAACTGGCACGTCAGACTGGGCAACTGACACGTCAGACTGGGCAACTGACACGTCAGGCTGGGCGACTGGCAAAACAAACTGGGCAACTGGCACATCAGGCTGGGCAACTGGCACATCAGGCTGGGCAACTGGCACATCAGGCTGGGCAACTGGCACATCAGGCTGGGCTACTGGCATGTCAGGCTGGACCGCTGGCACTGGAACAACAGGCTGGGCAGCTGGTACTGAAACAGGCTGGGCAGCTGGTACTGGAACAGGCTGGGCAGATGGCACTGGAACAGGCTGAGCAGACGGCACTGGAACAGGCTGAACAGACGGCACTGGAACAGGCTGAACAGACGGCACTGGAACAGGCTGAACAGACGGCACTGGAACAGGCTGAACAGACGGCTGAACAGACGGCACTGGAACAGGCTGAACAGACGGCACTGGAACAGGCTGAACAGACGGCACTGGAACAGGCTGAACAGACGGCACTGGAACAGGCTGAACAGACGGTACTGGAACAGGCTGAACAGACGGCACTGGAACAGGCTGAACAGACGGCACTGGAACAGGCTGAACAGACGGCACTGGAACAGGCTGAACAGACGTCACTGAAACAAGCTGAACAGACGGCACTGGAACAAGCTGAACAGACGGCACTGGAACAAGCTGAAAAGACGGCTCTGGAACAAGCTGAACAGATGGCACTGGAACAAGCTGAACAGATGGCACTGGAACAGGCTGGGCAGATGGCACTGGAACATGCTGGGCAGATGGCACTGGAACAGGCTGAAGCAGGTTGGCTGAAGTGGATGCAGATTGGGTTAGTGGCAGGATCGAGTGGGTTGGAAAAAACGTTTTCTTCTTCTTTGGTTTCACCACTGAGGGTTTGCATATGGGTATAGGGTTGGAGGTAATGGATACAGTTGGTAGGGGTGAAGAGCGGAGGGGTGGTGAAACAGAAGGTTCCGACCTTGAAGAGGATTTTGGTGGAACAAATGGAGGCAGTTGAGAAGCAGCAGAAGGGTTAAAGGCAGGGTAGGTGCAGCAGTAGGAAACAGAGGACTGGTACTTTGTTGTTAGCAGGGTGTATTGTTCAGCAAAAGTGGGAATTGGGGGTAAAGAAAAAGAAAAAGACATCCCAGCAGGTTGGTAACTAGAAATGGATGGTTGGAAGCTGGCAGGGGCTGAGTACAACAAACTGGACCAGGCTTGTAATAATGGCTGTACAAAATCAGATTTGCACACGGCTTGTCTGACCAGAGACTGCACAGAATTAATGCATGCTGCAAGCACCTGTTGAGGACAAGCCGAGTACTGCTCATGAAAGAAGGCTGAATCATCCTCCAACAGCCACACCAAAGACTCTACCTGAGCTGCACTAAAAGGAGGTGTATAATCATCACGCCCAGTAGCAGCATCAGACTGAGCCAACTCTGTGCAGATCCGAATCAATGGCTGCACATCATCAAACAAAACACTGCCATGATCAATAAAAACATGAGCCATACGGATACATTCCAACAACTGCTCACTAGTGTATTCACTTAGTTCCTGATAGCAGAAATCTCTGTCATCTGTTGCCAAGAGTGACAGGTACACAATATCTTCTAGATGCATTTTTATAAAAGCAAATGCCCAGAGACAATTTCCCAAGTGCAGCCGACCTGTTTATATGGCTTCAGTATTATGTCAAGGGATGCCCACGCAGGCATCCGAGTACTGGGTACAGGTCAATGGGCTGCACTAACGGAAACAGGCACCAAGATAGTGAAAAAATATATATATGTTTATTAAGTTAAAGCACACGTGAAAAACAATCAATGAAAGCAAGCGTGACACAGCAACCAAAAACCACTAAGCAGGTAATGCAGGGATAAGACATAAGCAAGTCCGAGGTCCAAGCCAGGGGTCAAGGATAGGAGAGAGCAGCAAAGTCCAAAAATACAAGCCGGGGTCAATAAGCGACAGGGTCCAGGGCAGGGAGCGAAGCAGGAACAGATGGGCAACAGCTAACAGGTCAGGCAGGGAACAGGCTGACAAGCAAAATACTGAAGCCCTGAACTCCAGTTTAGGGCGGGCTTAAATACCTGTGCAAATCTGTATTGGGCGACACCTGCTGGAGGCCACCAGAACTGCACCCCTGTTACTGAAGAGAACAGTGCCACCAGCAGGTGACCAGAGTCATGACACAGATCATGACAACTGCCTGATCCCAATCTGCAACCACCTGTGTTTTACCCTCGGCCTGTTCTTTGATTACTCTACTGCTTGATCCCAACCTGCAGCCACTCGTGGTTGATCTCTTGGCTTGTTTACTGACCACACTGCTGTTTCATCCATCTCTGTTTATCCGCTATTGGACCCCGGCTTGCTCACACCCTGGTGGGGCAAACTTGAGGACCGCAACCTGGTACTAGCTTGCAGCTAAATCCATCTCCACCATCAGGAGTTTTGGAGAAAAACAGCTAGTACTTAGACTCCGCACCTTAGGGGAGCCTGTGTCATCTGCCAGAAGTGACTGCCTGTATGTCTGTCCTGCCACTGCTATTGCAATTGGTCTTCAGGCCTGATGCCTGATCGCGACAGGCCCATTGACTGCTAGGAATCATCAAACAATTAGGGACCTCAGGTTGTACTAAATAGAACTATTGGGAGAAATGTTTGAGTCATACTGAGATATTGTTTATACATTTTTAAGGAAATGGTCAAAATGGAAAGACTCTTTGAGACATATAAAACTTTTCTATGAATAGGTTTTGATAAAGTCTCATTTGAGAAGACCAGCTGAGGTTGCATTATACAACTGTGAAAATCAGTGTATATTCAGCAATACAGTATAATATTATTTTTGTGGATCTGGCAATGCCAGCTCACCTTGGGAATGTGGAAGTTGCAGAGTAGCTAGTAAAAGCCTAGCAGTTTTGGATGCCATAAAAAAAAAGAGTATTTACAGAATTAAATTCCCAGAAAATAAGTATATACACTGGGGAATTAGAAATATACTGACATGTCTAAAGAAAACAAATTTTAACCCTCCCCAACCACTTAAGGGGAAGAGATAACCGGGGTGAGATTATTGTCTATATATTTTACAAAGGGTAGTTAAGCTAAACTACTATTCCCAGATATTCAAACTTGTCAGTGAGTTGTTTTCGAGCAACTAATGGGAAGGGCAGGATCAATACCCCCATCCATTGAAAAAAATGTGTGATTTGCCCCAGCTCACTTTAAAACCTGAGTAAACAGCAAGTTTCTTCTCTACCCCCAGAATCCTCTCTACACCTTTTTGATGATGTGATAGATATATCAACATATCATTTGCATACAAAAAAACTCTCTCTTACCACGAGCCTACATGGACATCCATCTAATTAATGCTGCTATAGGCTCTATGACCAAGGTAATTAGAAACAGGGGTGGGAGGTGGCCCTGCCATGTACCTCAATGCATGGGTAATCGGTCAAAGATACTGTTGTTAACGCTGATTCAGGCAGTATGAATCGGGCAGTTATATCAAATTTGTACCCAGGATATACAATAAACATATCACCGAACTCAAACTACTGAAGCACTTGGGTCATATAAAGCTATTCAACAGAATCAAAATCTTTGTTTGTATCCAAAGCCAGGACAGCCCTGGGGGCAGAAGAGTCAGTGGATGTGAATGTATGTGGATCTTCTTGGGGTAAACCCAGGATGAAAAAGGATGTATAAGTGACAAGGGAGGAGTGTGCAATTGTGGGTCTTTTCAGTGTTGTGATCTTAGAGCAGTGGTGGACAACTGAAAAGTTATAGAGGGCCTCAAGCGTGGCCCCCAACACCTCCAAAAGGACGCAATGCCTTTTCGCATCTCAATGCCCCAAACCTTTGGTCCCACTGCATTTTTTTGCAGCAGGTTACGATACACTCTATAGACCCCAAGCATTGGTGTTAGTAGACACACTAATAACCCCAGCATTTTTGTTAGTGGGTGTCAATAGATACACTAATAATCCCAAGCATTGGTGTTAGTGGTCACAATAATAACGCCCAGCATTGGTGTCAATAGATGACCTAATCACCCCCAACATTGGTATCAGTGTGTCATGGATATGCAATAAATTCTGGCAGCTTACCTGTCTCCATCTGTTCATTAGAGGACTGACTCTGTTCTGGTTGCCTTTTTATCACCTCTCCTTCCTGTATGGCCCCACCCAGGCCATCCCATGAAGTCTATATTAACTGTAGCACTACAGGTCTGCAGTGCTGTTCAACTGTGTTGTTAGCTTAAGTTCCTGTCTGCAGTGTGCTACGATTACCTTCCTGTGTACCGTTTTTGGCTTGTCCCTGACTTCTCCTGTTTGCCTGTGACCCTGACCTTTTGCCTGTCCCTCGGTTACCCTTGTCTGCCTGTTGCCCTGACCTTGGCTTACCCATCACTATGGCTTGACCTGCTTGCTGCTTTCCCTCTCTCCCTGTGGAGCGTGACCTAGGGGATCCCAGGGGTCGCGACCTGGATCAAGCTGCGGCAAAGGCCAGCCTCACCACTAGAGCTCTGGTGAACACAAAGCTGGGTCTTAGACTCCACGCCCTGGGGAATCTTGGTTTCACGCTTCCTCTCTAATAGCAGCAGTCGGCTATAGGGTTCACTACCCTGTGGTGCATCCCTGACCCCAACGGGGTGCACTTGTCACCTGGCCACAGGTGACCTGACAGTTTAACCACATCCCTACCGCGTCATTGTGAAATGACGGCGGCAGGAACTCCTCCTCGATCCGGGTGGACGTCATATGATGTCCTGCGTTCCCGGCGATCTAGGGCACGCGCGCCGCCGGCAGCAATGCTCGTGACCTGGCGCGGGTGCCCGGCGGCCGCGATTGCTGCCGGGTGCCCGCGATTGTCGGTAATCACGGCAGGAGAGTGGATCTGTGTGTGTAAACACACAGATCCACCTCCTGTCAGCGGTGAGGAGACCAATGTGTGTTCCCAGTACAGAGAAACACACATCGGTCTCCTCCCCTTGAGTGTCCCCTCCCCCCTACAGTTATAATACATCTTAGGGAACATATTAACCCCTTCCTCGCCCCCTAGTGGTTAACCCCTTCCCTGCCAGTCACATTTACACAGTAATCAATGCATATTTATAGCATTAATCGCTGTATAAATGTGAATGGTCCCAAAAACTTGTCAAAAGTGTCTGATGTGTTCGCCGCAATGTCACGGTGACAGTAAAAAAATCGCAAATCGCCGACAATACTAGTAAAAAAATTAATAAAATAAAAATGCCATAAATCTATCACCTATTTTGTAGATGCTATAACTTTTGCGCAAACCAATCAATATATGATTATTGCGATTTTTTTTTACCAAAAATATGTAGAAGAATACGTATCGGCCTAAACTGAGGAAAAAAATGTTTTTTTTTTTTTAAATTGATATTTATTAAATAAAAAAGTAAAAAATATTGTGTTTTTTTTTAAATGTCGCTCTTCTTTTGTTTATAGCGCAAAAAATAGAAACCGCAGAGATGATCAAATACCACCAAAAGAAAGCTCTATTTGTGGGAACAAAATGATAAAAAAATAGTTTGGGTACAGTGTAGCACGACCGCGCAATTTTGTCATTCAAAGTGCGACATTGCTGAAAGCTGAAAATAGGCTGGTATGGAATTGGTTAAACAGCAATGAATCCGGCCGACGTGCCGCTCCCCGCAGATGATCCATTACAGGGCATTGTTTGCAGACTCGAGACGCATGAAGCTAATCAGGCTCAGGTGATGCGTTTCCTTCAGGATCTGACTTCCCGCTTTCATCAGCTTCAGACCTCATTGGGAACCCCGAATCCGCAACCCCAAGTGCAACCAGTCGCAGAGTCGCATTCACTGAAGCTACCACCTCCAATCCGTTTTTCTGGAGACTCCAAGGCCTGCAGGGGGTTTCTTAGCCAGTGCACCATCCATTTTGAACTTCAGCCTCAAAACTTCTTGTCTGATCAGGCAAAGGTAGCCTATATTATTTCCCTCATTTCCGGTGAAGCTTTAGCCTGGGCTGCCCCCATGTGGGAGAAGAATGATCCCGTAGTTTCCAGGCTGTCCGACTTCCTGAAGCTCTTCTGTAACATCTTCGAGGAGTCGGCTCGGGCCCCTTTAGCGGCTCATGCTCTTCTACGTCTCCACCAAGAATTCCGTTCAGTGGGACAATATGCTCTTCAGTTCCATATTCTCTCAGCTGAATTGAGCTGGAACAAAGAGGCCCTGGTCGCTACCTTTTTACATGGCCTCTCTGACCGAGTGAAGGACGAATTAGCGTGAAGAACCATCCCCGTCGGTCTGGACGATGTCATCTCCCTATGCAACCAGATCGATATTCATTTTCAGGAGAGGTCCATTGAAAAAAGACGCCAACACTCCCCAGGTCTTAGCCAGGCTGAACTCCCCTCACTTCATGCCGTGGACCATCCTCTGCCTGCTGAGGAACCTATGCAGCTGGGCCGGACCAGACTAACCCCCGAAGAACATGCTAGGCGCAGAACTCTGGGCTTGTGCCTCTATTGTGGAGGCAAGGGCCACTTTCGTGACTCCTGCTGGTTCCCCCGGGAAACGCTCGGGTCTAATACATTTAGAAGGTGGAGTATTGGACCCAGAAACATCACCTTCCCGTCTGCTTCTTCCGGTGTCCCTTCATGTAAGCACTTCTCCCCACTGGATGCTACCAAAGCGTTCGATAGTGTGGAGTGGCCCTTCCTCTTTGAAATATTAACTAGGTTTGGAATAGGAGACAGGTTCATACCATGGGTAAAGGTGCTTTACTCAAAACCAAGAGCTAGACTCCGAGTTAATAATAACCTCTCCCTCCCATTTGAGCTACACAGAGGCACCCGGCAGGGATGCCCGTTGTTCCCATTGCTGTTCGCCCTGGCAGTCGAGCCTTTCGAGATATTGCTTAGAACCACATCGGAGGTGGTTGGGTTTTGCAGAGGCCAGAGGGAAGAAAAATCTCATTATATGCAGATGATATACTTATATATCTAGGTGAAACGGCAGCATCGCTGTGAACAGCAATGGGGATAATAGGAGAATTTGGAAGCTTCTCTGGGTTCAATATAAACTGGTCTAAATCAATATTAATGCCTATAGATCCATTGAGGGAGCAGCTACCAGTAGGAGCAGAGCAGATCACTATATCAAGTAGGTTCTGTTACTTGGGGGTGGTAGTGTCCCCGAATGCGACTGAATATCTTCAGCTGAACTTGGGTCCACTACTGGCAAAACAAAGAGAAAAATGTGACAGCTGGTGCAAACTCCCCCTATCAGTGGTAGGGAGAGCCAATTTAATTAAAATGGTATGGGCTCCACAATTCCTATATATCTTCCATAACTCACCGATGTGGATATCGAACAAATGGTTTAAAAGAATTGATACCCAGATGCGGGAGCTGATATGGAAAAAAAAGGTAGCAAGGATTCGTTTAACTACTTTACAATACAGAAAGGATAGGGGGGATTGGAGGTACCTCACCCCAAAACGTACTTCTTAGCCTCTCAGATACAACAGCTGGCGGGATGGGCACGGGAAGAAGGAGAAGACCCCAATAGAAATATGGTGACCGGTATTGACCCCTCATTAAAGGCAGCCTCCCATCTTGAGATGGGCTTGCCCAGTATGCCACAATCAGCACCCACAGGAACTCTCATCAGAAAGGTATGGGGGGAGCTACGGAAGACTTTGGGGACAGAGGGGGTGTTACCATTTACTCCAATATGGAACAATCCTGGATATGTAGAGCTACAGGATTTGGAAGGCTTTAATTTTTGGAAAAAGAGGGGAATCTGGTTCTTTTCACAGCTATATGAGGGTGAAGTACTGAAAACGTATTAGCAGCTGTGCAGGGAATACCAACTAGCCCCACGGGGCTTCTATCAGTATCTCCAGCTTCGACATGCCCTACAGAAACAACAACAAACACGATCACTGGTGGTAACATCACCGTCCCCTTTGATGACGGTGGTTCTGCAAGCAGAAGCTCGGAGAGGACTGATAACAAAAATATATGAGGGATTGCTTGCAACAATTCAGAACCATGCCTCCCTTATAAGCCGCAAGAGATGGGGGGAAGACATTGGGGAGCTAGACGAAGACCAGTGGGAGAGAGCGCTTGAATCTGTCCCGGTAGTATCCGTCTCTGCGTCGCACAAACTGTCGCAACTTTTTATACTACACAGGGCTTACAGAACTGCGCCACAACTACATAGATGGGGAAGAAGGGATACTCCTATGTGCCCAAAATGTAAGGCCCAGCAGGGGGACTTCATACATTTGATTTGGAGATGCCCAAAGCTTCGTAGGGACTGGGAGGTAGTATATCTGCTAGGGGCCATTGACCCGGGAGAGTACACAAAAGGAAAGTATTATATGATAACAAGACTGCTGTATTTGGCAAGAAAACTCATAGCACGATATTGGATGGCCCCCAGGGTCCCTACAGGGAAACAATGGATTGCGTATGTCAACTCCCTGCTGGGTAGAGAACATCTGGCTTACAAACGAAGGAAAGCAGAGGGCAAATTTGAGGAGATTTGGTATTCCTGGTTGAGAGACGTGAGGGTCGCACCACCAAAACTGGTGTTGGATAGACTATCTATGTACAGTGCAGAGGACAGGTGGGGAGGGGGAGGGGGGATATAGAAATATAGTGACGTACATTGGAATCTCATAGGAATAGTAAAATGTTGTATAATGTATGTCATCTGAATTGTAATGGATGCCGAATAGGCATATTTATGTATGAAATTAGAAAAGATAAAAATAAAGTGAAAAAAAAAAGCACTTCTCCCCAATCGATCCTTGCATATCTGGATTCCGGGGCTGCCGACAACTTTATGGACTGGATAACTGCTTCTTCTATGAAGTTCACCCTTTCACCCCTCACTACGCCGCTGGTAGTCTCGGCAATTGATGGCACTGTTCTCCCAGGGGGCCCTGTGACGATCTCAGATACCCCAGGTGGGCACATCCGCCAGACCTGTGTCTCCTGTCCTCCCAAACGCACCCACATCCTGCAGATCACCATCACCAGACAGTTTTACACACAGTTAGGGACACTCCCCTTAGCCTTGCCAAAGAGGGGAAGGGGACAAGGAACAACCAGTGAGAACTGAACATTTGTACATTGAAACAGGCTACAGATACCTAATGAGATTATGGTAAGCAGGCAGTCTCTCAATACACACCCCCTGCGGAGAGGAGTTAGAGGTTTTTCTTCGTACCTTAGTCTCCGCTCATCATGACGATTGGTCCTCTCTACTTCCGTGGGCAGAATTTTCTCATAACAATCATGTAAATACCAGTTCGCAGAGAACTCCCTTTTTCTCAGTTTATGGAAGACATCCTCAACTTCCGCTTCCCATGATCTGTTCTCCGGATATCCCAGCTTTGGCTTCAGCTCAGGAGTCCTTCAATTCCACCTGGAGTGACGTTCATGATTCCCTCTGGGCAGCTGCCGACGAATTCAAAGGCTTTGCTGACCGCGGCAGGCGTAAACCGCCTTCTCTTCAGCCAGGGGACAAAGTCTGGCTCTCCACTAGAAACATCAAGCTCCGAGTTCCTTCTCTGAAGTTTGCTCCAAGATTCATTGGTCCATATACTATAACGTCTAAACTGAATCCAGTTTGTTTCAATCTTCAGATTCCCAAAAGCCTCAAAATCGCTAACTCCTTCTATGTTTCCCTTTTGAAGCCTTTAGTTCTCAATAAGTTCTCTCGTCCTCTCCCTACCATGGCGCCAGTCTCTGAGGATAATCAGGAATACGAGGTCAGTCAAGTTCTGGATTCCCGACTCTGTAGAGGCGCTCTTCAGCACCTCGTTCATTGGAAAGGCTTTGGCCCTGAGGAGAGGTCTTGGGTCCCTGTATCAGAGGTCTTTGCACCTTGTCTGTTGAAGAAGTTTCATCTGAAGTTTCCCTCTAAACCCGGACCCAGGCGGGGAAGGGGGAGGCCTCGTAAGAGGGAGGGTACTGTCATGGATATGCAATAAAGTCTGGCAGCTTACCTGTCTCCATCTGTTCATTAGAGGCTTGACTCTGTTCTGGTTGCCCTTTTATCACCTCTCCTTCCTGTATGGCCCCACCCAGGCCATCCCAGGAAGTCTATATTAACTGTTTCACTACAGGTCTGCAGTGCTGTTCAACCGTGTTGTTAGCTTAAGTTCCTGTCTGCAGTGTGCTACAATTACCTTCCTGTGTACAGTTTTTGGCTCGTCCCTGACTTCTCCTGTTTGCCTGTGACCCTGACATTTTGCCTGTCCCTCAGTTACCCTTGTCTGCCTGTTGCCCTGACCTCGGCTTACCCATCACTATCGCTTGTCCTGCTTGCTGCTTCCCCTCTCTCCCTGTGGAGCGTGACCTAGGGGATCTCAGGGGTCGCGACCTGGATCCAGCTGCGGCGAAGGCCATCCTCAACACTAGAGGCTCTGGTGAACACAAAGCTGGGTCTTAGACTCCACGCCCTGGGGAATCTTGGGTTTACACTTCTTCTCTGATAGCAGCAGTCGGCTATAGGGTTCACTACCCTGTGGTGCATCCCTGACACCTGGCCACAGGTGACCTGACACAGTGGTCACAATAATAGCCCCCAGCATTGCCTTCAGTGGACACAATAATAACCCCCAACATTGGTGTCAGTAGATGCCCTAATAACTTCCAACATTGGTCTCTGTGGATGCACCATTAACTACCAGCATTGATGTCAGTGGAAACACCAATAAAGATCACCAATAAAGGTCAGTGAATGTAATAATAACCCCAGATTTGGTATCAGTACTAGTAACTCCCTTGCATTGGTGGTTAATGTCAGTGAAAGCTAACGCACATCCCTCCTGCATTGGTGGCCATGGCAGTGAAAGTTAACTCCCATCCCCTCCTGCATTGATGGTTATGACTGTGAAGGTTAATCCCCCCCCTTCCACCAAAATGGTAGGCAGTGTAAGTGGTAGTAAAGTTCCTCTTGTTTACTTTTACCTACAGGTAAGCCTTTATTTTAGTAGCAGCTGGTGATACTGTCATTAAGCCACTCTGTCTGTCTGCCAACTACAAATATCTGCTTGCTGTGCTCAGTTTGTACCTGCATTGGCATGCTAGCCAGGCACTATAGCATTGTGTATAAGTTCTAGGGTCAACTGAGTACTGGTAGGCCTGCTTTTTTATGGGAAAAAGGGCTATTATATGTGAAGAACACAGAAACCAGCTAGAGTGTCTGACCATCAGAATTAGGTGTAAGCGGGACATGCCCTAGGCTTAATGCAGTCTTTGACCAGAACAAGCTATACTGTATAAAGGTGAACAAAAAGTGAAAAACACTTGCCAAACAGGAGCATGCAGCCAGTTCGCACCACCTGATAGTCAGATGGTTATGGCTCAGGCTGATGCAAATTCTATAAGAATAAATACAAGTTCTAACCACAACAACAAGTTGTGAGGTTCTCTGGAAAATGTAGAAAAAGTCAAGCAGGGTGGAAAAGATGTGGGGCTCAATCAAGTGACATAGAGCATGTCTACAACCTCATGCATTATCAGAGTTGTGTCCCCTTCCTCTGGTCTGGGAATCCAGCCAAGCTTTGGCATTAGGGATAAGCCAAACACCCCCATGGTTCAGTTCACACCAGAACATGCGAACAAGCAAAAAATGTGTGCGAACATGCAAACCCTATTAAAGTCTATGGGACACGAACAACCATTTTTTCAGGAGCAGTGATTTTAATAATGCTTAACCCCTTTAGCCCCGGACCATATTGCTGGTCAATGACCGGGCCACTTTTTGCAATTCGGCGCTGCGTAGCTTTAACTGACAATTGCGCGGTCGTGCGACGTAGCTCCCAAACAAAATTGGTGTCCTTTTTTCCCACAAATATAGCTTTCTTTTGGTGGTATTTGATCACCTCTGTGGTTTTCAGTTTTTGCGCTATAAACAAAAATAGAGCGACAATTTTGAAAAAAAATTATATTTTTTTACTTTTTGCTATAATAAATATCCCCCAAAAAATATTAATTTTTTTTTTTTCCTCAGTTTAGGCCGATACGTATTCTTCTACATATTTTTTGTTAAAACAAATCACAATTAGCGTCTATTGATTGGTTTGCACAAAAGTTATAGCATTTACAAAATAGGGGATAGTTTTATGGCATTTTTATTAATATTTTTTTTTCTTTTCTAGTAATGGCAGCGATCAGCGATTTTTATCGGTACTGCGACATTATGGCGTACACTTCGGACACTTTTGACACATTTTTGGGACCATTGGCATTTTTATAGCGATCAGTGCTATAAAAATGCATTGATTACTATAAAAATGCCACTGGCAGGGAAGGGGTTAACACTAGGGGGTGAGGAAGGGGTTAATTATGTTCCCTGGGTGTGTTCTAACTGAAGGGGGTGGGACTCACTAGGGGAATTGACAGATCGCTGTTCATACATTGTATGAACAGACGATAGGTCATTTCTCCCCCTGACAGGACCGGGGGCTGTGTGTTTACACACACAGCTCCTGGTTCTCGCTCTGTAACGAGCGATCGTGGGTGCCCGGCGGTAATCGCGCCCGCCGGACACGCGCGTTGGCATCGGGGGCGAGCGGGGGGCGCCCTTATTGGCTGAACTGCGAGATGACGTATAGCTACGTGATCTCGCGCAGTCGAGCCGACCTGCCGCCGTATAACGGCGGTGGCTGGTCGGCAAGCAGTTAAAGTGAAACAATAAAAATGAAATATTCCTTTAAATATCGTGCCTGGGGGTCCCCTTAGTCTGCCTGTAAAGTAGTGCATCTGTGTGATGTGTATTACAGTGCCGCAGCAAAATTACATTTCTAAAGGATTAAGATTAATAAAAAATTGCTTGCGGCTGTAATGTATTGCCAAGCCCTGGCAATATAAATAAAAAGCAAGGAAAAATTTGGCGTGAACTCCCCCAGTTTTAAAATGTTTGGCATGGTGTTCCTCTTAAAATCCATACCAGACCTGAAGGGACTGGTATGGATTTTAAGGGGAACTCCACTCTAAAATGTAAAAAAAAATTGGCGTCGGAGTCTCCCCAAAATCCATACTAGACCCTTATACGAGCATGCAGTCTGGAGGACAGGAGGGGGGGGGCTGACTGCTTCAGTTATGAATGGACAGAGTCAGTGAACAGAGAAAGAAGGGGCTGGTAAATGACATATTTACCGGCCCCTTTTTTCGCTCTCCATCCTGACAGTTCCCCATAGCAGCTGCGGGGAGAGGAGAGAAGGGAAGGCGGTAGCGCTGCATGGGACTAGGAGGGCTGGAGGAGGACATGGGGGGCAGAGAAGGACATGGGGGGCCAGAAAAAGACACAAGGGGGCCAGAAGAGGACACTGATCTCCCTGTATAGCTTCTAATGAAGCAGCTGTCAGCTGCTTTATTGAAAGCTATACAAGGAGTTTGGTGTCTGTAACTGCCCCCACCACTGCACCAATCATCCCCGAATATCAACCAGTGAAAGATCACCCATGGGTTCACTGTGGGTCAGAGCACAGTGGGCCCCCCTACCACGGGGCATGTGTTCTGTGAACACGCCTGCACCCATGTATGATACATCACTGTGTGTTGTGGTGTTTCAATGCATTGGGGTGCCTTTCAAATTGAATTGTACCTCAATACATTGTATTGTATGTTAATGTGCATGTTGTTAACATGCATTAAAGCTTTTGTTTTACCTTACACTCCTGCAGCGGACAGATCTGAGTGGGCCCTTATGCCCCGTACACACCATCACTTTATGCAATGAAAAAAAACGACATTTTCTGTGAAGTAAAAAATGACGTTTTTGAAACTTCAATTTTCAAAGACGAAGTTGCCTACACACCATCGTTTTTCTCACAATGTTCTAGCAAAGCGAGGTTACGTTCTCGCCACTTTTTCCATTGAAGCTTGCTTCATAAGTAGCTTCTGGGCATGCGCGGGTGAAAAAACGTACTTTTAAACAACGTTTTTTACTACACACGGTCAATTTCTGTGAAGTAAAAGTTGACGTTTTGAAAAACGACACATAAAATTGAAGCATGCTTCAATTTTTTTTGGTCGTTTTTTAGAAGACATAAAACAACGTTTTCCCCAACACACGGTCAATTAAAGTGACGTTTTTAAAAACGTCATTTTTTTTCATCACATAAAGTGATGGTGTGTACGCGGCATTAGAGATATTAATAAGGCTGCTGAGAGATTTAACCCACCAACAAAGTCACCATACTGATTAGATTTGGCTGATTCTGTGACCATGTCTGTGTATTACAACAATAACCTACAGTGCCTTGAAAAAGTTTTCATACCCTTGAAATTGTCCACCTTTTGTTATGTTACAACCAAAAATGTTAGTGTACTTTTTTTGGGATTGTATGTGATAAACCAACACAAAGTGGCACACGGTTGTGAAGTGGAAGGAAAATGATAAATGGTTTTCATTTTTTTTTTACAAATAAATATGTGAAAAGTGTGGCATACATTTGTATTCAGCCCCCTTGAGTCAATACTTTGCAGAACCACCTTTCACTACAATTACATCTGAAAGTCTTTTTGGGTATGTCTCTACCAGTTTTGCACATCTAGAGAGGGAAATTTTTGCCCATTATATTTTGAAAAATAGCTCAAGCTCTGTCAGATTGGATGGAGAGCGTCTGTGAACAGTTTCAAGTCTTGCCACAGATTCTTAATTGGATTTAGGTCTGGACTTTGACTGGGCCATTCTAACACATGAATATGCTTTGATCTAAACCGGGCATCACTAAATGGCGGCCCGCGGTCCGCGTCCGGCCCGAGCTGCTGCTCTTCACGGACCGCGGCGATCGCGCCATCTAGTCGCCGCTTTTGTCCCCAGCCTCCTCCGCTATCATTAGCAGAGTAGAGGAGCGGACGGCGGGAGGCGGGACAATTCTGGACTGGGGGCGAGACCAGAGAGGTAGCTGCCTGTCACGTTAATCAGGATTTGATTGGCTGCTAGGAGGCGGTCCTAGCAGCCAATCACCAGTTCACTGAAAATTCAACCCGGCAGCTCCCGCGCCCCTCCCAGTGCTGCTGTGCCTTCAGTTCGCGATTGTCCCGCCTCCTGCTCTCCGCTCTGTGAAAGGTAGGAGTGGAGAGGGAAGGGAGGAAAATGTATCTAAATGTGATGGATGGGGGGGGGGGGCAGTGATGTGTGTGGGGGGGCAGTGCTGTGTGTGCGGGGGCAGTGCTGTGGGGGGTAGTTCTGTGGGGGGGACAGTGCTGTGTGTGCGGGGGCAGTGCTGTGTGTGGGGGGGCAGTGCTGTGGGGGGTAGTTCTGTGGGGGGGACAGTGCTGTGTGTGTGGGGGCAGTGCTGTGTGTGTGGGGGCAGTGCTGTGTGTGCGGGGGCAGTGCTGTGTGTGTGGGGGCAGTGCTGTGGGGGGGACAGTGCTGTGTGTGTGGGGGCAGTGCTGTGTGTGCGGGGGCAGTGCTGTGGGGGGTAGTTATGTGGGGGGGGGCAGTGCTGTGTGTGCGGGGGCAGTGCTGTGTGTGGGGGGGCAGTGCTGTGGGGGGTAGTTCTGTGGGGGGGACAGTGCTGTGTGTGTGGGGGCAGTGCTGTGTGTGTGGGGGCAGTGCTGTGTGTGCGGGGGCAGTGCTGTGTGTGTGGGGGCAGTGCTGTGGGGGGGACAGTGCTGTGTGTGTGGGGGCAGTGCTGTGTGTGCGGGGGCAGTGCTGTGGGGGGGACAGTGCTGTGTGTGGGGGGGTATTGCTGTGTGTGGGGGGGCAGTGCTGTGTGTGTTGGGGCAGTGCTGTGTGTGTGGGGGCAGTGCTGTGTGTGGGGGGGCAGTGCTGTGTGTGTGCGGGGGCAGTGCTGTGGGGGGCAGTGCTGTGTGTGCGGGGGCAGTGCTGTGGGGGGGACAGTGCTGTGTGTGGGGGGGCAGTGCTGTGTGTGGGGGGGGCAGCGCTGTGTGTGTGTGGGGGCAGCGCTGTGTGTGTGGGGGCAGCGCTGTGTGTGTGGGGGCAGCGCTGTGTGTGTGGGGGCAGCGCTGTGTGTGGGGGGGCAGCGCTGTGTGTGTGGGGGCAGCGCTGTGTGTGTGGGGGCAGCGCTGTGTGTGTGGGGGCAGCGCTGTGTGTGTGGGGGCAGTGCTGTGTGTGCGGGGGCAGTGCTGTGGGGGGGACAGTGCTGTGTGTGGGGGGGGCAGTGCTGTGTGTGGGGGGGGCAGTGCTGTGTGTGGGGGGGCAGTGCTGTGTGTGCGGGGGCAGTGCTGTGTGTGCGGGGGCAGTGCTGTGGGGGGGGGACAGAGCTGTGTGTGGGGGGGCAGTGCTGTATGTGTGGGGGCAGTGCTGTGTGTGCGGGGGCAGTGCTGTGTGTGGGGGGGCAGTGCTGTGTGTGCGGGGGCAGTGCTGTGGGGGGGGCAGTGCTGTGTGTGGGGGGGCAGTGCTGTGTGTGGGGGGGCAGCGCTGTGTGTGTGGGGGCAGCGCTGTGTGTGTGGGGGCAGTGCTGTGTGTGTGGGGGCAGTGCTGTGTGTGGGGGGACAGTGCTGTGTGTGGGGGGACAGTGCTGTGTGTGGGGGGGGGCAGTGCTGTGTGTGGGGGGGCAGTGCTGTGTGTGCGCGGGGGCAGTGCTGTGGGGGGGGACAGTGCTGTGTGTGGGGGGACAGTGCTGTGTGTGGGGGGGGGCAGTGCTGTGTGTGTGGGGGCAGTGCTGTGTGTGCGGGGGCAGTGCTGTGTGTGCGGGGGCAGTGCTGTGTGTGCGGGGGCAGTGCTGTGTGTGGGGGGGCAGTGCTGTGTGTGCGGGGGCAGTGCTGTGGGGGGGACAGTGCTGTGTGTGGGGGGGCAGTGCTGTGTGTGGGGGGGCAGTGCTGTGTGTGTGGGGGCAGTGCTGTGTGTGTGGGGGCAGTGCTGTGTGTGGGGGGGCAGTGCTGTGTGTGGGGGGGCAGTGCTGTGTGTGCGGGGGCAGTGCTGTGTGTGGGGGGACAGTGCTGTGTGTGGGGGGGCAGTGCTGTGTGTGGGGGGGGCAGTGCTGTGTGTGGGGGGGCAGTGCTGTGTGTGTGGGGGGGCAGTGCTGTGTGTGGGGGGGGCAGTGCTGTGGGGGGGGACAGTGCTGTGTGTGGGGGGACAGTGCTGTGTGTGGGGGGGCAGTGCTGTGTGTGTGGGGGCAGTGCTGTGTGTGCGGGGGCAGTGCTGTGTGTGGGGGGGCAGTGCTGTGTGTGCGGGGGCAGTGCTGTGGGGGGGACAGTGCTGTGTGTGTGTGGGGGCAATGCTGTGTGTGGGGGCAGTGCTGTGGGGGGGGGGGGGGTAGTGCTGTGTGTGCGGGGGCAGTGCTGTGTGTGGGGGGACAGTGCTGTGTGTGGGGGGACAGTGCTGTGTGTGGGGGGGGCAGTGCTGTGTGTGGGGGGGGCAGTGCTGTGTGTGGGGGGGCAGTGCTGTGTGTGGGGGGGGCAGTGCTGTGGGGGGGGACAGTGCTGTGTGTGGGGGGACAGTGCTGTGTGTGGGGGGGCAGTGCTGTGTGTGTGGGGGCAGTGCTGTGTGTGTGGGGGCAGTGCTGTGTGTGCGGGGGCAGTGCTGTGTGTGCGGGGGCAGTGCTGTGTGTGGGGGGGCAGTGCTGTGTGTGCGGGGGCAGTGCTGTGGGGGGTAGTGCTGTGGGGGGGACAGTGCTGTGTGTGTGGGGGCAATGCTGTGGGGGGGGTAGTGCTGTGTGTGCGGGGGCAGTGCTGTGTGTGGGGGGGCAGTGCTGTGTGTGCGGGGGCAGTGCTGTGGGGGGTAGTGCTGTGGGGGGGACAGTGCTGTGTGTGTGGGGGCAATGCTGTGTGTGGGGGCAGTGCTGTGGGGGGGGGGGGTAGTGCTGTGTGTGGGGGGATGTGTGATAGGACAATACTGTGTGGGGTGATATGTGAAGGGGGTAATACTGTGTGGGGGGATATGTGAAGGGGGGCAGGGCTGTGGTGGGGAAGATGTGAAGGGGACAAGCAGCTGTGCACAAAATGTGGTGCTGCACAGTAAACGTGAAGGGGTACCATTGACTCCTAAATGCACTGAAATGCAAGGTGCAATTTCCCGCACATAAACGCAGCATGCAGTTTCCATGCGGCTGCATTTTTAAAAAAGATGCCAGGACCTTTTTCCAGCAGAAAACTCAGGCACAGCAACCCATTCAAACGAATTGTGTGTCGCGCCTGCACCCCTGGGCTGTGATGTAAAGAATCAGAGTAATTGCACAAAACTGCGATTCGGACCTCAGCTTGAAGAAAATTTTACTAATCGGACCTCAGTAAATTTTAATTCAATACCCCTGATCTAAACCATTCCATTGTAGCTCTGGTCGTATGTTTAGGGTCATTGTCCTGCTGGAAGGTAAACCTGATAGGATAATTCTTCCCCTGTGATCAGTCAAACTTCAAGTGTTCCAGAAGCATGATACTTTTATTTCAATTGCACCGGTACAACTGGATGGAAGTCTAAATGCTAAGTGAAAAAGCAAAAGTCCCATACAGACACGAGGTGTATGACCTTCTTATATGGTCAACAGAAAGTGTACTATTGGCTTAAAGACCACCGGTGGCTCATGACGCAAACAGCTTTATTGCCAATCACAGTGTCTCTTTACAACTCTTAGCAAAGTTTGATTTAAGGAAGTAAAACAAACAATAGAACTAGAAGAGCTAAAGCAACGTGTCCTTAGAAGCCATTACAGAAACTGGACTCCATTTTACATTTTTATAAATAGTCACGCAATGCACATAGAAAACTTTTCCAACATTCCCTCCTCTTGTGTGGCTATTTTATCTCAACACATTTCGATGATAGTCCCTGTGTTTTATGCACTTTCGGGCTATATGTCATTAAGTTGAACTTCAACGTCCACACATGTCTCTTCGGAGGTAGGAAGTGCTTGATACATTGTTCTTGAGATTGCAGTTTCGATCACTTTTTGTGAAAGTCCTCAAACACAGGGAATGCAGCAACATCCGCAAGTGACCAGAACGGCCAAAGCCACAGCAATTGAGATCAAACATGATGTGATAAGTCCAGTCCATTTACCAAACCATCCTTCAAGCCAGTTTGTGAATGGATCATTAATACCTGAATTCTCTGCTAATTCATTCAATAGAGCAGTTAGTCCTTCCAGGGCTTTGGTCACAGTCCCTCCAGGAGCTGTATTATTAGGGATAAAGGTACAACACATGCTACCAAACATTTTTCATACCCCTCCTCTTTCAGCTAAGATCATATCTAAAGCCATTTGGTTCTGCCATGCCATTAGAGAGGTGGGGCCCAGCTGTTCTGCTAGACCTTTTACAGCGTCCCTGGTATAGTTTACAAATCGTTGTTGGTTATAGTATATATAGTTAATCCAGTCAACATTTTTATCTATAGTCACCCACCAGAAAAGAGACTCAAACCCAGCTGTTACCTGACTCCTGGCCCTAAACTCATTCGGCACCCCTCGAGGAACTCCAATCTCATTTATGTAGATCTGGGAGTCAAATGACCCTTTGGGAGAGGTGTCCCTTCGATACCGTTGGTGACTCTTAGTCCACGGGTGTTCTGACAGGATTCTCAGGGGCATAACCAGCTCGACCATAGCACAATCCCCTTGGGCATTGGCTGGGATCCTAGCTCGCAGTTTCTTATCCCCACACATCCACCAGACATCAGCTCTCTGAATGTCATGTTCCACCCAGTCACCATGTTCCTTGTTAATCCTCTCCATACAGCAGTCATCAGGTAGTGACCCAAGATCCACCGCGCTACTGTTCCCTGGGAGTGTAAAACAAGTAAAATTGCCCGGATACGTAGCAACCACTGGAGGTATCTGAGGTCTCTGCACTGGGGGAAACAACAAACTCAATGTGTGACAGGTAGAATTTGTTTCTGGTTTATAACTCTTATTATATAACCACAGCATACATTTTAAACCTTCTGGATCTGTATTGTTATCTAGAGAAAAAGGGACCGTCGCTAAATGTGGTCTAGCTCCAGCACAAACTAAACAGCTTCCTTTTTTTTTTTTTAGAGCTTTAACTGTGCACCTCAACCATTCTAACCACTCATTTTTTTTCTTGGTAACCCGTCTCCAAAGCTATGGCATCTTCTACTGTTAGGTTAGTAAATCTTACAGTGTTACTCAGAACTTCTATCTTAGTATGGCCTTCTTCTTTCTCTTCTGTGTCTACCTTTTCCTGTTTGGTTTTATTGGGTGGTGATACCTCGAGGAAAAATGTACCTAAAGGATCTGTTCCCGACACCAATGCTCCCATAGAATATAACCGTTGATCCTTTTTTTTTTTTTTTTTAGGTTCTTTTTTTTTTTTTTTAGGTTCTTTTAATGTTATCAGCAATTGATTGCAATCTCTGCCATGGGTACAGGGAGAATTGGCTGCCTTTGATATGGTGAGTCTTTCTTTTAAACCATTTTATGCCTAGAATGTTGTACCCCCAATCTTGGTGTGCTGTGGTCCACAGGACCTGGTTCCATACTGAACAGTCAGTTCCACTTGGAATATAACAAACATATTTATCTGCCCATTGGAGCCTTCTTGCTTCAGTTAAGTCCCCACAGTCCACCATTTGGCAAAAATCAACTAAAATGGTACTAGTTACTTCTTCTATGAAGGTTAAGTTCAAGGCCTTCCCCGTACTTACCCATTCTAGAGGTTCCTTCTCTTTCCAGTTTCTGCCTCCACGTATAGACGTCTCACCTAGAGTCACCAGTAGACCCAAGATAATTACTGTCCCTTCCATCCTAACCAGCTACAGAGCCCTGGGGGTAAGGTAATGGAGTTCTTTACCGGTTTGAGATAAGCCCCACCTTGTGCAGAACCTCCCTTTGTAGCCGGACTTTACCAGAGCTCTGCCGCCAACTGACCCTGCTCTGCCTGTAAAACCTTTTTGCAATGGGACTGGTGAGTCCAGGTAGACCTCTCTGCAATCCTTATTGCAGTGGGAGTGGTAAGAAGAACCTGATATGGCCCCTCCCACTTAGGCAAGTGCCAATGTTTCCTTTTTATTACTTTTATTAGGACCCAGTCTCCGATATGGATTTTCTCTTCTCCTTGGATTGGACCTTCTGGAATAGAACAGACCTCATTAATTTGTTTCTGTTTCAACAAGTTAGACATATATTCTGCTAAGGTACGTTCAGATTCTTCAACTGGTGTTTCATTTAGTAGTAAGGGTATTCTATATGGCCTCCCATGTATCATTTCAAATGGACTCAAACCTTCCTGTGTGGGTGAAATATGCATGCTAGTCACAGCTAATGGTAGGCAGTACATCCAATTTTTACCTGTTTCTTCCATAGCTTTTCTCAGTTTATTTTTCAGGATTCCATTGTGTCTCTCCACCAATCCAGCCGATTGGGGGTGGTAGGCGCAATGGTTTTTTACTTGGATACCCATCACTTCTGTCAAATGTTGTATAGTTTTATTTACAAAATGGGATCCATTATCACTGTAGATCTTTTCAGGGATTCCAAACCTAGGAATTATATCTCTTAGTAATGCTTTGGCTACAGTCTGTGCGTCCGCACTTCCTGTCGGGAATACCTCCACCCATTTGGTCAAAGCATCTATTATTACCAGACAATATTTTTTCCTTTCACATTTGTCCAATTCAATAAAATCCATACACATGTGTTGGAATGGATATTGCGGTGTGGGGAACTTTCCTTTTCGTGGTCTTATACCTCCCTGAGCATTGTGTTTTGCACATATAATGCATTGAGAACAAAAAGTTTTTGAATAGTTTGTAAAGCCATAGGCCGTACATACCTTATTTAACATCTCAGTCATCCCCCTGTTTGACACATGAGTTACTCCATGTGTAAACACTGCTGCATACCTAAATAGGGATTTTGGCAATACTGGTTTTCCTTCAGGTGATGTGTAAATGTTCTCTATCAATGTGCAACCTTTTGTTTTCCAATATTGTTTCTCCTCGGGGGGAGCATTCTGCTGCATATCAGTAAGGACTGTATGATCTATCTCTATGATTTCCAGTTCTGTCATTATTTGATGTGTTTCTTGTGCTGCTATTTTAGCCGCTTCATCTGCTCTCTTATTTCCCTCCGAGATGGAGTCTGTATGTTTTGTGTGTGCTTGACATTTGCATATTGCAAGCTCTTTTGGTAACTGTATTGCATCTAGAAGTTCTAGGATGAAGTCCGTGTGTGAAATTGGCTTACCACTAGAGGTCACCATCCCCCTGTTTTTCCATTGTTGTGCAAAAACATGTACAGTTGAAAATGCATATTGACTATCTGTGTATATGGTTACAGATTTTCCTTTTGTAATTATGCATGCTCTTGACAGTGCTACAAGTTCTGCTACTTGTGCTGAATAATGTTTTGGTAAAGGCCTAGCTTCCAAGATTTCATCCTGTGTCACTACTGCGTATCCAGTTGCATTTGTGCCATCTGGATTTGTCCTACTGGAGCCATCAACAAAAATCATCATGTCAGGATTAGATAAAGGTACATCTTTCAAATCACTTCGAGGCAGTACCTTTTCAGTGATGGCAGCAGTACAGTTATGTTTATGGCCATCAGTAGGGAGTGGTAGTAGTAGTGTGGATGGGTTTAATGTAGTACACCTCTGTATTGTTAAGTGAGGTTGTGTCAAGAGTATTGTCAAACAGGAAAGGTGTCGTGCTGGGCTCAAATGTGATATCTTTTGTTGTAAAAGAATAACAGATACTGCATGAGGTACTATGAGTGTCAGCAGGTGATATAGCACTATAGATGCTGAGGCCTTACCTGCTTCGGCTGCAGCTACCACTGCCTGTACACAGGGTGGAAGTGCTCTAGTTACACTGTCTAGTTTTGTAGAATAGTAAGCAATTGGCCTCTGGCGCTCACCATGTGACTGTGTAAGTACTGATGTCATGTGACCTTCCCTTAAATCTACTGTTTGTTTGAAAAAGGTTTGTCATATTCCGTTAAGGCTAGCACTGATGAACTAGAAAGGACTTGTTTTAGGTCAGTAAAAGCTATCTCTGTTTCCTCACTCCATTTAATAGCATCCTGTGGGGCCATGGGGTTACCATGTAAGGCATGGACCAACGGGGCGGTCAATATTGAATACCCGGGGATCCAAACCGTACAAAAATTACTCATGCCCAAAAAATACATCATTTGTTTTTTGGTCTCGACACCTGTAGGAGGATTCGAATTCTCGCTTCATCCAGGTGCCGACCTTCTTTTGAGATATTATACCCTAAGTATTTGACCTGCTGTTGCCACAACTAGAGTTTTAGTGTTATTTACCTTATGCCCTTGATCATGGAGAAAATACAACAGAGCCATTGTGTCAGTCCTACAAACCTCCTCTGAGGGAGACGCCACTAGACTGTGTCTTCATAGAGGAGGAGCTGGCTTCCCCCTAGGGGCACAAATTGAGCCAAGTTTGTGGACATTGCCTGTGAAAAGATGGTGGGGGACTCACAATAGCTCTGGGGCAACCTCGTGAAGGTATACCTTTTCCCCCGGTAAGTGAAGGCAAACCAAAATTGATGGTCAGGGTGCACTGGAAAACTAAAAAAAAAACATTACTGATATCAATCACAGAGAAGAATTCATTCCTTGGATCCAAATCATTCAATAGTGTGTGTGGATCTGGTACCATAGGAGCTCTTGGTATAACTGCCTGGTTAACAGCTTGTAAATCCTGTACCATTCTCCAGCCTGTGGAAGGCGGAGCCTTCTTAACAGGGAAAAGAGGGGTGTTACAGGGGCTGTCAGGACACAGAATAACCACCCCTGTTTGTAAAAATGTATCTATTACAGAGGCAATACCCTCCTCTGCTTCCTTCTATGGGACTCCTCTGTTTCCGCCTCGGCAGTGTACTCCTCTACATCCTCATCTCCTTCAACACTTTGCACAAAAACCTTTACTTTCAAATTTGTTTCCCATTGTTTTCAGATACTTCTCTGAATGTTTAGCATATTGTAAAACATCTAGAACTGATGCAGTTCCGTAAATAACCATATTTTTAACAATGTAATCCTTATGATCCTGTTTTAATCCATTTACAAAAGCTATTTTTAGCTGTTGCTGATATACACTATTCACATCCTCAGCTTCGGGGAGCCCGGAGAACACTTTAAAAACCTCTCGTAGTTTATTTAGGTAGTCACTGACACTCTCCTTGTCTTCTTGTACTGTCATATTTATTTTCTGCCAATCAGTCCTTTGAATCCATCTAAGCTGACATCTATTCAGTAATGCAGTCAACCTGTTTCCTAAGTCTGGGCTATCTGGAGGTAATGGATCTATTCGCCCCTGTCCGTCTGCTAGTTCGCAAGGGTCCCAATCCCCCTTTACGGAAACCCAATCTGATCCCAGCACTCTCCTCAGGGCTCTCTCTACCTCCACCCCGTTCAACTTGTAACTGTTCCGTAATCCCTCTATGTTTTCAATAAATTCCACTGGACCTAATTTTGGATGTTTTGTGTTCTGTAGCCTTTTGTATGTCCTTCTCAGTCCATGGCCTGAAAACAGTCATTGTCAGGGGATGCTGTCCTCCCAACCCATCAGCCTGTCCTCCACTGGGGTTTGGGACTTCTATCAAAGGGTATACTTCACCATCATCTACACCATACCTAATAGGAGGTTTACTTGATCTCTTGGCACCTGCAGGGGCACCTAGTGTATAGGTTATGGCATCAGTTAAAGTTTCAAGGATTGATCTGTTCAGCTCCGAGATCATGCTGCTATCTGGAGAGATTAAGGAAGTAGGGTCAGGGTCTTGTTCAGAGGCGGTTCCTCTGACAGGGGTGGATGTCACAGGGAGGGTGGTACTCTGGGCAGTGGCTTGCACCTGAGGGGGAGGACCATTATAAGGAGGTGGTCTCTGGGTGCTACAAATTAAATTATCCTCTTTGTCCACAAGCCAGCATGCCGCCATTTCTAACTTACACCTTCTCTGATCTTAACAATTTAAGCTTTTGTCACCAAATTCTGGCAACCTTTTACAGTTAAATTATTCTAAAAAACACATTTTCTTTTCCTTTTAGCACAGTATATCACAATTTTAGGGTCTTTGTTTGCATACATTTCTTATCACCTTCTAATGGTGCATTGGGTACACAACAGCAACACACACAATACATCCCTTTACAGAAATTATTCCCTGTGCTCTGTTCTTTTGCTTCAGTGTTGAGTTTAGAATACAAATCCCACCAAAATCTATATAAAACAAAGTCTAAATTCCCCAAACAGGAAACCTATGCACACATATATTTCCTATACCAATCACCCTCTCTCCTTTTATTTTTTTATTTTTTTTTTTTTTTTATTTTTTTTTAGAAGCACAGTTTGTTTAAAACAGACACAGACACAAATCAAACAAACAAAACAAACAAAAAGGAAGAGAGGAAAGAGAAAAAAAAATGACCTGGTCTCAAGTCTAGGCGGACAAGTCCTTAACAATACAAATGTCCAAAGGGGGGGGGGGGTGAGGTCAATGTTCAACCACAAGATTGCAAACACGTAAAACATATAACAGCCTCAACAGAAAATGGGGAAAACAAAAAATTGTTAAAACCTGTGTGTGCAGCAGTACTGTAGTTAAAAAGAATGGTAAAGTTAGCAAGGTTAACCATTTGAAAGAGATAAAAAGAGAAAAAAAAAAGTGATCACCAAGAAAACAGTCGGCCTCGCAATCTATTTAGATAACTCAGCTACTTTTAGCGCTTAAATTGTCGGGTCCGCAACCTTCGACATTCGGTATACCATTCAAATCTTTTTTTTATCTGTCCCGGACAGCAGGTGACGTCTATTTTACCTTAGGCAACGCCCCAAATGCCTGTGACATCGGACTATTAAGATATTATACAATCAGTCTCAATGTCTGTTATCACAACTCATCAGTGGACTATTAAGATGTCATACAATCAGTCCCAATGTCTGTTCTATAACTCATAACCAGAATCAAGCAGAGAAAAAGAGAAAAAAAAGAATAGACTTAGAGAGAGAGAGAGAAAAAAAAATGTAATTTAAAGTATCTTACCTCCAAAACACAATAGAAGGACTGGATCACGGCAGGTTCGGAACCAGATGGTTGAATCCGGGACCTGGTAGCAATCGGCCCCTATTTGACCACTAATGTTAAGTGGGGGGACTTATTTTCTCAGTGAGTTTTGAGATCCGATACTCACCGATTTCTGATCGATCAGAACCATTGGACCCGGGCTTCACGCATTGGTTGCGGCTCGAAGGACCAAAATGATAGGATAATTCTTCCCCTGTGATCAGTCAAACTTCAAGTGTTCCAGAAGCAAGATACTTTTATTTCAATTGCACCGGTACAACTGGATGGAAGTCTACATGCTAAGTGAAAAAGCAAAAGTCCCATACAGACACGAGGTGTATGACCTTCTTATATGGTCAACAGAAAGTGTACTATTGGCTTAAAGACCACCGGTGGCTCATGACGCAAACAGCTTTATTGCCAATCACAGTGTCTCTTTACAACTCTTAGCAAAGTTTGATTTAAGGAAGTAAAACAAACAATAGAACTAGAAGAGCTAAAGCAACGTGTCCTTAGAAGCCATTACAGAAACTGGACTCCATTTTACATTTTTATAAATAGTCACACAATGCACATAGAAAACTTTTCCAACAAAACCTCCACCCCAGTCTGAAGTCTTTTGCAGATTATAACAGGTTTTCTTCTAAAATTGCCTTGTATTTGGCTCAATCCATCAACTTATCAACTCTGACTAGCTTCCCTGTCCCTGTTGAAGAAAAGCATCACCAAAAGCATGATGCTGCCACCACCATGTTTCACGGTGGGATTGGTGTGTTCAGGGTGATGTGCAGTGTTAGTTTTCTGCCACACATAGCAATTTGCTTCTAGGCCAAAAAGTTCAATTGTGGTCTCATCTGACCAGAGCACATTCTTCCACATGTTTGCTGTGTCCCCCACATGGCTTTTCACAACCTGCAAATGGGACTTCTTATGGCTTTCTTTTAACAATGGCTTTCTTCTTGCCACTCTTCCATAAAGGTTTGATTTGTTGAGTGAATAGGCTAATAGTTGTCCTGTGGACAGATTCCCCCACCTGAGATGTGGATCCCTGCAGCTCCTCCAGAGTTACCATGGGCCTCTTGGCTACTTCTCTGATTAATGTTCTCCTTGCCCGGCCTGTCAGTTTAGGTGAACCGCCATGTCTTAGTAGGTTTGCAGTTGTGCCATACTATTTCCATTTTCAGATGATTGATTGAACAGTTTTCTATGAGATGTTCAAAGTTTGGGATTTTTTTTATAACCTAACCCTGCTTTCAATTTCTCCACAGCTTTATCCCTGACCTGTCTGGTGTGTTCCCTGGCTTTAATGATGCTGTTTGTTTGCTAAGGTTCTCTAACAAACCTCTGCAGGCTTCACAAAACAGCTGTATTTATACTGAGATTAAATTAAACACAGGTGAACTCTATTTACTAATTAGGTGACTTCTGAAGGCAATTGGTTCTATTTTAGTTAGGGGTATCAGAGTAAGGGCCGGTTCACACTCAGGGCCGTCTTTAAGGCAGGGCAAAAGGGGCAGCTGCCCTGAGCCCTGTCATTGTTGTGGGGCACAAAGCAGCTGCCTCATACTTGCCAACTATCCCAGTTTAAATTCCCTTGTCCCTTGAAGTTTTAGTTCTTTGCTGTGTCCTGATATCTCAGTGTGAAGTGCTGCTACTAATGCTGCCCAGCTCTGCCCTATTGTTGTGTACAGATGACTCACCTGCAGACCCTGTGTTTACATGTAAATAACTGTCATTCATATGTAAATAGTGTCAATATTCATATGTAAATCGCTGAGGCCTGCAGCATTCATATGTAAATAAAGGTGGCATTCATATGTATATCATGCCCCTCTGCAGTGAGGAGATGATGTGCTGTAACCTCTAGCAACCAATAAGTGAGCAGTATTACAATCAACCAATTGCTGTAACCTTTAGCAACCAATCAACAAGAAGAAATCATGTGCTGTAACCTCTAGAAACTAATTAGTGATCCGTAATGTGTGCTGTAACCTCTAGCAACCAGTCAGTAAGTGGTAATGATATGCTATAACCTCTGGCAACCAATCACAATCACTGCCTGATCTGATACAGTAAACTGATTTTAAGTCTAGCTGATATTTATTGTATGTGTCAGAGCAGGTGGAGAGCAAAATTGCATGGGGGGGCAAGAATATTTTCGCCTAGGGTCCAATCAACATTAAAGACGGCCCTGTTCACACTGCTGCAAATTCTATTGCGAATTTGATCCGTTGCCATTGCTCAAATTCGCAAGTCATTTTACTAACATAGTTTTCCATGAGTGCCGTTCACATCAATGCGTTGATCCATGTGTGATGCGAATTCAGCTCTATAGACTGGCATTCCCTGAAATTGCAGTTGCGAATCGTTGCAAAATCACGGCTGCAAAATCGTGGTAAAATCGCACAATTTTGAAGTCGCAGTAGTGTGAACCGGCCCTAAAGGGGGCTGAATACAAATAAACGCCACACTTTTCCCAATTTATTTGTAAAAATTAAAACCCTTTATCAAAGAAGAATGGGCAATTTTTTTTGTAATTGCAGCAAAGGGAGGTTTTAAAAATATGGACTTAAAACTGTTTATCATTTTCCTTTCACTTCACAATTATGAGCCACTTTGTGTTGGTCTATCACATTCCCAATAAAATACATTTACATTTTTGGTTGTAACATGGCAAAATATGGTAAATTTGCAAGGGGTATAAATACTTTTTCAAGGCACTGTATATAATAACTATAATGTGAAAGTCACAAAATAAAAACATGCAGGATATGGTCCGTATACTTCACTATCCATTGAAATATGGCTACTTCATTTATGAACAATATTTCAGAGGCAATTCCTTGTTTTTCTGTTCTTTTTCTCTTAAATTATAGACTGATTTAGCTAAACAGAAATTTCACACCTGCCTTTGAATTAGCTTTTACTGATACTGATTTTCCACATGAAATGACATGTTACTTTCTCATCTCCATTGGTGACATGATTTCATAATGATAATTACAGGTGTAATTAATAATTAATTTCAGCAACAAGAATAATCATGGAGTAGGCAACAGAATATTCAGAAGAGAAAAATGCAATTGTTCATAATGCTGGCAGATTTCCTTCAAATTACATATTCAAAGCAAACCTTTCAGTTTGCTGTTCTGTACTTACTTTCATATTTACCATATGCTTTCAAATTTTCATTTGACGATTTTTTTTTTTGCGATTTTTTTTTTTTTTTTAATAAAACACTGCAATGATATTTAATAACCCATGACTTGGAAATAATCTGTAGTTTGAGACACAATCTGAAAGGGTTAAAACCCAAGTCAAATTTGTTTTTGCATCCCAATGGGGAACTTTACATTTGCTTCCTGTCCCAGAAAATGAGTAAGAACTGAAATGAAATATCCCCTCTAAGACAATTGTTACCAGAAAAAATGTCTCCGCTAAAATATTAACCTGCCACAGTATGTACTATGCATTCCAAATTATAGATTATTAATATTATTATTTACATAGGATTTATAAAGCGCCAACAGTTTGCTCAGCACTTTACAAAATGAAGTCAGACATTACAGTTATAATACAATTTGGTACAAGAGCAATCAGCAGGCCCTGCCCATTAGAGCTTACAATCTAAGAGGGAGGGTAAAGTGATACAAAAGTTAATAACTGTGGGGGATGAGCTGATGGAGAATATAAAAACACAGGGCCGGATTCAGATACATTGGAGTATCTTTTGGCGCTGCGTATCATATCTCAGATACGGTACGCCGCCGTAACTTAGGGTGCAAGTTCCGTATGCAGAAAGAACTTGCGCCCTTAGTTACGGCGGTGTAACGTCTGTGGTCCGGCGTAAGCCCGCCTAATTCAAATAGGGATGATGTGGGCGTGTTTTATTTAAATGAATGGTGACCCAGCGTATTTTACGGCATGCACGGTTCGTGAAAGAATCCCAGTGCGCATGCTCAAAAATACGCCGCAAATCGTCATTGCTTTAGACGTGAACGTAACTTACGTACAGCCCTATTCGCGAACGACTTACGCAAACGACGTAAAATTTTCAAAACTCGACGCGGGAACGACGTCCATACTTAACATTGGCTACGCCTCATATAGCAGGGGTAACTTTACGCCGGCGTAAAGGCTATCTGAATCCGGGCCACAGTGTATTAGTTAGAAGCAGGATAGGCTTCTTTAAAGGGATTGTCTAAAGATGGATAGATTAAGAGATAGTCACACAGATTTGGGTAGGGAGTTCCAAAGGATGGGAGAAGATTGGAAGAAGTCCTGAAGGTGAGAATGGGAGAAGGTGACAAGGGAGCTAGAGAGCAGGAGATCTTGGGGGGACCAAAGAGAGGGGGGTTGGTTGATGATGTAATGATGTAGTTAATGATGTAGTTGGGGGCAGAGTTGTGGATGGCTTTGAATTTTTATTTTGTTGTGTGAGTGGAAGCCAGTATAGAGATTGCCAGGGAGGGGTACTAGACACTGAAAGGTTGGTAAGGTGGATGAGTCTGGCAGTAGCATTTAGGATGAACTGAATAGCCTATGTAAAGGTATTCCAATGATGAGGGAGTTGCAGTAGTCGAGACGAAGATAACCAGGTAGTGAATTAGAAGCTTAGTGGTATCAATGACTAAAACGGGGCACATCCTTGTTGCGGCGGTTGAGGCTGCATGATTTGGACAGGGATTGGATGTGGGCCTGAAAGGACAGTTCAGAGTCCAGGGTTACCCCTATCACCCTGGCATGTGGGAATGGATTGATAGTTGTGCCATTGATCTTGACAGAGAAGTCAGGGGAAGGAGCACATGGGGGAGAAAATATTATGAGCTTGGTTTTGGATAGATTGAGTTTTAGGAAGTGGTGTAACATCCAGTCAGATATGTCTGTTAGTAAAGCAGTCATACGTGATGAAACTGATGGGGTGGGCTGAGAGGTAGAGAGACATATTCGAATGTCATCAGCATAGAAATGGTATTGGATGTATCAGCTGACCCAGGGAGGAGGTGTAGATTGAGAATAGGAGTAAAGGAGAATAGGTCAAAGGAAAGAAACTTGAGGGGCCCCAACAGTAGGAGGAGGAGGAAGTAGAGTTGTAAGTGACACTGAAGGTGTGGTGAGATAGGTAAGATTTGAACCAATGGAAAGCACAGTCAAGGAGACCAAGGAATTAGAGTTTTTTTTTATGGAGGAGGCGGTGGTCAACTGTACCAAAGGCAGTGGAGAGGTCCAAGAGTAGGAGTAAGAAATAGTGACCATTGGTTTTAGCTGTTAGTAAGTAATTTGAGTGTTGCAGCTTATGTGGAGTGTTGCAGGTGAAATCCAAACTGAAGGGGAGCAATAAGGTTAGTCTCGATGGAGTAGCAGCTCAGCCGGTTGTAGACTAGGCATTCAAGTGGTTGGAGGTTGGAGGCAAAAGGAAATAAGGAGTTGGGTCTTAGGTTGTTAAGATTGGTGAGGTCCAGAAAGGCCTTTTTAGGTATGGGGGTGACTAGTGAGGTGATGAGTAAGTTAGTGGGTGGAGGCAATGAAGAACAAAGAAGCGCGTTAAAGGTAGAAAAAAATTATGAGGAATGCATGAGAGGGTGTCAATGACAGTGATAAAGTTGGTTTGTTTGGCAGTGTGGAGGCAAGAATTTTATTTTTGTAGGGCAGATTTATATTGGTCGAAGTCTTGCTGGGACTTAGTCATACACCACAGATGCTCTAGAGCACGGCTATGTAAACATCACCTTTTAAAACATCCCATTCAGTTTAAAATTGTAACGAAAGGCAAAACATTTGTGTATAGATATTACAGTAAAATAAAAAATTTTCTTAAATTATTCTCCTTTTCATAAGTGATCATATTCCTTCTGTCCCAAGCTGCATAAGAGCTGGGGGGAGAAGAACCAACTGCACACTGAACTTTCTAGTGAATGGCTGTGCAGAAAAGGTGTGTCAGGACAAATCTGATCATTGGAGGAGAGCATACTGAGTTCCCAGCATAGCTAGGAAACTGACCATGCGGTGTTCTCCTGCTTAGTGTGGTCAGTTGTTAATAGGAAAGCAGAGGGACTGGCAGGAAAACCAGGGATTTCACACACATGAAGCAATACAAAGAGAGAACAAGATACTTTTCATACAGGCACATATCCGGAATATGAAAGTCACTCGAAAATGGTGGGGAGTGCAGGGAAGAGGAGGTATGGTGTGACTGACTGGTTTAAAGTCCAGCCTGAGCTCATTTGGCTGGGCTTCTCCTATGGGTAACGGGAGTGCAATTTGTTTTACACTCCTGTGACCCATTTTCCACAGAGAGTGGTCTGAAGTCCACTCCCTACTGACGTCACTGGAATCAGTCCAGGCACTGCGTCATCGAGACAATAAAGTCTGAATCCGCCAGGTGCCTCAACTGATGCCTGTATCAGCCTCTTAGCATTATACGACAGGAGGTTGGCTCCCCTGCGTGAATCCCCGGTAGGCTGTACGGCGGGCGCTTTAAGGCGTATAGGGGGCGCCCGCCACGTGACGTAGAAGCTGATGCACGTCCACGTCTGCTACGATGTCCACTGGGCACCCGCGATCGCTCCAGAGAGAGACAGAACGGAGGTCTGTCAATGTCAAAGATCTCTATTCTGTCAGGGGGGAGGAGACAGATCTGCTATTTATACTAGGTATGAACAGCGATCGGTCTCCTCCTCCAGGCAGTCACATCCCCCCACAGTTAGAAACACTGCCTAGGAAACACATTTAACCTCTTTATCGCCCCCTAGTGTTAACCCCTTCCCTGCCAATGACATTTATACAGTAATCAGTGTCTATTTTTAGCTTTGATCACTGTATAAATGTCAATGGTCCCAAAAAAGTGTCAAAAGTGTCCGACCTGTCTGCCGCAATGGCGCAGTCCCGTTAAAAATAACAGATCACCACCATTGCTAGTAAATAATAATAAAAATGCCATAAATCTATTTGATATTTTGTAGACGCTATAACCTTTGCACAAACCAATTAATATACGCTTATTGTGGTTTTTTTTATCAAAAATATGTAGAAGAATACATATAGACCTAAACTGATGAAGAGCTTTTTTTTGTAGGATATTTATTATAGCAAAAAAGTAAAAAATATTGTGTTTTTTTAAAATTGTCACTCTATTTTTGTTTATAGCGCAAAAAATAAAAACAACAAAGGTGATCAAATGTCACCAAAAGAAAGCTCTATTTGTTGGAAAAAAACAACATCAATTTTGTTTGTGTACAGCATCGCACGACCGCGCAATTGTCAGTTAAAGCGAGGCAAAAAAATGGCCTGGTCATTAAAGCGGAGTTCCACCCAAAAGTGGAACTTACGCTTAAACTACTCCTTGCCCCCTTACATGCCACATTTGGCATGTCCTTTTCTTTTGGGGGGGGGGGTGAGTGGGGGCTTCAGTAGGAGTGTCCCACTTCCTCCTTCCGCCCAGGGACCGCTTAGGCGATACGTCATAACGCCTACGGCGGCCCCTCCCTATAGGCGATCGCCTGGGACACGTGACAGGTCCCAGGCGATCGTCTGAACACTCACAGAGCGCATGCACAGTGAGTGCCCAGCCATGAAGCCAAAAGCTGTGTGAATGAAGACGCCGGCTGGAGAGGAGGGAGCGGAGAGGAGCGGAGCTCCGGGCGTCGCGTCACTGGACAGCAGAGCAGGTGAGTGTCTGTTTATTAAAAGCCAGCAGCTACACCTTTTGTAGCTGCTGACTTTTAATAAACATAAAAACAGCCTAGAACTCCTCTTTAAGGGGGCAAATCCTTCCGGGCCTGAAATGTTTAATATCTAAGAGCCTCACTTGCTGGCCACATTTGTGATTCACACAACTATAAAAATGTAGTTTTTTTTTATTGAAATGGCTATCTGACTATGTCTATTTACATGATTTCAAGTGGCCATTGGTTTCTAAAGAGAGCACACAGCTGAAGCAGTTGTTTTAGAATTTCGCTCTTTTAATTGAAACTCCACATGGCTCTATATGAACAGTGCAGGCAGCAGGGGATGTGACAGTCCATCATTAGCCACATCACTGTAGCCAGTGGGTCTCAACACTGTATACTAAAACCTGATAATCGCAAAAGGGGCAAGGAATTTTGCAGGGTCTGTCTACAGACCAAAACCTCAAACAGGGATAAACATGGTTTCACGGTAGGATGTGGCTTTTTTTTTTTCTTATGTAAATGAGTTGCCCTGCATTTACCTGCAGAGAGATAATACTGATGCAGCATTGACCTTTGCAGTCCCTCCTGCACAAACACGTTCAATATATTCCTTGTGTGAGAGATACAAAAGCACAGTAGAAGACTAGTGAAGACTGCAAACCAGCCTTATAATCAAGCTACCTAATGATTGTGGTCTTATATAATTCAAAGGAAAATCAAATGCATATCCTATGGAAAAAAAAGAGTTATTAAATTATTTTGTAAGAAACACCGCTTTGAAAATACTTTGATGTGATACTGTACGGCTTCAAAGGCAACAGTTTTAAAAGCTTGAATTCTTTCTATGTACACTGTGAGATTTGTAGCTTTAAAATATTTTTTTTTTTTTTTTTTTTTTTTACACCAGCTACTAACATGGAAAGGAACCAGCAAACTGACCTCAGAGAAAATGTTTGATTTAAATGCCAGCTGTGGCTTAGATCCTTTCTTTGTGTATCATACTTTTATTTTTTATTTCTTCCCAGTGTGTAGAGATCCTCTTCATTGTTAACTGCAGGGGGTACTGCTGTTCAAAAAAAAAAAGAAAATGAAAATCAGTTAAGTTACTAAAATAACGAAGCAGTTTGAGCTACACTAACCACGGTGCGAACGTTTGTACATTGTGTGGCCACAAATATAGAATTGCAAGGTCTATATATGTAAAGTATCTTCAGGGTTGAGATTACTCATTAATATATGACTTTTTCCTGTGTTTACATACGATGCTGATGATAATTACATTTTCACATTTGTTTACCTATGTCAGTTTTCTTTCATTTTACCATAAATGCAACCATACACTGTCTATGTATGACCCAAGAAAGGCTGTTTTAGTTGTTTAATGATTGTGCTCTATGGCTTCTATTATAGCCCACAGGTTCCAATAATACATACAAATCTGATCCAGTAATGATAGATAGATAGATAGATAGATAGATAGATAGATAGATAGATAGATAGATAGATAGATAGATAGATAGATAGATAGATAGATAGATAGATTTGAGAAATAGAAATGTGACTCTTTTCCCCATTTTCACAATAAATTATGGCATTCCATATACAGATTCATAGAGCCTTGTAGTTATGGTTAAAATAATAATAAATAAAGTGCAGGGCTCAGAAATTGCTAAATAATCCCAAACATAACTCACAGTGTAAATAATGATATTAATTTGAATATTCTAGTGCAAAATTTAAATCAAAGTGCTCAATATAGTGCAACCGTGGAAAAAAAACCAGTGCATACAGTGCCTTGAAAAAAGTATTCATACCCCTTGAAATTTTCCACATTTTGTCATGTTATAACCAAAAACGTAAATGTATTTTATTTGGATTGTATGTGATAGACCAAAACAAAGTGGCACATAATTGTGAAGTGGAAGGAAAATTATAAAGGGTCCTTTCACACGGGAGGATCCCATGATGATCCGCCCCGTAAAGATCTGCTTGCTCAGCGGGGATCGCTCCGTTGATCCCCGCTGATCTGGCAGATGACAGGGCGGTCCCTTCACAGTGTGCAGGGACTGCCCTGTCAGATCGCCGCTCTCCCCTATGGGGGGATCGGATGAACACGGACCATCTGTCTGTGTTCACCCGATTCGCTCTGCAGACGGATAGAAAAATAGGATTTTCCTCTGTCTGCAGAATTGGAGGATTGCGGACACTGATGAGATCGGGTGTCAGCGGATATTCATCCGCTGACACCCGCTATCTCATAGGGATTAATGTATGTTCCTTTTTCATCCTTACACGGATGGATGAAAAAGCAGACATATGGTCCGCATGTCTGAAAGGGGACAAACATGTGAAAAGTATAGCATGCATTTGAAATCAGCCACCTTGAGTCAATACTTTTTAGAACCACCAAAAGTCTTTTTGAGTAAGTCTCTACCAGCTTTGTATGTCTAGAGAGTGACATTTTTGCCCATTCCTTTTTGCAAAATAGCGCAAGCTCTGTCAGATTGGATGGAGAGCATCTGTGAACAGCAATTTTCAAGTCTTGCCACAAATACATCTCAATTAGATTTAAGTCTGGATTTTGACTGAGCCATTCTTACATAGTTACATAGTAAGTGAGGTTGCAAAAAGAGACAAGTACATCAAGTCCAACCTATATGTGTGATTTTATGTCAGTACATTGTATATCCCTGCATGTTGTGGTAATTCAGGTACTTAACTAATAGTTCCTTGAAACTATCAATGCTCCTGGCTGAAACCACAGCCTGTGGAAGAGAATTCCACATCCTTTCTGCTCTTACAGTAATGAACCATCTACGCAGTTTAAGGTTTAACCTCTATTCTTCTAATTTTAATGAGTGGTCATGTGTCTTATTAAACTCCCTTCCGCGGAAAAGTTTTATCCCTATTGTGGGGTTACCAGTATGGTATTTGTAAATTGAAATCATATCCCCTGTCAAGCATCTCTTCTCCAGAGAGAATAAGTTCAGTGCTCGCAACCTTTCTTCATAACTAATATCCTCCAGTCCCTTTATTAGTTTTGTTGCCCTTCTTTGTACTCGCTCCATTTCCAGCACATCCTTCCTGAGGACTGGTGCCCAGAACAGGACAGCATACTCCATACAGACCAGAGTCTTGTAGAGGGGGAAAATTACTGCTTTATCTCTTGAGTTAATCCCCTTTTTAATGCATGGATTGAACAGTGCTCCATATAATGTTCAAGACTTAGGATATTTTTTTTTATAACCTAACCCTGCTTTAAACTTCTCCATAACTTTGTCCCTGACCTGTCTGGTGGGTTCTTTGGTCTTCACTATGCTGTTTGTTCACTAAGGTTCTCTAACAAATCTCTGAGGGCTTCACAAAACAGCTGTATTTATACTGTGTTAAAATTACACACAGGTGGACTCTATTTACTAATTTGGTAACTTCTGAATGTAATTGGTTCCACTATATTTTAGTTAGGGGTATCAGAGTAAAGGGGGCTGAATACAAATGCACGACACACTTTTCAGATATTTATTTCTAAAAAAATAAATAAATTGAAAACCACTTATCATAGGTAGGGTGAAGCAAGATGGTGGCGACTGCATCGAATGTGACGAGCGCACGCTCGTCATACGCAATGGCATCACCGCGTTCTTGCCTTTCAAGAGAACCGCGGTTCTTTCAAAAAGGTTAGTGTGTACACTCGGGCAGCAAGAGATTCTTGCCAAGAATCTTGTCGGGAAAAATTAAGTTTTTTTCCTGACAAGATTCTTGCCCGTGTGTACAGGGCTTGATACTCGCCAATAGCTGCCCAGTAGCGATCAGATACACTCCCACAGATCTTCCAAAACAAGGAATAGCAAAATGGCCGCCGCTCCAAGAATCAGATGCAGCGACGTGATGTCAGTGCTAGGAGCCAGTTATTCTCTAGCGCTTGCGGTACCTCTTGCATTAGAATTTTGTAGTTCTGAATGCTTGTTAGAACGTGCTGTACAACTGCTAAGATGAAATCTGTTACAAAATAAGCTTCTTGTATTACAATCATCAAACATTATGGATGTGATATGATTCTTAAATTAAAGCTTCACTTTTTTGGAATAAGTGTTACAAAGATTTCAGCAAAATGTTTTCCAGTTTTTGAGGAATCCAAAAGTACAGCACCAGACCCAGGCCTTCCCTTTTTTGCAGATGCCCAGACACCTGCTCAAAAAGTCCCAATAAAATACATTTACGTTTTTGGTTGTAACATGACTAAAGGTGGAAAATTGCAAGGGGTGTGAATACTTTTACAAGGCACTGTATAATAAAGTACTTAAAGTGCAAAGTACATCATAAATAAAAATGTAAAAAGTTCATATAACCAAATGTCCAACATAGATATTATTGGTGCATTTTGTTGAAAGTGCTCCTTAGTGCAAAGATGCTGCCACACATGTATCCACAAGTGCACCAATACCGCCACCACTATGCACTCACCAGAGCAAATAAAGAAAGTCAGCCTGTTACATATTTGTCATCACATGATATATCCTTCCTGAGGCCTCGTACACACGATCGGTTTTCTCGGCAAAAACCAGCAAGAAAACTGCTGGCAGAGCTTTCTTGCTGAGAAAAACGTTTGTGTGTACGAGGCTTTCAGGTTTCTCGTCAGGAAATCTGGCCAGAATCTCGCCGATAAAAATAGAGAACCTGCGTTTCCCAACGAGAAACCCGAGAGTGTGTATACTTACCTGTCACCGTGGAAACCCGTGAATGCTCGAAATTACTTTGACGCGTGCACGGTAGCTTCCATGGCATAGTTAGGGTAAAGCAAGATGGCGGCGACTGCATCGAATGTGACGAGCGCATGCTCGTCATACGCAATGGCGTCACCGCATTCTTGCCTTTCAAGAGAAAAGGTTAGTGTGTACACTCGGGCGGCAAGAGATTCTTGCCAAGAAGCTCGTCGGGAAAAACTATGTTTTTTTCCTGCTGAACCGGCCGGATTTCAGTCTATGTATGGCAGTTTCCATTCATGAGAAGTCAATCTATTGATTTACTTTTTTAAACAGGCTTGTTGGAAAATCTCCACTTGACTGACGAATGCAGCCAATGGCCTGCAGCGCAGATCTGTGTAATCTGATGGTGACTAAAGGAATTTTTTTCATTCAGTCAAATTACAGAATGTATTCCCAGTTTTAGTTATAAGGATCCTTTCTATTCTAGAGTCTTTCTTGCAACTCTAAAATCCATGTAAATGTACGATAAGTATATTACCAAATGTGCATCCGGTTTGGATACATTTCTAAATCTCGTATCGTAATTTGGATAGTGCTGGGGATGCCAGAAATTTGACCTCAGAATCTGAGCAAACTTCTAGACAAAGCCAGTACAACTCACAATTTGAATGAGGTCAAATTGCAGAAGCCATATACAAAAACCCTAAGGCCCCATACTCACGACCAAACATGTTTGCTGAAACTGGCCCGCGGACCAGTTTCAGCATACATGTTTGGTCGTGTGTAGTTACGAGCGTACAGAATTTCACCGTACATTTGCCCGCCGGGCCGTTTTTCAGCAGACATTTATTTCCAAACTTGTTTTAAAACCGTCCGCTCAAATCCTGTCCGAACGTACATGTTTGGTGGTGAGTACACAAAACCAACGTACAAAAACCCCGCGCATGCTCAGACTAAATGAGGCCACGGGAGCGCTCGTTCAGGTAAAACTCACGTTTGTTTGGGATATGGCACATTCGTCAATAGAAAGATTAATTCTAGCAATAGAACACTGAAGCAAAACACACAATAACCAATGCTTGATGCCGTCGTTTTATTCATTCTTCTCTTGCTATAACTAATCAGTTATTTAGCTCATGTTATTTCAACTGAGTTGTTCCATACTGAAAAGTGACATTTGTTAGCTGTGATGTAGTAAGATTTTTGCAAACTTTTATTGGCCCGACGTATCATATTTTTAGTGGTCCTCCACATTTCAAATTTTTTGCTTTTAATGTTTAATGGTTATCTTTCCCACTTTCTTTAGGTGTTTATAGTTATGTCACCATTTAGAATATTTTAATAGGAAATAGTTTTGATTTAGCTTTTGTTTGTATATTTAACATGATTTTTTTGAAGGTTGTTTAAATTGTCTACCATGTTGGCACACCAAATGACCCCCCCCCCCACATGAGTTAGTGAATAGTTTAGATTAAACATTTTATTTGTTTGTAATGTTTGATGCCTAAAATAATACCCACAGTATTACAAACAATAGGCACGTTTTTCAAATCAACAAAAAGGCTTTTATTTGAGCAAATTATAAAAAGGATCAAAAACAGAATGGCAGCACTTGAACAGCTAGCAACATACATGCAAACTTGCATTTGAAACATGGTGAAGGATAAACTAGCCAACCTCAGGAAGCACACAAAATAAAATCTGAAGCAGCAGCACATAACCAAAGGAACCCAAGCTGTGGTAGTCCAAACAAGATGCCATTTGTGGGGGATCAAATGGAAGGCAGGGCATCAACGTCTCCTCTTCCTTGCAACCTTCCTTCCAGGCTGCCTTCCAGCGGGTCTTCCCTGGGCCCTTGCAGGTGGGGATGATGTGGCAGCAGGAGAATGGTGTTCAGCAAGCCGGGCCGGGTCACATAGCCCAGTGTCTGGGGTCAGCAGCTCCCTCTGCATCCACCAAAGGGCCTGGTTGATGATGCCCTTGGCCAATTGCCTCTGCTCCTCCGTGCCTTTATTGAGGTCATGTGCCACGGAGGCACTGTAGGCCTCAGTGGGGTTGAGGGGGGCCCTCATGATGGCACTCGCCTCCTGAATCATTTTCAGGCTGGCTTCCTCCACTGCCCCCAATTTCTTCTTACGGCCTGGTGGCCTAATATAAAGGGGAGGAGCCTGGCTGGTGGTGCTTGTCCTGGGGAGCTGCTGAACGCCACTGGGCCCGGCCTCCTCCTGGCTGCCACTGACCCCTTCGTCCTGGCTGACAGTGAGGAGAGGATCTGCCACCTCCTGGCTGGTCTCTTCTTCCTGTGTAAAAAAAAGGGACATGTTGTAATATATTTAGGAATATACTCACTCACATTTTCATGCTTGAATCTTATTTTTTGCCTTGAATTTAAACTTGAAAACAGACTCACCCTCTGACCCCTGCAGTTGTCATCCCTGACACCTATTTGTTTGCCCACGATTTTAGATTTTTACTTCCCAGCTTGTATTTTATTAACCAATATCAAGTCAAGAATCAAACAATAATTAAGATTATTACATAACTAGTTATGAAACTACTATACCTCATCATCGTAGAGGCGCAGATCTGCCTCTCTGTCAGCCAGGCCCTCTTCATCCGACTCTGCAGGGCTGTGGTGATCTGGGGAAGTCCCGCTGGGAGGTAGCGTGGAGGAAAGGTTGGGATTCAGACTTGACATTGATGCCCTGCCTTCCAGTTGATCCCGCAAAAATGACATCTGGTTGTAATACCACAGCTTGGGTTCCTTTGGTGGTCTTGCTGCTGCTCCAGATCTTAGCTGCTTTTGGTGAGCTTTGTACGCTCTCCTATATGTGCCCCTGAGGTTGGCAAGTTTATCCTTCACCATGTTGGCACTGCATTCTGGCACCCATGTCCTCATGTATGCTGCTAGCTGTTCAAGTGCTGCCGCTCGTACGTCCTTGTTATGATAATGGTCCTGCTTTGAATCCCACAGGATGGGCATTTCCCTGAATTTATCCAGCAAATGCTGGATAATGTCTTGGCTCTGCAGGAGATCCATTGTGAAATTAGGATTTACTCTTTTTTTTTCTAGATTGAAAAAATAAAAAGAAACCAAAAACACAATTAAAAAAAGCCTCAGCATTTACATTGATAGAATATGTTGTTTAAAAAGTAGTACCTATATAGAAATACAAACACAGTGTCTCTTGTTTAGAAAATGCTGGCCAGCTCTGCCCCATTGGTTGGTTTTAGATAAAAAAAAATTTATACATGCCGCCCCTTTGGTTACATTGCAGGAAATAATATAAATCTACAACCATACACAATTATTACAAATGACAGCATTCATCAAGCCACTATTGCATGTGTAGATATCCTGCCCCTCAGCATTGATTACATGAAAGAAACTTCCTAATGACCTCTGTCCAACCAACACAGAACAATACTTGGCCTGATCTGAATACACCCTACATAATTGATAATGAGTCACAGCATTTTTGATCTCTCTATTTTGTGATGTCTACAAAAGCATTTGGGTATGAAAATCACATTCTGGTATCCAAGAGACATAATAGCTTAATAAAACTGTGCAACCAACAGACCAAACCCCCATCCCATTGCTCTACATTTTAGAGCCCGCTGCTGATCCCATGTTTAAATTTCTTACCTGCCTCTCTCACAATCCTCGTTTCTTCCGCTCGCTGAATTAACACGTAACCTACGTAATCACGTCAAGCGCCTTTTATACACTCCGCGTATGTATGAAACGCCGCCCTCGTCACCTTTGCCATGCCCCTAATCAATTGAAAAAGTAAATATGGCGTTAACTGTGTAGGTTCTGGAATCGCGCGAATATTCTCCGCGTAACGTACGTCAATACGTTGTTGGCATTCGCGACACTCCGCATATGCAATAATCCCCGCCCTCATCTCCGCCCCTGACGGGACATTTCCTCGTTTCCACGCCCCTAATCTCTGTGGGAAGGAAAGATGGCGATGTCACACGAGCGGGCACGGAGCTCTCATGGCGCAAGTGAAGGGACAGAGGCTGGACCGTCCCGATCCAGGCCTAAAAGATATAAAGCCACTAATATGGCGTTCGAAGAAATGGTGGAGTTGGTTTACATCATGAGGAGGAAGGATTATGATGGTGAATGTGGGCCCTACAAAACACCGAACCGTAGGAAGTCACACATAATGGACAAGGTGGCAAGGAGAATGAGGAGAATGTTTGGTGTCACCAGGTCAAAGGAGCAACTACGGAAGCGTTGGTCCGATTTAAAATTGAGGGAGCCACATCACATGAAGAAGATACTAAAAATTCTGCGTAAAAGTAAGTCCATATTATTTAAGGGGGGGGGGGAAATGTCTGCAATAATGTGTTGACATGTATTTTTTCACATCTGCCTCCTTGGCCTGCTTGTACTTTTGAACACGTGTAGATACTGTATTGTGTTTATGTCAAATAACAACCTTAAACAAATTTGGTGAAATAGTAAACACGCGTAATATGACATTGTTTAGCAAAAATGTGACGTTACTCCAGGAACAACACACCTGGACATGGCTGACTGGCCCCAAACTTGGTTTTCCAACATTGTTGACTAGCAAAATCACAGAAATTAAATTGAGTGAATGTGACAGGCAAACAAGATTCATTCTCCAAAATGCAAATAAAGCTGATGTTTTAACATCTTGAAATGCAAAGCACCTGTGTCTCAAAAATCTAAGTATATTTATTTGGAGGGTCGACGAGAATTAATGTTTTGGGGTGACATCCATTTGTGTCACTTCTTTGCAAAAAAGGGGCAGGATCAGAGCTTGGCCTAGAACTACGCCAAAAATGGAGGATTGCTGAAAGAATAAACAACCAAAAATCATCATAAATGTATCGTCTATGCAATGTGTGCGATTTATGATATCCAATATCTGTGTGCTGATGAGTATACCTTTTGTTTTTTATTATTTCTTATAGGGGAAAGAAGACGCCAGCAATTGGAGGAGGCAGAGAGGGCCAGACACCCGGAAAATCAAACACCTCCACATGTTGAGCAGGAGGAGGCTGGGGAAGGAAGAGAGGAGGATGTGGAAGGAGAAGAGGATGTGGAAGGAGAAGAGGATGTGGAAGGAGAAGAGGATGTGGAAGGAGAAGAGGATGTGGAAGGAGAAGAGGAAGGAAGAAAGGAGGAAGGAAGAGAGGAGGAAGAAGTTATTTTGGACTTAGAATTTATATCAGATGAAGGGCAAGTGGCGGAAGAACAATTTGGCGAATTGCAAGAAGGTGGATTGATGGATGAAGGAGGAGTCGAAGATGATGGGGAGGTGGTGGAAGAAGGAGGAGTGATAGAAGATGATGGGGAGGTGGTGGAAGAAGGAGGAGTGATAGAAGATGAAGAAATTGGGGATGTGGAAATTATCAGGCCATCAGGTCAGTGTCACCCCTATATTAATAGGGCCAAACATATGCAGATAGGCTGGAAATTATTTACATATTTTGAATGCCAATTTGTTTCTTTTTAGGGGATCAAGATGGAGTAGCACATTTTTCACGTGCAAGTGCTTCTATCATTATACAGCAACTAATGGAGTGCAGCACGGAAATGGACATTATGCAGGAAAGGATGCTAGTCATGGAGCAGAATGTGCGAAATGTCATTTCAGAGTGTAGCACGGAAATGGAGAACATGCGACAAAGGATGCTAGTCATCAACCAAAATTACAAAAATATCATGGACATGATGGGCCGTGTCAAAGACTGAACCACAGAAGCCCATCCCCCGCCCATCCCCCGCCCACAAAACCCTTTTTAATTTTTGTACTTTAGAATACGCCAAAATTTCTAAATGCACACACAGTGTGCCAATATGTGCTAGCTGCCATCACAGACTATCTATTGTCTGTGCTTTGTGGGTACAAACCCCTCCTCGATCCTCAAGTAGTTGAGAGGAAGGGTTTGCTCCCACAAAACACAGACATTGATCACCCATGATGTCAGATAGCACATGTGGCCATTTGTCTGTTTAACCAATGACATTTGGCGAGTTTGCACTGAATGTGTGCATTTAGAAATTTTGGCGTGTTCCAGTGTGAAAGCACACCATCCATATGACTGACTGCTGTTATTGTTTTTAATTTTTGTTTGGTGTTGATCTTTTTTGGTTTGTAAATGTTTCCAGTTTCAGATCACAAAACGAACAATAAATCTCACCTAAAGAAAGAAGTTAACTAATTTTGGTAAAAAATCCAAAAATTTTTGTGTTGTGTTAAAATCTTGTTGAAAAAATTAGACACAAACAAATGACAAGCCCAAAAATTCTTGCGTATAGTTTTAGTGAAATTATTCTTACATTGTGTTTCGATCATTATTATTGATAATCACTGTCAATAAAGACAAAAAAATAAATAATTAAAAGCCAATATTTTGTCTCAAGAATTTGCAGGAAATGTTTTCTGCCTAAAAATACACATTTCTTGTTAAAAAATGAATAAACTAAAAAAAAAAATATGAGACATCAAAAGCAGAAAAATGAGTGGCTTCTTATTTCTAGACTGAATACCCAGTTAGTAGATGAGTGAATAATGTGCAAATGTGGTTAGTTTATACATCTGAGTAAGTAAATCTGGCACTAGAAGTGCACTATTTTTGGAGATAACCTGGAAGACAGAAAAATAGAGAAAAAGCAGTAATGACAAACAACTGTATAAAGTCCAATGGTCTAATTATTTATTAGTTGTGAGAATATTCCTTTCTTTGGGGGCCGAATTAGAAAGAAATATGATCTGGCATAGCAATGGCCCCCCGACCCATGAAGTACTCAACATATTTGTCGCGTACCTCACGAGCAGATTGGGGGGCCAAGCCAGCGCGACCAGTGTCCAGGCCAGGAATGTTCTCTGAGGGTAGTCCTGCCTCAGAGCCCATGGAGGCTAGGTACGTCTGGGAGTGCCTGCGTAGAAAATTGTGCAAAATGCAGCAGGCAAATATAACGGTGTTCAATTTATATTCCGCCAAATGTATCGATGTCAGGAACAGGCGGAACCGGTTGCTGAGGATCCCAAAGGCATTCTCGACTACCCTCCGAGCCCTGGACAACCGAAAATTGAACACACTCCTCTCTAAGGTGAGGGTCCTCTGGGGAAAAGGCCGCATTAGGTGAGGTCCAAGGCCGAAAGCCTCGTCCGCTAGGAACACAAACGGAAGTCCTTCCACATTATCTTCATCTGGTGGCAATGCCAGACCACCAGTTTGGAGACGATCATAGAAATCAGTCCGTGCGAACACTCCCCCATCTGACATCCGGCCGTTCTTCCCCACGTCCACATATAGAAACTCATACTGTGCCGACACCACCGCCATCAACACGATACTATGATAACCCTTGTAATTATAATAGTAGGACCCCGAGTGGGGTGGGGGCACAATGCGGACGTGTTTCCCATCTATTGCTCCACCGCAGTTAGGAAAATCCCACCGCTCGGCAAATTGGGAAGCCACAGACTGCCATTCCTGTGGTGTGGAGGGTAGCTGTGGGGACAAACAAAAAAAGAGATTTAGTACTTTGGCACATAAACATTGCAAACAGAATCCTACAAGCATCCTTGTGCAACTTTACATTTTTTAAATAGCATTTGCAAATTATGAAGGGAGAATTTCGGGGCACAAATATATAGGCCCACTTAATTAATAAGAGACTCCACAGCCCTCTGATGGGGACAAAAACACTTTGAAGGGGGGGTGGGGGGTGTTAAAACTGTTTTTAGAAAAAAAAAAAAAAAAGTGGCATGGTGGGGGTTGGCCCGAAGATAGCATGCTGGACAGGTTAATATTGGGTAAGATCAAAATATGCAGGTAGGCCAAAATAAAAAGAACATGTAAAAGCTGATATCAACATGCATAGTGAGAAAAGGGAACGTTAGTTAAACACACAGCATATCTGGGAAATAAAATAAAAAGTTAGTTTGCCACATTATTAAAGACACATTGTGAGGTTAAAATGAGGAAACTTACCTTCATATACTCCTCGTGCATAACTTTAATGATGGCAGCACACGTGTCCGGTATGATGACCCCAAGCGCCTGCGGAGAGATGCCTGTCGAGAACTTGAGGTCCTGCAGGCTCCTCCCAGTCGCCAGGTACCGCAACGTGGCAATAAGCCTCTGCTCGGCCGTGATGGCTTGGCGCATCACAGTGTCCTGCCTCATGATATAGGGGGACAGAAGATCCAGCAGACTGTTGAATACGGGGTCCGTCATGCGGAGAAAATTCCTATAATCATTAGGATTATTCTCCTGGATTTCCCTAAGCAGAGGCATATGTGAGAACTGGTCACGCTGGCGCAACCAATTCTTGGTCCAGAAACGCCTCCGCCCCCTGTTTCTGGCCAAAGTACTGGAATAATGAACATATCCAGCAGCCATCCCATAAACAGCACCAACTCGCGAAAATTGACGCTGCTGCTCCATCATGGCTTCAAACCGGCCGGCTGGTCAGTCAAGAACACACTCCAACAGAAAGCACAATCAAATCCAGCGGTACCTGCAAAGAACGCACGACACACAGATACGAACGCACAGTACGAATCTGCTAAGCAGAACGAACTGCACGCCTGTACCCGAATGCCAACTACGTACCCACAAGCACACGCACTGAACGAGAAAATACTACCTGCTAAAGCCTGGAGACCGAGAAGCGCGAATCAGCTCTAACCAAACCTTCACTAACACGAGCAAAGCCGTAACTAGCAAAAGCGGAACAGAGGGCGTCGCCATTGACTTTGGCCTTTCCCTTTATAGTGACGTCAAACGTGGATTACGTGCACGCGTTCAGGTCCGCAGGGAAATATCGTCCGCTGGTGTGTACAAGCCAGCGGGCCAAATGAAAAAACAGCCTTGTACGCCGGAAACAGCCCGTCGGACATTTCGAACGGACATGTTTGCTCGTGAGTACTCGGCCTAAGTCAAAAACAAAATACCACCAAATTTTTGGGGCCACAAAGGATTAAAGGTACAGGTTCCCATTTAAAAAAAAATAATAAAATAACAGACATGTTATACTGTGCAGCTCATTATACTGTGCAACTTACCTCCACTGTGCAGCTCATTTTGCACACAGTGGCCCCAATCCTGGTCTTCTGGGGTCCCTCGTGGCTGTTTCGGCTCCTTCCGCATCAGCTAACCCCTTTCAATTACTTCCTGTACAGATGTTATGCATTCCAAAACCTAAAAGTAAGGCCCCGTACACACGACCAGTTTCCTCGGCAGAATTCAGCTTCCGACCGAGTTTCTGGCTAAATTCTGCCGAGAAACCCGGCCGTGTGTGCAATTTCGCCGAGGAAGCCGACGAGGAGCTCGACGAGGAAATAGAGAACATGTTCTCTATTTCCTCGTTGTTCTATGGGAGCTCTCAGCCCGCCGAGCTCCTCGGCGGCTTCAGGGCTGAACTGGCCGAGGAACTCGATGTGTTTGGCACTTCGAGTTCCTCGGCCGTGTGTACGGGGCCTGATACTCATCTTGGATTCCAAAGAATGGAAGTGGCTCAAAGGCTCCTCAGATAATCAATCCTAGCTCCCTATAACAAAAATAGGGAGAACAAACGGGAAGGAACACAGTTAGGGCCTCAGACACACATGACATTTTACCATCTCTCCCAGATGCCTTTTCTCCTGGCAGCAGCGTTTTGGCAGAAAAAATTATTGATGCTTGTAAATGCTTGAGTTTAGGTGCATCAAGCAATTAGGCTTTAATTAATCTCATTGGCCAGAATAATAATTTATTCTGACCATTGAAATGAATTAACTCTGAAGTGCTTAACATGCCTAGCTTTATTACACATTTAGGTGTGTTGACACATGTTAAGTGTTTTTTTCTGCCAAAACGCTGAAGCTCCTGGATGCGCTGATAGTGTTTTTCTTTCCTTTTTTTTTTAATGCCTCTAAACACCCCTGCCTCTAAGCTCCTCTAAACACCTATGTGTGCATGAACACATGGGGGTTATTTACGAAAGGCAAATCCACTTTGCACTATAAGTGCAAACTACAAGTGCAAATTTCACTTGAAATTGCACTGAAAATGCACTTGGAAGTGCAGTCGCTGTAAATTGAGGGGTAGATCTGAAATGAGGGGAAGCTCTGCTGATTTTATTATCCAATAATGTGCAAGCTAAAATGCTGTTTTTTATTTTCCTCACATGTGCCCCTCGGATCTACAGCGACTGCACTTCCAAGTGCTCCGGCTCCATCCGTACGTCAATATTCAAATTTACGGAATAAATCGGTCTTTAACCCCCAGAATACTGATACCAAGCATCTCGAGGTCTTTAGCAATATGGTTGCAAGGGATCTTGAGTTACTGAAGGTTCGTAAGGTTAATGATCCGATTTATATTAAAAAAATGGCATTCAATCACTTTCCGAAAGGAAAGACCTGGTGATACGACCGGCGGATAAGGGGGGAGGATTGGTGGTACTTAGCAAAACTTACTATAAGAGCGAAATGGTCAATTTGCTTTGTGACACCTGTACTTATAGTACTCTGTCCAGGGATCCTATGCTTGAATTTAAGAGTGAATTACATTATTTGGTAGCGAGAGGTAAACATATAGGGGTTCTTGGCCCCAAGGAGGCATTATATCTAGACCCCCTGTTTTGCCGTACTCCGATTATTTATTTTCTCCCTAAAATTCATAAGGATAGCACCAACCCACCCGGCAGACCAATAGTAAACGGGATCGATTCGGTCTCTTCACGTTTAGGTCAATATATTGACTCTTTTTTACAGCCGCTGGTCGTTAATACTAAAGCGTTCCTTAAGGATACCAAACATATAATTCAAATATTAGAGACTCTGACGATTTCCTCTACTTGCCTATTGATTACTGCAGATGTCAGTTCATTATATACAATCATCAGTCATGAGGATGCTCTGACATCTGTAAAATGGGCATTTGAGTCCTCTGAACTATCAAAGAGACACCAGAACTTTTTGATTGATTGTTTGATTTTTTGTTTATCGAAAAATTATTTTTGGTATGATAAACAGTTCTATCTCCAAACCAGAGGAGTTGCAATGGGGGCACGTTTCGCGCCCAGCGTAGCCAATCTATTCATGGCACACTGGGAGGAACAGGCGATTTACAAACATAAACCCCCGCAACTTATCTGTTACCAGCGATATATAGATGATTTGATCATGATCTGGGATGGAGATAGAACTAGTTTTGATGAATTTGCATCTTCATTGAATGCTAATGACAAAAATATTATACTTACGTGGAACATCAGCCAGGATCATTTGGTCTTTTTGGATCTAGACCTTAGTAAGGATGGCAACCAGGTGATTCTGAAGACATATTTTAAGGCGACGGACCGTAATTCCTATATCTCTACAGAGAGCTGTCACCATAATAAATGGTTATTGAACATACCCAAGGGGCAATTTGTGCGCCTCAGACGCAATTGCACCCAAGAAAGTGACTTTGTCTCACAATCACAGGCTCTGTCTAAACGGTTCCTTGAGAAAGGTTATGATAGGGATTTGTTGGATAGAGAAATGGAAGCAGTCCGTAACCTTGACAGAAAAACCCTGGTTGCAGATAGACCAAAAAAGGACCTAAAGGATTCTTCAGGCATCCGTATGGTCTTAGACTTTAATATCCAATACCGTAAATTTGAAAATATTGTCAAAAAACACTGGCCAATTCTTAAACATGATAGGTTACTGGGCCCGTTATTGCCTGACCGCCCACAATTTGTTTACAAGAGAGCGCCTTCACTCAGGGACAAACTGGCCCCAGGAGTAATAGATCCACCTGTGTATACTGAAAATAGGATCTTCAATTTTCTTACTGGCTTCCATGCATGTGGCAGGTGCCGACCCTGCAGGAAGGCCAAGAAGAATATCAAGAAGCGTAAAGAGTTTACATCCTCAGTTACTGGAAAAAATTACAAAATTAAGGACCTCATCACTTGTGACACTATAGGGGTAGTCTATGCACTACAATGTGATTGTGGCCTCCAGTATGTGGGAAGAACTTCCAGACCTCTACATGTGAGGATTGGTGAACATGTAACTAATATTAAAAAGGGATTTGTCAACCACAGTGTGTCCAAACATTTTAGACTGCACCATAACCGCAATCCGGCTGGATTGCAGTTCTGGGCTATAGAAAAGGTGGCAAATCACTGGCGAGGTGGTAACTTCATCAGGCATCTCAGCCAGCGAGAGTCGTTTTGGGTTTATGAATTGAAAGTAGGTGTACCGTTGGGGTTAAATGTAGAATTTGACCTGAATTGTTTTATTTCAGATCGTTAGTCTTTTTATTCAGTTTTTTATTCTGTGCTTGCTTGTGTTGATTGTGAGCTAATATTTTTGTATTTGTATATTGCATTTTATTATGTTATGTGCCTGGTAGGTGGCTGTGCTGATGTCTCTTTTTTATTTTATTTCATTTTAAATTTGTTTTTTCATCTCGCATTATCTCCACCTATCATAGAGTGAAGCCCGTGTCTTTTTGGCTCCCTATGTTTGGAGATTAATTCTATACGGTATAAAACACTCATTGTACTTTTTATCCTTGGTTTTTATGTGATGTGTCCTTGTATTCACGCTGACCACGGTTATTTAGTTATGAATTTTTTGTATCTCTGTTCTTGTCTATGACAAGTGGTCAGTTCGGGGACAATTGTAATTTTGTCTTTTGCCCTCCCCCTCATTTTTGATATTCTGCATTATAGACATTTGCCTTGTTTAGGTTTTGTGAGCCTTTTTTCTGTACCATTTGGTTGGTTAAGGATATTTTATGGCATGGTTTTTTATCATTGCTGCATATGCTTGGCTTTGCTAGCCCGTTCTAATTAGCACTAGACTGCTGCTTATATGGGCGTCCTTTTAGTTATCTAGCCAGCCCCTATGAGCCTTGTGTCTGCTCGTCACCGCCCACGTTGTCCTGTCATGACGCTTGGGTACCGCCCATGTTGGGTGGCTGGTCTAGCCCTGTTCTCAGCCAATAGGCACTTCCTGCCTTTGGTGTGTCATGTGACTGGTTGCGGTCATGTGACCTATGGTGGACACTGTTTGTTTATGGACACATCCTTTGGTTTGTCTGTCTACCTGAGCCACACAATATGTCATCGCTATGCAAGTAGGTACTGGTCATCTGTGTATGTATGCCTATCTTAGCTGCACGGCGTGATCTTGTGATGCAAGTAGGTACTGGTTATCTATTTTATTTTATTTCATTTAAGTACTGCTTATGTATATTAGATCCGTGTTATCTGAGCCACACAATATGTCATCGCTATGCAAGTAGGTACTGGTCATCTGTGTATGTATGCCTATCTTAGCTGCACAGCGTGATCTTGTGATTCTAGTAGGTACTGGTTATTTATTTTATTTCATTTAAGTATTGCTTATGTACATTAGATCCGTGTTGTCTGTTTACAGCCATATGATGGGTTATGGTGGCTAATTTGTTTGCCTGCACATCCCGGTAGCATAAGTTTTTCTGCTTATCTGTTGTTCTTTATTTTGTCTGTTGTTGTCTTTTAAATGCATGTCCATGGGTGTTTCCTTACCTTGAGGGGCGGGGTTTTGTCCAATTGGCCAAATTAGGTCCTGGTGGTATATATTGAATCCTGACACCATAGCCCCTTATCCGCTGAAGAAGTCCTGTACCTTGGGACGATACGCGTGCGGGGGGCTTCCAATTTTGATGTCAGGACAGCCACCTACTTGGTATTTTATCGATATATGCTCATATTCTACGCACTAGGATATAGTGCCTCTTTTGTGAGTACTTTTATTTTAAATAAACTTATTGTATTTTGGTTACTATACGGAGAGCACTATGTGTCTACTTTATACTTTTTCATGCCATTCAACTACATGAGAGTATACCAGATGACCATCCGCCACTGAAAGTCGGTTTGGAGAAAAGGATCGACCGAGGAGGCACCGTTATCATCTTATAATACCCCCTTATTAAGAGGGACAGCGCATTCGACCTGCTGCTCACCCACAGGTCCATCTGCTAAGGTGAGCGGCTTGTACTTTTATCTAAGGATACTTGACTGTTTTATAAGGAGTCTTCATCCGATCACCTATTGAGGTTCCAGAAGTCACCCTTATCCTCTCTTCATTTTGATTAATTTTTTTTTTTTTTTTTTTTTTTTTTTTTTTTTTGGACTTTCATCATTTTGTTAGTAGCGCTGCACTGCTTTTTTTACATACTTCCAAGTGCACCTTCAGTGCAATTTCAAGTGCACTTTGCACTTGTAGTGCAAAGTGGTTTTGCCTTTAGTAAATAAGCCCCATAGGCTAATATGCAGGGGCATTTAGAGAAAGAAAAAAACTGTGGGCCTACCACATGACCAAGGTATGGGAATTCAGAACACAGTGTACTGATACCATGATGTAAGTGAACATTTTTAACTATACTGTGCTATACTGTATTAAAAAAAAAAAGAGAAAGTGGGATTGCCAAATAAACATATCATACATCACAGTTAATACTCATGCATGAGGGCTTTTGTTTGTTGTTTAACTATTTTATATATCTTACAAATTAAATGTTAATGCAGAAGTAGCACAAAGCAGCTCCAACACAACTAGTCCATGCAACTTAGAAACAAGCAGCTCAATGCAACTCAGGAACAGCTTGAAGCAACTCCTGGAGGAGTTAAATGGTAACTCCAAGCAACTCAAATTCAAATATCAAAGTATTTCAAAAGCACCTGCAAGCATGTTGCATTTCACTTACCTTTTAAGTTTGAAGCCCATCTACACAAGTAGTCCCAAAAATGAGAGGGTCTGCTAAGAGTGGATTCTGTTAAATCTATATTCCACATTCTTGTTTTGGAAACATTTATATCTTCCTGCTGTCCCAGGAGTAAGATATAATATGCAGGGATTGAGAAAAACCCTCAAAACAACTGTAATAAGTAGGTGCAGCTGTGATCTCAGGATCTCACTGCTGGAATCCTCAAGACATTTTGACAAACCATTGGGGGTTTCAATCTGCTAACATGCTCCCGGGCCTATATTTCAGTTTTGCAGGACTACCCCAAGTACAGACTTAAAATAGTGATGAGTATTTTAGCAGCTGAAAAAAAGCCAATGTGATAAAGGGGGAAGGTTAATCTGCAAGTGGACATAACATTTTCCTCGGCTTTGTATGGCAGCTGAAGGTTTCCTCTGTCATGGCTGTCAAATTAAAAACAAATTTGCAGGATCAATACATAATATAGGCAGGGACAATAGGAATTATTCCAGTCATTTGTGCCTTATGGTGGTGATTTGCTTGATGGGAAGAGAAGCAGAAGCTATTAAACTAAAAAGGAAAAATAAAACTCGCTCATAAAATATGACAGGTAATGTGAAAACCTGTGTTGTCCATGAGCTCTCTAATCTAGATTAGCACAATATTTCCGTTCATTTTCTCCTTCAAAATGAAAAAGTAAATCGGCGTGTTCCAACCCATTAAACCGCTCTGATAGGAAAAGTAAATGTTAGAAAATCATTTTGACAGGCAGTACTTCTGCAGGAATGAGCAAGCCAACCAACAGAAAAGTACACAGCGAGAAAATGCATTTTATCCACCGGGCAGTCCAACTTTATTGTATAATAAGAATATCCTCAATACAACAGATGGTATAGTATCTTCTCTGTGAAAATATTTACTTACCTGCAGTGATATGAGTATTTTGCATGTTGTGCACTGCTCATGAAAAATCATACACACAGAATAACAAGCACATTTCAAGGCACGCTTTTTTTTTATGAGTCTTTAACATCCAGAAGAATGTTTGTGTTTCATTGTCTTCTTGTATAATTTGTATTTAATAACATGGCCTTTATTAAACATTCTGCAAACTTTACAAAAAGTTTCAAGAGAAAATGCCAAATGGTGTCACAGACATGATGTGAGCAAAAAACTAGGCTGCTAAGTCAAAGCTTCATAGAATGGGAATGTCCAAATACAGTCTTGATTGCCTGTTAAACCCCAATCCAGCTTCTTATCTGCTTCCAATATCCTGCCCCCTTCAAAACTCAAAAAAGAAAATATGGACGGCCGGACACCAAAAAAACCTTTGAAAGGTAACCTTTAATGGTAAAACAGGAAAAAGCACTACAAAGCACAGCAAACAGTAGGGTATATAGCTGACACGTTTCACACTGGGGTTCAGTGCTTAGTCATGACTAAGCACTGAACCCCAGTGTGAAATGCGTCAGCTATATACCCCACTGGTGAAAAAAATAGGTACAGCGCAAAAACTGATAGTGATTTGATAGTGATACCTACACTCTGAACATAGGTATATATATATATATATATATATATATATATATATATATATATATATATATATATATATATATATATATATATATATATATATACTGTATATAAAAAAAACACAAACAATATATATATAGATTATATGTGATTATGCAAAGATTCCAAATATCCAGGAAATCAAAAGTTCATAATAGATGAAAAACAAGTGAAGTGAGTGAAGTCCAAACACATATAGTAGTAAATAATTAGAAAATCCAAAGGGTGAAAAATCCAATGTGAATCGCCGATACAATATTCAAGATCTGACATCAGAAATAATCCAAAAGATCTATCCACCAGAAAACACCCAAGTGGTACAGTGTTGTAGTCTGCTTACCGAAGCTAATGACCACTACAGCAGTCAGTATGGGCACAGGATATTTGTATTATATACCCCACTGCTTGCTGTGCTTTGTAGTGCTTTTTCCTGTTTTACCATTAAAGGCTACCTTTCAAAGTTGTTTTGGTGTGCGGCTGTCCATATTTTCTTTTTTTTTTTAGTTTTGCTTTGTGCATTGCCAGAACCCACGGCTTCTGAGTGGACATTGATTGCATAGTGCACTCACCTAGAGAGGCAGTTTCTCCTTTCTCATCCTGCCCCCTTCCCAGAGCCCCCATACACTTTTTATCTTTCAATACATTTTAATTATTGATAACAAGCATACAAACATCATATGACTATAGCATAATATAAGGCACCAGGGGAGCGGCCCCCAGAGAAACAAAGGATAATACAATACATTAGAGTATGCAAAAATGAAACTACTACCACAGGAATAAGAGGTGTGTGGGCTGTTTTAAAGTCCCACCGGAGCTTGGCCACATAGCAGCACTCCCTGGGCCAGTCCTCCGGAGCAGCAAGGTTCCCTCCACCCCTGGCACCCCTGAAGAGATCATGCTGTGCCTGAGGTGTGGTCCCCCCGCCACCCCCGAAGACCCGCCACAATCGTGACATGCTAGCAGGGATTAAAGGAAGAGTTATGTGAATCAGCTCAACTACCGAAAGGTAATCCTAGCCCATCTGAATACTTAAAAGAATCCTAATAAAAACCTGTGTGAACGAAGGAGGCATCGAAAGAAAATGTAGAAAGAGAAGGGGAGAATGAAAGAGTAGGAGAGGGTGGGGAAAGTGTGTGAGAAAGATGAGTACCTAATATCAGGCTTAGGAGTGGTGAGCAACTTTGGGGGAACCGGGAATAAGGGAGATTTGCATATACTGGGCCCATGGCTCCCATATCTTTTGGAATTTAGTGGAGGAGTCCGTCAATATGCTGAAGAGCTTTTCTTGTGTCATAATCCACGATTTTTTCCGTTTGACAGCTTGGATGGATGGTTTGGGTCATTTCCAAGCTTAAGCGATCGTCGTTTTCATTCCAAGCAAAATAAAGTAGATCATTGATTGTGTAGCTTTAGGAAGGTATGGGATACATGCATTAAGTATGGCTACCTCGGCAATCCTAGGGACCTGGCAACCTGTCACATTGTAGATCATGGTAAAGATCAATCTCCAAAATGTGCAAATCTTGGGGCATTCCCACTAGATGTGGGCCATAGAGCCTTGCAGTTGGCAGCCTCTGACGCATAAAGGGTCAGAGGAAGGGTAAATGGCCGCTAACCTGGTAGGGGTAGGGTACCACCTGGTTAGAATTTTTATGCTTGCCTCCATAAGGGAGACATTTTGGATCCCCTTGAAGGATTTTGTGAATGCCGTTTGCCAGGTCTCCAAATCAAAGCTGCGTTGGAAGTCTGCCTCCCACGCTATCATGTAAGAGGTCTTTTCCTTCAAATGAGTGAGTGCAGAGTAAACCACCGAGATACCACCCCTCTGCTCCATGGCTCGTCCACACCACATCTCATATGCTGTGGGGAGGTAGGGGTTTGTCCGTCCATATTTTGTGTAGGAAGTGGGGAATTTGTCTAAAGCGGAACTTTTCTGATTCTGGGAGTTTCAGATTGTTGACGCAGAAACTGAGGGAAATGGGACCGCTGGTGGTGAAGTAGTGACCTATCCGGTATAGCCCCTTATCCAACCACCACCTGAATTCTGTAATGTTTAAGCCTGGCAGGAAATCAGGGTTGTGAAAGAGGTGTGTGAGAGGGCGTCCTGCGGAGACCAAGGATGGATTGTTATTGAGGGTGTCCCACAGGGTGAATGAGTGAGATAAAACCGGAGAAAGTACAGGAGGTCGGGACTTTGGAGGGCACCAGAGGAGGTAGTCTAAAGTGAAGGTGGGAGTTGCCTGTCTTTCGATTGTCACCCAATCTGGTTTCTCAAACTTGGAGTAAAGTATGGAGAGTTGGGCCAATCTGGCTGCAATAAAATATTTGTATAGGTTAGGAAGGCCCAGTCCTCCCCTACGTCTATGTATAAAAAGGAATGCAACAAATATCGATCGCCAGGGTTTCTATCGCTATTGCGAATATTAATGGGGATAGTGGGCACCCTTGTCTAGTACCTCTAGCGACATCTATCGATTTGGAGTAGTGTTCCTGTAGTCTTATTAGAGTCTTCGGACAGGAATAAAGAGCCTGTAAAAGTCCCATAAAGCGGTCCCCGAAGCCCCATCACCCTAAAAGAGAAAATATGTAGGGCCAGGATATGGTGTCAAAGGCCTTCTGCAGGTCCAGTGACAGAATGAAGCCCTGTTGTCTAGACACCCTGCCCAATTTGTTTGTAAGATCGAGATCAGGTCTATAGCCCGTCGGACCTGGTCAGGGCCTTGTCTACTGGGTATGAAACCGACTTGGTCTTTATGTATGTATTGGCTGATGAAGGATGACAATCTATTCGCTAATATTTTGGTAAGAATTTTTAGATCATTGTTAATGAGGGATATCGGGCGATAATTAATGACCTCTTTCTGGATGTTTGTCCTAGACCTATTATAAAGGTCATCGGTGCGGGACATAGCCAGATCAAGTTATTCCTGTATAGTGTGTATGTGCTTGGCATTCTGGTTCATCACAGCTATTGTGTCCCCCATTTTGTTTTCGATCGCATCGATCCTATTGCACGGGTTGTGGAAATCTGCCTTTAAGTCTCTGGTTATTTTTGCGGTCGTCTGAGCCAGGTCTCTGTCTAGGAGTGCTGATTTTGTGGTATAGATCCTCCATTAGGAAAACAGGGTCCTGTGTTTGGAGGTTATGGCGATGATAGCCTGGCTGCAACACTGTATTAGGCCCCAGTGGAGAGAAGGAGAAATTTTCCATGGAGCGTTCGAGCAGGGATTCTGTGGAAGCTGGGGAAGGTGTAGTGGCTGGCAGGATCTCCAGCTGCTTCACTGGGGTAAGGTGAGGTGGGATGTGGGGTTGCTCTGACCTGTAGTCCGCGTGTCCCGCCACACTGAGTTCCTGCATCTGAGGCGATGCTGTAGCGGCCGTATTAGATGCTCCCTCCGCTCCTATCTTCTCCATCTGCGGCCGTAGATCCCATTTTACCGCAGATCGGCTCATACAGGGATGTGCCTGGGAGTGTGGGGGGTTAACCCGCTGTGATATGCAGTCTCCTGGGTAGCCGTGCTGGGTGCTGTGGGCGCCGCTGTCACAGGCTGTAGCGGAGTTCTTTGCTTAGACGGCCATCTCCAGAGCCCCAAGCATGCGCTCCCCACCCCCATACACTTTTTTTAATAAGTATACATGTGTAGCAAACCCCCGAAGGAGTTGCTTTTGTTTGTTCAGTCCGTTACCCCCCTGGCACACCTAGCAATGTTATTAATGCAATACACAACACAGTTGTGTTTGTAGTTTACTTAAAGAAAAGCAAAGTTCAGGTTAACATTTGTCAGCCAAGACCTGTATAAGTACCCAGGACTTGGCTGAAACAGTTTAAAGAAACAATCAGGAACACTATGCAACCAATGAAAGCAATAAGTAACAATATGCACAGATTAAACAGACTCCACAACAACTTGTGGTGTGTGTGGGATGCTGTGGCTAAAGGGGAGCCCCAGGCCGGCCTACGATACCTCTAGTACATACCCAGTGAAATAATCTCAATACCTATGGTGTGTCCCCTTTAAGAGCAACCGTGGCAATGTCCTGGAAGCAAAGCTTTGCATTTTATTATCTTCACCGGCAATGTAGGAGCTTTGTTGACAATATTTGGATGTGATATTCTATGAAAAGCATTAAAGGTTCCTGGGCAAAGCCCCCTCACCAAATCCTGTACACGGTCAGCAGTCCTCCCCTGAGCGATCAATTGATCTTAGATGCAGGTGTGTCGCAGTGGCATTCAATCCTTGAGATTTTGCAGGGTGTCCTTCTTTAGCATGGACAGTCTGTTCCTCTGGGCTGGAGTTACAGGCTGTGTGCCCCTTGGTAGGCCATGATTCCACACACACATAGAGTGCAGAAGATGCTCTCCTGATGGTGTGCAGGCACAAAGAGGCTCTGGCCTAGTTCCTCTGGCTTTTTATCTCCTCCCCCACAGTCCTTTGCTGCTGCCTGATGATTGGCTCAGTATCTTTTAATAGGGAGTTTACAGACAACTTCCAATAGGGCATTTACTAACAAGCAGTTCTGAGCATCTGTGTGAAGAGAGAAAGGAGGGTGGGGGTGAAAACCTCCACACTGCTGCAGCAGACAGCTGTCCCCTTATAGATTAGATTAGTCTGGAGAAGTACCTGCTATACATGCTTTTTTTTTCTTGAAATCTTCAGTCCAGGCGTATGATGGCATAGGTTAGCTCTGCACTTTGGTGGTGAGTGGGTCCTGAATGATGCAGAAAACATCATAATTTAATGAAGATCACTTCATTAAATTATGATGTTTTCTGCATCATTCAGGACCCACTCACCACCAAAGTGCAGAGCTAACCTATGCCATCATGTGCCTGGACTGCAGATTTCAAGGAAAAAAAAGCATGTATAGCAGGTACTTCTCCAGACTAATCTAATCTATGATGGACCCAGAGATGACCCAGAGACCTTGGACCCAGAGATGATTGACCCAGAGACCTTGGACCCAGAGATGATTGCTGCAGAGAGCATCAGCTCTCTGCAGCAATCATCTCTGGGTCCAAGGTGGCCTAATGGTGTACTCCCAGCAGATGGGTACATGATGTCCTGTGCTCAGAGGAAGTGTGTTGATTGACCTTTAGCAGTGTTGAAACAACAAAATACACTGGCGCTAAACAATGGTAGAATAATTAAGAAATAAGAACCATTAGAACTTCAGGCGGTAACCAATCTCTCCTTACAAGGTGTATATGGGAGAGTCCAGAGCTGCAAGAAAAATAGTACCCGGAAGTACTAATGAGACATAAAAAACACTAAAAATCAGCGCTCATGGCTCTCAGAACATTCACTATGTACCAAAAGTTTAAAATGAAGTCCATTTATTGATGGATCTAGTCCAAACATAAAATATATTGTATACATAGTCCATGTGTATACGTGAAGTACATATAAAGTAAAGGGGTAGTCACTTGCTGATTGTACATTGTATGTTACTTTATATGTACTTCACGTATACACATGGACTATATAAGCTATATATTTTATGTTTGGACTGGATCCATCAATAAATGGACTTAATTTTAAACTTTTGGTACAGAATGTTCTGAGAGCCATGTGCGCTGATTTTTAGTGTTCTTTAGCAGTGTTGGACACAGTACCAGGAGCTTTAAAGCCAAATTCAAGCCAATGTCAATATTTTTATAGAATAGGGAATTAAAAAATATATCTGTTTTTAATGGAGTCTCTGACCCAGTTGAGATTTCTCCTCACTTTCTGCTCTACTGTGTGTGGGAAATATCTCCAATGAAGATGGGTAGAGCAACAAAAACATATCTAGTTTGATTGAAAAATGTAGAGTCTGTATAAGGTTTTTATTGATGCCTGTCCTAATGATCCCTGGTGCCTCATTTCTTGTACTGGTGTTACAAGGCTGCCACTGGGACCCAAAATGTCGGTGATTATTCTCAATTGGAGTTGCCGACTCTATTCAAAATAAGAACATAGAGCCAGATTCACAAATTAGATATGACGGCGTTTCTCCTGATACGCCGTCGTATCTCTGTTTCTATCTATGCGACTGATTTATAGAATCAGTTACGCATAGATATCCCTAAGATCCGACAGGTGTAATAGTTTTACACTGTCGGATCTTAGGATGCAGTACCGCGGCCGCCGCTGGGGGGAGTTTGCGTCGTAAACCAGCGTCGGGTATGCAAATTAGGAGTTACGGCCGATCCACGACGGTTTTTCGCGTTCGCTACGTCGTCCATAGTCAAGTTTCCTGTCGCAAAGTTAGTCGTTTTTTTTGGTGCCCTAACTTTAGTCAGCAAGTGTGATGCCGTCTAAAGTATGGCTGTCGTTCCCACGTCGAAATTCAAAATTTAACGATGTTTGCGTAAGCCGTCTGGGAATACGGAAGTACGCTACGCGCATCGCCGTTCAAAAAAATGACGTCACGGCGCGCAAAGCATGGCGGGAGTTAGGAAACGGAGCATGCGCAGTAGTTCCGGCGCAGGAGCGCGCCTTATTTAAATGGCACACGCCCATTTGAATTGGCCCGCCTTGCGCAGGAGGCCGCGGGCGTAGTTTTCATCGCAAGTGCTTGGTGAATCAGGCACTTGCGATGAAAAATTGTGGCGGTGTAACTTATCTAGGATACGTTACGCCGCCGCGATTCTACGTGAATCTGGCCCATAGTTTTGGCTGGATCTGGACTTCAAAAGTCTGATCATTCATCTCTTCCTATTATCGTCTGGACTTTTCTTAATGCCTCTGTGCTTTTCAAATGTGTTTTCAGGGTTGATCTGTTTCCAGACTTGGTCTATGTGGACCACTTTATTCATCTATAACAGTGGTTCTCAACCTTTGTAGTGCCGTGACCCCTTGATAACATTTCCCAAGTTGTGAGGACCCCTAACAGTAAAATTATTTTTGTAGCATGGGTTGTCGGCATCCAAGGCAAGACAAGTATTTTGTGCCCCTAACCTATGGACATTTAGCACTCCCTGAGTCTCTTCCACTCGTACAGTATTAAAAAACCCTTTATGGTACATTTAAGGATGTACCACTCTTTCTCTTTGTTCTCCTTTCTTTCCATTTTATCTCTCTCTATGCTATTTTTTTATATTTTTTTCCCCAATCCCTCTCTCTACCCGTTCTTCTTGTTCTTTCTCTTCCCTTTTCTTTGTTCCTCCCCCTCTTTTCCTCTCCCTTCCATGTATTCTCTATTTCCCAGCTGGATAGGCGCGAAAAGGCTGAGAGAGCAGCGCAGGCTTTAGGAACAGTCCAGGATTTGGTGACCCCTGACAAATCGTCATTCGATCCCTGAGGGGGTCCTGACCCCCAAGTTGATAACCACTGATCTATAAGATATAGTGCCTCAGGTCCCCTGTAAGTGACAGAGATACATACAGATCACAGCAACATGCAGAGGTAAACCATCATGAGGCATCTCTAGTTATATTCTATGCAATGCACCTTCAGGTCATCAGGCAATTCTTTTTTCTGTACAGGATCAGTGCAAACAAAATGCAAGATTAATTTATTGTCCATCTAGACAGTATATGAAAAATAGGATTGTGGTTTATGTTGCACTGTGTTTACTTCTTGTTTATCTTGTAGTAACAAATTACATCTGTAGCATAGTGTTTAATGGTTAACACAATGCAATTCTGCTAGTCACACTTGCTGTCACCTTAAATTTTCCATACATTGTGGTTATAATTATTGAAAAAAATACTCACTATTGCTATGCACAGGCAAAGTATGCTCTTTTCTTTTTAGCTCTGCATCATCTAGTATTATTTCATGATGCAGAGCTGAGAGCTTACAGGATGCAGAACTAATGCAGTCATCATATTAACAGGCAGGTCTACCTGCTTAATCTAAACATGTGAGGCTAGGTGTTCGGCATGCCACAGATGGAGGAATGACATCAGGGGGCAGATCCACATACCTTTACACCTGCGCCGCGTATCAGAGATACGCTACGCCGCCGTAACTTTTCTGGCTTTGGTTCGAATCCTGAAAGCTTGCGCGACGAAAGTTACGGCGGCGTAGTGTATCTCTCGGCGCGTAATTCAAATCGGCGGGTAGAGGACGTGATTCATTTAAATGAATCGCATCCCCGCGCTGAATGAACTGCGCATGCGTCGTTTCAAAATTTCCCGCCGTGCTTTGCGCGAAATGACGTCGCAACGACATCATTTTTTTAACTTAGACGTGACTTACGTCCATCCCTATTCACGGACGACTTACGCAAAAAAAAAAATTCTAATTTTGGCGCGGGAACGACTGCCATACTTTAACATGGCAAGTCTAAATATACGCCGCAAAATAGCAGCTTTAACTATACGTCGGAAAAAGCCGACTAGAGATGACGTAAGAGAATGCGACGGACGCGCGTACGTTCGTGGATCGTCGGAAAAAGCTCATTTGCATACCCGACACGGAAAACGCAAACTCCACCCATCAGACGCAGAAGTATTGCATCTGCGATCCGAAGGCGTACGAAGCCGTACGCCTGTCGGATCGAACCCAGATGCTGTCGTATCTTGGTTTGAGGATTCAAACTAAAGATACGACGCGGGAAATTTGAAAGTATGCCGGCGTATCAGTAGATACGCCGGCGTACTTGCTCTGTGGATCTGCCCCCATATGCCTAAACATTGATAGTACAGGTACCAAAGAAAATGTATGTGGTACATTATCTTATTATTACTATTTTATAATTGTAATTATTATTTGATTATCTTGTCACTTTTGTAAAAGTATGATTGCATGTATACATACTGTATATGGATATTTGCTGCTGTAAAATGTTGGGCTAAGTGCATTTACAGCACTAGAGGTAATTTAAAAATATATATACATTACATTTGAAAGCTGTTCCCTTTTCCTAAGTTCTGCATGAATGACTGTGTAACACATAAAGCAGTGACATGCGCCTGTGCCACAGAGATTAAGGTATAGAAAGTAGACTAACTACAATGCATATGCTCATAAGTTTAGGCAAATGTCTTCATCATGTCTAACCAACCAGTGTAAACAAACAAAAAACAGTCAGGGCCCCTACCTATGACTGGTCTTCACAGCAAGGAGCACTGGAACTGGCAACTAAACCTCTGTTTTTAACGCACTGTTAGACAGGTGAATTTGGTTGGTTGTTGATTGGTTGCTAAGTTGAGCTTGGAAAATCTGTGTGTGCTTTAACCAACCAACTAATCACACAGGGGCAAATCCACAAAGCAGATGCGCCGACTTAACTCGAGATTTCTAATTTTACTCCGTGCGTATCTTTGCGCCCGATCCTCAAAACGAAAAATCCGGTTTTTACGTCCTACTTAAAATAATTACTCTGGCGCATCCTCTGACGCAAATTACGCTAGTCACGCCGCTTTATTTGATAGGCAAAGATGCAAATGAGGGAGATAGGGCGATCCTCAAAATTAAGTGTGTGCGCCGTAGATTACGCCGAGTGCGCCGTAGATAACGCCCTGTGCGCACCTGTTAGTTTTCTGGAGCAAAATTAGACTTTATAAAAGCAGCCCTAATTTTACACCAGCCCTGTAAAGGTCTGTTGAAGCAACACGATTTCTGAAGAGCTGCCAACACTTCATTGAGACTGCCAAAATGCCTGGGCCATCAATGATAATAACGGCACTCGCCACTTTACAGGCGCAGAGAAGGAGGAGGGCACAGAGGAGGAGGAGGAGGGCACAGGAGAGGATCTACCGGCCACGCCAAGATCTCTTTGGCATGACTGCGTCTGAGGTCATTGGCCACTTCAGATTAAACCAGGAAGCCATCCTGGACTTAACCAGGATCCTGCAGGATGATCTGAACACCCCAACCCAACGATCCCATGCCCTGCCAGCTCATATTAAAGTTATGGCCACCCTGCATTTTCTGGCCACTGGGTCTTTTCAGAGAACATGTGGAGGTCTGGCTGGGATGGTACAGTCCTCGATGAGCAGGTGTGTGCACCAGGTTGTCCCTGCAATACTGAGACGCATGGGCAGTCAATTTGAAAAGCCCACCCAGGAGGACCAGCGAATGAAGAGCATGGCTGATTTCTATCAGATTGCTGGATTCCCACGGACCATCGGGGCCATTGACTGTACCCATGTGGCACTACAGCCCCCCCATGAAACAGAGCACCTGTTCAGGAATCGAAAAAACTGGCATTCAATCAATGTCCAGGTAATCGTGGATGCCCATGGCCTCATCTGGCATGTCTGTGCCAAATTTCCAGGTTCGTGCCATGACAGCTACATCTTTAGGCAGACCAACATAGCACGTGAATTGGAGCAGAACGTGTATGGAGACAGCTGGCTGGTTGGTGAGTGACATGTGTGTCAGGTATGACTGTCCCCCCCCATGATGCAGACATCACATGGGGCACATGCATGACTAATATCCTCCTGTCTTTTGCCTTCCAGGTGACTCTGGATATGCCCTGGGCCCTCACATGATGACCCCATTCCGGAACCCCCAAACCCCAGGAGAGCAACGCTACAACGAGGCTCATATTCGCACCCGGGCAGTAGTGGAGCGTACTTTTGGCCAGCTGAAGTCCCGCTTCAGATGCCTGGACAAGACTGGGGGTACACTGCTGTATTCCCCAGACTTTGTGTGCCAAATAATAGGGGCTTGTTGCATTCTTCATAACTTTGCAACGAGAAGGGGACTGGAGATTAACTTACGTGCTGACCTGACCCCCCACCCAGGCAATCCCCCCCTAGCCCACTCTACCCGGTCTACTGAGGGCACAGTAGCCAGGAGACGCCTGGCAGAAGGCATATTTTCTCAGTAAATGGGCAGAAAAAATGTCACAATGTTTTTTTTTTTTCCGATGCAAACGCACATGAATTATGTGACAATGTTATTATTTGTTTTCACTGCAAACGCACATGAATTATGTGACAATGAGAATGTTGCTTTGCACAGTAAACGCACATGTTTAATGACACATTGAGAATGTTTTTGTCTCTGGAAACGCACATGATTTATGTCACAATGAGAATGCATGAATGCACACCACTGTGGTCCCTAGCACAAACACATCACATGCACATCGAATTGGATTAGATCCAAGTACCCCCCCCCCCCCCCCTTTGGTACTTGGGAGCAGTAACGCCCCGCCACGGCTCCAATTATGTCACTGTGCATTCATACACCATTCAGGAACCTAGGATGACTTTTCCCTGGTCCTGGGGATCCCTTCTCCACCAAAACTGAGGGGGACACCCTTATTTTGTCAGGAATGCCACCCCCCCACATTCACACATCATTCACACACATAAAGCAAATCATAAGTACAGTATAATAACCAAAAGTTTTAAATCAAAAAATCAAAAAAAAAAAGTACCCCTGGTATTTAAGTCCGGCGGCGAGTGCTCCGTCTAGGCTGCCCACGGGCAGGGGCACGGGCACGGGCACGGCCACGGGCACGGCCACCTGGAGGATCTTCACGGGGGGGGGGAGCAGGGGAGGGAGTATCTTCATTGGGGGGGGGAGCAGGGGAGGGAGTATCTTCATTGGGGGGGGGAGCAGGGGAGGGAGTATCTTCATTGGGGGGGGGAACAGGGGAGGGAGTATCTTCATTGGGGGGGGGGGACAGGGGAGGGAGGAGCCTCCCCTGGTGTCTGACCTCCGGCTGGCCTGCCCTCCAAGGCCACTGCTATCCTGGTCAGGCAGGCAGTGATGGCAGCCGTATTGGCCTGGCCAGCCCGGGTGTTCTTCTGCACAGCCCGGGTGTTGTCCTGCACAGCCCGGGTGAGGGCAGTCACCTCCTGGCCCACGCCTGTTGTGGCGGTATGCAGGGACCACAAACAGGTGATGACACCCAATGAATTGGTGGCCACATCACTGAGTGACTCCCTCATTACATCCAGGCTGTGCTCCATCTTGGCCATAGTTTTTTTGATGTCACCCAGACTGCGGGTCTGCTTGGCATTGTCCCTCAGCAGACTGGCCGGCATATGCTCAGACCCCACCCTGGTGTCCTGGGTCGCCATCCTGCCTGCCCCTGAGGCTTGTGGCCAGGTAGGAGGGGATAGAGTGACCCTTGTGGGTTGCGGCATGTTGTGGGAGGAGTGGGAGGGGCTACCCCTGATGGTGGCCTGACTGGTGCCAGCCTCTGGGGGATCCTCTGGGGTAGCCTCAAGGGGAGCCTCTGGGGTAGCCTCAAGGGGAGCCTCTGGGGTAGCCTCAAGGGGAGCCTCAAGGGGAGCCTCTGGGGTAGCCTCAAGGGGAGCCTCAAGGCTAGCCTCAAGGGTATCATCAAAGGTCATCAGATCAGTGGCAATAATGATTTCCCGGCCAATCTGGAGATCTTCTTCCTCCTCCCCCTCATCCTCCTCCCCCTCATCCTCCTCCCCCTCAGCCTCCTCATGAGGGGAGGTTTGGCCACTCCCCTCCCCTGGGGACTCCTCAGCAGCCTCCTGTCTTTGGGGTGGTGCAGCAGCCTGGCCTGATGGCCCAGCAATCTCCTGGTCATCTGTGGAAGACACCAAACAATCACAGGTTTGAGGATCCACACACTTGCCACATGTTCCCTTCCCCCACCCACACATGCTAATCACCAAAAAAACCAAAAAAAAACCTTACCTGGCCTCACAGGAACATCAGACTGATAACCAGGCAGGCCCACCACCTGCTCTGGCTCGAAACACCGGGCCACTGCCCATTCCTCCTCAGTCAGCCGGATGGGGCATGGTCCCCCTCCTCCAGTGCCCCTCCTATGCGCAGTGAGCTTGGCCACCTTATTGCGGACCACGCTCCTCAGATCATTGATCTTTTTCTTAATGCCAGCGGGGGTCCTCGTCTCCCCTCCCCCCGCCGCATTTATGTGATCTGTGATTTTGGCATATATCCTCTTCCTTTGGGCCGGGGAGGTGTTCCGGCTATCAGGCCCATGTAGATATCTTCCATATTGTATGACATACCTGGCTAGGATTTGCTTTTCAACATGTGAAAAATTCAGCTTCCTGCGTTTGGGGGCCATCACAGACACCACCCAGCAACAAGAAGCCAAACAGGACAAACACACAAAAATACACACACAAGCAGACAGCTACTACAAAGTCAAATACAAACACACAAAAACCAAACACAAAATCCAAGCAGAACAAAAAAAAAACACCTAAAACAATCAAACAAAAATTACACTTATCACAAACAAACAACAACTACTATCTACTACTCCTCCAACACTTCTCTATCAAACACAACTTACCAACAAACACTGACAAACTAAGAGCAGAAGCAAATTGCTCATGGAAGGGAACACAGGGAAATACTTTTGCAAATGAAGTGTGTTTGACTGGAGCTAGTTAAGCACAGTGCGATCCTCAAACTAAGTACACTTGGCCTTTTACCTATCTCACTGATTGCGCCAAGCAAAGTTCTGCACATGCGCAGTGAGCAGCAGATTCGTGCGCGCATGCGCAGTACGGCCGGACCTTCATTTGCATGGGGTCACGGCTCATTACAATGAAGCACGCCCACTTCCTTCCCACTTGCCATAACCCCGCCTTACGCCTCTGTATTTACGTTACGGCAGGCGCACTTTTGGGCGCAAATGCGCTGTGGATACGGCAATTACGACACCAACTTAGGGCGCCGTAACTTAAATGACATAAGTTAGTAAAAACTTATTTTGCGCCGCTGGCTGTGGATTTGGCCCACAGTGCCAGCCTTTTTTATTAATATTCCACTAGGGACATATGTCAAACATAAGGCCCGTGGGCAGAATCTGGTCCGCCAGGACTTGTAATGTAGACCTCACACCCAGTTTTGCAGCCGGTTCTCACCATCCTCTCTCGCTCCCCATTGTTACTTGTAAACACAGAAACCTTCTGTGTTTACAAGGGACAGCTTTGCTCTCAGTGGCTTTTTCCAGGACTAACAGATTCCTTCACGCACTCAGAGAAAGGACAGACCTCTAGAATCTGCAAGAGAGAGAGAAAGTGATCTCCCTGCAAGGCAAGGCAGGGCCGCCTACACAGGGAGGTACTAGAACCAATCCAGGTAGAAGAGAGAGATACGAGGAAGCTTTGGGTGGTTGAGGTTGGGGTTGCACACTTTGCATATCACACCCCTAAGCACTGCACTCTGTACACAGCACACCCCTAAACCTTACACTCTGTACATAGCACACCCCTGAAATCTGCACACTGTGCATAGGGCACCCCTGGAACGGCAATCTGTACATAATGTACTCCTGAACTCTGCACTCTGTACGTAATGTACTCCTAAACCTAGCACTCTGTATGCAGCGCACCCCAGATACAACCAGCCCTTTGAGGACAGCCATACTTCTTAAACAGCCCCTGATAAAATTGACTTTGACACCCATGCACTAACTAGGGGAATCAAGTCTATTATAACCATTTACAAATAGCAAAACCCCTGATGGAAGCAAAGGTACTGTATTTATTCTTAAAATGGGCCCAAGTCACAAACAGACATTTTGGGATGATCTGATTCTTAACTCTTCGATTGTTACAAATAGGTTGGCCTTACTGTTTAACAATGACTAATTTTGTTTTTTTACTTGTATTCCCTCCCTGTTAGAGCAGAATTGCCAGGCTGTACCTCCATGCTATTTTCCCTTTGAGCTCAATGCTGATGAACGCGGTGACGTAAAACACAACGACGTGCTGAAAAAAAACGAAGTTCAATGCTTCCAAGCATGAGTCGACTTGATTCTGAGCATGCATGGATTTTTAACCGATGGACGTGCCTACAAACAGTCGTTTTTTTTCTATCGGTTAGGTATCTATCGGTTAAATCTAAAACAAGATTGCTTTTTTTTAACCTATGGATAAATAACCGATGGGGCCCACACACGATCGGTTTGGTCGGATGAAAACGGTCCATCAGACCATTCTCATCGATTTGACCGATCGTGTGTACGTGGCATAAGAGGACATATTCATACTCAATTATAGCACCCAGAGTGGTGATTCAAATTATTCCAAATGCCCTTCCTAACTAGTTTTGTTTAAGGAAAATGTATGTAGCAGCAGCGAGAAGGCAACACCCGCATTATAACACAGATTTCCACATATTTTGAAAAATATACATTATATTAAAGTACGATAAACAGTGCAGGTTTATGATGTATTTAAACATTTTGGAAAAAGCTTAAGCATAACCTATGCAACCCTTTCCCAGTGAATTGACTTTCTGCATTATTCAGGCTATTTGCATTACCAAACTACTCATATAATCATTTGTGCACATGCAGAGCAGGCAACTAGCAGTGTAGATCTACAGAAATGAGCTGCATGAGTTCATGCCTCTTTCACATTTTATTTTACTTATTGTGCTGATTTCAAATTTAAATATTTAACTTTGTGCAGAGTTCAGGGATTCTCGAGTGCATCATTTTAAATAGTTACATTAGATATTAGCATTATATATTCTGAGGCATGGGGAATTGTCCTGAACCCATACTGCAAGACACAAAATAGCAGTCACCTAATAGCAGCCAATCTGAGTCAAGTGTGAACTGAATGACCATCGCAACAAAATGATGCTGCAAAATGTCATGCCATTCAACCATTATTACGATATTGTGGACATACAAGGTGAAGTTCTCTCAGTTGGAAATAGGAGATTTAAGGGCTATGGGTACCTGTGAATCCTCGTACACACGACCGAGGAACTCGACGGGTGAAACACATCGTTTTCCTCGTAGAGGTCCTTGTTAGGCTGTCGAGGAACTCGACAAGGCAAGTTTCTCCATTCCCGTTGAGGAAATAGAGAACTTGCTCTCTTTTTGGCTCGTCGAGTTTCTCGACAGTTTCCTCAACGAAAATGTACACACAGTGAAAAAATATGCAGCGCTAATAAAACACTTATAAAGGTATAAAAGTGAAAAACATGCGTCAATGTGATAAGATCACAGTAGCCTGTGAATGAGTGTCCATTTAAAATGAAAAACAAAACACAAAACAAAAAGTCCATCAATAGGGGGTGTATGGCCACATCCTCATCATAGGAAAGACTTTCTGCACGGTAAAAACAGGAGTAGATGGAATACTCTTACCGGATAGCGTGGATCTGCTTGTCAGCGACAACAGATCATAAACGCATGGAAGGACTCCACTTGAATCTGCTCGGCTGGACGATGGCCCGATAGTAGACTCACCACAGGATATCCCGATGGATGGCTGTAAGCCTGGACTGGAACCTCACCGTGGGTGTACTTGCTCCAACTCAGATTCGTAGACAGGAACAGAAGGTCAGCTTGTTTCAAGCGACAAACGATGATGTAAACAGTGGTGTCCACTGATGGAAGGTGCGCTCAAACATGGAGTATGAAAAACTTTGTATCCAAGCAGGTCATGCAGGAGAAAGAAAAAAACAATGCTCCGGATGGTGCAGATAAAAGAGGATAGGTTTTATTGTAATAAAACCAAATTACATAAAAGTGATCACTTCAGTATAAAAATGGATAAAAGCAATATGGGGTGCAGGTATAGCAAGCCCGACGCGTTTCGTCCAAGTGGACTTCAACTGGGGCATCTGTAAGTCCAAATGTGCGCCGTCGTATCTATACGCGTATTCAGGAACTGAGATACGCCTGAAATTTGCCAAGATATGACCGACATAAGTCTCCTACGCCGTCGTATCTTGGGTGCAGATTTAAGCTGGCCGCAAGGGGTGCTTCCGTAGATTTACGCGTCGAATATGCAAATGACCTAGATACGCCGATTCACGAACGTACTTGCACCCATCGGATTTAGCTACGCCATTTACGTAAGGCTTACGTCCGGCGTAAAGTTACCCCTGCTATTTGAGGCACAGCCAATGCTAAGGTATGGAGGACGGAACAGCCATCGGATTTTACGTTGTTTACGTAAGTGGTACGTGAATGGGGCTGGGTGTAGGTTACGTTCACGTCGTTGCCATTGAGCTGTCGTATCTTAGGGTGTAAATTCGACGTGATTCTGAGCAGGCGCGCGCATGCGCCGTTCGTACGGCGCTTCATTTACATGGGGTCACGATTCATTATAATACAACACGTCCACTACGTTACGCCGCCGTAACTTAGGGAGCAAGTGCTTTGTGAATACTGTACTTGCCTCTCTATGTTACGTCGGCGTAGCGCATATGAGATGCGCTACGCCCGCTCAAAGATACGTCAATGTATCTGAATCCCGGCCATAATGTTCTATTTCTAAACTTCGACAGAAAAAAGTCCGATGGGGCCCACGCACAGTAGGAAAATCCGATGAAAAAATTCCATCTGGCTTTTTTCATCGGAAATTCTGATCGTGTGTACAAGGTATTAGTACTGTCCTAGTAGACGTGTCCTCTATAAGTATAGATAACACCTCAAACATTGGTTAAAATTGACACTTACCACTTAGACTTATTTTAGATACGTAATTTGCCTGTACAGCAAGATGTTTTCACTAGTGCAAATTATTTTGCTACCATGACATACATAAGGGGCACGTGTAGAAACAGTTGTTTCTACCTTCAGTAGGTGGAATTAATTTAAACATCTTATTTTGAAGGCTGTACAAGTTAAGAATAGTGATATATGGTAAATATAGCTATGTGAGGTTCTCCTTTAAGTAGATATGGGATTTTGATTTAACTCACGGTCCAGAAATGTCTATTTTATGGTCTTTTTGTGTGGGAAATCTTTAATGAACAATGGCACTCTTGGAGGAAGAAACACGTCTTGTGATAGGAATCAAGACAATTCATTCTAGTTACCCACTGGGTAGGAGAATTAACTGTGAGTTTCTGGGAAATATTGTATAGTGGCAGCTATTACAGATAGATCAGTGCTGAGTGGAGCAGGTGGTGGTACAGCTAGTAACTCTAGTTGGACACTACAATAATTGTACTAGCATAATCACGTTGACAACTTTTTCCTTTTCAGAAGTAAACATTCTCCAGAAAAAAATAAAATAAAATCCAGGGATCATTCGGGAAATGTGACGTAAGTGATTAAAGTATGTATTTGGTGTTCATACTGAAAGAAAGACTGGTCTGTTTTCCATAATAGTAGTTATATTCAGCAAGGAGAGCCAATGAGAGTTGAAAAGGCTAATGGCTGATGGTCATTACAGAAAATAGCATATGTTTTATAGTTGAATGAATTGAACCATACTAAGAAGGCATTAAAGTATATTTATTCAAAGATGTACAAATATCTTGTGTTACGAGTGGAAGTAGTTGCCATAATACAAGCTGGATGGATTGTGTTGTTATATGTTGGCCGATTATATGTTGGCATCTCCCTGGAAAAACTGGGTTGCTGCTGGAATAACTATAATTATATTAATTAATAATCCTCATCCCACTACTATATCACTGCAGATGGAAGGAAAGATTTAGAAATAATTAGATAGACTGGCAGTCAAGGAAATCTCTGGCCATAGAAATCTGGTTTTAGACTTCAGAGGTTTCAGTATAGAACAAGAAGAATGTTTATGTAATTCCTATTCCTACCCCCATGAAACTCTTGTATTATGGATGAGTGAATAATTGAGTCCAGAAGATCATATACAAAACAGCATGTTTGCATCATTTAGTAAAATATCATTTTTCTGCACTCTAATTTATATTCCTGTGTATACAGGGTGTTGTGCCTTCTACACTATACTTCCAGGGAATATTCCCTTTAATTGACTCATGTTCTGTGAGCTGTAGTCACAATATACGTGAGTTTGCAACATGAGATGGGAAAGTCGTTCCCTACCTGTTCCTGTGGAACATAACACCAGGTAGGAAGCCTGTGAAGTTGCTATACCTGCTGAGATCTGCCTTCCTTAAAGCACAGAGAAGAAGCTATTTCTTTTAACCTAGCTGTCTTTGAAGAGGTGGCATAGACACTTCCATGGCCTCCCGAGGTAAGTCAATAAACGATGATTCTCAACTTTTAGCTGCTGTTTATTAGGCAGTCATACCGTAAATCTAGATGATGTAATAAACAACAGACAAAAGCGGCTTTGTTTTATGAACACCACAAAAACATACCCATTTTTTTTTGTTTTTTAATGTGTATCATTGTTATCAAAAAATAATGTGTTGGTTGTTGACCGCCTTTAAAACAGTAAATTAACTTTTATTTTGTAGTAGTTAAATAGAACTATCACAACAAATGTATTACCCGTATTTATCGGCGTATAACACGCACAGGCGTATAACATGCACCCTAACTTTAAAAGGAAAGTTTCAGAAAAAAACTTTCCACACCCCCCTGCGTATAACACACAGGCACAGTTTACCCTCTATTTTCAGGGTAAAAAAGTGATACAGTAATTAAAAATATATTATATATACAGTACAAGGTAAAACCAATGTACTAAGTGCATTAGCAACTGAAATAAGTAATCTTTCTATGTTTTATTGATATGAGATTTGTGATTAGTGTCATCATTCTCCTTCACATGTTGCTTAAAAAAACAAAAACAAAAAAAAAAACTTGCATTTCATTATTGTATACATATTTATGTGACAATGAATACACTGAAATAGTAAAAAAAATATGTGCACATGTATTGTATTGGATTTACTAAAACTGGGGCACACTGAATCTGGTGCAGCTGTGCATAGTAACCAATCAGCTTCTAGGTTTTTTGTTAAGGCTGGGTTCACACTTGTCCGACAAATGCTCCTACATTGGGAGCCCATGTCGCATGACGTGTGGAAATCAATGTTTCCCTATGAGAGCCGTCTTAACTGGTCCGACACAAGTCGGTCCGACTTTGAAAATGCTCCCTGTACTACTTTGGTCCGACATTGATCCTACTTCAGCCCATTGAATATCATTGAAGTCGTACCAAAGTAGGAGCCTTGTCCTTACCATCCGACTTTTGACATCCGACATGTGATTACAGCAGCAGTAAAAGGAATTTATCTCACTCTAGGATTGTTTTGATTGGTCAAAGAACAAGTCAGACTATCACAAAGTCGGATTAAAGTAGTATCCTGTTCATGAAAGTCGGATGGATGTAGGATCAATGTAGGACCGATGTCGCAGAGCAAAGTAGGATGAAAGTCGTGTAGTATAGTGTGAACCCAGCCTAAAGCTTTATTGAACAAGCTGAAGTTAGAATCGGATTGGTTACTATGTGCAGCTGCAGCAGACTATATGTGCTCCAGTTTTAGTAAATCTCTCCCAATGTGATCATCTTTAAAGTGTTTGAATGCTAAAATAGGTACAGGTAGCTTCCACCATTCAGCCATAACTATATGACCACTGACAGGTTAACAGAATAACATTTATTATCTAATTTCAATGGCACCTGAAAGTGGGTGGAATATATTAGGCAGCAAGTGAACATGTTGTACATGAAGTTGGTCTGTAGAAACCATGGGCAATCGTAAGAATTTGCACAAGTTTGACTAGGGCCAAATTGTAATGGCTAGACAACTGAGACAGAGCAACTTCAAAACTGCAGCTCTTATACGATGTTCCAGGTCTGCAGATGTCTGTACCTTCCAAAAGTGATCCAAAGAAGGACAAAACTGTTAAAGAAACACAGGGTCATGGGCAGCCAAGGCCCATTGATGCATAAGGGGAGGGTAGGCTGGACTGTGTAGTCTGATCCAATAGAAGAGATACTGTAATTCATATTGCTGAAAAAGTTAATGATGGTTCCAATAGAAATGTGTCAGAATACACAGTGCATTTTGGTTTGTTGTGTATGGGGCTGAGTAGCTGCAGAGAGGTCAGGGTACCCATGCTGACCCGTGTCCGCAGCCAAAAGTGCTTACAATGAGCACATGAGCATCAAAACTGGACCAGGGAGCAATGGAAGAAAATGGCCTGGTCTGCTTAATCTTTTTTTCTTTTACATCATGTGGATGGTCAAGGGATGGCACCAGGATACGCTATGGAAGAAAAGCAAGCTTGCAGAGTCAGTGATGTGCTACTGATGGCTTGGTGTTAGATACCACAGCATTCCATCAAAGATCTACCAGAGTTCATGTCTTGAGGGGTCAGATTTGATTTTGTGGCTAGAGGGATACTTACTCAATATTAGATGGGTGGTCATGTTGCGGGGTGTGGTGATAACGCTATGGCTGATCTATGTGTAGTAGTATGAGATAATATATACTCAAGCTCAGTTACAATGGCCACTGTTTGACCATTGGGCTGCATACTGATTTTGGGGCATGCAAACCATTTTCAAAGATCTGAGAAGAGTTTGGAACAAGGAACATAGAAAGCCCTTCCAGTGGAGGTTTTTGGCCTTGTTTTAGATAGGTGGATGGGATAAAACAATATATATTTTATTAAAGCGGTTGTAAGCCATTGAACGTTTTTTTTTATCTTACTTGCAGTTGCAAGGCAAAGGCATAATGTGCTGGTATGCATTGCATACCAGCACATTATGTGAAACGTACCTGAAAATTAAGTCTTGCGATGCAATGTCATTGCTGGAGACAGCTTCCATCTTCACCCGTCTTGCTTCTGGGTTTGTGAACTCCAGCTCTGTGTATCTGCAGGAGCTGCCGATCATGACACAGGGCTCTGAAGGAATGGCATGGGTGGTTGTTCCTTCAGAGTGCATGCACCAGTCACTGGCTGCATGTACAGTATATATCTCCTAAACGGTGCACGTTTAGGAGATATTTACACTACTTATAGGTAAACCTTATTATAGGCTTACACCACAGGTAAAGTTCAAAGATGGAAGTTTATTTCCTCTTTATAGTGAAACTGTAGGTTTAATGAGAATCAAAATTACTATCTAGCAAGTAAACTATATCAGTTCCAAATATTTTAGCACAATGTGTTATAAATTTATACCTCATTTCACTCTAAAGAAACCGATGTTAGACTGACCATGTCTTCTCTCAAACTGACAGGGGAATAAGAGAGTTCGACTTCATTATCAGTACCTGAGCAATCTTAGTGTTGTAATATAAAAAACGTAGGGCCAGATTCAGGTAGAATCGCGTAAATCCGCGGCGGCGTAACGTATCACATTTACGTTACACCGCCGCAAGTTTTACGGGCAAGTGCTTGATTCACAAAGCACTTGCCTGTAAACTTGCGGCGGCGTAACGTAAATCCGTCCGGCGCAACCCCGCCTAATTCAAATGGGGCGTGTATCATTTAAATTAGGCGCGTTCCCGCGCCGAACGTACTGCGCATGCTCCGTTTTGAAATTTCCCGCCATGCTTTGCGCGAAATGACATCTCACCGACGTAACTTTTTGAACAGTGACGTGCGTTACGTCCTTTCCTATTCACGGACGACTTACGCAAAAAAAAAAAATTGAAATTCGATGCGGGAACGACGGCCATACTTTAACATGGCTAGTCTAAATATAAGCCATTGAAATAGCATCCGTAACTTTGCGCCGGGAAAAGCCGACTAGCGACGACGTAAGAGAATGCGATGACCGCATGTACGTTCGTGGATCGCCGTAAACAGCTAATTAGCATACCAGACGCGGAAAACAACGCAAACTCCACCCAGCGGGCGCCGAAGTATTGCATCCTAAGATCCGAAAGTGTACGAAGCCGTACGCCTGTCGGATCTTACCCAAATGCCGTTGTATCTTGGTTTGAGGATTCAAACTAAAGATACGACGCAGGAAATTTGAAAATACGCCGGCGTATCAGTAGATACGCCGGCGTATTTCATCTGTGAATCTGGCCTGTAATCAGCACTGCTTTAGTCAGACTTGACTTTTAGTCCCATAGAAAAGCACTAACCCAATCACACAAGCGTGAAATAAGATATCCTAATATCACTAACTGTAGAGGATAACTCAGTTTGCATATTGCGACTTAAGACTTTTTTTGATAGTCTTAGCTGCAGAATAAAATGAAATGGTATTTTTTAATAATATTAAATGGCAGTATGGCATGAGTAGCAATTAATGTAAGCTACAGTATATCAAATTATGGTGAAAGTGGAGTTGGTCTTTGGAGGGACATTTTGTTATCAGTTTTAAACTGAAAAATGGAAAGTAACATAAATATCACAAAAGGACCTATCTGTAAACCCTGCTCAGCCTAAAATCTCACGCTATATACTTTGGCTTTCAGCGTGCTTCAGTTCTTGCTATGTGTCGCAAGTGTAAAAACACAACAAAAGCCCCAAAAAACAAGACAGCAGAATCTGATGGTATATTGGAATTGGAGAGGCCTTCCACCTATGCATATGAGCAATCAAAATGTGTATATCTCATTACAGTTATTAACGTGGGCTAAAGCGATGAAAAAACTGTACCTAAAAACAACAACAAACACTGTACAGGGTAAAAGGTTATTTAATATACTTACCTTTCCCCCCTGCTTCCCCTAGTGGCTCCTATGCAAGAGTGACATCACCATCCTTCTAGCGAGATGCTGAGGAATACCGTATAGCCCAAATCTCACTTGAAGATGATCCTGTACTGTGCTGGTGGAGCTTCATCTAGAGCGATTTGGGCTTCCTGGCCTTTCCCAGGATGTCCTTAGAAAATTAGTAATGTCACCCATGCAGCACGGAAATCATGGTAAAGGTGAGTAAGGGCCCTTTCAGACGTGCGAACCATATGTCCATTTTTCATCCATCCGTTTTCGGATGAAATACGGACATACATGTATCCCTATGGGATAGCGGATCAACATCCGCTGACATCCGATATCATCATTTCTGAAGATCCAGAAATGGTCCATTTCTGAAGACGGAGGAAAATCCTATTTTTTCATCCGTCTGCGGATCAGATGAACATGGACAGATGGTCCTTGTTCATCCGATCCTCCCCATAGAGGAGAGCGGACATCTGACAGAGTGGTCCCTGCACAGTGTGCAGGGACCGGCCTGTCATCTGCCGGGTCAGCAGGGATCAACAAAGCGATCCCCGCTGAGCAAGCAGATGGTTAAAATCGGAACTTCACGGGATCCGCATGTCTGAAAGGGCCCTAAGAAAATGTACTTTTTGTATCCCACAAGTTTACTTTTTCAGTTTGCTGCAACAATTCAGGGGGAAGGGTCCATCACTAAACAAGCGGTATGCTTTAACATGGCCCTTTAAATACCAACTGACAAGGTCAGTTTAGAAGGTCAGCACAGAAATTAATTTTTTTTTAAATAAATGCTTCTGTTTCCACTGTAATGGCTGTGCCTGTGATATCAGTCTACATATTAAAGTGCTCCAGTCAACTAATGCCAGTGATAAAAATGTAAGGTGCTGTGCTAATCATAACGCTCTAGTCAGCAGAACGTTGCATCAGAGCTGCATCAGGGAAAGCTATGAGGAGAAGCTCTGCTGACTTCCACCGTCTAATCATGCACAAGCAAAAATTCAGTATGAAAAAAAATTGGCATGTGATTGGGTGTTCTTTGCAAAGTGAAGCTTCACCTCATTTACTAAGCTCTGAAGCAGCTGCATTTGCAAATGCACAGTCCATTTGCCTTTAGTAAATCAACCTCTATGTGGCTATATGTTATTAAACAATAAAGGCATCAAATGTTATAAATTGTTATTATTCAACCTGTACAATGGAGCTTTGCTACATAGCTAGGTCAGCATGGGCAGCTTTGATAGGAGAATGAAGCAGGCACGTAGTAGTTAAAGTGGTTCTAAAAGTTTAAAGTCTTTTTTACCTTCATACATTCTATACATGAAGGTAAAAAGTATTCAGTATGCAGCTCCCTCCGCAACCCCCCCCCCAGTACTTACTGAAGCCTGATCACGATTCAGCCATGTGCATGAGAGCGCCTGCTCTCAAGGGTCTCTGCCTCCTTATTGGCTGAGAGACAGCAGTAGGAGCCTTTGGCTTCCACTGCTGTAAATTATAGCCAGTGAGGAGGGAGTAGGGGTGGGACCTAGCCCTATTATGTGTGTCTTATGGATGCACAAGGCTTGCTACAGGGGCACTCGGAAAAGAGGAGGAGCCAAGAGCGCCGGCAGGGGACTTGAGAAAAGGGGGATTGGGGTTGCTTTGTGAAAAAACATTGCAGAGCAGGTAAGTATATAATGTTTGTTTTTTTATTTAACCTGTAAAGTGGTAGTAAACTCTCTCTGGTTATTTGTGCCGACAGGTAAGCTTATATTAAAGCTTACCTGTAGGTAAAATTAATATCAGTATTACATTGTATATCCCTGTATGTTGTTCAGGTGCTTATCTAATAGTTTTTTTTTAAACTATTGATGCTTCCCATTGAAACCACCTCCTGTAGAAGGAAATTCCACTTCTGTGCCACTCTTAAGCCCCATACACACTGGGCCAGATTCAGATAGAATTGCCTATCTTTAGGCGGGCGTAGCGTATCTCAGATACACTACGCCGCCGTAACTCAGAGAGGCAAGTCCAGTATTCACAAAGCACTTGTGCCTAACTTTGCATCGGCCTAACTTAATTTCCTCGGCGTAAGTGAAAGTGGGTGTGACCTTATGCAAATGATGTTCTGAACATTGAGCAGTGATTTACGCCCGGCGTATCATGAACGGAGCATGCTCAGTACGTTCGTTCCCTTCTGAGCATGCTCACAACTATGCCGGCCCAACTTACAGAGATACGCCGGCCCAACTTACGCCCAGCCGATGCAAAATTACATCCAGTTTTATTCCCCCCCCAGGGAAGGTACTTTTGCTGTGAGATGGCTGCTCCCTTTCCCCACAGGCAGAGGAGGAAAAAAAACTTTAACACCCAGGAGATGTCAGCCCTCATAACAGCAATGGAGACTTATGACCAGGGCCGCCATCAGGGGGGTACAGGCAGTACACCTGTAAGGGGCCCGGGGGTCCCCAGGGGCCCGGATGGGAACCTCCCCTTTTTTTTTTTATAAAAAAAATATATTTTTTTAATATATTATTATTTATATTTTTTTGATGGACAAGAAGGCCTGGCTTGCAGTCTCTGCTCTAATTCATTTCAAAGTTGTTCTATCGAGTTGAGGTCAGGACTCTGTGCATGCCAGTCAAGTTCCTCCACCCCAAACTTGCTCATCCATGTCTTTATGGACCTTGCTTTGTGCACTGGTGAGCAGTCATGTTGGAACAGGAAGGGGCCCTCCCCAAACTGTTTCTACAAAGTTGGGAGCATGAAATTGTCCAAAATGTCTTGGTATGCTGACGCCTTAAGAGTTCCCTTCAATGGAACTAAGGGGCCAAGTCCAACCCCTGAAAACAACCCCACCCCTTTCATCAAATGATTTGGACCAGTCCACAAAGCAAGGACCATAAAGACATAAATGATTGAGTTTGGGGTGGAGGAACTGGACTGGCCTGCACAGAGTCCTGACTTCAACACCTTTGGGATGAATTATAGCGGAGATTGTGAGCCAGGCCTTCTTGTCCAACATCAGTGCCTGACCTCACAAATACACTTCTGGAAGAATGGTCAAACATTCCCATAGACACACTCCTAAACCTTGTGGACGGCCTTCCCAGAAGAGTTGAAGCTTTTATAGCTGCAAAGGGTGAGCCAACCCAATATTGAACCCTACAGGCTAAAGGATCGCACACACGATCGAATATTCCGATGGACGTGTTTTGTCGTATAATCAAACCGTCTGTACGCTCCATCGGACAAAAGAGCAGAAAAACTACGTAGTTTCGTGAATGTTGGCTGAAAAAGTTCTGCCGTCTGTATGCAGAACAAGTTCACGGTCAGTGCCTTTCGGACAAAAATATATATATAATTATTATTATCATTCTTATTATTATTATTATTATTATTAAAGGGCCCAGAGGTCCCGGATGGAAAGCCCCCTTTATTTGGTAATTTATTTTTATAAAAAAAGGGGGGTTGCCATCTGGGGCCCTGGTGGCCTCCGGACCCCTAAAAAAAAAAAAAAAATGTTTTTTTTTTTTTTAAGGGGCTTCCCATCCGGACCATCCGGGCCCTCTCCAGCTGACTTGAGCAAGTCTGGTGCAAAGTTACCCCTGCTTTATGAGGGGTAACTTTAGGCCGGCCAAACAGCTTAGGCACACCACGCCTAGCCTGTGCCGAACGGGTCTATGTTCGGGAATCGGCGTTTCTCCCTCATTTGCATATTTGCATAGGAAATCAATGGGTTCACCAGATGCATCCGGCATACATATGCACCTAAGATGTGCAGGCGTAGGCAAGTTACGCCGGTCGGGAATAGCCTATTTTGGTGCGTATCTAGTTCTGTGGGTACGGTGCATAGATATTCCGGCACAAATTTAGACTTAGGCGGCACATCTTGAGATAGACCAGCTTAAGTCCTACCTGAATCTGGCCCTCTATCAGTTTTCCTGCAGGTTTTTCTCTTCAGATTTACCAAAACCATGTAGTGGAAGGGCCTGCCTGATTGCATACAAATTGAAACTCTTGAGGTTTGACCTTATATTAGATGGTTTTGGTAAACCTGAAGAGAAAAACCTGCAGGAAAACCGATAGTGACAGAGAGGGTTCACAGTAAAGAACCCTCTAAGCAGTTTAATGTTAAACCTCTTTTCTTCTAACTTTAATGAGTGGCCCCGTGTCTTATTAAACTCCCTTCCGCGGAAAACTTTAATCCCTATTGTGGGGTCACCAGTATGGTATTTCTAAATTGAAATCATATCTCCTTTCAAGCGTCTCTTCTTCAGAGAGAATAAGTTCAGTGCTCGCAACCTTTCTTCATAACTAATATCCTCCATACTCTTTATTAGCTTTGTTGCCCATCTTTGTACTCACTCCATTTCCAGTACATCCTTCCTGAGGAATGGTGCCCAGAACTGGACAGCATACTCCAGGTGCAGCCGGACCATAGTTTTGTAGAGTGGGAGAAGTATTGCTTTATCTCTTGAGTTAATCCCCTTTTTAATGCATGCCAATATTCTGTATGCTTTGTTAGCAGCAGCTTGGATGCCATTGCTGAGCCCCCCCAGTGAGTAGATTGCATTTATATTTTTGCCACACAAATGCATTATTTTACATAGATTAATCTATACATGTTGCATAGTGTGGATAGAGGAATCAGGGTGATTACAAGATATCTTTAAGTGTACGGGCAGCTTAACTATTTTAGGAAATGTAAAAGAGGTCTGCAGTACAATAGTTTACAATACAGCTCAGCACAACAGGTTTAAAATACTCTTTTCCTGCTACATATGCAATAGCACACTGCAGAGACATGGACCTATTATAAAAACTTCCAAGAGTTTAAAGATCATAAATAAAGTTAAACTCCACATCTTATTTTAAAACACTCTGGAGCAGTTCATTTCATTTAATTTAATTAACTCTCATATATAGCACAAAGAATAGAGCCATGAGACAATGCTGACTGTAAAACGGACTGGAGATCAGTATATAAATTATTTACACCATACTTATACATATTTAAATAGATGCTCAAAGAGGTTCTGGAAACTTTTTCATGGTGGTCTGGCAGTAAACAATAGAAAGAAACAGTGGCAGCAGTGGCAGGAGGAAGTGATATGTAGCAGCTAGACTCCTAGTGATGTCAGACACTGAAGTGTTTGCTGTTCCATTATGTCTAATTAACACATAAGAGCCAATGTGCAGTAGAAAGCATTTACCGAACTCACTTATTTTTCAGAACAGCTAAGGCTGGAAAAAAAGAACTTCACAAAAGACATTTCATTCACTCACATTAAGCATGTCAGTACAGCAATTATCTATACTGATTAGTAGAAAGTAGCAGTTGTTGGCTAAGTAATGGAAGCAAATGATAACAGAATTGACACTCTACATCTAAAATAAGGAGGAAAAAACAACAACAGCATAATCTTATAGAAAATAATATTGTTGTCAGCTATATTTTTTTGTATGCACAAAGCATTTCAACATCAGCAAAGTTAGCAAAAAGCCGTGTTTGTTTTTATATATATATTAAAAAAACACCCATGCATTTGGTGAACCACAAGTAAGGTTCATGCATTTTGTGATTTGGTCAGTAGGACAAGGTTTGTGTTTCTTTGCATTTGTATTTCTCATTTGCATTGGGACATTTTTTTGTGGGGTGGGGTTTGAACCAACAATTTGAAATATTGCATTGGCACAGTATTTCTGCATATGGTAAATCTCTTAAAGTGGATGTAAACCCTCCATACACCCAGTGAAGTGAACAGCCTCAGATGATACACAGGGATGTAAAAAATCTCCCTACATAGGTTTTACATGTATATCTGCTGTCTTCACATTTATATACTGTTTAGAAAGTTCAGATTGTGTTAGGAAAGGTTCTCTTCCTGTTTAACACAGAGTGTGATGTCTGGGCATACAGCCAAGATAGCTAAAATTGCTGATTGGAGGAAAGCCACACACCCCCTCTCATCATAGGCAGAGCCTCTCAGAGGTGTTTTGTAACAGGGCCAGCTTCCTGCTAATCTATTTATAGCAACCTCCCTGGACAAAAATTTCAGGCTGCTTTTATCTGATGTGTCCGAGAATTTGTCAGGAGTTATCAAGCTGATAACAGAGGAACGGGTCAGAAGAAAGCTACAGGACTTAGCTCTTTGAAGAGAGATAACAAAATACTGCAGATATATGTGCCCAGCTCAAATTTCATTAATTGGGTTTACATCCACTTTAAGATTAAAAAAAAAAATAACCCGTTGCCCCTGCACACACCTCATAAAAATGCACTGCATAGGGCAACTATGTAACACCATTGTGCCACACACGAAAGGTATTTTTGAGAACTTCGGAATAAGAATAATTCTAGTCCCATAGTTCGCAGTTAACTAGAAAGTGTGACTCTTAAGGCGTCACATATGGAAAATTTTGAGTACCATCGTTTTTTGCAATTCTACAGGCTGAGTTTTGAGACTTAACATGTTTGGTATCTGGATTCTCCATGTAACCCCAATCTTTTCGATTTTACCCCCCAAAAAACGGTATAATATTGTGTTTGTTTTCACAAAAATATATTTTAGAGTATTTTTTTCTGAAAATATGCATTTGATAAATAACTGTGCAAATATCGTACAACATTAAAAATATCAACTACCACTACTTTCTTCTCCAGGGTTTCTGCCATCACAAAATATATACTTTGAGAGGTTTAGAGTAATTTCTAACATCTGTGCAAAAGATGACATAAAATACTCTGGTAGACATGTGATTACTAAATGTGTTTACTCAGTAAGAGACATTGGTGCCAAAAATATGTATGCCAGAATTTTTTCACCCAATCTGATGCTTTATATGACATTTAAGTGAGAATCAGGCCAATCATCTTGGGTGTGAAATAAGTTTGATGTTATGAAATCAAGAATGGGGAGATGTCTCCCTGCCCTTTGTCCTTGGGGAGACATCTGCCCCATCTATGACCAGTGTGCCAATAGTGAAGAACACGTAAGCGACCGACAAATTGTATTGATTGTAGCCAGCCTAAGCTGTTTACATTATTTACATCACCTGGGTTTCCCTAAGCCCAAGGGCATTGTTTGTTTATGCCTGCTACTGTTTCATCGTACTATTAGTGCTACTGTTCATTGCAAGAAGATACAATTTATTGGGTTACAAATTGGGAAAGGATTAAATGTTTGGGAAGGCCCTATAGAAATGTCCTTGCTATAATATGTAGTGGTGGAAGGTGTCTTGCCTCCCAAGTCTGCTGTCTGGGGAAGGTACAGTATATCTGCTGGGAGGTCCAGTTCATATCCAGAGGTTGTCTTTGGAAAATAGATGTATAAGTGCTGCCAGCATTGCTGCAGAGGTTGAGGGAGTGGAGGATCAGCCTGTCAGTGCTCAGACCATACGCTGCACACTGCATCAAATTGGTCTGCATGGCTGTCATCCCAGAAGGAAGCCTAATTCTAAAGATGATGCACAAGAAAGCCTGCAAACAGTGTGCTGAAGACATGGATTACTGGAACCATGTGTTGTGGTCTGATGAGACCAAGATAAACCTATTTGGTTGAGATGGTGTCAAGCGTGTGTGGTGGCAACCAGGTGAGGAGTACAAAGACAAGTGTGTCTTGCCTACAGTCAAGCATGGTGGTGGGAGTGTCATGGTCTGGGGCTGCATTAGGGCTTCCGGCACTGGGGAGCTACAGTTCATTGAGGGAATCATGAATGCCAACATGTACTGTGACATATTGAAGCAGAGTATGATCCCCTCACTTCGGAGACTGGGCTGCAAAGTGTATTATTCCAATATGATAATGACCCCATACACACATCCAAGACAACCACTGCCTAGATAAAGAAACTGAGGATAAAAGCGATGGACTGGCCAAACATGTCTCCAGACCTAAACCCTATTGAGCATCTGTGGGGCATCCACCAGCTCCATGATGTCGTCATGGAGGAGTGGAAGAGGACTCCAGTGACAACCTGTGAATATTGACACTTTGGGCCCAGTTTGGACATTTTCACTTAGGGGTGTACTCATTTTTGCTGCCAGTGGTTTAGACATTAATTACTGTGTGTTGTTATTTTGAGGGGACAGCACATTTACACTGTTTCATGTTATCACATGAAAAAAATATAATAAAATATTTACAACAATTTGAGGGGTGTACTCACTTTTGTGAGATATGATGAATTTTAGGGTTCTTGTCTCATTAGGAGGGAGCTCATTCAGAGTGAAAATAAAAAAAATAAAATAAAAGTAAAAACCTTCTGGCTCGCGAGCAGCGAACCAAGATCTCCAAGTGGTGATCTCGTTCCTCGCCGCCCGATGGGCCACCTTACACCAGCAAAGTGGGCATTCTTGGCTTCCTCCATGCCTCCTCGAGTCTCCAAAACTCTGCACACCACATGAAGAGGAGAACCATGGCTACACGAGCTTCCAGCGCTAAATCAGCGGAGCGGAACCTGCCAGCGCTCTCCCTGTCAGATGTCATCTTAGACATTCCAGGCTGCAATATTCCAGGTTGCACTTGGGAAACCGTGAAGGATCACAAGCGCTTTCAGCCACATGCTCTGTCTGCAATTGTAAAAGAAGAAAGGTAACAGCTCTCTCTGCAGGGACAACCCAATTCATACACCGGGTCAATTCACAGGTGCCGAGGCTACGACTAATGCCCTGTACACACGGTCGGTTCATCCGATGAAAACGGTCTAAAGGATTTTTTTATCAGATATCCAATGAAGCTGACTTTCATCAGTCTTGCCTACACACTATCAGTTAAAAAAACGATCATGCCAGAACGCGGTGACGTAAAACACAATGGCGTGCTGAGAAAAATGAAGTTCAATGCTTCCGAGCATGCGTCGACTTGATTCTGAGCATGCGTGGATTTTTAACTGATGGACGTGCCCACAGACGATTGTTTTTTTCTATTTTTTTCTTAACCATCAGATAATTTTAAAACAAGTTCCTAGTTTTTTCACCGATGGATAAAAAAACGATGGGGCCCACACACGATCGGTTTGTCTGATGAAAATGGTCCAACAGACCGTTTTCATCAGACGAACCGATCGTGTGGACGCGGCATGAGGCTATTGCCGAAACGTGCCAGCATTATTGTTTTATTGTCACTTTGATGTACCAATAAATGACACTTTAAGGACTGCAGTTTTTCCGGCTCTTCTACTACTCTGTCTGCAATTGACTCCCCATGCTCTGACCCTGGATGAGCTCTGACACTTTAAGTTGTGTCTCATCTTGTTTTACCTTGTCGAATTCTCTGGATTTACTAGCTCACCTTTTACTACCATCCACGGTAGGCGATGGTAGGGACTGCCTCTTTCCCCTTCCATGACTATGGCTGATGTTTGGCCTTTTTGCCCTTCTCTTCACTTACAATAGACTTTTTGTTGTTGTTTTGATGTTATTTTTGTTTATTACCAGCACTGCATACCACTTGTTGCATAGCCCACACCCAGGCAGCGTGCTATTATTCTGCACTAATCTGCAAGTCACTTAGTCATTGTTCACCATTCTACACTATATAGCCTGCTTCGATTACCATTGGCACTTGCGCTTTGATTTGAGCATGAATGCAGCTTCCTCCTGACAGCACAAGTGACATCACATACGCTAATCATATTTGGACCGTCAGCTCTAAAACTTTCACTTTGGATTTTCAGTTTATAATTTTATTGCCTCCTGTTTGAGTGCCCCCGGTGGATTAAGTGGCTTGTGGACTATGGTTTTTTTTTGTTTTTGCAATGTTTCATTAGGCCTCCCACACAATTTCCAGTACCCTTTTACATGCCCCCCACACTGTGGGTTAGCTCAGGAAGTTTTGACACATACAGGGGATTTGATAAATCCCCGCCCCCACTACATCCAGGTTTCTGAATTTCCCTTTCCCCCCTGGTTGTGGCGAGTGCTGGAAAATTGATCACATGGGAGCTTGCTCATATCTCCTGCATGGGATTATTACAGCTATATATCTTTTTCGTCTCTTTCAATAAAAAATTTATACTGAGCCTGATCCAGCAATGTACACAAGAGCAGGGGTTCTGTCCCTCCTCAAAATAAGGTTTTGTCACTTGCTGTACCTCCCCCAAACACTTATCTGAGCCCGATATCGATCCAGGGCTGTGCCTGTCTGCAGTTTTTCTGCAACCTCAACACAGTGCAGAACATGACCTTCACTGAGTAATGATGTCAAGATCAGTTGCAGGGAGCTTACAAGCGAGACTGGTGGCTCCAGTAGGGATGAGCCCAACACCCTCCCGTTCGGTTCGCACCAGAACCTTCGAACGGACCGAACGTTTGACGTCAATGGGACTCGAACATTCAAATTCAAAAGTGCTCATTTTAAAGCCCAATATGCAAGTTATTGTCCGAAAACGTCTTTGAGAACCCTGGTCTTGCCCCAGGGAACATGTATCAATGGAAAAAAAAGTTTTAAAAACAGTAATTTTTTTCTGGAGCAGCGATTTTAATGATGCTTAAAGTAAAAAAAAAAATGAAAAATTCCTTTAAATATCGTACCTGCTGGGTGTCTATAGTAGTGGCACGTGTTTAGAACTGTCCCTGCACAAAATGAGATTACTATAAGAAAAAAGTCATTTAAGACTGCTTGCGGCTTTAATGTAATGTCTGGTCTCTGCAATATGGATGAAAATCACTGAGAAAAATAGCATGGGTTTCTTTAGGTGCAAACTACAGAGCACAAGTGCAGTACACACCAAGTAACTTTAGGTGCAAACTACAGAGCACAAGTGCAGTACTGGTACACACAAAGTAACTTTAGGTGCAAACTACAGAGCACAAGTGCAGTACTGGTACACACAAAGTAACTTTAGGTGCAAACTACAGAGCACAAGTGCAGTACACACCAAGTAGCTTTAGGTGCAAATTACAGAGTACACGGGCAATACACCACGTGAGAATACTGCAGCTAGCACAATCAACTGATAGACAGTAAATTAGGATAGGAAGAACTGATCTAGCTAAACTATACAGTGTATAAATATATGTACAACACCTGGGATGTATATATATATATCCTCTACACACTGTAACTTTAACTAAACTGACTAGCCTGCCTGCCTGCCTGCTCTATCTATCTATCTAGAAAAAAAGACACTGGGGTAGATTCAGAAAGATGCACGTTACGCCGATGTAACTTTGGGCGCAAGTTCTGTATTCAGAAAGAACTTGAGCCCTTAGTTACGGTGGCGCAACGTATGTGTGGCGGCGTAAGCCCGCCTAATTCAAATGGGGATGTTGGGGGCGTGTTTTATTTAAATTTTACTTGACCCCGCATTTTTCACGTTTTTTTTTAACGGCGCATGCGCCGTCCGTAAAATATCCCAGTGTGCATTGCTCCAAATTACGCCGCAAGGACGCATTGGATTCGACGTGAACGTAAATGACGTACAGCCATATTCACGAATGACTTACGCAAACAACGTAAAAATTTCAAAACTCGGCGCGGGAACGACGGCCATACTTAACATTAGCTACGCCTCATATAGCAGGGGTAACTATACGCCAAAAAAAGCCTAACGTAAACGACGTAAAAAAATGCGCCGGCTGGACGTACGTTTCTGAATTGGCGTATCTAGCTCATTTGCATATTCCTTGCGTAAATCTATGGAAGCGCCACCTAGCGGCCAGCGTAAATATGCACTTACGCCGGTCGGATCTTAGGGAAATCTATGCGTAACTGATTCTATGAATCAGGCGCATAGAAACGACCGGCCGGACTCAGAGATACGACGGCGTATCTGGAGATACGCCGTCGTATCTTTTATCTGAATCTACCCCACTGTATCTCTCACTCTCTCTCTAGAGGACTGATCTATTCACTAACACCGCTGCAACGCACTACACGAGGCCGCCCTGCAGGCAGCGTTTTATAGTGTGGGGCGTGTACTAAAGCCCTGAGCCATAATTGGCCAAAGCCACCCTGGCTTTGGCCAATTATGGATCTCTGTTTTTTGCGCACTGTGATTGGCCAAGCATGCGGGTCATAGTGCATGCTTGGCCAATCATCAGCGCGCAATGCCGCAGTGAATTATGGGCCGTGACGCACCACTCAAATTTGGCGCAAACGGCCCATAACGTTCTTATTTCGACAAACGGTCGAACAGACGAAGTTCGGGTCGAACATACGTTTGAGTCGAACGCGGAGCTCATCCCTAGGCTCTAGTAGTCTTTTGCCTTCTGCTTGCCTTTTTCAGCACAACCTTCTCAGTTTATTTCCTTTTTAATCACCATCAAATTAGCTAAGATTAGCAGTCACATTCAACCGGACTTGATCTGAAATGGTAAAGATGTTTTTTTCTGCATGTCCAAGAAGCTTCTTTGTTTCAAAGAAGCTGCTTAGATAGGCAGTGAAAAACCTTCAACATTACACAACTCCAGTTGAATGTCACTAACCACTAGCTATACCATGATCTGGATAAATTAAAACCTTCACAGACCTTTAACCTAATATTTCAAGTATGTCGATATTTTAGTAAAGTAGTAGCACTTGATTTTTTTTTCAGATGTTTGGTCTCATCAAGATAAAGATCTTCCAAATTATCTGCCTGGCACACCTCATCATGTAGATCAAAATGAGCAACTGGACTCTCCACCACCATGGAAAGCAACACCTGATACAAATATTCCAGAACCTAGGTTCCTGGTACCACCTGGTTTAGAGCACCTAAGCAAGGTGAATTTTAGAATATTATCTTAGTTTCAGAGCTCCATGCAAATGAAAAAAAAATAATAACGTATTTTAGTTATTTATTCATTAAAAATCCAGGATTTTTTTTAAAATAGTGCTTATATTATTACCCAAAACTATTTTCATATCAGAAATTATGAGTCTGAAATTAGAGGATGGAAATGCCAGCATTGTGAACCAATTAGCTTCTACTGTATTGTTCAGTGCTGTTATCCTAAAAAAATTCAGGTACTATGTACTAGAAGGGTAGGTACTTAGGCAGTTTTCAAGAGGGGGAGACCCAGCAGGTTGGTGATGGCGGACGCTCTAGGTTATACATTGTGTAATGTTATAGTCAAAGGATATATTGTGGCAGTGATTTGTAAATTACAAGAGTTACTGGACATATTAGCAAACTATTTAGCAAGTAAAGTTCAAAAAATATCTTATGATTGTTTTTTTTTTTTTTTGCCCAGATATGTTGTCACAGAATAATGAGTTATTCAAAGAAAGAGAAGCATCTTTTAAGCTTTTTATATATGACTTACTGACTGCTGTATATATAGATAAGCCAAGTCTCTTATGATATATGTTGAACAATATGTACTATGTCAGATTACTATCAATTATGAGATCTAAAGTTTATATATTAATTGCTTTTCTAGGTACAACAGATCATTGTTCATCAACAAGTGGAGTTGCTGGGAGGTAAGTAGGTATCATTAGTGAGTATCATTACATTTCTCCTGACATACCAGGTCAGCAGATTTTGAAAGAAAAGTACAAACCAATCAGCTGCGGGCTTGTGATTAATAAATAGGACCCTTAAGCCTCGTACACACGCACGGTTTAATCTGCAAGAACCAGCAAGAAAACTGCTGGCAGAGCTTTCTTGCCGAGGAAACCGTGCGTGTGTAAGAGGCTTTCAGGTTTCTCGTCAAGAAAACTGCCCAAAATCTCGACGAGAAAAAAAAGAGAACCTACTCTTTATTTTCTCCTTGTGATTCTCGGCACTGTTTTCCTGCCGAGAAACCCGAGAGTGTGTATACTTACCTTATGAACATATTCACCAGCACACCACGGATCGTATAAAACATCCAAAAGTTTTAATGCAATGAAAACATCACAAGGATTGCAACGTTTCGAGGCCACGCAGGACCTCTTCCTCAGGCAAGTGATAAAAAAGTGGTTTATTGTTCCAGTTCCCAGCTGGTGATCGCTTCAGCACCCATTTTTGTATTTATGAGCCATTTTTCCAGGAAGGTGTGCAATTGGAATATTAACTAAAGCCTCGTACACGCGATCAGTCCATCCGATGAGAACGGTCTGATGGACCGTTTTCATTGGTTAACCGATGAAGCTGACTGATGGTCCGTCGCGCCTACACACCATTGGTTAAAAAAACAATCGTGTCAGAAAGCGGTGATGTAAAACACAACGACGTGCTGAAAAAAATGAAGTTCAATGCTTCCAAGCATGCGTCGACTTAAAATTTTGAGCATGCGTGGATTTTTAACCGATGGTTGTGCCTACTAACGATCGGTTTTGACCTGTCGGTTAGGAATCCATCGGTTAAATTTAAAGCAAGTTGGCTTTTTTTTAACCGATGTTTAAATAACCTAAGGGGCCCACACACGATCGGTTTTGACCAATGAAAACGGTCCATCAGACCATTGTCCATTGGTTAACCGATCGTGTGTACGAGGCCTAAGACTGTGTATACTTACCTATCGCTGTGGAAACCCACACATGCTCGAAATGACTTTGACACATGCGCGGTAGCTTCCTAGGCATAGGTAGGGTGCAGCAAGATGGTGGCGACGGCATGGAATGTGACGAGCGCATTCTCGTCGTACGCAATGACGTCACCGCATTCTTGCCATTCAAAAGAACGGCAGTTCTTTTGAATGGAGTGTCTGTACACTCAGGCAGCAAGAGATTCTTGACAAAAATCTTGTCAGGAAAAACAACGTTTTTTTTCCTGACGAGATTCTGGCCCGTGTGTACAGGGCTTTAAAGTCTAATTCCAGGCAAAACCTAACCTAAATTTGGACATACATAGGTCTTAGTACTTCTCACACAAAAAAAAAAATCTGTATATAGACCCCCAATAACGATAAAGCTGTTAGCACACAGGATGATCATTCACAATTTTATTGTACTTAAAATATAAAAAAATTAAGTGTGCCCCCCTCTGCTGTACCAGCTTGGCAAAACAGGGATGTAGACTGCTATTGCTACAGCAGGTGTTGTCAGAACCCGGGTCTGAATCTGCAACCTTCAGAGTCTGGTGGTGTCTCCTTTTGCTGATCCACCTGGAATGCTGGACAGCAGCCTGGACAATTCCTTGAACAATGTTGCCTTGAACGTTTCTCTTGAATCTTGAACACTTCGCTCCTCCTATGAATTTCCTATTTTAGCCATGTTTTTTCCCTTCCTGTTTGCCAAACTATTGTGTTTTCTCCATCCAATTTCTCACTCTTGTCAATTCTGCTGCCGTTCATATCTTTGCTACCACTCATTACCAACCTTTGGTTTGTTCTTCAGGTACACTTGTGCTTGAACCCAACCTGCAACCACATGTTATCTACCTTTTGGCTTGTTTACTGACTACGCTTCTGCTTGATCCCTACCTTCTATATCTACTACTAGACCCCAGCTTGCACACCTCCTGGTGGGGGTGATCCTGAGGACAAAGATCTGGTACTAACATACTGAAAAACCCATCTCCTTCATCAGAAGCTCTGGTGAACACCGGTTAGTGCTTAAACTCTGCTCCTCCAATGAGACCATGTCATCCGCCAGGGTGACCTGCTTCTTTCCAGCTGGTCAGTGGGAACCTCTCTACTGCTATAGATACTGGTCTCTGAGCTTGACCCCTGACCATGACAGGTGTGCAGAAAGCATTCAGCTCTCTTCCATGCTGATATCATCCCACATTCCCCTTAGCATTGGGGGTGCCTTGAAAAGGGTCCATTTCAACCCACAAAAGAAGGGTACTATCTAACAAAATGTATTGTGTTAAACATTCATCTTTTGTCAACAAATATGTAGCGAATCTAACACAACATGTACCGTATTTATCGCGGTATAACGCGCTCCCGCGTTTACCGCGCACCCCTAAAGTGACCCCGAATCCTGTGGAAAAAAAGTTTTTTTTGTACTTACAGTTTTGGTGTCTTGCGCGGCGTCCATCGGCGGCCTCGTCGGGTCTGGCGTCCTTCTGCGGCTTCGGGTGTCCTCTTCGGCGGGTCCGGCGTCCTTCTGCGGCTTCGGGTGTCCTTCTGCGGCGGGTCCGGTGTCCTCTTCGGCGGGTCCGGTGTCCTTCTGCGGCGTCCTCGTGGCGTCCTCGCTCGTTTCCCGCGCACAGTTTTGAATAATGCGCCGACTTATACCGAGCGCAGTACACTCGGGTATAGTCGGGCAGTCTCGGCAACTTCCGTGTTCACGTCCTGGACGTACAGGACGTCAGCGCGGGTAGCCGAGCATTGCCGACAATACACGAATGTACTGCGCTCTGACACTCGTGTATTGTCGGCAATGCTCGGCTACCCGCGCTGACGTCCTGTACGTCCAGGACGTGAGCGCGGAAATTGCCGAGACTGCCCGACTATACCCGAGTGTACTGCGCTCGGTATATGTCGGCGCAGTATTCAAAACTCGGCGCGGGAAATCGGGTATCGGCGTATACCGCGCACCCACGATTTTGCCCTGATTTTCAGGGCAAAAAAGTGCGCGGTATACGCCGATAAATACGGTATATGGATTTTTTTACAATCTGTATAAATCTTTTCCTAGGATCTTTCCCCTTATCTTTATATTAGTTTAAAAAAAAGTAATGTATAGAATTGTATATTCTTATATTTCAGCTTCAAATAATAAGACAACCATAATATGTCACAATAATATATTTCAGGAACAAAATAACACCTACATTTTGAAGCTAAATGTATGGATCAATGAAGAAATAACATTTACTTCTGAAATGCTTTCCACCCCCCACCTTCATTTCACACATGCTACTTCCTACTATTTAAAATATAGTCTATCTTTTTACCTCTCCATGAATCTCAAATTGGATTCAAATTAAAGCTTTTTGGATCACTGTACATCTTTCAGCATATAAAAGGAACTGTGACACTTAGTGATGCTTTTCATGATTTTCACTCCTGCCTCAGTACAAGTTGTATTTACAGGAAAACTGCCACCAATTAGCTACAAGAGGTCTAAAAAGAATTGGAAAAAGATCATGTATGTGAATGATGACAGTGAGATTTAACAAAAGGGCATTTTGTCTTGAATTCAATTAAGGCTTGAGTCTTAGTAGGAGACAAGTATTAAACAACATAGCTAAAGGACCCCACAGGAGAACAAGCCCAGCTTGTAACTGACTCCACGTGGATAATCTTGCCTATGGCTATACAAACTTCCATTCCTTTAGTGCTTTCTTTTTTTTTCTGCAATGACTGCAATATTTAATGGCTTGCACAGAAATTTAAAGCACAAAATCAGGTATCGAGTGGATTGGTTAGAGAAAAAACTAAATATGTTCAAGCTTGATCGATCACTGTAGGATACTTAAAATTATTTAAAATTATATTCACTGAGAAATGCCCTTTAGGCTTAATTTTAATGCTCCATTCATCACTCCCATTATTGTTTCAGTTCAGCTCCATACTGTATAAAGAATTTAAATATTGTTTGAGTAATTTACCCAATAGCTTGATCTTAAATTACACAGTGATTGGAGGAACAGCATGTACTAAACTGTAGGTTAAAGCAATTGCTATAAGTAAGGGGCACATGTAAAGTTATCAAGTGCAATTATAATGTATTTTTTAACAGTAAACTCACCTAGCAACTGTTGTATAGTTTTTAAAAAAATAACTAACTAACTAACTAACTAACTAACTAACTAACCAACCACCTAAATAACCACCTACCTAACTAACTGACTAACCTATTGACAGTTTCTTTATCAAAATCTAATTTAAAGCTGGCTCATAAAGAACAAACCATGTTGGTATATGTGACGGGAGTCACTTTGGGGCGGGGAACTTGTGGAGCCCAGCTTGCCTTGGAGAACACTGGAGGCTCCTGGTCCGGCTCCCCTGTCCCCTTCTATGTTAAATATCACCCTGTGTCCATTAGGGGCACAGGGTAACAGAGAACCCCAGTCTGATCTGTGCTAGTCAGACTCGCTGTACAGCCACACTGGAATATTGTATATATATATATATATATATATATATATATATATATATATTGTATGTTGTCTCATGCTGTTGTGGACACGTTGCTGGGATCGTTTGGGTGTGGCTGTGTCCCATTGTTCTGTTGTGACTGTCTGCCTTAGGAGAAGGGCATTATGGGATGGATGTTTGTATTTTTGTTCCTGGCATGTAAACCGGGGACAGGGCAGTGAAGGGAGGGGGGAATTCCTCCAACAGCCCTCCCAGCTGATAAGGTGGTCTATTGTTCAAATGTTTGAATACCTATGTGTTCCTTATTTCTGATTGGACGGTTTATCCCATCCTGAATTAAAGGGAGGGGCTTGTCACCTGAGTGTATCTTTATGTGCCTTTGTTCAACAAACAGTTGATGTTCCAGCTTTGTGATGGAGCTAGTCTCGTCTGGTTCTTGGTTACAATATTCGGCTGTAAAATCTGATATCTGAAGATCCAGACGGGTATAGTTCACGGTCAATATAAGAAAACATCCAAGGTCGCCTTTTCTATAATTTTATTGCAAACTCTGATGAAGCATAAGAGGCAAGAGCGCCTGGAATTGCATTCAAATATGCTCTACAAACACACATTAATGTACAACTATGGCCAGCCTATTTACATATTCTTAACACGCACTGCAAAAGCTGTAAAACAAGCTCTCAATGACATCTGAAATTTTACAGTAGAAGGAGTGTCAGGTTGAAATAATTTGTGGGTGATTTACTAAAACTGGAGAGTGCAAATTCTGGTGCAGCTCTGCATGGTAGTCAATCAGCTTCTAACTTCAGCTTGTTCAATTAAGCTTTGAAAACAAATGGAAGCTGATTGGTTTCTATGCACAGTTGCACCAGATTTTGCACTCTCCAGATTTAGTAAATTAACCCCTTTGGTTTCTACTCCCTTCCTGTGCACCTGCTCTGTGTTTACCTTAGAGATTAGGATGCCAACTCACTGACGGCGGAGGAGAGCTGAGAGAAGGTAATGCACAAAGAGGTAATACACAGAAAAAGTTAAAAGCGAGGAGTTTCTGCTATAATTTTTCAGGATGAACTACACTGCAGTGGCTATAGTTTCAGAAGTCCATAAAGGCTTGTTAAGTATATGTTAAGATTGGAATGCCCATAGCCCGGCAACAGTTCTGCTTCAAAGTGATTGCAAAATCAAACCTTCAGTACTTACGAAGGAACACACATGTAGGCCCGGATTCACGTAGCACTTACGCCGACGTATCTCGAGATACGCCGCGTAAGTGTAAATGTGCGCCATCGTATCTATGCGCCGTGCCCACAGAACTAGATACGCCTGAAAATAGGCTTTATCCAACCGACGTAACTTTCCTACGCCGGCGTATTGTGGGCGCATATTTATGCTGGCAGCCTCATTGCAAATATGCAAATGAGGGAGATACGTCGATTCACGAACATAGTTGCGCTCGGCGCATAATATACGCGGTTTGTGTAAGGCTTACGTCCGGCGTATAGTTATCCCCCATCTATGAGGCGCAACTCATGCAAAGGTATGGACCAGGGAACAACCGTATATTTTACATTGTTTACATAGTAGTACGTGAATAGGGCTGGGCTTAGGTTACGTTCACGTCGTAGGCAGTGATTCGACGTATCTTAGGGAGTAGTTTCGACGTGATTCTGAGCATGCGCACTGGCATACGTCCATGGGACGGCGCATGCGCCGTACGTTATTCGTATCTTGATGGCACTCTGCCCATCATTAACATGGGGTCACGCCTCATTAGCATGGCTCACGCCCACTTCCACCAACGCTGGCTTACGCCGAGGAAGCGCAGCGTATATTTAACAACGAGGGGGAGCAAGTGCTTTGTGAATATTGTGCTCGCCGCTCTGCGCTACGTTGGCGTAACGTATATTCGATACGCTACGCCGGCATAATTATGCGCCAAGGTATGTGAATCCGGCCAGTACTGTATATTAACAAAACATTTAGCATGAATCGTGTGTATGCATACGTATTCCTTTACATTTTTTCTTGTTTTAGATAGAGTGGGGAAGGATTAGAACCTCTGTCCCTTTTTTAATTCTGTCTGGGTACATGTTGGGGGGATTTACCTTCTCTGTCTGTCCAGGTGACCATTCTCACCAAGACAGAAGCTGAGGAAATCCAACGTTAACCGGTATAAAGTTTGTTCTAGAACAGGAGGCATTGAGTAATTTCTTAATGGGTACACCTGTTACCAGGTTACCTTTAACCTTAAAACAGAAAGTGAGGTCCCAATGAGAACACAACACAAATAAGCACTAGAAGACTAGTAGCAGGAAAGAGTTTCTAACCCTTCATTACTAGAACTGGAAAACTGTGTGTGTCTCTGTGCGTGAATGTCTGTGCGTGTGTGTGTGTCTGTCTGTCTCTGTGCGTGTGTGTGTCTGTCTGTGTATGCATGTGTCTGTATCTGTGTGTGTGATTCTGATTGTGTGTGTGTGTGTGTCTGTGTGAGTCTGTGCAGACATGGTACATGTTGGGGAGATTTACCTTCTCTGTCTGTCCAGGTGACAATTGTCACCAAGACAGAAGCTGAGGAAATCTAACGTTAACAGGTCTAAAGTTTGTTCTAGGAGGCATTAAGTAACTTCCTAATGGGAACACCTGTTACCAGGTTACCTTTAACCTTAAAACAGGAAGTGAGGTCCCAATGAGAACACAACACAAAAAAGCACTAGAAGACTAGTAGCAGGAAAGAGTTTCTAACCCTTCATTACTAGAACCAGAAAACTGTGTGTGCATGTGTGTGCCTGTGTCTGTGTGTCTGTATGTGCGTGTTTCTGTGTGCATATCTGTCTGCGTATCTGTGTGTGCATGTGTCTGTGTGCATTATCTGTGTGTGTGCCTATGTGTGTCTGTGTCTCTCTGTGTGTGTGTCTGTGTGCCTGTGTGTGTGTGCTCGTCTATGTGTCTACATGTCTGCCTGTGTGTGTGTGTGTGTGTGTGTGTGTGTTTGTGCATACAGTATATGTGTCTGTCTGTTTGTCTATGTGCATGTGTCTGTGCGTGTGTGCCTGTCTGTCTGTGTGTGTGTGTGTGTGTGTGCCTGTGTCTGTGTGTGTCTGTGCATGTCTGTGTGTTTCTGTGCATGTGTGTGTGTCTGTCTGTGTGTGTGTGCCTGTGTCTGTGTGTGTCTGTGCATGTCTGTGTGTTTCTGTGCATGTGTGTGTGTCTGTCTGTCTGTGTGTGTGCCTGTATGTGTGTGTGTCTGTGCATGTGTGTGCCTGTATGTAATTCCGGCTGCAAATAGTCCTCAATCTCTACTACAAATGTAATTAATCTAGGATCCTAGATTAGATTCAGTGGATACTATTCAATTCTGTGGTTTTGCTCTACATTTGGGCTGTTGGGAGAGCTCATATGTTTGCTAGTTTACTATTTACTTCCTAGGAAAATAAGGAATGTATGATAGGACCCTTTAGGCAAAAGAGTATAATAATTCATCACTACTGTTAAGGAGGTCTTTGTGTAATAAAAATTGCTTCAAGGAACCCTTTATCACAATAAAAAAAAAAAAAAATGTATTCATAGGAGGGGAATTTATGAAGAGCATTGCTTTACTAAAATCACTCTTTCTTGAAGTAGTGGAGCAATGTAGAGGCTAGAAGAGGGAATGACCATATTATTTTGCATTCACTTAAAAAGGGCCCTCGTCTGGAGAAAACGTATGTGCGTGCTGCCACAGCAGCTTGTTTTATATTATTATCATTAGGCCTTTGGTATGCTCCCCTGTCCCCTCTCTTATTTTTCCTCTAATTAGTTCATTCCTCAGTTAGATACTCCCAGTCTCTGTATGTTTCTAGTTACTTTAGTGTTTACCTGTGTCGAGTTCTTTTTAAAGAGTGAGGCCTCGTACACACGACAGAGATTCTCGGCAGAATTCGCCGAGAAACTCGGTCAAAACCCGGATTCTGCCGAGAATCTCTGTCGTCTGTACAGTTTTGGCTCGATGGAGCCGCCGAGGAACTCGACGAGAAAATAGAGAACATGTTCTCTATTTTCTCGTTGTCCTCGCTCTTCTATGGGAGAAGCCGGCCCGCCGAGCTCCTCGGCGGCTTCATCCCAAAACTCGACGAGGAACTCGACGTGCCAAGCACGTCAAGTTCCTCTGTCGTGTGTACGGGGCCTCAGAAGACTTCAGTCCCAAATGCTTTTCACCTGCAAGACATGCTTAGAAAACATCTTTGTAACTTGCCAGTTTAAAAAAATAAAAATATCATTGGAATTCATTAGACTGCTTAAAGCGCTGCAGCTTATTATGAAGCCCCCCACCCTCTACTTCAAACTAAAAAGTATTTAAATATGCTTCACCTTCAAAAATGTTTTATTTTACTGCCATTAATATGTATGATGTTACATTGCTGTGCTAATATAACATTATTTTTGTTTATTTAGTATTCCTCGGCACCGAAAAGAGCAACAAGTATGAAATAAAGGACATCTTTGGACAAAGAATTTACTTTGCAAGAGAAGAAAACATCTACCTTAACAAAAACTTATGTAGCCCAGTGCGGCCTTTCAAAATGCACATTTCTAATAATGCTGGCCGGGAAGTAATCACAGTTATTAGACCCCTGAGATGCATTACTTGCTGCTTTCCCTGCTATTTGCAAGAGGTCAGTGAAGTTGTGGTGATCGCACTTATTATTATAGCGTTTTTTTTTGATGAGCAGCGCATGTTCTTTGCTAAAACGTTTTCCTTTTCCCAATGGGGATAAAAATGGCATTGACATAAGTTTTAGAGGAGAAGGGTGAAAATACATAATGGTTTTTAAAATGTCATATTGACTTTTAGAATGCAAAAAAAAAGACAGTAATGACCAGAGTATGCTTTATTATTGAAGACATTTGCAAAATGTGAAATATAGAGGTAATTATATAAAATGCACTACAGGACAGCTAGTATCTAAAAAATGAAGAGCACCTGTTTTGATCTGTTTAGGTCATAGCCCTTAATTGTAAAGGTGGTAGTACTATACAATTGGCATGCTGCCATGCAGGTATTAGCACTCATTAAAGTGACTGTCATTTTTTAATAACTGAAGTGAGCAATTCCCTGCAAAGTAAACACTAATTCATTACCTGTCCCACTTTTTAAGCCACCAAAATCCACGGAGTTGAAGATATAATCTTGCTAAAATATCCTTTACTGCATTTGCTGGCGTAGAAGACTACCTTTTACACTTAAAAAAAATGGCCAACAAGCAGGGGTCATCTTACACGCCGGGCCAGCTGCTCGGATGCCTGCTGGATGTGTGGTAATACTGTATGCAGCTTCAGCTACATACAGTATATACAACGTGACTTTTTCAAGGGTCCCTTGAAAAAGTCACGTGACATGTGATGCAACGTGACGGGAGGAGCCTTAGTGATGACATCTGTGTAATCCTACACCAGATACTGGAGCGAGGAGGACGTTTGCTTTGAATCTGAGGCCTCGTACACATGACCGAACATGTCTGCTGAAACTGGTGCGCAGACCAGTTTCAGCGGACATGTTCGGTCGTCTGTACGTCCGACCGGACAATTTTCCGGCGGATCAGACAGGTTTCTAGCGGACAAATGTTTCTTAGCATGCTAAGAAACATGTCCGCTGGAAGCCTGTCCGTCGGACATGTTCGGTCGTCTGTACGACTTACCGGACGCCCTCGCATGCGTATATATATATATATATGCGAATGTCTAGAGTCTGGAATCACCCCTAATCCTTTCCCCACTCCCTTTTACCCACTGCCTCCATATATTTTCTGGGACATCTACCCATCTATGACCTCTCTAATAATCTCTTCAGGTACATAAGCAGTGAGGTACCTTTATGGACTGTACAATCATAGGTTTGATGAAGTCATTGGTTTGTTCTTTATCATTGCGCACAAGTTTATTCAGGGAGCTTTGCAGCTTGACAATGTAATTTATGCCTGCAGTCTAATTTGGGAGCTATATAATAAGGCACATATTTTCTTTGTTGTTCTTTTAATGCCAAGAGCTTTGCTGTGTTGGACCCTGTAGTGCAGTACTGAATGTATCGGAGATACATTCAAATGTCATATCCCCATTATAATAGTTAGCTTTGCAAAATATTTTAGACCACAGAAGCTGAATTCTGCCCTTTTGCAAAGGCCAAGTCAATGCAATGACTGTACTTTGTGTCTAAAATAAATTGTACAATAGTTTTTCCTTCACTGTCTATAGAAATATAGCTAGAGACATTGGTAGGAAAAAGATTACTTTGTAATGCAGTGTTTGATCTTGGTTTCTGCTTTAAGGGTACATAAGCTCTAAGTAGCATTTTCTATTTAAAGTAGAACTCCAGTGGATAAAGCTGGCTATAGATGGACGGTGGGCAGAATAAAAAAAAAAAAAAAACGAACAGATTTTACCATCCTCACAGATGAGGTGGATGGAGGAATCCCCCCTGTTAAATTGTATTTTGACAGTATCAGAATACACTGATAAGGGGCTGCAATACATTTTTCCAGTAGGGAAGGCTAAACACTGATCAAGATTGAACCAAACAAATTTTGATCAGTCTATGGCCAGCTTCAGAGTTAGAACAAGGTTTGATTGTAGTCTGTGCCCTATTATGGAGGATTTTCCTCCTAAGTAAGATATGCTGTCCAATAAGTACATTTTTCAGAGAACATCTGGGTATACTCAAAAATAGAAAGGTTCATGCAGCATTGCAGAAAAAAAGTATGTTGAGCAACACAGCATATAGTCATTTTTTAGAGCCTGTATGAACAGTGTCTAATTTCTGTGGGCATTTATACTTTAAATTTGATGTCAATTTTATAATACAGAAAAAACAACAGCTGCGCTATAATAAAAAATATAGTATAGAGAAGCCTCTATATAAAAATGAAGTGAATGAATAGATAATAAAATATGAATCAAAACTGACTAAACATAAATAAATCTATCCCCAAGTGAATAAAATAGAAACCAGTGACAGGTATAATCATAAGAGTCCAATTGATGAACAGTCCGTAAGTAGTAATCAACAATTCATGAAGTTGTGATCCCCAAACAGTGGCATTAAAATCACGGGAAAAAAGGGTGTGTGAAACGATGGTTTTCCAGTGCACAAACTGTCAGCATTCAGAAATTGTGAAGAAAAGAAAAACCTCCACCATAGGTAATAGCAGCCTCTTACCGACTAATATTGATCTCTAGTTAGGAGATCACATACGCTTTAGAGGTTGATAATCCATACAGCTTTCCACCAGGGGAATCCTCCATGCAGATAGTCACATCCAGTACATATATCGATATGTCATGAAAAGAGAACTCACATAGTGTAAAATCCAAGGTGTGTTTAATGAAGTATAAAAAAACGCACTTACAATGCAGATGAAAGTATTAAGCATGTAATAATCGAGCCGGCCGGCTCCTCGATATGCGCACCGGCGCCGAATAGAGCCGAGCCGACCCGAGCTTCTTTCGGGAAGTCGTGATGCGCTGTGTGCGCCGTCGTTTAGCATGCCAATTGATTGGCATGTCAATAGGAACGCCCACTCCCGCGGGATTCCCTACCCGGAAGCCGCGGTGAATTCCACGGCTAAACGATATGTACGGGTAAAAAAAAATAAAGGTCAGTGACATTTTATATGCAGCACGGTGCTGGATGCAGTGTTAAAACATTTTTATAGGGTGAACCTCCACTTTAAGTTGCTCAAAGGTGAGTAGTTTGTCCCTCCCCACTACATGTTTGAGTAACATTGGTGCATTGACAAACGCCATATCAATCCTGAAAGAAGACCTATGAGTTTTTGACAAATGTGAGAAGCTCCTAGTAGTGGGGTTCTTCCATCACTGCAGTTCCATCAAGGAGGCTGTATACGCACAGGCAGAAAGGTCAGCAGATGCCATCCTAGACACATTAGAGGAATACAATACGGTTGATAATATTGCATTGAAGTCCCCTGCTATGATAAGGGGTAGATGCACATACGGTGCCAGTTTACTGAGCAGGTCATACAGCACCTGTACCTGGAAAGGAGGTATATATACATTCACCAGAACCATTTTACATGTATTGATATCAGCTTTGACAATTAAGTAACGGCCATCAGGATCAGAGATGATATGATGTATGGTGCAGGGTACCGCCTTGCTAATCAGGATTGATACACCTCTAGCATAGGTGGAGTAGGTGGCATGCAGCGCCCTCTGTATCCATGCCCTCCGCAAAGCCAGCACCCTACTTCCATCCAAATGTGTCTCCTGCAAGAACACCACATGCGGCATGCTAGTCTTTAAATATTGGAACATCAGAGCTCGACAGAATTTGTCATTCAAGCCTCTGACGTTCCAAGAGACTAGGGATGAGCCGAACACCCCCCAGTTCGGTACGCACCAGAACCTTTCGAACGGACCGAACGTTCGCGCAAACATTTAGAACCCCATTGAAGTCTATGGGACTCGAATGTTTGAATTCGAAAGTGCTCATTTTAAAGCCTAATATGCAAGTTATTGTCGTAAAATGGGTTTGAGAACCCGGGTCTTGCCCCAGGGAACATGTATCAATGTAAAAAAAGTTTTAAAAACTGTATTTTTTTCTGGAGCAGAGATTTTAATGATGCTTAAAGCGAAAAACAAATTTGAAAAATTCCTTTAAATTTTCTACCCGCTGGGTGTCTATAGTATGCTTGTGAAGTGGCACATATTTAGAACTGTCCCTGCACAAAATGAGATTACTATAAGAAAAAAAGTAATTTAAAACTGCTTGCGGCTTTAATGTAATGTCTGGTCCCTGCAATATGGATGAAAATCATTGAGAAAAATAGCATAGGTTTCCCCGCTCCCCTCCCCCCAGGTCATTACCAGCCCCTTTGACCCTATATACTTTGAACAGGAGTATAGAGGCGGTGCAAACAAGACAGGGACTGTAGGTTTGTTGTTAAGTAGAATCTGTTTGTAATTTTGAACTGGTACTTCTTTAAAGTGTAGCTCCAGCCATAAAATCTATTTTTAAGCTTTTCTGAAAACATAGAGAAGGGCTATCACCCCTGTAACATTTGTTTTTCTGTCTGTGTGCATCTGTTCAGAAGATTGCACCTCACTTTCTGTCCCAACAGAAACAGACAGTACACACACCACGTAGCTTTAGGTGCACACTGCAGAGGACACAGACAGTACACACATCACGTAGCTTTAGGTCCACACTGCAGAGGACACAGACAGTACACACACCACTTACTGTACCCGTTGCCGAGAATGTGTTTCCAGCACGACAGCATTGCGCTGATTCTCTGCGACAGGTTGCCGACATCTCGCACTCGCTGGAATAGATAAAGCACATTTCAGCGAGCGTGTCATAGAAGCGACGGGGATCCGACTTGGATTCCCGACAATTCTAGCTGCAGCGTTTGGTATGAATCCTGAGAGGGAACTCCACGCCAAATTTTAAATAAAAGAAACGGCATGGGTTCCCCCCCAGGGGCATACCAGGCCCTTAGGTCTGGTATGGGTTGTAAGGAGACCCCCCTACCCCGAAAAAACGGCATGGGGGTCCCCCCATAATCCATACCAGACTCGTATCCAAAGCACGCTGCCCAGCCAGTCAGGAAAGAAGTGGGGACGAGCGAGCGCCCCCCCCCCTCCTGAGCCGTACCAGGCTGCATGCCCTCAACATGGGGGGGTTGAGTGCTCTGGGGTAGGGGGGCTCCCTGTGGCCCTCCCCACCCCATAGCACCCTGTCCCCATGTTGATAAGGACAGGGCCTCTTCCCGACAACCCTGGCCGTTGGTTGTTGGGGTCTGCGGGCGGGGGGCTTATCGGAATCTGGGAGCCCCCTTTAATAAGATACTGGCCCCACACCCTAGATGAATGAATATGGGGTACATTGTACCCCTACCCATTCACCTTGATGCAAAGTGTAAAAGAAAATAAACACACGACACAGGGTTTTTAAAGTCATTTATTAGTCAGCTCCGGGGGCCCCCCCTCTCTTCTTTAGCTCTTTTACCAGGGTGGGCCTTCTTCTTCGGCAGGGGGGGGGGGTCAGTCTTCACCACCGTCTGGTTCTCTTCCGCTCTCCGGGAGTCTTCTCCGCTCTCCGGGGGTCTTCTCCGCTCTCCGGGAGTCTTCTTCCATCTTCTCCGCTCTCCGGGAGTCTTCTTCCATCTTCTCCGCTGTTGTCTCGGCGCTCCCCGGTTCTTCTCCCGCTCGCTCTCCAGTGCCTTCTCTTTCAGGGCTGGCCGCCGCTATCTTCGTGTTAGCTCAATTACTAGCGGCGGCCAGCCCGCTCTTCTGTGACGTCTTCTGCCTTCTTCTCTTCTTCTCTTCTTCCGATGTTGACACAACGCTTCTTCCCGCTGTAATGACGGGTGGGCGGTTCGCACCGATTTATATAGGCCCCTTATGATGTCACAGTCCCATCATGCTCCGTTACCTACCCACGTGGTACCTACCTATGTTGGCCATAGGGCAGTGAAATTCTAGTGACCAAAAAAAAAAGTACTGCAGACAAAATCTCTGTTATAGAGTTCTGCTTTAAGTGTACAAAACTTTTTTTCCCACTCTAAGTAAATCTTGGGAGATCAACCCACTGGCCTCCATCCAAAAAACAAATGTAATTTTAGGTGGCCCATTCTTCAAGTGAGTAAATGAAACTCTGCAAATTCAAATACTGCATAACTGTTCAAATTGAGTTTAAATAATAGAGCCGATACATATAAATCTGTAGTATAGAAAATGATCGCTTTAAACAGAAATTTGTATGTGCGACTTATGTGCCTGCCACTTTCCTTCAAATGTGCTGAGCTTTCTGTGATGAAATTTTCCTGCACAATTAAACACTTTTCTACATTTGTGATGATTTTTGACACATCCAGAATAAATTATAGCTTTCTTTGTTTTCTAATGGACATATCTCAGGGGATGGCTATTGTGGAATGATTTGTTTTGACAACCAAATCAACATGACGATATTTCTTGGTGCAATGCTAATTTGAAGGGTATTGAAAGTTGCTGTTTCAGATGCACTTTTCATTTAGGCATCCTTGATTTAATATTTGTTGAAACTACAAGGCATTTTTATTTCAGCTGGAAGTACAAGCTCCCCCAGGTACAACTGTTGGATTCATTGTCCAGAAATGGGATCCGCTCCTGCCAAAGTTCACAATTCAGAATGAAAGCAAAGAAGATGTGCTGATGATTATTGGTCCATATTTAACATTCAGCTGCTTAGGCGATGTGGATTTTGAGGTATGACTCATTATACTTTAATTCTTGTTTGTGCATAAAGAGAAAAGGGAAGATGAAAAGGGAACACCTAGGGACTGCTTTTTGTTCAAACTGAAAGCCTGCACATATTGTTGGCATCCTGTGGCTCTCCATCTGTTGTGGAACTACAAACTCTTCCAGCTGATAAGACATGCTGGAACTTAGAGTTCCTAAATGCCTGAAAAGGCAAATATAGTGTAAATCCCAGAAATTGATTGGACCTCATTGGTTGCAAAACGAAAGATGAAAGGAAAGTGTCAGTCCTACCCAAAGATATACTATATACAGTAGATATATATATATATATATATATATATATATATATATATATATATATATATATATATATACACAGGCCTGTCGGAACAGGACAGGCAAGGCAAGCAACTGCTTGGGGCCCTGAGCTGGCCAGGGGCCCCCAACAGCCGCTTGCTATAAGTGCTGCAGCCTGTAGCGTGGCCCGGGAGTATCCCAGAATCAAATATGGACTGCCTGCCAGCCTGCCAGCCTGCCGCTGTAATTAAAGAATTCTTAACTCACTGGTTGCTAGGGCCGCCCCTCTTGGCGTGTAGCAACCAGTGACGTCACATTTTGCCTGCACAGTGCCATGCTCTCTCTGAGACTCCGACTCCACCCACCCACCTCCTCCTCCGCCATATTTATCCTTAATCTCGGGGGAGCGGGGCTGGTCTGGCATATTCTGCTAGCTATGGACACTCGCTGTCTCTTCCTCCTCCTCCTCTCTGAGTCCGGAATGGATCCGTCATCATGTCCCCATCGGGGGCGGCCGGCCAGTGTGACAGGCGGCAGCGCAGAGGCAGAGCAGGAAGAAAAAAAGGTGAGAAATTCCCTCGTAAGTTTTGCTGCTGACCCGGGGGGAGTAGGTATTTGTCTGGGAAGAGGGAGCAGCCAGAAAGTCGTTGTACTGTAACGTGTAGTGCATTGTGTATTGGTCAGTGTGGCAGGCGGCGGTGCAGAGGCAGAGCAGGAAGAAAAAAAGGTGAGAAATTCCTTCGTAAGTTTTGCTTCTGACCCAGGGTAAGTAGGTATTTGTCTGGGAAGAGGGAGCAGCCAGAAAGTCGTTGTACTGTAACATGTAGTGCATTGTGTATTGGTCAGTGTGGGCATTGTGTATTGGTCAGTGTGGGCATTGTGTATTGGTCAGTGTGTGTGTATTGGTCAGTGTGTGTGTGTATTGGTCAGTGTGTGTGTATTGGTCAGTGTGTGTGTGCATTGCGTATTGGTCAGTGTGTGTGTGTGCATTGCGTATTGGTCAGTGTGTGTGTGTGTGCATTGCGTATTGGTCAGTGTGTGTGTGTGCATTGCATATTGGTCAGTGTCTGTGTGCATTGCGTATTTTGAGGCGGTACGTGAACACGCACAGCACCTTCCGGTCCAGCTGGTTTCTCATCATTGAGAGGTGGAGCGCACGCTGTAAGTCTCCCCAGCACGGACGCATCTCTACTCGACCCATTCGACCAATCTATTCGACCTATAAGCCTATAGCCTCAGTGCCGGGACGAGGGCACCATCCAAGTAAGGGGCCACTGAGGCATAGTGGCATAGGGCCCTCGGGCAGTGCCCGAGTGCCCGAAAGGTCAGTCCTCCCCTGCCCCCACATTCACAGCTCTCACCCCTCTTCACCCAGATTACACCCCCCATCCACAGCTCTCACCCCTCTGCACCTAGAATACCCCCCACCTATAACTCTTACCCCTCTGCACCTAGAATCCCCCCATCCACATCTATTTTCCCTCTGCTGCCAGAATACCCACCATGCACAGCTCTCACCCCTGTGCACCTAGAATACCCCCCTCATCAACTGCTCACCACTCTGCACCTAGAATACCCTCCATCCACAGCTCTCTCCCCTCTGCACCCAGCACTCTCCTTGCTTCCTATCCATAGGATTCCCTCCTGTGTCCAGCACTCCACATTCACTTCTCTTACCATGGGTGCTGCACATTCAAAAACCTCTCTCAGGGTTCTTTTATGCAGCGGCAGTGTGCAATTGACCATGGCCAGCAAGTGGTGTTGGTACCTGAGACTCAAGCCAGGAGGGGGGTACACACACTGGGGCAATCAGATGTCAGCAGAACATGGAGAGGGGATAATGCTGTGGGGCAGTTACAGAATGATGCCTTGTGTTTGTGTCTCTCCCTGCAGCAGCTGAAAGCTGGAGAGTAACCATCTTTTAGCTGCCCCTGCTGTCTGGGCCCCCTGTGTGCCTGGGCCCCCTACAGAAGGACTGGTGGTACCCCCTATTGGCAGCCCTGCAGTCAGCCTACCTATTACTTTCAGTTCGATCAACCATTTTATTTTTTTTATTACCTTGGGTTTTCAAAGTGAACACAACTTAGTCTTATTCGGTAAGCTAAGTAAGGCTAACCATTCATGCTTAGATTTCTCTTTTTGTGTATTGCCAAGTAAGTTATCTTACATTGTTAATGTTACCATTGTCTTCTACTCCTAAATTGTCCACCAAACATAAAGTCCATACATTTTTTGACTGTTGCTAAAGTGCTAATAATTTGACAGGGAGACATTCACGTCTGACTTAAAAATACAATGGAAAGAACATGTCCTATTTAATCAACACTACAGTCCAAAAAAAACTTTCTGTGACTAGGCCCCACTTAAAAATACACTGTCAAGGTAACAAAAAAATCAACCACCGCATCCAGTGTGACATCTCTTCTCCATTGAAAGTCCAGCTGGGTGTGATAAAAGCAGAAATCTCCTTCTGTGGAATCTTGTTTGAGATATAACGCTATGATGAAGCAGGCAGAATATGACTTTTCAGCTACCCAATAGCTGCATTACGATCATTCCAGACTCACTTACTTAGTGATAAATGTCCAAGGTACATTCCTCCCAGGGTGACATTCTTGTCCTCAGATTAGGTTAGAATGATGAGCGCATCTATCTCTTGAACTTCACTGCCAACTAGCTTAACCACTTTGGGCCAGATCCTCAAAAGGGATACGCCGGCGTAACTGCTGTTAAGCCGTCGTATCCCTGTTTCTAACTATGGAACTGATCCACAGAATCAGTTTTCCATAGTTAGGCAGAAGATCCGGCATGTGTAAGGGACTTATACTGCCGGATCTTAGGATGCAGTACCGCATCCGCCGCTGGGGGCATTTTGTGTCGAAATGCCGCCTCGGGTATGCAAATTAGCACTTACGGCAATCCACGAAGCTTTTCAGCTTCGTTTTTTCTCTGTAAGTTTTAGTTTGCAAACGCAAAATTAGGGCTGCTTTTACAAAGTGTAAACTGTTTACACCATGTAAAAGCAGACCCTTCTGTCCAGCGACGCGTTTTTTTTTTTTGTTTTGAATTTTTTTTTTTCGCCGTATCTTTTTTTTTTCCCGACGCAACTTTATTGACCCGTCGCAATCCACAAAGCTCGGCATAACGTAATTTCGCGCTATGCACGTCGGGAAAATGACGTCACGATCATGCGCAGTACGGCCGGCGCGGGAGCGCGCCAAATTTAAATGGGAATCGCCCCCATGAAAAGAGGAACGCCTTGCGTCGGCGGAATTTAAGTTACACAGCCAAAAATTTCTAGGTAAGTGCTTTGTGGATCGGGCACTTAGGTAGAAATTTTAAGGCAGTGTAACTTAAATGGGAAAATTTAAGTTACACCGGATCTTTGTGGATTACCCCCTTTGAGTCCAGGTCAGTTTTGACATTATCTCATATATGTATAAATCTGCATTGTTTTCTTTTGCTAGAAAATAACTTAGAACCCGCAAACATTATATTTTTTTAAAGCAAAGACCCTGGAGAATAAAATGGCTGCTTTTTATGTTGCATGAGATTTGATTAGGAGTTTATCAAATGCAAATTTTCAGGAAAAAATAAACGTTATTGAGTGTTAGTGAACACAAATACCCATGTTTTGTGGTAAAACATAACATGATGTTACGCCAAGCAACGCTGTATCCTGGCCTAGGGCAGCACTTTGCAGGGGGGCAACACGGAAAGAGTCCTCGCCGGCTTGCTATATGTTTTCTGCTGCACCATTGGCATGGTTATAGTTACATAGTTACATAATTAGTCAGGTTGAAAAAAGACACAAGTCCATCCAGTTCAACCATAAAAAAATATATATGATATCATACAATCCCATATACCCAGTTTTATACCCACAGTTGATCCAGGCTCCAGAATATCTTCTTAGTCCTCTCCACAAAATTATCTTAAATTTGTGCTTAAAGTAGAACTATAGGCAACATTTTGTATAGGGTAAGGGAGGGTTATAGCCCCTGGCAGTTTATTTTTTACCATCCCTGTCCCATTGCAGAGATTTCCCTCCACTTCCTGCCCCATAGCCAAACAGGAAGTGAGAGGAAATCTATGAAAATTAAGGGAATCCTTCCCCCCCCCCCCCAAGGCCCTCAGAACTAGCAGGTCAACAACAGAAATGGATATGGCCTTCACAGGAAGGGGTGGGTCATATTTAAATTAGGGGGTGCACGAGTTTAGTCAGGCCTAGGGCAGCACAAAACCTAAATACACTGCTGATGCCAAGTAAACAGATACCCAACATCGTACTCTGCAAAATTGCATACACTAGTGTAATGGAGCCATACTAATATACCTAAAAACTTCATAGAGGACGCTTTAAAAACCTTTATATGATACCAGTTTAGAGTTACACAGGGGGTCTGGTGCTAGAATTATTGCTCTTGCACTGATGTTTGTGGTGATATGTAAGGGGCGATTACCATTTACATAATCATGTGGGACCTACATGCTTGTTCATTTTTGTGGGTAAGCATGAGGTAAAATTGGATATGTTAAAGTTTTTCTTTGTTTTTTCTTTTGTTTTTTTACACTGTTGCTTTTCATTTTTAGAAACGTTATTTCTATTACAAGGGATAAACAACAGGTTCTCTTTGTGAAGAGATTTGGCATATATTAGACCCCAGATCTCTCCTGTGCCCTCCAAAGCATCTGATCAAAACAAAATTGGTTTGATCAGATACTTTCACAAGCATTTAACTGCTTATTTACATCAAACCAAAACTGGAAGTAAAGAAATCCTTGTAACTTCCAGTTTGACCCCACACAGTGAGAGGAACAACATTAGTCACATCCTTATCATCCTTATTTCCATTCAAAGGGGTAGCCACTTTGGTAGTTACAGGCTGGAACCAGGTATGATCTGCAGTAAGCAAGATCATTAAAAATTGGTACTCAATTCTAGGAGAGATGGTTTAGGGGTGCAGGATATCCAAAAAGTGTATGCAAATTGTCCAGCTTCTCTGTGACACCCTTTATTAAGATGACCCTTTACAGATGCTGCCTTTGAGGCAGCCATCTTCATGCCCAGTTCTCTCTGGCCAACACCCTCTAGCAGAGCAGCTAAAGTCCTGACCCTCCAACACATGCCCAGGCTGAGGCAAGGTCCAAGTTGAGAGACACTCTAAATCAGGGGTCTTCAAACTACGGCCCTCCAATTGTTCAGGAACTACAATTCCCATCATGCCTAGTCATGTCTGTGAATGTCAGGGTTTTTTGCCTCATGGGATTTGTAGTTTCACAACATAGTTTGAAGATCCCTGCTCTAAATAGACATCTTCTTAGGGCAGCCCAGAAGAGAAAGTACAATCTGTAAGGGTGGCCCAAATTGGGTCAAATACATATTGATAACTCAGTGATTGTCCTTCACACTCTAATTACTGGTACTTCCTTCACAATAACAGACAAAAGCTATCATCTCCCTGAGGTTAGGAAAGACCTGCAGAGCTAAGAAAATAGGGGGAAAAAAAACGCTCAGGCCAGATACAGCCTAGCAGCAAAACACACTGGGCCAGATTCGCAGAAGAAATACGCCGGAGTTTCTACTGATACTCCGGTGTATTTTCAAATTTGCCGCGTCATATCTTAATTTGTGATTCACAAACAAGATACGACGGCATTTGGCTAAGATCCGACAGGCTTACAGCTTCCTACGCCTTCAGATCTTAGGCTGCAATACTTCGGCTGGGTGGAGTTCGCGTCGTTTTCAAAGCGTCGGGTATGCAAATTAGCTTTTACGGCGATCCACAAAGGTGCTCGTGTGCGTTACGTCGTCGCAAGTCGTTTTTTTCCCGTCGCAAAGTTAAGGCTACTTTTTCATGCCTTAACTTTAGACCAGCCATGTTAAAGTATGGCCGTCGTTCCCAGGTCGAATTGAATTTTTTTTTTTTTTCGGCGTAAGTACGTTACGCACGTCGCCATTCACAAACACGTCGGGGCGCCGTAATTTCGCGCAAAGCACGGCGGGAAATTTCCAAACGGAGCATGCGCAGAACGTTCGGCACGGGAGCGCACCTAATTTAAATGGTACACGCCCCATTTGAATTAGGCGGGCTTGCGCCGGACGTCTTTACGATACACCACCGTAAGTTTACACGCAAGTGCTTGGTGAATCAGGCACTTGCGCTGAAAACTTGCGGCAGTGTAACGTAAAGACGATACGTTACGCCGCCGCGATTCTTTCTGAATCTGGCCCACTAAATTACATTTTGGTCACAGCAGTATAGGCCAGGGTCCCTATGCTAGTTATGTAAGCCATGGTAGTTATACACAAACTGGACGAATCCGGGAAATATCACAGCTCACAAAATGTACGTTCTTGTTTTGTTTTCAAAGCACATGGAAACAGACACCAGACACCATATGATGTTAGAAATCAGAGGCAGACGGTAAACCAAAGTGACTGAAATAACCTTTCTTAGAGTTATACCCCTTTAACATTTTTTTTGATAAAGGTGATTGAAATGTCAGAGGAATAATTGTAGCTGTAAATGCTCTCTGGCAGTACCAGTTAACCTTTCTATCATATTCCTGTTAATACCCACTTCTAAGGCAATCACATGTTTTATTATCAACAGTAAAGTTCAATGATCAGACTTGAATATGCCTGTACCATAGTGGGAACATTAGTGTTATTCTAACCATTACCTTGTATCCCTTCATTTGAGTCCAGTAATATGAACACGTTTATAGCTCAATGTTCTATGGTGTCTCAAGAAAATAATGTGGATGTAAAATATAAATCAAAATACAGGACAGGTCCTCACATTTGCTTCTATAATGATATTTTACTGGCCTGAATGCCAAATGATTGTAGCCTGGGGCTAATCATTTACCTCCCTCTGATCTGCCTACTCAGAGAATAGTATAAAAAAAATGTCACCTGAACAATTCCTTTATGTATATGTAATACAGTCATGTGATTGAAGTAAATTACAATGTTATTCAAATGTGCAGTTCCCCTGTGTACCCGACGCAGCCTCTCTGGGCTGCAAAGTATCACTTAAGGCTTATGCGTCAGTTCTGTATGTTCCACCTGCCCAGTGGGGAATAGAGATGAGAAAGCCAAAATGCTCTTTCCGGATTTGCCAAGAGCAAGCAATCTAACAGGTTACCATTAAATGAGGATTTTACTATTTCCTTTACACACCTGGGCTAAATCACCTGATCTACACCCAATGGCGTATCTAGGGTATGGCAGCCATGGCAAGTGCCATGGGCGCCATATGAAGGGGGCACTGTTGAGTGGCTGTGCAGAAAGGCACTTACCATGGTCTGAGGGTCTCTTCTTCCCTCCTCTCAAGCATAAGCAGGATCTCCTTTTCAGCACCTTTGCTTATGGACAATGGCAGTGCAATCCCTGCTGCGTTCAGCCACAGCCCTCCCCTCTTCTCCCAGTCTCTCCCATTCCATCTGGTCAGATTGGCAGCGCACAAAGAAGAAGGAGGAACGTCAGTTTCTCCCTCTCCTCTGTGAAAACTGAGGCATTAAGTGATGAAGATTTCATCATTTCCAGTATTGGTTCTGCATTTTCCTGGCCTTGGAGGGCAGAGGAGGGATCAGGGGTCTAATAAACCCCAGATTTCTCCATAAAGAGGATATGTCACTAGCACAAGGGATGATAAATATCACTAGTTTTGTTAGCTGTTTTTTTTGTTAAGGTTATCTGAAATATGAGTTTCAATTGTTTCGACAGGGGCGCAGTTTCAGTGCTTGCCATAGGCGCTATTTTCACTAGCTACGCCTCTGTCTACACCAGATCGCCCTGCACCGTGTTGCTATGTAACTCTTCTACTCAAACTATTTAAAAACAGTGGGTTCCAAAGTTGACAGATCTCAGAGCTGATGTTTAAAAGAAGCAGCTGATCAACTGGAGTCATGTGCTTGGATCACCACTGGCCCTACTCTAGAAAAAAGTGAAGGGTTGTTTAAGTGGTAGGGCCTTTAAGCATTAGGATCTGCAGGAAGTCTATGCTAACCTGAAAAATGTAGCACTGTGGGTACAACAATAAGCAGTATTAGGCTTATTGTTGTCCACTCAACTCCAACTTAAGTCCCTCCACTCAAATCTGCTCAGTGGGACACTAATTTAAGAATTTCTAGTCTATCATTAAAAAAAGAAAGGAGTCACTGGCCTCTAGTCTAAGGTACAGTATACACACACACACACACAGATAAATTGGCTTTCCAAAGTTAAAGGAAACCAGTAATAAGAAAAGTTTACTGTCCGACATTACTGACCTTTTTCTAGAGATGCCTAGTTGAATTTGGCTTCAATGCAATTTTGAATGCCTGCCACAAGCAAGTAACAAGTACAATCAGTGCAAAGTCAGAACACGTGATCTTCCTACCTATTCTGGGTCAGTAAAAATATTAAAGCCACTAGGTTAACATGACAGCCATGCAGTTAGCCCTATTTAAAGGAAAGGTCAGTTAGGCAACCCACACATTTTCTTCACTACAGGTTTGCATTAACCACTTGCTTACTGGGCACATAAACCCCCTTCGTGCCCAGGCGAAATTTCAGCTTCCGGCACTGCGTCGCTTTAACTGACATTTGCGCGGTCGTGCGACGTGGCTCCCAAACAAAATTGCCGTCCTTTTTCCCCCACAAATAGAGCTTTATTTTGGTGGTATTTGATCACCTCTGCGGTTTTTATTTTTTGTGCTATAAACAAAAAAAGAGCGACAATTTAAAAAATATATATTTTTTTTTTACTTGTTGCTATAATAAATATCCATTTTTTTTTAAAAAAAAACTATTTTTTTTCTCAGTTAAGGCCGATACGTATTTTTCTACATATTTTTTAAAAAAAAAAAAAATCGCAATAAGCGACTGGTTTGCGCAAAAGTTATAGCGCCTACAAAATAGGGGACAGAATTATGATTTTTTTTAGTATTTTTTTTTTAGCAGTAATGGCGGTGATCTGCGATTTTTATTGGGACTGCGATATTGCGGCAGACATATCGGAAACTTTTGACACAAATTTGGGACCATTCACATTTATACAGCGATCAGTGCTATAAAAACGCACTAATTACTGTATAAATGTGACTGGCAGGGAAGGGGTTAACACTATGGGGGTGATGAAGGGGTTAAATGTATTCCCTGGGTGTGTTCTAACTGTGTGGGGGGAGGGGGGTGACTGGGGGAGGTAACCAATGCTGTGTCCCTATGTACAAGGGACATAGATCGGTCTCCTCTCCTCTGACAGCACGTGGAGCTCTGTGTTTACACACAGAGCTCCACGTCCCTGCTGTCACCTGCTGTGTCACCGCCGATCGCGTGTACCCGGCAGACGGATCTGGATCTTTCCACTTTCTTGTAATCGACAATCTAGCTGCTAAGAGTAGATGGGTTATCATTCTACGAAGATTAAATGAAAACCTGTCCATACCTAATGATAAAATAGCCAATGCTGGATCAGGTGCCACTCGTGTTTGAGTCAGGTCAGATATTATATTGAAGATTCCTGCCCAATAGACTGTGAGCTTTGGACAACTCCATAATATATGGAATATGTCTCCTCTGGCTGAAGTCGGGCAACGTCTCCAGCAAGCTGCAGGGGTTTGGGGGTCAAATTTGGACACTATTACCGGAGTAAGGTACTAACGTAAAGTGATTTTGATTGATAATTCCCACAAGGAGGTGCAACGAGTGGCAGATTGATTGGCCGGATGTGATGTATTTTATTCGCTGCTTTGCTGGGAAACAAAATCCAGCACATCCCTGCTGCCAGGACAGAGCTATGCCTTATTTACATAGGCAGAGTTCCATCCTCCTCACAGATCAGCTGGTGCCGGTGGTCATCCATTGGCCGGCACCTGCTGATCGGTTTCTGATGTGACTAATCACAGCAGAAGCAGTGTGCCGGCGGTGTACTCGCATGCCCCCTACCCCAAAGAGCAGAATTGAGTGTATATATATATATATATATATATATATATATATATACACACCTACATGATTCTGTGCAGAGCGGGTGCCTGTAGCAGTAAAGCTTCAATGGGCTGGTTGCCAAGTGGTTAAATATATACTTTTTTTAATTTTTTTCTTTTTTTTAATGAACACAGTACAATATTTTAATTGCAATTACCTCAACAAAAATACACCTTTAAATAATTTGCACACGCTTCTATTTTTACATGAGTTCCCAGTAAAACAGCTGTATATTTGTCATTGCCAGGACTGTAATGTTATCTCTAATCCTTCCTCAATTTGCTAGCTAGTGGTGTTGCATCTAATTATCCTCACTTTGGTCTTTGTCTCTTAGATTCTTTTTGGTGCCACAAAACCAGCATGCTTGCAGGTGCAGTGCAGTAAATGTGAGACTAAAAACAGCCTACGAGGCAAAGACGTTGACTATGAGCTTTGAAGATTTTACAAAAAACACATTAAAAATTCCCTTTCTCTCATATTATGATATGATGAACTCATTGCTGCCAGAAATATGTTACCTTTGTGAAGGTTCAGGGAAAAAAAAGGAGCGAGAGCTTTATTGTGCTGTCGTGAGACAGGGAGCCGGTGTGACGAGGCTACTGCACATTTCAGTAGTGTTTATGTCTGAGCAGAAACTGGAAGCACGAGGAACATTTCTGACCTCAGTTGCTTTGATAAAAACAAAAAGTCACACACATTAATGTACTCTTTATGGGTTACGATCTACTTGCTGGAGCAAGTGAATGCCAAGAATATATTTACTAAGTGCACTGTAAACAGACCATGTTATGGAAAATAGCTCTGTTTTTTTAGACAGTCTACTTCAATACAGCATTACTGTTAAAGTCTAATTTCCAATGCCCCCTCGTTCCTGTCTAGGGGACAGTACAAGCAGTTTTACTTATCTGATCCTCTGCTCTCCTGATAGACAGTGCTTCCCTACAAGTGAAAGTGCTTCCCTACACTCCGGCAGTGCACTCTCCCTATGGTGTTCTTACGTCAAATGCACACCTATGGTCTCTGCACCAGTGGTCATTTTGACATCAAATTTTGATTTAGTTTTAGTCATAGTCTTTTTTTTATAATAATAAAAATAATAATAATAATAATAATAATAATAATAATATTTTTTTATTGCAATTTTTTAAATAACAATACAGAGTGCCATTCACGTTTAGTAATTTGTAACCAACATATTTACATTGGTTCATAAAGATTTTTGCACATGAGTATAATACTTGTTAACCTGTACCAGTCTGGTTGGCACCGGCCCAATTAGGGCTAGGTGCCACGGACTAGGTGAGATGCAGGGACAGCTAGGAGAGGGTTAATTTAGCATCACCCCCTTTCCCCCTCTCTCTTGGTGATGGAGGCTTCCCATAGGTCTGCGTGGGACCAATAGTTGCAGGAGCAGGGGAGGGGGGAGTACTCGGAGATGAACAGAGGCGTTATAGGTGGGATGCTCCCCCCTCCCCACTTCCTCTCACCGTAGCAGCGCCAGCAGAGCAGCTCCCCGCCCTCCCGCCCCCCACTGTCTGGAGTTAATGAGCTAAATTTTCTTAAAGTTTTGTTCCCCAAAAAAATAAATAAATAAATAAATAAATAAAATAAAGGAAATAATAAGAGAAGTGGACGGACACTTTGGACTGTTTTGCTGTATTTCTATGCTTTACGGGGATATGTCGTTGGCCTGGCGGGCCATGTTTTATTTTGCATTTATGTGCGAGTGGTTATATTGGCTAATTTAAGTCACAGCTGGCGGTACAGGAGAATAATTGTGAAAAGGAGGGGTGGAAGGCTATTACGCCCGTCGGCTTAGGCCGGCGGCTGGCTGGTTGCTTCCCCCTGGTAATCAACCATGAGATGGTTAATAAAGGTTAACAAGTTACGTTATGTTTTTAACAAAATAAAGCTGTGGCCGACCCCTACGTCCATTCAAGGCTAAGAAGTTGTCAGTGTCGTTATTTAAGGTTACGAGGGGGTGAGACGAACAAAGGGTTACGGGTAGGGGTGTTCATCTAGTCTACCCCTAATGGGTTTAAAGAAACACTAAAGGTTCATTTTTTATTAGATCAATTTATTGCTGTAAGCTAGAGCATTTAAATATCACTTACCTCGTTTTTCCTTTTGACCTCCAAAATACAGTAATCCAGGTTTGTCAGTGGCATTGTGAGTGCTCCCCCTTCCCTTTCTTACTATTCATAGTTTTTCAAATTTTTATTCTATAGGTGAAAACATTAAGTGAAAAGTCAGTGATTGGCAAAATTTCCAAGTATTGGTCAGGATTTGTGAATGACGTTTTTACCAATGCTGATAACTTTGGGATAGAATTTCCTGTTGATCTGGATGTAAAGCTGAAAGCTGCTTTGGTTGGTGCCTGCTTCCTAATAGTAAGTACACTTAAAATAGTTGTCACACAATATATCCCTGTGTTCTTTATTTTGCCTCTTCCATGGTCCATCAAGATCCCTCAATGGCACCAGCAAATTTTCTCTAGCTTCTTCCGTGTCCATCTTCACCCCTACTGATTCCCTGACATGGGATGACCTACCCCCTGCACTCGTGTAGGAGTTCAGTAATCCCGTCATTCAGGCACTGTTGCAGAAATTTGTGCATGCACACCTCAGTGAATATTCTACATAATATTGTGATCAGGCAGGTTATTTTTTTTTAATGCAGAAGACACAAGTCTTTTCAGTCTAAATAGCCTGCCTGCTCGTAAGCCTTTCATGTTTGATTTTGGTTATGATTTTATAGTTTTGATGAAAAAAGAGAGCTGCATCTGCCCCTTGCAGCCATATTTCCAGTACCCTGAAAATGGGGTTTTCAGAATTAACAGAATTAATGCTAATTTTTCTAAACGCCTGTATATTTCTATTTCACAAGGTTTTTCAATCTGACAAGGAACATTGTGGGGGTTATTTACGAAAGGCAAATCCACTTTGCTCTACAAGTGCAAACTACAAGTGCAAAGTGCACTTGAAAGTGCACTTGGAAGTGCAGTCGCTGTAGATCCGAGGGGGTCATGCAAGGAAAATAAAAAAACAGCATTTTAGCTTGCACATGATTGGATGGTAATATCAGCAGAGCTTCCCCTCATTTCAGATCTACCCCTCAGATTTACAGCGACTGCATTTCCAAGTGCACTTTCAGTGCAATTTCAAGTGCACTTTTCACTTGTATTTTGCGCTTGTAGTGCAAAGTGGATTTGCCTTTTGGAAATAACCCCCAATGTTGCTTAGAATGAAATTACAAATTGCATTCGATTTTTTATTAGCCTGCTAAACCTAGTAATATTGGCCTTTTTGGTGACTAACTGACTGGCATTACTGAAACCATGTTTGATAATTGCACTCTAGCATCCAGAATACCAATTTAGGTAATTACACGTTGGTTAGATTAATCAGGAGTTTAGCCAAGGTACTCTAGTTGCACATACATTTCCTATAGTAGTTTGCTGCCCCCAATAATGACATAATAACATAACCTGCTTCTTGTATTTAGGAATAGGCCAGGCCACGGTGGCCTCAGCCTTTCCTGGCTCAGGTCTCAGGATGCTTCATCCTACCTGGTGTCCCAAGTACTAGACTTTCATGTCTATTTTACACATATTGGGGATAATTGTCAGATTATCGGCTGCCAGTTTTGTCCAAGACTTGTAACAGATGTGCGAGATGTTGTTCTTAGGTAGGGGTGAACACTGCAATATCATACAGGTAAGCAAGTGCAAATAATTCCAACCCTCCCAGCAGGTCATTCACAACCCTTTGTAAGGTTTTTGAAATAACCTTATTCACAAATGGCATTACCGTAAATTCATAAGTACATTTTTCCCAAGCCTCAGGGCCAAGGGATTTTGTGCACTAGACCTGGAAGATACGGGCTGCTGAATCGAAGAGCTGGCCGGCTTGATTGTCTTTTACATGCTGATTTTATACCTCATAATTGTAAGTGTACATCTGTTATGTCACTAAATACATTTATAAGGGTTTTATGATATGTTAGTTTACTTTGTCCTTATGTGGTGATACCCTGAACTCAATACGGTGTATGAGACATAAATCAACGGAAGCTGAGGCGCTTACTGCATAATACAGAGACCCCAGGCTGGGTTATTAGCCATATGCATATACTGATCTCCTGTAATCAAGAGAGCACATCTATTTGGTAAGCGGCACTGTGTACCAAGGTGGAGGCACGTTCCTGTCATCACTCTTTTCCGGATGCTGTGGTTTTATTTCTGCACCATGAATGTTTAATTTATATGGACATTTTCTCAATATCATTGATATTGACTGTTATTGCCAACACTGAGGACTGTTTGTCACTTTTTTTATTTTTATTTTTCACATGGATTGAGATCTCATCAATATAGTATATATTTTTTTACTTAGATTTTTGTTTACCTTTATTTGGTTCTGGAGTTTGTTATTATAGGAATTTTGGTTTTTAGTCACAAGGATTGAGGTCAGATAGACCATTCTGATTAATAGTTATTTGTTCACGCATTTATTGTACATTTTTTTACTTTCACATGCTTTGTGAGTACACTTAGTATCTATATGGTTGCTAGTGTCACATATATTCATCTATAGCGCAGCTTTTTTCTCTTTATTATTGTTATTTGGTGTTGTATAACATTTTCAGTTGCCGCTTATTTATTTTTATTTTGAATTAGCGCAGTATAGTTTTTTACGATTTTGTTAAGTACCTTCTGCTCAGGTCCAAGATTGTTAAATAGTAGGCAGCTGCCACATTATCCAACAACTTATTGACCCAAGGCATGGGGTAGACGTCAGCAGTAGTGATGGCATTCAGCTTTGTGTAGTCCATGCAGAACCTGGTAGTCTGATCCTTTTTTGGGGACCAGGACTACCGGTGAAGGCATTATGGGGCTTCTGAATGACCACTCACTGCAGAATCTTTACTCAAGTTGATCGATCGATCAACTTGGGTACAACCAGCCTTTTGAATTTTTTTTTATTAACAATAAGGTTGGTCTTTATTGAAAAAACATATCATCTCACAAGGCAGACATTAAAGCACTCATACACAAATCAGGGAAAATTGAATAGACAGATACAAAATATATTCAGGTGTAGCATAATGAATATACAAAGATAATATCAAATACAATGGCACACAGCCATTGTAAACATACGGGGTCCCGTCCCAACAGAAGGAATCCCGTCAAGACGGGGAAAGGGAGAACAACCATCCCCTTTCGACATGGATCCCGGGTTCCGATCCCCAGGTCTACTGCCACAATAAAAATAAAAATAAATAAAAAAAAACTACAGTTGCTCAATCCAAGGCAGACATAGGCGGTCAAATTTCTGGGGACAGCCCCTGTTAATATATGTCAACTTATAAAGGGGCAACACAGCATTAATAGAGGAGTCCCAGGATTTGACTGTGGGGGGAGAGGGGGATGTCCTTCTTAGCATAAAATAGGACATAGGAAATAAGCATCTTAGTGTATCTAGGTCGCTGATCATCGTCCTGAATGCCCAACAGGGCCAATCCAGGCGATATTGGAAGGGATAACTGCAGGCGGACGTTGATTCACTCAAAAACTGCAGAGGGACAGGTCCAAAACATATGTAGGTATGTGCTATCTTGAGATTAGCACCCGGGGCATTCCTGGGATCTCTGTGGGTAGATCTTGTGCAGCCTGCGCGGCGTGTAGTAGACTCGGTGTATACATTTTGTGTGTATTAACTTGTCCCTAGAAGAAATCATCAGTCTAGAACCAGTCTCAAAGCATTCTTCCCAGGTCTCCCTATCCAAACTAGGGATGTCAGTCTGCCACCTCTCCCACAGGGCCTCAATCCTTGGTGAGTCTACCCCAAGAAGGGGAAAAGTACAACGTAGAAAGGGTCTTTTTGAGAGTCTCCTGCGCTAGAAGTGTTTCGATAGCATCCGCTTTCAATCTTATGGGGAGAGGAAACTGCGCTCTTGCAGAGTGCCTCAGTTGATAATATCCAAATAGCATCCCACCCGGTAGTCCAAATCTAGCTGAGAGATCTGCAAAGGATAGGAGCGCCCCCTGGGGCATAATGTCCTGAAGTACTTTGATCCCAAAACAGGCCCACAGATGCGGGTCCGGTAACATCCGTAATTGTGGAAGTGCAGGGTTTCCCCATAACGGACAAATGGGAGAGTAGTGACGATCGTGGAGGAACCGTTTCCTAGCCACCCCCCACACCCTTAGGGTCACTCTGGTAGGGGCCGGGAGCAAGGGGTACGCCGCAACACCCCTATGCACCACATTTTCTAACCACTAATGCAGAGGCATTTTTCTTCCCACTGACCATTAGCACCAGGCATTTTTTCTTGTATTGGACAATAATGCCATTGATGACCACCAACAGCAAGGCATTCTTTTTTTCTCTTACTGACCAATGAGGCTGGGAATTTTTCTTCCCACTGACCATTGTTGCTGGACATTTTTTCCACTAATGACAAATGCTGAGGCCTTTTTTAGCAGGACACTGGCAAGGTAAGTATAACTGGGCTGAAGACCCCTTTGCAGAGACACTGTCAAATTGCCACCAATTTCAAGGTGTCAGTGACTCTTTAACCGGTCCTTACAGAGTCATTGCAAAATGACATCGGCAGGAACCTTCCCTCCCTCCGGGTGGATGTCATATGATGTCCTGGGTTTCCTGGCCGTCTAGGGGGCGCGGGCGCGCCTGCCACATCACTTGGGACCCGGTGCGCGTGCCCGGCGGGCGCGAAGTCCGCCGGGCACCTGCGATTGCCCGCGATCACAGCAGGACAGTGGATCTGTGTGTGTAAACACACAGATTCCTGTCCTGTCAGAGGAGAGGAGACCGATGTGTGTTCCCAGTACAGAGGAACACAGATCGGTCTCCTCCCCTTGTGAGTCCCCTCCCCCTACAGTTAGAATCACTCCCTAGGGAACATAATTACCCCTTGATCGCCCCCTAGTTTTAACCCCTTCGCTGCCAGTCACATTTACACAGTAATCAATGCAGTTTTAAAGCACTAATCGCTGTATAAATTTGAATAGTCCCAAAAACGTGTCAAAAGTGTCCGATATGTCCGTCGCAATGTCACAGTCACAATAAAAATCGCAGATCGCCACCATTACTAGTAAAAAAAAAAAAATGCCATAAATCTATCCCCTATTTTGTAGATGCTATAACTTTTGCGCAAACCAATCAATATACACTTATTGCAATTTTTTTCTTACCAAAAATATGTAGAAGAATACATATCGGCCTAAACTTTATTTTTTTTTTTTTCTAAATTGTCGCTCTTTTCTTTATAGTACAAAAAATAAAAACCACAGAGGTGATCTAATAGCACCAAACAAAATCACTAATTGTATGAAAAAAGACATTAAGATTTAATTTGGGTACAGTGTTGCATGACCGCGCAATTGTCGTTCAAAGTGCGACAGCGCTGAAAACTAAAAATTGGTCTGGGCAGGAAGGGGGTGAAAATGCCCTGTATTGAAGTGGTTAAACTATTGATGACGTCACTTTAAACACATTTGTACATTTAAATAAAGTACACATTTCCTTTTTGTTTCTCTAGGTCAGTGATGGTGAACCTTGGTGCCACAGATGTTTTGGAACTACATTTCCCATGATGCTCATGCACTCTGCATTGTAGTTGAGCACCATGGGGAATGTATTTCCAAAACATCTGGGGTGCCAAGGTTCGCCATCACTGCTCTAGGTCAGTGGTTGAAAGGGACCTACTCTCTCTCTCTCTCTCTCCACACATCTGTACCTACCTCATATATCATCACCACGTCTTCTTCAGTCCTTTATAAATTGTCATGGTATTTAGAGGGTTATGCAATTGTGTGGTTTTTTTTTCCTACTGGGGGGGCATTAACATTTTTGCTATGGGGCCATCTGATTTCTAGTTGTGTCCCTATAAATAGTGTTCTTTTTAACATCTGAAACAGTATTGCACAGCGTGATTTTAGTTAGACCAGCTCAGAACGCAATGTGGTTAGCAGCAAAGTGCTTATAATCAGTTGTCCCTCAGCTACCTTTGAAGTGGTTTCCAGCAACTTCTTGGGTGATGCTTATTACCTGTCAGCATGAACACTTGCTGCTCATGCAGAATTACATTTTCTAGAAGCCTGAAGCACATTATTAGTTTCCTAATTTATTTCATTCATTAAAATATCCCACATTATTAATAACTAAAGTGTTTTACATGATGCACGTTTACACTTTTGATTGCAAACAACCACTTGTCATATTTTTTGCTTTTATGTGACTCAGAAATGGACAAAAGATAAGGGCCCCCATTATAATGATGGTGACAACAACAACAATGCCCTTTGGGCAAAGAACAAGGAGGAAGAGACCTACTGGGACAAAAAAAGCGTAAAAAAAATCTCTTATACTTAACAATAACACTGCATAAACCATTTGTTACCACTAGATGGCGAGCTTAGTATAGAAGTTCAGAAAATACTGTATTGGTGCAATATACATTTTTGAGAACATCTCAATGTAACCCACATTGCTACCAATATATGTGCATATACATTAGCAAAAAACACATGAATCATTCGATTAATAACATCATTCATATAGATTATTATTATTATTATATTTCCATAAAAATAAAAAAAATAAAACAATCCAAGAGTTATGCATGGAAGTATCTGTGCTCTAATGAGACATGTTAACAATCTAAAGCAGCCAGCATTACTTTGTTGATTACAAAATAAAAATAACATGCAAGTCCATATGCAGTGCTAATTATTAGATTTCCGCATTGTGGATTAGATAACTAAAGTTTAAAAAATAAATAAAAAATAAATTAAATTAAAAATAAACAGGAAATCATAAAGTGACATATAAATTCTAAAATATTGTATATTATTTGAGCTTTCCATGAGTTATTTCCTAAAATTGTGCATTCTATTGTCTATTGGCATTAAAAATTGGCACTAAATATTTAAAATTGTATTTATGCTACAATGGATTCTGATGCCTAGGACAACATCCTACAATTTGTATGTGCTTATGATACTTGACGTGATTGTAGCCGTATTAGTGCAATTGTGATAGAGAAAATTGAGTACTGTCCGTGATATATTCTTTATTTGCATTAACATACAATTTTTCAGGACAAGCTTTCGGGGTGTTACCCCTTCTTCAAGGTTCAGTACTGCTTGGACCTTGAAGAAGGGGTAACACCCCGAAAGCTTGTCCTGAAAAATTGTATGTTAGTGCAAATAAAAAAAGTATCACGGACAGTACTCTATGGGCCAGATTCAGATACATTTACGTTGCTCCAAGGCAGCGTAACGTATCCCATTTACGTTACACCGCCGCAGGTTTACAGCGTAAGTGCCTGATTCACAAAGCTCTTACCTGTAAACTTGCGGCGGTGTAACGTAAATTTGCTCGGCGCAAGCCCGCCTAATTCAAATGGGGCAGACACCATTTAAATTAGGCGCGTTCCCGCGCCGAACGTACTGCGCATGCTCCGTCGGGAAAATTACCCGACGTGCATTGCGCTAAATGACATTGCACGGACGTCATTTGTTTAGACGTTAACATAAAAGACGTCCAGCGCCATTCACGGACGACTTACGCAAACAACGTGATTTTTTAAATTTCGACGCGGGAACGACGGCCATACTTAACATTGCTTAGAACACCTAGGGCTCAGCCCTAATTTTACGACGCGTATCTAGACGGAAACTACGTAAAGTTAGAGCGACGGGTAACGCGGACGTTCGTGGATCGCCGTAACTAGTCATTTGCATATTCTACGCCGACCGCAATGGCCTCGCCACCTAGCGGCCGGCATAGAATTGCATCCTAAGATCCGACAGTGTAAGTCAATTACACCTGTCGGATCTTAGGGCTATCTATGCGTAACCTGATTCTATGAATCAGCCGCATAGTTAGGACGGGCGGATCACAGAGATACGACGGCGTATCAGGAGATACGCTGTCATATCTCTTTTGTGAATCTGGCCCTGTGTGCTTATGAGAAACATTCATTGCATAATTTAGAAATAACTTAGTTCAAAACAGAGTATAAGGCCAGACACAAATGCTACAATCTGATTGTACTTTCTCTGTACAATCCCTTTGGATATATCACCAATTATGTATTGTGAGGGCCTACCCAGTCAATCTGATCAGTCTATAATTTCACTATGAATGTCATAAATTAATATAATTTTATAATCATTTCAAAGCTCACCACACGTGTTACAAATTATTACAAGGCTGTATGACCTCCTTCAGATCTACCAAGAACTATGTAGTTCCAGGGCCTGTCTGGTCATATATAAATTGAATGGATAGTTTAGTTAGGTTCTCATTGTGACAATAGTGAGGTCTGATGATGAACCCCAAACTGGTGGGGAGGGGGGTCCTACTAAATACAGTGTCACCATCATTTAATCCAAAATGTGGGATAGGTGATAACATTCTAGAATACCACTAGAAAACAGCTCCACTTAAAGCCTAACCCAAAAATATCCCTTGCAGTGGGGCTAGCTTGTCTGGAGGATAGGGTGAACAACTCAATCTCTGTATTTGCAGATGATACTAAGCTAAGCAGGGCAATAACTTTTCCGCAGGATGTGAAAACCTTGCAAAAAGATCTGAACAAAATAATGGGGTAGACAACTACATGGCAAATGGGGTTTAATGTAAAAAAATGTAAAATAATACTAGGAGGTGAACCTCTGGGGGTATCAAGGATGGAAAAGTACTTGGAGGTCCTAGTAAATGATAGGCTCAGCAATGCCAAGCTGCTGCTAACAAAGCAAACAGAATATCGGCATGCATTAAAAAGGGTATTAACTCCAGGGATAAATCGATAATTCTCCCGCTCTACAAGACTCTGGTCCGGCTGCACCTTGAGTATGCTGTCCAGTTCTGGGCACCAGTCCTCAGGAAGGATGTACTGGAAATGGAGCGAGTACAGAGAAGGGCCTCAAAACTAATAAAGGGTCTGGAGGATAGTAATTATGAAGAAAGGTTAGGAGCACTGAACTTATTCTCTCAGGAGAAGAGATGCTTGAGAGGGGATATGATTTCAATTTAGAAATACCATACTGGTGACCCCACACTAGGGATAAAAAAGTTCTCTGAATGGAGTTTAATAAGACACGTGGCCACTCACTAAAATTAGAAGAAAAGAGGTTTAACCCTAAACTGCGTAGAGGGTTCTTTACTGTAAGAGCGGCAAGGTGGATGTGGTTACAGGCAGAGGTGGCTATCTGTCCTCCTACATCTAGATCACAAACAAGACTGAAACAGATCTAGAAGTAGGAGGAGAGATAGCCACCTCTGCCTGTAAGCACATCCAGGAAGAAAGTAGCCCTTCACAGATAAATGATTATCATTAAATGTGTGTGGCCACCAGTAGGGATGAGCTTCGAGTTCGAGTCGAACTCATGTTCGACTCGAACATTGCCTGTTCGGCGATCAACGAACAATTAGGGGTGTTCGCGGCAAATTCGAAAAGCCGCGGAACACCCTGTTAAAGTCCATGGGAGAAATCTAAAGTGTTAATTTTAAAGGCTAATATACAATTTATTGTCCTAAAAAGTGTTTGGGGACCTGGGTCCTGTCCCAGGAAACATGTATCAATGCAAAAAAAAAGTTTTAAAAATGGCAGTTTTTTCAGGAGCAGTGAATTTAATAATGCTAAAAGTGAAACAATAAAAGTGTAATATTACTTAAAATTTCGTACCTAGGGGGGGGTGTAAAGTCAGCATGTGAAAAAGCGCATGTTTCCCGTACATAGAACTGTCCCTGCACAAAGTGTAATTTCTGAAAGAAAAAAAGGCATTTAAAACTGGCTTTGCGGCTCTAATGAATTGTCGGCTCTGGCAATTCAGAGATGATTCATTCATAAAAAATAAAAATAAAAAAGCTGGGGGTCCCCCCAAATTCCATTAACAGGCCCTTCAGGTCTGATATGGATATTAAGGGAAACCCCGCCGTCAATTTTAAAAAATAAATGACGTGGGGTTCCCCCCAAATATCCACTGGGAAGCCAGGTCTTTCCCAGTGACGTACGAGGGTGCGTCAGAGGGGGCGGGGTCACGTGATGGGTGGCTGCTTCCCCTATATAAGAAATGTCACAGCTCCAGCGCGTCATTCCGCTGGGCTGTGTCCAGAGGAGAGAGGAGCTGCCTGCTGCGCTCTGGACGGATAGATCTTCTCATCGCTGGACCGGACCGCTGATCACCCGTCGCTGGAGAGATCATCCGTCGCTGGATAGAAGACAACGTTGGAGCGGGGGGGCGGGCCGAGAGTGGATTCACATCGCTGGATTTTTTTTTTTTATTAATAAAGGATTTTTTTCTACGGTGTCTGTGTGTTTTTTTTTAACTATTTACACTTCCTTCGTGAAATGGTAGAGGTACAGTGTACCAATTCACATAGGGGGGGGCAGGATCTGGGGGTCCCCTTTGTTAAAGGGGTCTTCCAGATTCTGATAAGCCCCCCGCAGATCCCCACAACCACCGGGCAAGGATTGTGGGGATGAGGCCCTTGTCCCCATCAACATGGGGACATCCTCCCCATGTTGAGGGCATGTGGCCTGGTGCGGTTCAGGAGAGGGGGGGGCCACACTCTGTCCCCCCCTCTTTTCTGCGGCCGGCCAGGTTAACGTTCTCGGATAAGGGTCTGATGTGGATTTTTGGGGGAACTCCACGCCATTTTTAAAAAAAAATTGGGGTGGAGTTCCCCTTAAAATCCACACCAGACCTGAAGGGTCTGGTATGGATATTTGGGGGGAACCCCACGTCATTTTTTTTTAAATTGACGGCGGGGTTCCCCTTAATATCCATATCAGACCTGAAGGGCCTGTTAATGGAATTTGGGGGAACCCCCAGCTTTTTTATTTTTATTTTTTATGAATGAATCATCTCTGTAATTGCCAGAGCCGACAATTCATTAGAGCCGCAAAGCCGGTTTTAAATGCCTTTTTTTCTTTCAGAAATTACACTTTGTGCAGGGACAGTTCTATGTACGGGAAACATGCGCTTTTTCACATGCTGACTTTACACCCCCCCCCCCTAGGTATGAAATTTTAAGTAATATTACACTTTTATTGTTTCACTTTTAGCATTATTAAATTCACTGCTTTTTTTTGCATTGATACATGTTTCCTGGGACAGGACCCAGGTCCCCAAACACTTTTTAGGACAATAACTTGCATATTAGCCTTTAAAATTAACACTTTAGATTTCAAATGTTCGAGTCCCATAGACTTTAGCAGGGTTCTAATGTCCACACGAACATTTGGTGTGTTCGCAAGTTCTGATGCAAACCGAACAGGGGGGTGTTCGGCTCATCCTTAGCCACCAGCAAGGAGAGAGACAGTCCTGCATCAAGGAGGGAGCCGTCCTGTGTCAGCGCACTCCTGTGTCCTTTACTACTATATACAACGAACACCCAATGCCCAGCGGGCTGGTTGGGTGAAAGCTCTATATATATATACAGCCTAATTAGTGGCAGTCGGGTTGGTTTTTGGCCTGACTTTCAACTGGTCTGTTTTTTTATCAGACTTTTATGCTCCTGATGAAGCGTATAGTGCGCGAAACATGTTGAGTAAAAGCAAGATCTACTACTTCACATATTGAACCCAGTTTCAAGAATATCTAATTTATATGTACTCTTTGATGTCTAGGTGTCCTCATACCATGAGTATACTTGTATCATTATTAGATTTTTTTTAAATATTATCTTAATATTTACTGGTGAAATATGTTGATACTATACTGTTTTATAAGTCTGTGTATATAGACTGTTCTACAGTATATGTAAACAAATTTTTATGAATAAATATTTATAGATTTTTACAGTGATTACCTGTACAGTCAAAAGTCCATTTCATTAGCTCAGATTAATCTCCATTTCCAGAGTTCAGAGGTCAGTGTCAAGTGTGGCAGAGTTCAGAGGTCAGAGCTAAGTGTGGCAGAGTTCAGAGGTCAGAGCTAAGTGAGGCAGATTTCAGAGGTCAGTGCTAGGTGGTGGAGTTCAGAGGTCAGAGCTAAGTGTGGCAGAGTTCAGAGGTCAGTTCTAAATTAGTTCAGAGGTCAGGCATTTGGCAACATAGCTAAGCGCTGCTGAAGATGATCCTGATGCCTGCTGAATGCCTCTTTTTTTTTTTTTTTACCAAACAGCAATTTACAATTGGGGTTTTTTCACCACAAACATGAGCAAAGTGTTTTGCTTGCAGTGGAGGTGCACCCCAATGATATGAATGGCTGAGTTAACTTTGCCAGTAAAAAAAGTTGGGAAAACCCATTATTGTTCTGTGCAGGGGGACAAACCACAATCTCTACTCAAATATCTTTATTAACAATCAATATAAGAAAATCTTGTGCATCAACAATTAAAACGGACAACTTTGTCATTAATACACCCCTGGGGTCTTATCCACACCCACACTCAGACCAATGAGTTAAAAGACAAGCTGAATTAACATGTAATGATTAACCGGTTCCCGACCGCCTCATGCACATTTACTGCGCGAAACCCCGTATGGGTATGGGGGTTACCTTTAAGAGCTGTCAGAGGGCGGGCACGCCCGCTGCACGGCGGGGGACCCAATGCACGTGGCCGGCCATCGCGATCGCATGTACAAGAGCCAGCACAGGGATTTGTGTGTGTAAATACACAAATCGCTGTTCTGCCAGGGGAGAGGAGACATATTGTTTGTTCCTACTAAGTAGGAACAACGATATGTCTCCCCTAGTCAGTCCCATCCCCTCACATTTAGAACAAACACTAGGGAAAACATTTAACCCCTTGATCGCCTCTAGTGTTAACCCCTTCCTTGACAGTGACATTTATACAGTAATCAGTGCATATTTATAGCACTGATCGCTGTATAAATGTCAATGGTCCCAAAAAAGTGTCAAAAGCTTCCGATCTGTTCGTCACAATGTTGCAGTACCGCTAAAAATCGCAGATCACCACCATTACTAGTAAAAAAAATAAAAAAAAATAATACAAATGCCATAAATCTTTCCCATAGTTTGTAGATGCTATAACTTGTGCGCAAACCAATCAATATACGCGTATTGCATATTATTTTTCCAAAAATAAGTAGAATAATACATATCCATTTTAAAAGAAAAATTGGGGGATATTTATTGTAGCAAAAAGTAGAAAATATTGTGTTTCTTTTTTCAAAAGTGTCGCTCTTTTTTTGTTTATAGCGCAAAAAATTTAAAAACCGCAGAGGAGATCAAATACCACCAAAAGAAAGATCTATTTGTGAGGGGGGGTGGGGAAAGGATGCAAATTTTGTTTGGGTACAACATCGTATGACCACACAATTGTCAGTTAAAGCGACGCAGTGCCAAATTGTAAAAAGTGCTCTGGTCAGGAAGGGGGTAAAATCTTCCGGGGTGAAGTGGTTAATGCAAAGGGTCAGTAGTGAGATCCTGGAAAAATACCTTGTAATTGCATTAGCCCGAGCATGGCCGCACAAATCAGTGAGTAACATCCAAGTTACCTTCATGCGTTCTATGCATGAAGGTAAAAAAAACTTCTGTGTCACAGGCTCGCCCCCTCACCCCCTTTTACTTACCTGAACCCTATCGCTATCGTACTCTGCACCTCTTCTGGCTTTATCCCCACCTCCTGCACGAGTGCCCCCATGGGAAACAATTTACTATTAGGGGCATCAGCAAGAGAGGAGGAGCCAGGAGCACCGGGGGATCCAAGAAGAGGAGGATTTGGGCCTGTGCAATTCTATTGCTTAGAGCAGGTATAGATTTTTTTTAAATGTTCTTTATAACCTTTTTTTTTAGGACAGGCAGTGTTCAAATCTAGTTTACCACAGATAATAAGATTTGCCAGCAGAGGCAAGACATGGTTACTTAAAGTAAAAAATTAACTCCCCATCTCCATCATAAACATTACACAAAAGGGGAACATTTCAGTTTGGGAGTTTTCAGTAAAACAAATATGTTATACATACCTGCTTCTTGTAATGGATTTGCACATTTCAGATCCTCCTCTTCTTGGCCCCTTCCCTCTGCTGAGTGCCCACCATAGCAAGGCACTATGGGGGGCACTGTGGGCTTGCTCTTAAGCCACTTGTGTGTTCATGGCCCATGCCCCCTGCTCCCTCCTCACTGGGTTTAATAGACAGCTGTGGGAGCCAATGGCTCAATTAGAAGTTTTTTTTACCTTAATGCAGAGAATGGATTAAGTTAAAAAACCTTAAGGGTCAGTTCACATATGAGCCGCATCCGTCACATAGCAGGGGTCCGGTCCATCACTGTTCCATGTTTCAGGTCCGATTTCAGCCTGAATTGGGGCAGAATTTTGACCTGAAACGGATCAAAAAACACAAGTTTTTCATGCAAAACGCACCAGAGATATGTGAATCGGGTCCATAGAGAGGCAGTCACATTCTCCTGCTATGCAAATTGGATGCGAGGAACCACGCATCCAATTCACATAGGTGTGAACCCAGCCTTAGCCTTTAAAACTACTTTAACTGCTTGTGGACCGCCTACCATGGTTTAATGTGGCAGAGCATCTCCACTCGCTGCACTGGATCATGTACATGTACAGGTAGGTGATCCAGCACCTACGAGTAAGGGGGCACATGCATGCACATGCATGCACACCCACTGCCCCAGTTGTGGTGGCATTCAATAAAGTACAAGCCAATTAGCATGTCCCAGCCAATGATTTATGCCCGGGACCCGCAATCAGCTGAGTCATGGCATTAGAGAGCCCTGTGTAGAAAAATAATACAGGGCTCTCTATTGTCATCATCGATGTGCCGATTTTTTTCTCTCTTTGAAGCAGGGAGTATAAACGGCACATTGCTTAGTAAAACACACACAGTAAACATTGGTAGGCATACATTTAACCCTTTGATTACCCTAGATGTTAACCCGTTTCCAGTCAGTGTCAGTACAGTGACAGTGCATATTACTATCACTGATCACTTGTATTAGTATCAGTCCCCTCCAGCATCAGTTAGTGTCAGGTTTCCTGCCGCACTATCGCAGTCTCCTTATAGTTAGTAGTATAAAAAAATCAATATATTTTGTAATAAAAAAAAATCAATAGATATACCTTTTGTTTGTAGATGCTATGACTTTCGCACAAACCAATCAATATACATTTACTGGGAAGGTAGCAGAATACATTCTGGACAATTTTTTTAAAGAATTTATATATATATATAATATATATATATATATATATATATATATATATATATATATATATATATATATATATATATATAATATATATATATTATTTTAAATATTGTTTATAGTAGAAAGTAAAAGATATTGTTAAAATTTGTGGTCTTTTTTCGATTAAATCGCAAAAAAAAAAACAGTGATGATCAAATACCACCAAAAAAAGCTATATCTGTGTGAAATAAATTATATAAATTTTGTTTGGACACAGCATTGCATGACCACACAATTACCAGTTTGACCCTTTTCAAACGGAGACGCTTTTCAGGCGTTCTGGCACTAAAATAGCACCTGTAACGTGCCTGAAAACTGCCTCTCATGCCTCCCCAGTGTAAAAGCCTTTCACACTGGGAAGCACGCGAAAAAAAGTCCTGCTAGCAGCATCTTTGGGGCGATTTGGGAGCTGTGTACACACTGCTCCCAAAATGCCCTGCCCATTGAAATGAATGGGCAGCGCTGCCGAAGCGCCTACAAAGCAATTCGGCAGCACCCCAACACAGGCGCTTTTAACCCTTCTTTTGGCCGGTAGCGGGTGTTAAAATCATCTCGCTAGCGGCCAAAAAATTCCACTAAAACGACTATAAAGCACCGCTATAACTAGCAGCGATTTACCGCTAACAAACCTCTGCCCCAGTGTGAAAGTAGCACAGTGCTTAATAGCAAATGGCCTGGTTGTAAAGGGGGTAAAGTCTTCTGGAGCAGAAGTAGTTAAAGGTGTTGTAAAGGTACCATTTTTTTTCCCCTAAATAGCTTCCTTTACCTTAGTGCAGTCCTCCTTCACTTACCTCATCCTTCAATTTTGCTTTTATATGTCCTTATTTCTTCTGAGAAATCCTCACTTCCTGTTCTTCTGTCTGTAACTACACACAGTAATGCAAGGCTTTCTCCCTGGTGCAGAGTGTCATGCTCGCCCCCCTCCCTTGGACTACCGGAGAGTCTAGAGGAGAGTCAGGACGCCCACTAACACACAGCTTCTTTCTCTATCTGCAACTAGAGAGTGTCCTGACTCTCCTGTATTCCAAGGGAGGGGGCGAGCACCACACTCCACACCAGGGAGAAAGCCTTGCATTACTGTGTGAAGTTACAGACAGAAGAACAGGAAGTGAGGATTTCTCAGAAGAAATAAGTACATTTAAAAGCAAATTTGAAGGATGAAGTAAGTGAGGGAGGACTGCACTAAGGTAAAGGAAGCTATTTAGGGGGGGAAAAAAATGAACTTTACAACCCCTTTAATATTACATTATGCTATATGAAAGTGGACATGTACTAAATATAAGGTAGGTATTATCGCAATTGGGCTGCAAAGGTGCAAATATACAGTCCTTTAAGCGTTAGTAAGTGAAGCACAGGGCTTTGACTATGAATTTACAGTATTTTGGTTCTATGTCATATTCAAAACATATTTTTTCTATTTATTGTAGGATTTGATGTACTTTGAGCGATCTTCTGATGCAATCTAAGGACAATAAGAAAATGACCAAAAAAGCCAAACATGGAATAATATCTGGACATTTTGCATTCATTGGATGAATTTCCACAGGTTATCTGACATGATGTTTCCTCAAATTACAGTTTATTAATTGTTGGAAAACGATACACCAGACATCTCTTCTTACACAACAATCCAATCAGTGAATTGACGTCTCAGTAATCATCTGTATAAATCCACCCAAACATGCGTTCTAGCTGCTCAATAGCACAAAAGGAACATCTAAGCCCTAGACGCTGACACGTTGATCATTTTCTATAAACTTTTCGACAAACCAAAGACTCAATGTGAACATTCCAGTCGTCCTGGAAAGCTGACGGAAAAGAAAGTCATGTTATTTAGTATAGGGTGCAAAGTCTAAGCTAGGAGTCATGAAAATAGCAGCTTGGTGCGCAGGAGGTAACTGGTCTTCTATCGTCTATTCTCATAATAGTTATATCATATGTATCAGCTTTACAGTTTATTCTGGTCACAATAATAAAAGCCCAACTGTTGTGGGTTTCTTTGTTTTTAGTATATCCTCATTGGTTGAAGTAGTAATCATTGCCTTGTAAGTTTGATCTTTTAATATAAAGGGTTGTGTATATGAGACTGTCATACAATACATATCCAGAAGATGGCAGTCAAACCTCATTTACTATGATTAGGTAACCTATAGAATGCTTGTTTTTAGATAAGTAAGGACGCTGCTCTTGCTGAGCTCACCTTCTAAAAATGCTAGTTGCCTGACTGTTGTGTTGGCAAACTAAACTGATCTGTTTAGGTATCCAGGACAAATAGATGAATCTTCTGAGTGAGAACACAGACCATAATACAAAAAAACATAAAACATAACCAAACAAAAGGTGTGCCAGACCAAATGGTGACACCCTAAAGGCCCGTACACACGATTGGATTTTCCGACAACAATTGTGTGATGGCAGGGTTTTTGTCGGATAATCCGACCGTTTGGACGCTCCCATCGGACAATTGTTGTCGGAATTCCGACAACAATGTGGGATAGCAGGCTCTCAAATTTTCTGACAACAAATGTGTGCCATCGGATTAAAATCCACAGTACAGCTTTTATTTGGGCTCCGAACCAATGCTAACCATAAGACAACATTAGCAGAAGTTGCCCAAAGGGTGGTGCTAAAGAGCAGAAAAAACATGTAGTTTTGTTTATGTTGGCTGAAAAAGTTCTGCCGTCTGTAGGCAGAACAAGTTCACATACCAACACTCTTCACACAAAATTCCACGTATTTGTCTGATGAAATCCGATCGTGTGCACAAGGCTTTTTAGTGCACACATAAACAGCCAATGCATTTTGGGGGCAAACTACTCCTCCTTCATCCGATTTAAAATCAAGTTAGAAATTGGTAAATGGACTCTGGAGATCCTAATTGTGTGTATATTCAACCTGTACAGATCAGTATAACAAGAGAGGTTCACTGAAAAGTCAGATTTGATAATAAGCCCTGGTGAAGGGGGAATTGTTTTGGCTCCAAAATGCATTGGCAGTTTTATATGCTTTGGAAGTCTACCACTAGTCTGGTGCTGCTTTTGTGTACCCATTGGAGCAGTGGCGGTGCGTCCATAGGACGCAGAGCGCCGCCCCCTCTGGCTCGCTCACAGCCAGTAAAATATACAGATTCATACACTGTATGAAATCTGTATATTTTCGCCGCTGCCGCCCACTATTCAGCTGGCCGGATGTTGAGTGCCGGTCAGCTGAATAGCGGCAGCTGACTGGCTGTCTGAAGTGCCTATCAGGGCCAGCGGCCCTGATAGGCTGTCCGAGGTACAGCCCTGAGGCTGTAGGTCGGCTTTCCTGAAGCTCATCCTTGGGCGTACCGGCCGTACGTCCAAGGATAAGACTGACAGGCGTCTCAGCCAATCAGGTAACCTGATTGGCTGAAGCGTCATCGAGGGTGGGACGAGGGACGAGGGACATCGAGGGACGTAGAAGCCATAAAGGTAAGTGCCAGTGGGGGGATACTGGGCACAGTGGCTACAAGTGGGGGCACAGTGGCTACAATTGGGGGCACAGTGGCTACAATTGGGGGCACAGTGGCGACAATTGGGGGCACAGTGGTGACAATTGGGGGCACAGTGGTGACAATTGGGGGCACAGTGGCTACAATTGGGGGCACAGTGGTGAAAATTGGGGGCACAGTGGCAACAATTGGGGGCACAGTGGCAACAATTGGGGGCTGTGTTTGATGGCACAGTAGCTGCGTTTGATGGTATGGCACAGTGGCTGTGTTTTGATGGCATGGCACGGTGGCTGCGTTTTGATGGCATGGCACGGTGGCTGCGTTTTGATGGCACGGTGGCTGCGTTTTGATGGCATGGCACAGTGGCTGCATTTGATGGCATGGCACAGTGGTTACGTTTTGATGGCATGGCACAGTGGCTGCGTTTTGATGGCATGGCACAGTAGCTGCAGTTTGATGGCACGGTGGCTGCGTTTTGATGGCATGGTACAGTGGCTGCGTTTTGATGGCACAGTGGTTGCGTTTTGATGGCACAGTGACTGCATTTGATGGCATGGCATAGTGGTGACAATTGATAGGTACAGTGAGGCCGCAATTGTTTTTTTTTTTTTTTCGTTTGCGCCCCCCCAAAAATTTTGAGCACCAGCCGCCACTGCATTGGAGGGTAGTCCAGTTTCATCATCAGTGCCAGGGAGCTCTTCAAATGATTATGTTCCCTTCACTGCTTTGTATAATGAAGTTTTGAAGTCCCGGCGCCTCTTGGATGTGTCCCTTTGTCAAAAAAATGTGAGGTTCTACACTTCCTTTTCTATCCAAGACTACAAAAATGGTTGCCTCTACATAGATTTTAAAGAGGCGCTGTGGTCCTTGACCATGCCGGGCAAAGTGAAAGTGTTCTGTGTAATGGGCCCTTGAGGAAGCACTGGCAAGTTGAATATCAGGGGGTTGTTGACATTTGGCAAGGTGACTATGGGGTTGATTTATTAAGGCAATATAGAACTCGGCACTTTGCAAGTTGAGTTGTACTCATTTTCCCAGAGCTTAGTGAATGTGGTGAAGCTTCACTTTGCAAAGAATATCAAATCAAGTGCCAGCAAAAAACAAAAAACAAAAAAAATGTATTTTTGCTTGCACATGATTGGATGATGAAATCAGCAGAGCTTCACCACATGAACGCAACCACACTTGTACAGTCTATTTGTCTTTAGTAAATCAACCCCAGTGTTTCTTTAAAGTTAGTGGCAGAGAATTTCAGCCAGGTAAGCTAGTTTTTTCAGAAGAAGGTCGTTCTCAGATGACAGGGTTACTTCCATGTTAGTTATTTGCTAAACTAAACTGCTCCTCTACAATTGTTGTTTTGGTTGCAAACAGTGGCGGTGCGTCCATAAGGGGAGCATGGGCGCCGCCCCCTCTCTCCTGGCACAGTTCTATTACCATAGATGGATTCATACATTGCATATACTTATGGTCACTGCTGACACCCCCTATTCAGGTGCCTGGCCCCTTTTTGGGTGCCGGGCACCTGAATTACAGCAGCAGGGGTGTTTTGTGGAAGCACCTGATTAGAGCCATAGGCTCTAATAGGCGCCCAAAAAGGTAAACAGCGGGCGCTATGCTGGGTGTTTGCTGTTCACTCAGCTGTGTGTTAGCAAAGCGAAGGAATTCACTTTGCTAACACTGAACCGCCTCTCAGCCAATCATGTTGCCGGGTCTGTTACCTGATTGGCTAAAACGTCAGGCACTGTGATTGGACGCCTGAGAGGGAACGGAGGAAGTGATGGAAGACACAGTCGCTGACCCGCTCTGAGACAGGTAAGTGCTGGGCAGCATTTGATGGGGCACAGTAGCGGCAATTGATGGGCACACTGGCAACATTTGATGGGGCACAGTAGCAGCAATTGATGGGCACACTGGCAGCATTTAATGGGGCACAATAGCAGCATTTAATGGGGCACAATAGCAGCAATCGATGGCACACTGGCAGCAATTGATGGGCACAGTGTCAGAGATTGTTGGGCACATTGGCAGAAATTGATGGGTACAATAGCGGCAATTGATGGATACGGTAGCTGCGTTTGATGGCACAGTGGCAGCAATTTATGGGTACAATGACTGCGTTTGATGGCACAGTGACCGCATTTGATGGGCACAGTGGCTGCGTTTGATGGACACAATGGCTGCGTTTGATGGCATAGTGGCTGCGCTTGATGGGCACAGTGGCTGTGTTTGATGGGCACAGTGGCTGCGCTTGATGGGCACAGTGGCAGCAATTGATGGGTACAGTGGTGGCAATTGATGGGCACAGTGGCTGCGTTTGATGGGCACAGTGGCTGCATTTGATGGCATAGTGGCTGCGCTTGATGGGCACAGTGGCTGTGTTTGATGGGCACAGTGGCTGCGCTTGATGGGCACAGTGGCAGCAATTGATGGGTACAGTGGTGGCAATTGATGGGCACAGTAGCTGCATTTGATGGGCATAGGGGCTGCAATTAATGTTTTTTTTTTTTTTGTTCAGTTTGTCTTGCTCCCCCCCCCCCCCAAAAAAAAAACACAGAACAGCATTTTTGTCCAACTCATACCAATGCACAGCAGCTTGGTGCATTGTGCTGCTGTGCTGTGCTGTGCTGTGCGATGACATGCATGTATGCTGCATTATGTCTTCTACTAGTAACTAGTAACTATTTGTCCAGAAAAAAAAATGCAGGTCAAAGCAGATAGTGTGAATGAGCCCTTACAAGTATAAGTTATTTAATTCATTCATCATTTGGTATATTGCTTTTGAATACAACGGAGATATTATATGCTGGCCCATCAGTATAGACTCTCTACGTAACAATATTTTCCTACACTGGTAAAGTAAGTAACATGCAAACCCAATGCCTGACACCGCTACTGAATATGCATTTGGGTCACTGAGCTCAATCACAAGGCATACATCCTCAGGCAATAGGAAGTCTCCCTTGGATTCATTTGGTATGCATGGAATGCATACACAGCATCAATTCTTGGCTTGGTTGGATCTCTAGCATGCTTTGCTGTGATCCTGCTGTACCACGGAAAATAACTCTGGAAAATGTTTTTTTGAGGACAGTATAGTATATAGTTTTGGTATATATATTTTGTTTGTTATGTTAAAGACAGAACAAGAACATTATTTTTTTTTATCGCTCTCAGTCATGTTTTATTCACATTAAATAATGCATATGGACATTTCACAGCAGCCAGCACATATAAAACTCTAGGCAAGGGCACCAACGTTCTGGGGGATTCGTTACAGCTGCATTGTGAAATAGATCTGAAAAGCAGGAGAGATCAGATTGTACACACTACACCTGTACTATTAGGTTCCTCCAAAGCTAGAGGTAATCCAACTAACCCAACTGCTTACTTCCATTAAATCGAATGAGAGAGTGGGTAACCGCTCAAAGAGAACCAGGTAATCTGATTCCTGTGGTCCGAGCCAGGGTGCAGGCAGGCAATCAAAATGCAGGTTAGGATGAAGGAAAAAGCTGGGACAGCCGCACTCCAAAAAAACTCCTCCTTTAATTAAAAATCACAAAATACATGCCACAGCAAAAAACGTCAGCTTTTCTTTTGTTGTGCTGTTTTTTGCTGTGGCATGTATTTTGTGATTTTTAATTAAAGGAGGAGTTTTTTTGGAGTGCGGCTGTCCCAGCTTTTTTCCTTCATCCTGACTTCCATTAAATCGAGCTGACTGTATTTATTAACAGGTTGGAAAATACTGGTGTTATCTTGTCAACCATGCTTGGGATGTAAAAAGTAACATAATTAATAGGCATGTGCAAAAGGGAAAAATTGTTTCGTTTAGTTTTAATTCGTTATTTAATTAATTCGTTAAGTTAGATTTGTTACATGTGTTAAATTCGTTTTCGTAATTTGTTTGTTTTGAAATTCGAAAATATTTCGACCGGATTCGATATTATTTCAATCGGATTTGAGCTCTTTTGTGTACTTTATTGTTCATTTTTTTCTTTTTTCTTATTATTTCGAGCAATTGTCCTGTATATCCATGTTTTGTATTGTCTAAATTAAAATATTTATATTCTTAAATTTCGGTTGCCTACAAAGTCCAATCTCTCTCAGTTTTAGACTTATTGTCTTTTTTCTACATACCTATATAATTTAGGATGTGGCACCTTTATACTAAGGGGTGTTTGATTACCACCCTAGGGCAATCGTAATTCTAAATACAATTATTATTTCAATCGGATTCAAAAACAAATTCTATTCGAATCGAATTCGAAAACAATTCGATTCGAAAACAAATTCGAATGAAAATTGAAAGCAAATTTGAATCAAAATCTAAAAAATATAAATCGATTTCTAAAAAAGAATACAATAAAATAGAATATAAAATAATAAAACAATAGAATGAAAATCAAAGAATAGTAAAGAACAGAATGGAATTTAATAGAATGTAATCAAATACAATAGAATATGACCTGGCTTCTTCTATCTATCTATCTATCTAGCTTACATTTTCTGAAATTCAAAATTCATATAGAATGAACTCAAATTCGAATAGAAAAATATTAGAAGAGTAGAATAATAAAATATATATATATATATATATATATATATATATATATATATATAATTACATTTATATATATATAACCATCTTCTGAAATTCGAAATTCATATAGAATGAACTCAAATTCGAATAGAAAAATATTAGAATAGAGCATAATAAAATATATATATATATATATATATATATATATATATATATATATATATATATATATATATATATATATTTTATTCTGCTCTATTCTAATATTTTTCTATTCGAATTTGAGTTCATTCTATATGAATTTCGAATTTCAGAAGATGGTTATATATATATAAATGTAATTATATATATATATATATATATATATATATATATATATATATATATATATATATATATATATATATATATATATATATATATTTTTTTTTATATATATAATATATATATTTATATATATATATATATATATATATATATATATAATTACATTTATATATATATAACCATTTTCTGATATTCGAAATTCGAAATTTTTAGAAATCGATTTATATTTTTTAGATTTTGATTCAAATTTGCTTTCAATTTTCATTCGAATTTGTTTTCGAATCGAATTGTTTTTCGAATTCGATTCGAATAGAATTTGTTTTCGAATTCGAGTCGAATAGAATTTGTTTTCGAATTTCGAGTCGAATTTCGTCCGCGGGTTTTCGATTCGAAAACGTTCGTTCGGATTCGGTAAATTCGTTAATATTACAATTCGGGAATTCGTATGCAACCGAATGTCCGAATAATAAAAAATTTGTCCGAATTTCGATTCGGAACGAAATGAAATGCACATGCCTAATAGTTAATAAGGAAAACTATTGCACCACTTAGACATGTCTTTAAGGTTAGGTTGACACTGCTTGCAATCCGATATTGATCCGATTCTCAGTGTGATTATGTAGTGCAACTTGGATGCAACTTAGATATTATTTGCTTATTCTGTGAGTGATTATGTAGTGCAACTTGGATGCAACTTTGAAGTGCTTTGCATAATCTATAGGACGATTATAGAGTGCAACTTGGATGCAACTTTCAAGTGGTTTGCATATTCTATGGGGCCAAAATTGCACTGGAATCCCACCAAAGTAGTACAGGAACCTTTCCAAAAATCTCTCCATGCTAAGTTGCATCGATGTGAACGGGCACCATTGAAAACAGTGTGATTTCCGGTCTCTTGTAATTTTGTGAAACTGATATAATATCTGAAATCGCACAAGTGTGAATGTCGCCTAAATGTTATATTTTAACTTATTGACACATTTACTGCACTGTGCTTTAAATACTGTGAAACAAGGGCAATGACTACATTCAAGAAGAGATTACTTTATGATGCCCATATTCCATTACACTCACTAAGTGATTATTGCACAACTGTATGGAAGGGTAATGACCTTCTCAGAAATCTTCCAAAGACAGACATCTGATTACTTATCAAGATCGGATTGTAAACCTTATTTTCATAAATAACAAACATGTTATACTTACCTGCTATGTATTAGGCCTCATTCTACAGTCATTAAACTTTCCATCATGTTATCCTATGTGTTCATGCACACATAGGGGCAGATTCACAAAGGAGATACGACGGCGTATATCCAGATACGCCGTCGTATCTCTGAGTCTGGCTGGTCGTATCTATGCGCCTGATTCATAGAATCAGTTATGCATAGATTTATATTAGATCCGACCGGCGTAAGTCTCTTACGCCGTCGGATCTTAACTGCATATTTACGCTGGCCGCTAGGGGCGTGTACGCTGAGTTACGCCTAGAATATGTCGATTAGCTAGATACGCGAATTCACGAACTTACGCCCCGGCCGACGCAGTACAGTTATGCCGTATACTTTAGGCTTTTCCCGGCGTGAAGTTACCCTGCTATATGAGGCATACCCAATGTTAAGTATGGCCGTCGTTCCCGTGACGAAATTTGAAAAATTTACGTCGTTTGCATAAGTCGTCCGTGAATGGGGCTGGACGTCATTTACGTTCACGTCGAAACCAATACGTCCTTGCGGCGTACTTTGGAGCAATGCACACTGGGAAATTCCACTGACAGCGCATGCGGGCTCACGCCGGGCCTATTTACGCTACGCGGCCGCAACTTTCTTTTGAGAATACGGCACTTGCCTGTAAAAGTTGCAGAGGCGTAACGTAAATAGGATACGTTACACCCGTACAAAGCGAGTGGGTTTTGAGAGACGTTTTTCAGCTGTAAAAATGCTCTAACGCTGATAAACGCTCAAAAACTTACCTCACCAGTGTTTTTTAACGTTTTTGATCCATTGGGAAAAAAAATTCTTAAAAAATTCTTAAAAAAATACAAAAAACCCTAACACGGAAAACCGTTAATAAACGCCTAAAAAACGCTATTGCAAAAACTTTGAAAAAAAAGGTGAAAAAAAGTTGAAAAATTCACTGTAAAGCTACTGGTGTTTTTATAATGTTATTTTAATGTCCAGTGTGCATGAGCCCCATGATTTTGCACAGAGCAGCCCTGATCCTCCTCTTCCAGGGTCCCCTGCTCTCTTGTCTAGGGATGAGCCGAACATACCCGGGTTCGGTTCGCATCAGAACGTTCGAACAGACCGCGGGTTCGCACGAACATTTAGAACCCCATTGAAGTCTATGGGACTCGAACGTTCGAATTCAAAAACGATCATTTTAAAGACCAATATTCAATTTAATGTTGGTAAACGTCTTTCAGAACCCGGGTCTTGCCCCAGGGAACATGTATCAATCGAAAAAAAATATTTTAAAACGGACGTTTTGCGGAGCAGCGATTTTAATGATGTTTAAAGTGAAAAAAAAAAAAATGAAAAATTCCTTCAAATATCACACCTGCTGTGTGTCTCTAGTAGTGGGCACATGTTTAGAAATGTCCCTGCACAACATTAAATTATTATAAGAACAAAGTAATTTAATACTGGTTGCGCACGTGCTGTGTGGGAACAATATCTCGATTATTTTAGGGGTGGTGGGGGGTGGCATTATCTTTTTGGGAAAGCAAAATTGTAGAAAAAAGGGCACCCCTCAAACATACTGTAATTGTAGCGCAACAAAGAGCCACGTGCAAAGTATTGCATCAAAAATTGTTATTAGGCGCCCTTGTTACACAGGGGCATAAAAATGTGTCCGTATGCGCAACATAACACTGCAACCCCTCCCAATATCTGTAATTGGAGCGCAACAAGGAGCCACGTGCAAAGTATTGCATCAAAAATTGTTATTAGGCGCCCCTGTTACACAGGGGCATAAAAATGTGTCCGTAGGCGCAACATAACACTGCAACCCCTCCCAATATCTGTAATTGGAGCGCAACAAGGAGCCACGTGCAAAGTATTGCATCATCAAAAATTGTTATTAGGGCGCCCTTGTTACACAGGGGCATAAAAATGTGTCCGTATGCGCAACATAACACTGCAACCCCTCCCAATATCTGTAATTGGAGCGCAACAAGGAGCCACGTGCAAAGTATTGCATCAAAAATTGTTATTAGGCGCCCCTGTTACACAGGGGCATAAAAATGTGTCCATAGGCGCAACATAACACTGCAACCCCTCCCAATATCTGTAATTGGAGCGCAACAAGGAGCCACGTGCAAAGTATTGCATCACAAATTGTTATTAGGTGCCCCTGTTACACAGGGGCATAAAAATGTGTCCGTAGGCGCAACATAACACTGCAACCCCTCCCAATATCTGTAATTGGAGCGCAACAAGGAGCCACGTGCAAAGTATTGCATCAAAAATTGTTATTAGGCGCCCTTGTTACACAGGGGCATAAAAATGTGTCCATAGGCGCAACATAACACTGCAACCCCTCCCAATATCTGTAATTGGAGCGCAACAAGGAGCCACGTGCAAAGTATTGCATCAAAAATTGTTATTAGGTGCCCCTGTTACACAGGGGCATAAAAATGTGTCCGTAGGCGCAACATAACACTGCAACCCCTCCCAATATCTGTAATTGGAGCGCAACAAGGAGCCACGTGCAAAGTATTGCATCAAAAATTGTTATTAGGTGCCCCTGTTACACAGGGGCATAAAAATGTGTCCGTAGGCGCAACATAACACTGCAACCCCTCCCAATATCTGTAATTGGAGCGCAACAAGGAGCCACGTGCAAAGTATTGCATCAGAAATTGTTATTAGACGCCCCTGTTACACAGGGGCACAAAAATTGTGCCTTAGGCCACATGCAAAGTATTGCATCAAAAATTGTTATTAGACGCCCCTGTTACACAGGGGCACAAAAATTAGGCCTTAGGCCACGTGCAAAGTATTGCATCAAAAATTGTTATTAGGCGCCCCTGTTAAACAGGGGCAGAAAAATTAGGCCTTAGGCACTGGTGGCGGAGCACAGAAAAACAAAATTTCTTACTAGCTAACAGCATGAAAAGTGAGGAGGAGAAGGATATTCCATCAGCAGCACAACAGGACAGTCACTCAGCATCAGCAGTCTCAAAGGGATCTGATATTTCAACACAAAATTCTTATTCAGTAACATCAGCATCAGGTGCTTGGTAGCCGGTGTTGATCCAAGCCTGATTCATTTTGATGAAGGTCAGTCGATCAACAGAGTCGGTGGAGAGGCGTACCCTGTGATCGGTCACAAAGCCTCCAGCAGCACTGAATGTGCGTTCTGAAAGAACACTGGATGCAGGGCAAGCCAGTAGCTCAATTGCGTACTGTGCAAGCTCTGGCCAGTGATCCATCCTCAAGACCCAGTAAGCCAGAGGATTTTTCGTGGGGAAGGTGTCCAAGTCGGATCTTGCCGCTAGGTATTCCCGGACCATGTAAACCAGACGCTGGCGATGGTTGCTGGAACCGGTCAGACCTTGGGGCTGCGGACTAAAAAATTGTCTGAACGCATCGGTCAGACGGCCACCTTCTCCACCGCTCCTTCTCTGACTCACCGAAGCCTCAGCAAGACGTTGTCCAGGGCCAGGTTTTGGTAATCCCCCCGGTTCTGGGAACGCATTGCACAGACCCTTCTGCAAGGCCTCCGCAGTAGTTTCATCTTCTGCTCCCTCTGCGATGGCAACATAAGATCCGTTACCTTACTTTTGTAACGTGGATCAAGGAGAGTTGCCAGCCAGTAATGATCCCTCTCCTTGATAGCACGTACACGAGGATCCTTACGCAGGCTTTGCAGGATCAGGGAGGCCATGCAGCGTAGGTTTGCAGAGGCATTCGGGGCACAGTCCTCTGGGTCACTGAGGACGACAGGATCCTCAGCCACCTCATCCCAGCCACGTAAAAGTCCACGTGTTCCTTGGGACTGTAAATGATCCCTTGAAGACTGCTGCTGTTGATGCTGAGTGCTAGGCTCCACCTCCATGCTGCTGATACAATCCTCCTCCTCCTCCTCTTCCTCATCCTCCTCCTCCTCTTCCTGTGTTCCAGGTGGCAAGCAGGAACAGTGTCTGGATAAAGGGGGCCTTGAGAGGTAAGGAAGTCCTCCTCTTCCTCCCTCTGTTCTGCCTCAAGGGCCCTGTCCATTATTCCACGTAGGGTGTGCTCCAACATGTGAATAAGCGGGACAGTCTCACTGATGCATGCACTGTCACTGCTCACCATCCTCGTGGCCTCCTCAAATGGTGACAGGACAGTGCATGCATCCCTGATCAAGGCCCACTGGCGTGGTGAAAAAAACCCAAGCTCCCCTGAGCCAGTTCTGCTGCCATATTGGCACAGGTACTCATTGATGGCCCTCTGCTGCGTGTGCAGCCGCTGCAGCATGGCCAACGTAGAGTTCCATCTGGTGGGCATGTCACAGATTAGGCGGTTCTTGGGCAGGTTGTATTCCCTCTGGAGGTCTGTCAGCCGAGCAGTGGCATTATATGACCTCCGGAAATGCACACAGACTTTCCTGGCCTGCCTCAGGACATCCTGTAAACCAGGGTACCTGCCCAAGAACCGCTGCACCACCAAATTGAGAACATGCGCAAAACAGGGCACATGGGTGAGTTTTCCACGTCGCAGGGCAGAGAGGAGGTTGGTGCCATTATCGCTGACCACCATTCCAGGCTTCAGCTGGCGTGGCGTCAACCACCTCTGAGCCTGCCCCTGCAGAGCTGAAAGAACCTCTTCCCCAGTGTGGCTCCTGTCTCCCAAGCACACCAGCTCTAGGACCGCATGGCATCTCTTGGCCTGCATTCCTGCGTAGCCCGTCGTACGCCTACGGAGCACGGCTGGTTCTGAGCCAACATCACCACAGGAAGAGGCCACAGAGGAAGAAGAAGAGGAGGGGGTGGAGGAGAGAGGTGTGTCACAAGCAGTTGTAGTGTTTTGGAGGCGTGGTGGTGGAACAACCTCCAAAACTACTGTACCTTGACCTGCGTCCTTCCCAGCTGCCAGCAGAGTCACCCAATGGGCCGTAAAAGACAGGTAACGTCCCTGTCCATGCCTGCTGGACCATGAGTCAGCGGTAAGATGCACCTTACCACTGACCGCCCTGTCCAGCGAGGTATGGACATTGCCTTCCACATGCCGGTAGAGAGCCGGAATCGCCTTCCGTGAAAAAAAGTGGCGTTTGGGTACTTGCCACTGAGGTACTGCACATTCCACAAACTCACGGAAGGGGGCAGAATCTACCAACTGAAAAGGTAGCAGTTGAAGTGCTAGCAATTTTGCTAAGCTAGCATTCAACCGCTGGGCATGTGGATGGCTGGGAGCATACTTCTTTCGGCGCTGCAGCAGCTGGGGCAGGGAAATTTGTCTGGTAATATCAGTAGATTGGCCGGATGTACTACCACTACTACGTTGTGACACACCTATTTCTACACCTTCGGTGCAGGCTGCTGTCACGTACCTGGGTGAAGTCTGAAGTGACGAGGTCAGCCTCTCTTGAATCTCCGGCCCCGGTCCCACTGAGAGTGGAGACAGGGGAAACCAAGGGCCAGGGGAGACACGAGTGCCTGCAGATGTAATTCCAGAAGGCCTCAGCAGGTGATGCGAATCTTGAGAAGCAGACAGTCGCAGCCGGTCGCAGAGACCAAGTCGCAGGTACCCGGGAAGTACAGCGGAACAAGACAGGAGACAGGTGCGTAGTCACATGGAAAGCCGGGTTCAGCAACGAGCGGGCAGCAAGGCACAAAGTCATCAGGCAGGAAGCAGGGTCACGAGGGAAGCCGAGATCAGAAACCAGGAATCAGAGAATAAGCAAATCCAAAGCAGGGTCAGGGAAGCCGAGGTTCAGTAACAGGAAGTCAGGAACGCAGGAACAGGCACAGAAAACAGGAACCGGAATAGCTGAGATCCGTCAGCACTGGGCTGGAGTCAGTGCATCCTTTAAATAGGGCGTTTGGCGCCAAATACGCGCGGGTACGCTCCCGCGCCCGTGCGCGTGCATGTGCGCGCGCATGTGCGCGTGCACACGCGCGCACACTGCCGCGAACTCGCTCGCAAACGCGCGCATGCGCGCGCGCGTTGCCGCGAGTTCACAGGGACAACTCTGGTTGTTCTCTTACATTGCCCCCTCCCTACGGGCAGCCTCCGGATGCCCCTCAGGGGTTTCTTTTCCGGATGGCGCTGAAAAAAGGCACAAATCCTTTGTGGGGCATGCACATTGGAAGCTGGTTCCCAAGAGTTCTCTTCCGGACCAAAACCCTTCCATTTAATTAAGAATTGGGTTTGACCCCTCTTAGTCTTGCAATCCAGAACAGCTTCGACTTCATACTCCTCGTTGCCTTCGACAAGAAGTGGAGGAGGGCTTTCCGGATCCCGATTGGAAAATGGGTTAGGCACCGTTGGTTTTAGTAGGGAGATGTGAAATACCGGATGAATTTTCAGGTTCCTAGGTAGAATTAGCTCAAAAGCCACAGGGTTAATTCTCCTTTTAACTGGGAAAGGTCCTAAAAACTTTGGTCCAAGTTTCCTGGAGGGACATCTCAGCTTTAAATTTGCAGTAGACAACCAGACCTTGTCTCCTGGTTCCAGATTTAAATTACCTCTCCTCTTTTTGTCAAAGAACCTTTTGTTACTAGTTTGAGCTTTAGAGATGGTATCCTGGAGTAATTTATTGTTAGTGTTAAAAAAGTTCAGTTTGTCTTGTACAGCAGGTACGGAGGACTCAACAGGCAGTTCAGGCAAAAAGGAGGGATGGTAGCCATAATTGGCGAAAAAGGGTGATTGCTTGGTAGCAGAGTGGATAGAGTTGTTATATGCGAACTCCGCCAATGGGAGAAGGGAAGACCAGTCATCCTGAGAGAAGGAGGAAAAGCACCGCAGGTACTGCTCCAGGGTTTGATTAGTTCTCTCCGTCTGTCCATTAGTCTGGGGATGGTAAGCCGTGGACAGACGGAGCTCAATGTTTAATGCTTTACACAGGGACCTCCAAAATCTGGAGGTGAACTGCACCCCACGGTCAGAGACAATGTTGTCAGGGATCCCATGCAATCTCACTATTTCTTTGATGAATGTGGAGGCCGTCTCGGCGGCAGAAGGGGTGCCCTGTAAAGGGACAAAGTGCGCCATCTTGGTCAGACGGTCTACCACAACAAAAATAGAGGTGAAGTTCTCAGACGGGGGAAGTTCAACAATAAAATCCATAGAGATCATGCTCCAGGGTTTCTCAGGTACAGGAAGGCTTTCCAGTAGACCCCACGTTTTGGCACGGCTGGTCTTGCAGCGCAGGCAAGTCACACAGGATCCTACATATTTGTTACAGTCCTGTATCAGGTTGGGCCACCAAAAAGAACGGGAAATTAAGTCTATAGTCTTGTGGATACCAAAATGGCCTGCCAGGGGATGATCGTGACACCGTTTGAGAACAGAGACTCTGAGCTGTTCCGGGACAAAGATTTGTTCCCTGTGATAGTAGAGCCCATCTTTAAACTGGAGAGATAAATCTGGAGATGGGGAATGCTCTGCCACATCCGACTTTATTTGGGACATCAGGTCTGACTGAAGAAGAAGGAAGTTCTTGGCTGGCAGAATGGTGTCTGGCTCTGAAAGTTGAATTGAATCATGGAACATGCGCGAAAGCGCATCTGGTTTGCCATTTTTTGAACCAGGACGGAAGGTAATGTGGAATATGAAACGGGAGAAAAATAATGCCCATCTTGCCTGCCGGGGTCTTAGTCTCTTGGCTGTCCTCAAATATTCCAAGTTCTTATGGTCAGTGAATATGAGAATAGGGTGGGCGGCTCCTTCCAACAAATAACGCCACTCCTCAAGTGCAGCTTTAATGGCTAATAGTTCCCGATCCCCAACATCGTAGTTCCTTTCAGAAGGATTCAACTTTTTGGAGAAAAAGGCTACGGGATGTAATAAGGATTTAGGACCTTGTCGCTGCGACAGAATAGCCCCAACGGCACTTTCGGAAGCGTCCACTTCCAAAACATAGGCCAGGGACGGGTCAGGATGCTTCAGGATGGGAGCCGAAGTGAACAGGGTCTTTAATTGTTCAAATGACACTTGTGCTTCAGGAGTCCATCGGAAAGGAACATGCTGTTTAGTTAGTTGGGTAATAGGCGAGATTATGCCAGAAAAATTCTTAATAAATTTTCTATAAAAATTTGCAAAACCCACAAACCTCTGCACTGCCTTCCTGTCAGTAGGAGCCGGCCATTCTAGAACTGCAGCGACCTTCTGGGGATCCATGGAAATGCCATCAGCAGAGATGACGAGTCCAAGGAACTGTATGGTCCGTTTTTCGAAGTCGCACTTCTCAGCTTTGGCATAGAGATGATGTTCACGGAGTCTATTCAAGACCTTCTTCACATGGGAACGGTGCAGCTCAATTGTTTCAGAGAATATGAGAATGTCATCGAGATAGACTATGATAAACAGATCAAGAAAGTCCCGAAATACGTCATTTACCAAGTGCTGGAAGGTGGCCGGGGCATTGCAGAGCCCGAAGGGCATAACTAAATACTCAAAATGCCCGAAGCGTGTTCTGAAGGCTGTTTTCCATTCATGTCCTTCTTTGATCCGGACTAAATTGTAAGCACCCCTAAGGTCAAGTTTGGAAAATATCTGTGCTCCCCGCAACCTCTGGAATAATTCAGGAATCAGCGGAAGTGGGTACCGGTTCTTGACCGTGATTTTATTAAGGTCCCGATAATCAATACAGGGTCTTAGAGAGTGGTCTTTCTTTTCGACAAAGAAAATACCAGCTCCTGCAGGTGAGGAAGAATGTCGAATAAACCCCTTTTCCAGACTTTCGTCTATATATATGCGCAGGGCTTCTAGTTCAGGTTCTGAAAGCGGGTAGATTCGACCGAAAGGAATCTCGGATCCGGGTAAAAGTTCAATAGGACAGTCATAAGTCCTGTGTGGGGGCAAGGCATCTGCACTTTTCTTATTGAACACATCCAAGAATTCATGGTAGGCAACAGGCACTAATTTCACAGTTTCAGGGTCCGGACAAATACTGAGAAGGGGAGTAGAATTACAGATCCTTTCTGGAAAACATTGTGCTTGACAATAATCAGATGTGAAGGAGACTTGTCCAGAGGCCCAGTCTATATGAGGGTTGTGGGCTTTTAGCCAGGGTAGCCCCAAGATTATAGGGAACATTGGAGAAGCAATCACATCTAAACGAAGGAGTTCCAGATGACCAGAGAGAGCACGGCAAGGAATAGGTATAGTCTCTTGAGTTACTGGCCCGGACTTTAGACCAGAACCATCTGCTAAATGGACGATAAACTCCTGTCTCTTGGAGCATAGGGGTAATTGGTGTAGAGTAGCGAATGCAACATCTACAAAGCAGCTGCAAGCCCCTGAGTCTATAATAGCAGATACAAGAATAGTCTTTTCTGGTAACTGTAGCTGAAGTGGTAAGGAAAGATGACTCGGGCCCCTTCCAGGGAGATGCATCATGTAGGGCGACCGGGAGGCAGGCTTGGGAGGTTTCACAGGACAAGTCTGAATAAGATGACCAGTTCCCCCACAGTACAGGCATAGTCTATTTTGTAGTCGCCGGAGGCGTTCAGACGAAGACAGAGCTGGTCTCGGGTAACTTTCATGTGAGGGTTCATGGAGCTCCTTATTCTTGATGAAAAGTGAAGAATCCGGGCTGGGAAATGCAGATGATTTGGTATTGGTCCTCTCTGATTGCCTTTCTCGTAACCGACGGTCAATCTGAATGACAAGATTAATTAAATCTTCCAGAGAGGTGGGGGTTCCCACGCGTGCTAATTCATCTTTTAATGGATCAGAAAGTCCACGACGAAATTGATGGTGGAGAGCAGTTCTATTCCACCGAGTGTCCATACTCAGAACACGAAAGTCAGACACATAATCTTCTACAGCCCTTGGGCCTTGCTGGAGTCTACCGAGTGCGGATTCCGCCGATTGCTGGAGGAACGGGTCGGCATACAGCTGGGACATGGCAGAGAAGAAAGAGTCCGTGGTTGCCAGGGCCGGGTCTTGTTGCTCCCGAAGGTGATGGGCCCAGGAAAGAGGCTCTCCAAGTAGCAAGGTGATGATGAACCCCACTTTGGTGTCTTCGGAAGAGAAGGTTTGAGGTAGCAAGGAAAAATATAGTTCACAGGCATTTCGGAAGGTACGAAACTGTTTGCGATTTCCAGAAAAACGCACAGGCAATGGCACTCTGGGCTCAGGAAGCGTGGCGGTCACACAACACAGGCTAAAGTCCGTTTGAACTGAAGAGTTCGCAACAACAGGGGAGAAAACAGGCTGATCCCGAAGCTGACCTTCTATCCGATTCAGATCTATCTGAAGATTCTGTACTGTGTGGGCAAGTGCCGAGAAGGATTGGCAAATGTCTTTGAAAGGAGAGGCCTCCCTTTCAGACTCCATTGATGGCTGACGGATACTGTCACGTACCTGGGTGAAGTCTGAAGTGACGAGGTCAGCCTCTCTTGAATCTCCGGCCCCGGTCCCACTGAGAGTGGAGACAGGGGAAACCAAGGGCCAGGGGAGACACGAGTGCCTGCAGATGTAATTCCAGAAGGCCTCAGCAGGTGATGCGAATCTTGAGAAGCAGACAGTCGCAGCCGGTCGCAGAGACCAAGTCGCAGGTACCCGGGAAGTACAGCGGAACAAGACAGGAGACAGGTGCGTAGTCACATGGAAAGCCGGGTTCAGCAACGAGCGGGCAGCAAGGCACAAAGTCATCAGGCAGGAAGCAGGGTCACGAGGGAAGCCGAGATCAGAAACCAGGAATCAGAGAATAAGCAAATCCAAAGCAGGGTCAGGGAAGCCGAGGTTCAGTAACAGGAAGTCAGGAACGCAGGAACAGGCACAGAAAACAGGAACCGGAATAGCTGAGATCCGTCAGCACTGGGCTGGAGTCAGTGCATCCTTTAAATAGGGCGTTTGGCGCCAAATACGCGCGGGTACGCTCCCGCGCCCGTGCGCGTGCATGTGCGCGCGCATGTGCGCGTGCACACGCGCGCACACTGCCGCGAACTCGCTCGCAAACGCGCGCATGCGCGCGCGCGTTGCCGCGAGTTCACAGGGACAACTCTGGTTGTTCTCTTACAGCTGCAGAGAGGACTGGGGGTCTAGTGGGGTTTGAGGTCACAGAAGGGCAAGGGGAGGACCGCTTTGGTCTTTGGTGTGGGTCTTTCTGGTATGCCTGCCAACGAGCTGCATGGCAGGTCGACATATGTCTGGACAAACATGTGGTGCCCAAGCGGGTGATGTTTTGGCCACGCGAGATACGCTTGAGACATATGTTGCAAACAGCAAAGGTAGGATCTGATGAACAGGTTTCAAAAAAGGCCCACACCAAAGAACTTTTGCTGTACCGTTGAGACACAGCAGCGCCACGTAATGCAGTTGGTGTACTGCCCTTAAGCTGACCCCTGGAGGGCTTCCTGCCTCTTTGAAGATGTGCCTGTGCCTCGTCCTCTTCCTCCTCCTCCTCTCTCCTACCAGGCACCCAGGTAGAGTCAATGACCTCATCATCCCCTCCCTCCTCATCATCACTGGCGACAACCTGGCAGTATGCTCCAGCTGGGGGAACATCACTCCCAGATTGTTGTCCCTCTCGGCCACCCCCTCTCCCTGGGCTCACATCAATGCCTTCCTCTATCAGTGTTCCGTCATCGGAGTCTTCAAAACGCTGCGCATCTTCAGCTAGCATGTACCCAACACTGTGTTGAAACAGTTCGGGGGACTCCTCAGGAGGACACGGTGGGACTAGGGAAGGATTGTGTGATCCCATTGTGCAGAGGGTAGAGGACGCCTTGGCAGCTGCTTTGCCAGACAAACTATAATCAGTCTGTGTGAGAGAGGATGAGGAGGATGAGGACGGCTTGGTCATCCACTCAACTAATTTCTCAGCATGTTGAGGCTCAACACGGCCAGCTCCCGAAAAGAAGGACGAGCGGCCACGGCCACGTGCTGAAGAGGATGCACCACATCCATCACCAGCGTTACCTCTAGATGCAGAGCCTGCTTGCCCTCGTGACTCTCTGCCTCTCTTTGTCCTTCCAGCCATAGTTATGCGTTCAGGTGTTATGTAACAAAATAGTCGCTGTCACACCAACTGCTTTCAAATGGTATTAAACAGCAACCACACAGTAAGAGCGACTTGGCTCAAGTGTAAAGTAACAAAATAGTCGATGTCACACCGACTGCGTTCAGATGGTATTAAACAGCAATCACACAGTAAGAGCGACTTGGTTCAAGTGTAAAGTAACAAAATAGTCGCTGTCACACCAACTGCGTTCAGATGGTATTAAACAGCAACCACACAGTAAGAGCGACTTGGCTCAAGTGTAAAGTAACAAAATAGTCGCTGTCACACCAACTGCGTTCAGATGGTATTAAACAGCAACCACACAGTAAGAGCGACTTGGCTCAAGTGTAAAGTAACAAAATAGTCGCTGTCACACCAACTGCGTTCAGATGGTATTAAACAGCAACCACACAGTAAGAGCGACTTGGCTCAAGTGTAAAGTAACAAAATAGTCGCTGTAACACCGACTGCGTTCAGATGGTATTAAACAGCAACCACACAGTAAGAGCGACTTGGTTCAAGTGTAAAGTAACAAAATAGTCGCTGTCACACCAACTGCTTTCAGATGGTATTAAACAGCAACCACACAGTAAGAGCGACTTGGTTCAAGTGTAAAGTAACAAAATAGTCGCTGTCACACCAACTGCGTTCAGATGGTATTAAACAGCAATCACACAGTAAGAGCGACTTGGTTCAAGTGTAAAGTAACAAAATAGTCGCTGTCACACCAACTGCTTTCAGATGGTATTAAACAGCAACCACACAGTAAGAGCGACTTGGTTCAAGTGTAAAGTAACAAAATAGTCGCTGTCACACCAACTGCGTTCAGATGGTATTAAACAGCAACCACACAGTAAGAGCGACTTGGCTCAAGTGTAAAGTAACAAAATAGTCGCTGTCACACCGACTGCGTTCAGATGGTATTAAACAGCAATCACACAGTAAGAGCGACTTGGTTCAAGTGTAAAGTAACAAAATAGTCGCTGTCACACCAACTGCTTTCAGATGGTATTAAACAGCAACCACACAGTAAGAGCGACTTGGCTCAAGTGTAAAGTAACAAAATAGTCGCTGTCACACCAACTGCGTTCAGATGGTATTAAACAGCAACCACACAGTAAGAGCGACTTGGCTCAAGTGTAAAGTAACAAAATAGTCGCTGTCACACCAACTGCGTTCAGATGGTATTAAACAGCAACCACACAGTAAGAGCGACTTGGCTCAAGTGTAAAGTAACAAAATAGTCGCTGTCACACCAACTGCGTTCAGATGGTATTAAACAGCAACCACACAGTAAGAGCGACTTGGCTCAAGTGTAAAGTAACAAAATAGTCGCTGTCACACCAACTGCGTTCAGATGGTATTAAACAGCAACCACACAGTAAGAGCGACTTGGCTCAAGTGTAAAGTAACAAAATAGTCGCTGTCACACCGACTGCGTTCAGATGGTATTAAACAGCAACCACACAGTAAGAGCGACTTGGTTCAAGTGTAAAGTAACAAAATAGTCGCTGTCACACCAACTGCGTTCAGATGGTATTAAACAGCAATCACACAGTAAGAGCGACTTGGTTCAAGTGTAAAGTAACAAAATAGTCGCTGTCACACCAACTGCTTTCAGATGGTATTAAACAGCAACCACACAGTAAGAGCGACTTGGCTCAAGTGTGAAGTAACAAAATAGTCGCTGTCACACCAACTGCGTTCAGATGGTATTAAACAGCAACCACACAGTAAGAGCGACTTGGCTCAAGTGTAAAGTAACAAAATAGTCGCTGTCACACCAACTGCTTTCAGATGGTATTAAACAGCAACCACACAGTAAGAGCGACTTGGCTCAAGTGTAAAGTAACAAAATAGCCGCAGTGACACCAACTGCCTTTAGTTGCTATTAAACAGCACGCACGCAGTAATAGCGACTGCGGTCAAATGCGATTTAACAGCACGCACGCAGTGACACCAACTGCCTTTAGTTGCTATTAAACAGCACGCACGCAGTAATAGCGACTGCGGTCAAATGCGATTTAACAGCACGCACGCAGTGACACCAACTGCCTTTAGTTGCTATTAAACAGCACGCACGCAGTAATAGCGACTGCGGTCAAATGCGATTTGACCGCACGCACGCAGTGACACCAACTGCCTTTAGTTGCTATTAAACAGCACGCACGCAGTAATAGCGACTGCGGTCAAATGCGATTTAACAGCACGCACGCAGTGACACCAACTGCCTTTAGTTGCTATTAAACAGCACGCACGCAGTAATAGCGACTGCGGTCAAATGCGATTTAACAGCACGCACGCAGTGACACCAACTGCCTTTAGTTGCTATTAAACAGCACGCACGCAGTAATAGCGACTGCGGTCAAATGCGATTTAACAGCACGCAGTGACACCAACTGCCTTTAGTTGCTATTAAACAGCACGCACGCAGTAATAGCGACTGCAGTCAAATGCGATTTAACAGCACGCACGCAGTGACACCAACTGCCTTTAGTTGCTATTAAACAGCATGCACGCAGTAATAGCGACTGCGGTCAAATGCGATTTAACAGCACGCACGCAGTGACACCAACTGCCTTTAGTTGCTATTAAACAGCACGCACGCAGTAATAGCGACTGCGTTTCTGTGCAATTCAATAGCCCAGTTGCATTAACAGCGACTGCGCTTCTGTGCAAATAAATTGCACACGTGCAGTAACAGGTAATGCGTCTGTGTGTGCAATTAACTAGCACACGTTAAATAACACAGAATAATTATATTTAAAGTAAATCCCTAATGCAGGCAATACAACACGTTAGAGCGCTGCATGTAGAACAATCTCCTGCCTGATAGATAAACTAGCTGAGCTGTACAGTTTATAAATATATTGACAACGCCTAAGGATGTGAATATATTCTCTACAAACTGTACTTTTAACTATACTGACTACACTTCCTACTCTATCTATCTTTCTATCTATCTATCTATCTATCTATCTATCTATCTAGTTAAGACACTGTGTCTCTATCTCTCTATCTCTCTCTGTCTGACTGACTGATCTTCTCTAGAACCGCCAACACACTACACTAGGCAGCCGTGCAGGCTGCCTTTTATAGTGGGGGGCGTGTACTAATCCCCCTGAGCCATAATTGGCCAAAGCCACCCTGGCTTTGGCCAATTATGGCTCTTCGTTTTTTGAGCGCTGTGATTGGGCAAGCATGCGGGACATACAGCATGCTTGGCCAATCATCAGCGCTCAACGCCCCAGTGAATTATGGGACGTTTAGTGTCATTCGAATTTGGCGCGAACGACCCGTTTTGTTCGATTTTCGACGAACGATCGAACGACCGATGTTCGATTCGAACATACGTTCGAATCGAACGCGGAGCTCATCCCTACTCTTGTCACAGAATTTAATTGACAGCAATGGGCTCCTGCTGCTGCCTCTCTGTCCTGTGAGAGGAGAGAAAATGGGGAGAGACGCTGCTCTCATGCACAGAACAGTGTTGCCAACGTACCAGATTGAAATTTACTGTCACAGTTTTTACTGGCATTTCCAAAAGTTTCACAATTATTTTTAAGTGCAAATTTCAGTTTTTAGGCTACAAACAAGTACAATATGCAATTCGCAATGTGATTTAAGGTGGATATTAAGTCAAAAAAATTGTTTCTTATTTTATTTTCGATATAGTAAGCAAGTAGCTCAGGGACAGGACAAGAAATTAGAATGAGCAGGCACTCTCTCGAAATTGACTCTCACAGTGACACTGACAGCAGTTTGCAGCAGCACAGGTGATGATAACATCTCACCGACACGACACGTCCTCTCCTGAGTCAAAATAATATTTTCTCTCTACTTCCAGTTGTCCATTCAGTCCACCCCAGTCCAAGCAGCACTGACAGTCCCGCTACCAGCATGATTGGCTCTCATTCCCACAGACATGCACACGAGGATCAAGCCTCGTACACACGGGCCAGAATCTCGTAAGGAAAAAAAAAAAACACCATTGTTTTTCCTGACGAGATTCTTGGCAAGAATCTCTTGTCGCCCAAGTGTACAGACTCTCCTTTCAAAAGAACCACGGTTCTCTTGAAAGGCAAGAATGTGGTGACATCATTGCATACGACGAGCATGCGCTCGTCACATTCCATGCCGTCGCCGCCATCTTGCTGCACCCTACCTATGCCTAGGAAGCTACCGCGTATGCGTCAAACTCATTTTGAGCATGTGCGGGCTTCCACGGCGACCAGGTAAGTATACACACTCTTGGGTTTCTCGGCAGGAAAACTGCAGATAATCTCACAACGAGAAAATAGAGAACATGTTCTCTACTTTTCTCGTCTAGATTCTGGGCAGTTTTCTTGTCGAGAATCCTTAAAGCCTCATACACACGCTCAGTTTACTCGTTAAAAAAGCTCTGCCAGCAGTGTTCTTGCTGGTTCTTGCCGAGTAAACCGAGCGTGGGTATGAGGCTTCAGTCTGCTCCGCTTGGCTCCTTTGCACCAAGACATAACATGACACACTAAGGCACTGCCTCTGCCAGACCTACCCCCCACAGGCGCTGCCGGAACACGCTGTAGCAGGCAGTAGTAGTAGTTCTGAGCCAAGCGCCACAGCTATATTTTTTACTGGCACGAGAAAAGTGATAGTTTTTTACTGGCTGTCAGCCCTGGCAGGGAGCTGGATTGGAATGGGCTCAGGTAAGTATAAGGGGGGCTCAGGATATCCTGGACACGGAAGGTTTTTTACCTTAATGCAGAAAATACATTAACCACTTGGTTACTGGCCCATAGTCAAAAGACGTCCTGTTTTTAAAGATGGATATCTCGGGAATGGCAGCAGCTGCTGCCACAACCGTGGTATCCATCTTTAGTGCCAACGGTCCTGTAAACGATAACGGCGGTCTCCGTGGCGGATTCGCCGCGAGATCGCCGTTATCGGTGGCGGGAGAGGGGGCCCCCCTCCCGCCGCTCTCCCGCGCCCTCCGCCGCTTACCGTAGCCGTCGGGACCGTTCGGCTGTTGACTGGGGTTGCGAGTGAGGGAAAAATCTCCTTCACCCGTCCCCATAGCTCTGCTGGGCGGAAGTGACGTCAAAACGTCAGTCCCACCCAGCGTCTTAAAGCAACATTTTTTTTTTTTTTGTCATTTGAAAAAATGACAGTTTCAAATTTTTTTTTCTTGCATTTTAGTCTAAATATGAGATCTGAGGTCTCTTTGACCCCAGATCTCATATTTAAGAGGACCTGTCATGCTTTTTTCTATTACAAGGGATGTTTACATTCCTTGTAATAGGAATAAAAGTGATAATTTTTTTTTAATTTATTTCAGTGTAAACAAATTATAAACTAAATAAAAATAAATAAGAAAACAAAAAAAAAATGTTTAAAACGCCCCGTCCCGACGAGCTCGCGCACAGAAGCGAACGCATACGCGAGTAGCGCCCGCATATGAAAACGGTGTTCAAACCACACAAGTGAGGTATCGCCGCGATCGTTAGAGCGAGAGCAATAATTTTAGCCTTAGGCCTACTCTGTCACTCAAAAAATGCAACCTGTAGAATTTTTTAAACGTCGCCTATCAAGATTTTTAAGGGTAAAAGTTTGACGCCATGCCTCGAGCGGGCGCAATTTTTAAGCATGACATGTTGGGTATCATTTTACTCGGCGTAACATTATCTTTCACAATATATAAAAAAATTGGGCAAAATTTATTGTTAAGTGTTTTTTTTCCAAAAAAAGTGCGCTTGTAAGACCGTTGCGCAAATACGGTGTGACAAAAAGTATTGCAATGACTGCCATTTTATTCTCTAGGGTGTTAGAAAAAAATATATTATATAATGTTTGGGGGTTTTAAGTAATTTTCTAGCAAAAAAACTGTTTTAGTCTCGTAAACACCGAATCTGAAAAACAGGCTCGGTAATCAAGTGGTTAAAGTAAAACAACTAAAGCCTTTTAGAACCACTTTAAGTATGGGATAGGCTAAATATACTGTATAACAAATATTACCATAATCATGATCCGGTTGTTATTTCTTTCCCTCTTTCTTTAGTTTTTTTCCAGCAGGGGCAATTCATCTGTCATGTAGGTCCCAGTAACGGTCTATTTGCTGTGTAAATGTTTAAAGGGAGCGGTTACAATTTCAGCAATCCACCCTCTCTTTCTGTGCCTTTTCCACTGGGAGTTGTGGCTACACCTACTTGAACAGACACACTCCTGAACAGGAAACAGGCACTGCACTATTCCTTTGTATTGTGGAAAAACATAGGTGGCATGGGCATGGTTGGATCAAGGGGATGTGTTGAGGAGGGCTATGCCCCCCCCCCCCCATTTTTCATGGATGCTGTACACATTGAGCTCTTTCTCACATCCCTGTACTGCACACAGTCTGGGCACAAGCAGCACAGCTACTCTCCCCCTCCTCCTCCTCTCACACAGCACACAGCTCAGATTGATTCTCTTACAGAGAGCCTCTATCTGTGAGGTTTCTAGATAAAAACAGCTGTGCAGCAGAGAATCCAGCTACACAGTGTGTAGATAGAGGGTGTCAGTAATACATATGATCGGAATTTCCAAAATGTCCAATGTGAGCTTTTGGTCGGAAATTCCAACTGTGTGTCGGAGATTTTCTGTCAGAATTTCTGACAGCAAAAATTGGAGAGCAGGTTTTCAAATTTTCTGACGGCAAAAGTTCTTGTGGGAAATTCAGATCGCCTGTATGCAATTCCGACGCACAAAAATCCTATGCATGCTCGGAATCATTGAACTTCATTTTTCTCAGCGCATCATAGTGTTGTACGTGACCGCGTTCTTGACGTTCGGAATTTCCGACAACATTTGTGTGACTGTGTGTATGAAACACAAGTTTGAGGAAAAATCCGGTCTGAAAAAAATCCACGGTTTTGTTGTTGGAAATTCCGATCGTGTGTAGGTGGCATCAGAGAATTGATCTGAGCTGTGTGAGAGGAGGAGGGGGATAGGAGCTATGCTGTGTCAAGTTGTGGTTGAAATCTTTCTTGATCTACCTGACCTTGATTTGGTATCAAGAGAGCCACAAATTTTCCACTTCTTATTAAATGATTGAACAATACTGACTGGCATATTCAAGGCTTTGGATATTTTTTTATATTCTTTTCCATCTTTGAAAAAGTTTCATTACCTTGTTACGCAGGTATTTTGACTGTTATTTTCTGCTCCCCATGGCTTAGTATCTAGCCTGCTTAGGGCAACCAAGTGGGAGCTAAAAAACTCATTGACTATTTATACAGACACTAATTGTTATTTAAAATGCCATAAATGTTAGAAATTACCTTTTATTTTTACCTGTGTGTGTCACCTTCTGTGTCTGTACCAAGGCCAAACATTCCAGGGTATATAAACTTTTTATCAGGGCCATTTGGGTGATTTCTGTTATCATTATGATTTAAAAATGATCCAAAAAACAATATGATAATAAATGGCTTTATGTGATCACTATCCTAAACAAAAGATTTTTTTTTTGGCATGATCAGTCATATTTTCAATATTAATGCCAAAATTTCACAATTTCTGTCAGGGTGTGCAAACTTTTGAGTTCAACTGTAGATGTGAGGATTCTGCGGTGATGGAGGAACCTCTGACACAAAGTTATTTTCATGGTGCTTGTGTGCATCATCCGAAGCTTGTGTTTCCCATTAATAAGGGACATATTTTAGACTGAGTTGCCTCGAGATTATGCATACTTTTAAAGGGTGATACAGCTGGAAACTGGGTTTAGAAACTTCTGATTGATTTCTGTACAACCTTCCTGCCCATACATGGATTGAAATCTAGCCAGTCCCTACTAAATTGCCTGAATTTCAATCCGTGTATGGCTTAAGAGTTTTATGCAGTACTGTGATATTTTGTTTTCTCACTGAGAGAGAATAAAAAGGAAAGAAAAAAATAAAAGGAAAACTAAACAGACAATATGCAAAAACAAAAACCCCATTGCAATTAAAGAACAGATGGTTTTCATGTGAAATAACAAAAAGCTACATAACAGAGAAGGATTAGTTCACACCATCAGAGGTAGGGCTACGTGACGTCATCATGCCCGGAAGTCCGAGGTTGGCCATCTAACAGGTGTCTTCCACTGATGTCTATTCTTAGGGGGGAAATGTGTCTATAATTTTAAAAAGGCGATATATCTTATGCTCTGGGTTTCAGCGCACATTACTTGTGAGTAGGGTTGGCACCTGTCCAGGATTCCCCCTGGACAGTATGGGTTTGGTATCATGCGTCCGGGTTTCAGACTGTCTGAAACCTGGACACATTATTTCACGGTTGCTGGCTGCAGTTGTCTAAGCTGAGAGTGTCTGTTACACTCTTCCACATTGCCCAAAGCCGACACTAACAAACCCCGCCAACCCAAACACCTCTACCCCTCTTTGTCTGCCCACACTTCAATCCCTGGCGCTGTGCTTCAGAAAAGGAAAATTGGGGCTGGATGAGAAGAAGTGCTGACTGCCAAGGGGTGAGTGAGCTCATTTTTAATCACATTTACACATTTATATGGGATTTCTACACCATGAGGAGTTTTTCATTTCTAGCTCTTGAGCCTTCAGGTGGATTGCTGCAATTTATAGATCCCAGTCTCACTGGGAATGCACATGGTGACCTTACCTGAGCGTAGATCATACCTTTGAGGTAAGAAGCAGCTGAGACACAGTGGTGGTGATAGGACACAACGGTAGAGCACATTTTCATTTGAAGCGCTGTGATGGACAGATATGATCACTAATTTTTTGCACAAAATATTTAAAGGAGAAACATCTGTTGTTTAAAGACTGGTGTTGTTATATTTTTTAAGTATGTTTTGAACCATTATGAACTGTATATATTTATATGAATTTAACATACATTTATATAATTTTATGTTTTTTTATTTTATTTATTTTGTATTTTTTATCATTTATCATTTGTTGTTCTGCACTTTTTGCATTGAATTGTGCTTTGTGGTGTGGGAACAAATGACAGTGGTTGGCTGCAACAACTTTTGATTAGTCTTTTTTGGGTTTGTTATTAGTAGATGAGTGTGGAGTTTATATATATATATATATATATATATATATATATATATATATATATGTAGCGCCTGTGTACTTTCAGTCCAGGTGCTATCTTAAATTTAGAGGGGGATGAGAGAGTTAGTTTACTCTCATCCAGCTAATTTATGTAAATTAGGCCTCTACTCTACCTGGGCTGTACTGCCAGCTCATTCTGTGTTCCAGAGGTACCTTTCCATCTCTGGGTGACATGTGGCAGCAGTGGAGTTTAGTCTGAAGCGCCTCTTGCAAGTAGGCAATTAGAGGAGTTTCTCCCTCGCGGGGCATGCTGGGGGAGGGTACTTCTAGAGCGGATGCCATTTTGTGGGTTCGTCTTCTGCTGGTTCTGGGTGCGGCACCCACCTTCAGGGTGTGCGCACATCACGGGCCCCGGCGATATAGCCTACCAGGCTGGGGCGCACGTGCAACAGGGTATCCTTGGTTTCTGGACTATGATGGCCTTGAGCAACTGAAGCTGTGGCGGGGCCCCAGTCATCTACTAGGTCCCCGAATTTCTGAAGAAGATCCCAAGCGAGTTGTGCTGTTCGGTGTTCAGTCTGAGGTGAGCCTGAGGTGAGCTCGGAGGCAGGCTATCCAACAGGGCATAGACAATCCATCGGGGATCAAGGTGATCGGACATTGATAGTTTATTTGTATGGCAACCTGTCAGTCGGTGACCATTTGAGAGACTACCTGAGGGAGATTCAGGCAAATTACATTACTGAGAAGGATTCACTTATTATCTACGTTCTAGAGAAAAGGGCCTATGGCAGAGGTTCCACTTATGTCCTTATTTCAGCCAAGTCTGTGGCAGAGACTTGTACCTTCTCAAGGTTCCGAGTGATACCCTGGCTGCCAGGTCGGTGTGAGAGGCCTGTCCAGGTACTCTATACCCCCTCGGCTGAGGGGTGACGAAAGTGTGAGTGCTATTTGGAGCAGGACTGCTTCTGTTCTATCCAAGCCTGAATCTGCAACTTCTCCTCTTCACCCATCTTTCTCTTTCTACCTCAAGTTCATTGTTTGCCGTGTTTGGCAAGAATAAAAGCACAGAAAACGACACCCTGCTGTTTGGACATTCTATTATTGCTCTCATCATCATCATCATACCCCTGAACGCTCACTAAGGTAACACGCCGTCCCAAATCTATCCAGCGGCTCCTGCGGGGGTAGCGCCACACACACACACACACATATATATATATATATATATATATATATATATATATATATATTACAAAGAGTATTGAGAGACAGGAAAAAGGGATTTACTCAGTGATGGCACCATTATTTTACAACTGAATATGATTTCTACATTGCTTGCAGTTATCCCTTCTAAACTGTGATCTTGCTTCATATGTGACAGGTTTAACCACTTGCTGACGGCCGTACGACTTTGTACGGCCTCAGCGCGGCTCCCAATCTCTAACAGGCCGTCTTTTTACGGCCGCCCCTTTGCACGTTCCCCGCGCGCGCTCCCGAGCGTGCAGCGGGGAACTGCTGTGCTGGCCGTGTCCCTTGGACACAGCCAGTCACAGATCGCCGTGAACGGCCAATCGGAGCGGCCGTTTCCTAGGCGATCTGTGCGGCCAATGAGAGATGATCTCATATGTTTACATATGAGATCATCTCTCATTCCCGGCTCTCGCAGACAGCGGTGCTGTCAGGGGAGAGAGGAGACGGATCTGTGTCTCTTGTACATAGAGACACAGATCGGTCACCTCCCCCAGTCACCCCCCTTCCCCCACAGTTAGAACACTAATTAGGGTACACATTTAACCCCTTCCTCACCCCCTAGTGTTAACCCCTTCCCTGCCAGTCACATTTATACAGTAATTAGTGCATATTTATAGCACTGATTGCAGTATAAATGTGAATGGCGCCAAAAATGTGTCAAAAGTGTCCGATGTGTCCGCCATAACGTCGCATTCCCAATAAAAATCGCAGATCGCCGCCATTACTAGTAAAAAAAAAAAATAATAATAATTCTGTCCCTTATTTTGTAGGCGCTATAACTTTTGCGCAAACCAGTCGCTTATTGCGATTTTTTTTTTACTAAAAATATGTAGAATACGTATCGGCCTAGACTGAGGATAAAAAAAAAATGTAAAAAAAAAATGTTTTTTTTTTTCAAAATTGTCGCTCTATTTTTGTTTATAGCGCAAAAAATAAAAACCGCAGAGGTGATCAAATACCACCAAAAGTAAGCTCTATTTGTGGGGAAAAAAGGACGTTAATTTTGTTTGGGAGCCACGTCGTATGGCCACGCAATTGTCAGTTAAAGCGACGCAGTGCCGAATCGCAAAAAGTCCTCTGGTCAGGAAGGGGTTTAAGTGCCCAGTAAGGAAGTGGTTAAATAATAACGCCAATAACACTAGCAAACTGAAGGGCATGCTATCATACGTGTAATGTGATATGTAACTAGGGTGACCACGTGTCCTGGGTTGCCCGGAACAGTCCCGCATTTTGCAGGTCTGTCCTGGAAAACCTTTATTCCAGGACAACACAGTGTCCCAGGATGAAACTGACACATTCCACCCCCCCCCCCTTTCCACCCCCCCATCTCTTGTCTCTGATGTCTAATCACTGTGCTGTGATTCATTACAGAACAAGCTGATTTTTAGGAAGAGGAGGGGGGTGTCCCTGAATTGTAGTTTGGAAATGTGGTCACCCTATATGTAACCAGTCTGCCACATTTTGTTCAGCATTTACTGTACATGTGAAACAATCAGACCCCCTTATTAAAGAATACATTGTCAATGACAGCAGTGTATTTCCCTTTATCTGTTTCATACTGGGGATGTGTGAGAAGCTAGCACACTGTAACTACATATGTTGAAAAATGAAATCCATCAAGGGAATGAGCCTTGTTATTCTGTTCCTGGAAAGCTATTCCTCTGTGACTCATAGGTATATCAGCAGTGAGTACTGTATAAACAAGTAGAAGAATTAGACCTAGGGCAGTAATGAGATATGCAGCAAACAAGACATCCACAAACTGTTATTTACACAAGCATAATTGGTCAATGCACTCAATATGTTCACTTTAGACATGACACATGTTAAAGGTGAACTCTAGGCAGACGGAAAAAAAAAAACAGTCATGCATTTATTATAAATTGCAGATAAAAACACAGAAACATCAAAGGATTTTAAATGATTACTTGCAATGTTTTTATTTATTTTTTAAACATTTTTTATTGACTGTACCTTGAACTTGCAAAATAATTTGACTGCTTCAGGGAGAGTCAATTCCCAAGCACATTCCCCTTCCTCCTTGCATGCCAAAGCCCTCTCCTCTTCTGAGAGTGTCTAATTATACTTTGTGCTGGCCCAGCTACTCTGCCCCTCCCCTCACCTCTTTACATAATAGACATGTGCGTTCCCGTTCGTAACAAATGGATTTTCGTACAAATTTGTTAGTATTCTTACATTCGGATCAATTCGAACATCCGAAAAGCTGAAAGGACCAAAATACGAAAATTACGGAATTACGAATAAGCAAAATAACGAACAAGCCAAAATACGAACGTATGATTGGACAATCTTACTAAAATACGAAACACCGAATAAGCAAAATAACAAAAATGACATCTATAACAAACGATTTGCATTCCGTATTTTAAATCCTTTGACTGTTGGTATTTTCATTCGTATGTTCGTATTTTCATTTGTGTGTTTTGTAAATCCGTTTCTTTGTCTGTTCGTAAATTTGTGTACTTGTATCGTTCTTTCGAATGGGCACTGGGCAGTGTAGTTAGTGGGTGATGTATCTTACTTAATATCTTAGCCAATCAGCTTATCTCTTTTGTGCCGAGTCACATTGTACAGTGTAAAGCCTCGTACACACGATCGGACTTCAAACAAACTTTTCCGTGGATTTTTGTCTGAAGGGAGTTGTCCAGACTTTTGAAACCGAAAAAGTTTGTCCGATAGAGCGTACACGCGGTCAGATTTTTTGGAAAACGCTAATTTTGAAGTTTGTTGGCAAAAATGTCTGACGGGGCTTAAGAGAAAGTATATCTTAATATGGATTAGCCACGTGTTGCTATGTATTTACGAGAGTACAAAATTACGAATCCATTAAACGAAAATTCTTATCTAACAAAATTACGAATTTCGAATCAACGAAAATAAATTAGACAGAATTACGAATCATTCAGTATAAACGAAAATAAAACTGTTACGAAAATACGAACGGGTCCGAATAGGAAAACTTGCGTCTTACGAAATACGAACGGTTTCGAATAGGAACTTGAGTCTTACGAAATTACGAATCTTTACGAATCTACGGAACGAGACGAAACGGAACAAAAAAATACGGAAATTTTTGTTGTGCACATGACTACTACATAACCTTTAACCACTTGCCTATGGGGCACGTATATACCCTTCCTGCCCAAGCCAATTTTCAGCTTACAGTGCTGTCGCATTTTGAATGACAATGGCGCGGTCATGCAACACTGTACATAAACAACATTTTTATAATTTCTTTGAGACAGATAGAGCTTTATTTTGGTGGTATTTAATCACCACTGGGTTTTTTTACTTTTTGCTAAATAAACGTAAGAAGACCGAAAATGTTGAAAAAAAAAGTTTTACTATAAAATTTTGTAAATAAGTAATTGTTCTACCTTCACTGATGTGTGCTGATAAGGCTGCACTGATGGGCACTGATGAGAACTAATTATACGGCACTGATTAAGAAGCACTGATTAGGCGGTACTGATTGGCACTGATGAGGTGGCACTGACTGGCAGCACTGATGGGCACTGCTGGGCAATACTGGTGGGCACTGGTTGGCAGCCCTGGTGGGCACTGGTTGCCACATTTATCAGTGTAGATGTCCCCTGTTGGATTTGCAAGGTTATTAGCTCTCTTTTCCTCACGCGTTGTCAGTGTGAGGAAAGAAATGCCGATAACCGGCAAATACTGTTTATACTGTGATCAGCTTTGATTGAACACAGCTGATCACCTGGTAAAGAGCCACTGTGATTGGCTCTTTACCACAATCTGTGATCAGCTGTATCCCAAGGCAGGAGGCAAGCGAGAAGCACAATCACGAGAGGACATCATATGCCCTCCTAGCAATGTGCAAGCATGTTGTAGCAGTCATTCAGCTATAGGGCGGTCGTGAAGAGGTTAACGTAGCTGTACAGGAAAGAAGGAAGGGGAATACAGTAGAGTGTCACTTGAATGACCACTGTGAGTCTGCTGTGTCTGCTGACATTACATCCAAGATTGTGGCACCCAACAGTAGTCACAGGGCTTTTGGATGTCTGCACAAAGGACGTTTTTACAGGTAAATAACATGCATAATATGTGCATACTTACCAAGTGTCCCTGGATTTAGACCCTTTTCCCGATCAGTTATTTCCAGATTTTTTGCTGCTGCAAGAGGTCCGCAGCCGGCAGAGAAAATGTCTCTGCCGGCCACCATTTTAAAGAAGACCAGAAGAAGTAGAACACAGCCGGGTGGCTACAATAGAAATTGAGCTGCTGCGGCACCGCCCACCTCCATAATTTTGCGCAGCACTTTAAAATACTGTATAATGGAGAGACTGTACAGTTACAATTCATTTCAATACAAGAGGGTTAGGAGGGGCCCATTTGTGAGCATTTATAATCTAGTAGGGAAAAAGGTAATGACTGTGAGAAAGATGAGTTGATCGAGAAGGTTTAGATTTAGGTGGATTTTATCTTAATCCTATGACATTATTAATATATTCATATATTTCAGCTTACGGGCCCTTTCACACAGGGCAGATCAGTAATGATCCGCCCCGTGAACCTCTGCTTGCTCAGCGGGGATCGCTCCGTTGATCCCCGCTGAGCCGGCGGATGACAGGGCGGTCCCTGCACACTGTGCAGGGACCGCCCTGTCTTTTCTCCGCTCTCCTCTATGGGGGAATCAGATGAACACGGACCATCTGTCCATGTTCATCCGATCCGATCCACAGACGGATGGAAAAATAAGGGTTTTCCTCCGTCTGCAGAATCGGAGGAATGCGGAACCGGGTGAGATCGGGTGTCAGCGGATGTTCAACCGCTGACACCCGCGATCTCATAGGGACCAATGTATGTCCCTTTTTCATCCGTACACGGATGGATAAAAAAGCGGACATACGGTCCGTCCGTGTGAAAGGGCCCTACCAGTCCTTAGATGTAATGGTTGCATTATTTTTTTTTAAGCTAAGTATATTTTTTAAAAGTACAAAAAGCATTTTTTAAAGTTATATCCTTGTAACTTTAGGGGAGTTTCTCCTTAGTTCAGTGAGTGAGCTTTGGCATCTTAGAACAGTAATAGTTGTAGGTGGGTGTTGGGCTGCAGTTTGTTACGTCTGTAAGTGGGGCTCTGTAATTAGCTGGATGAGATCTCTGTAATCCCCTCCTCTATAGGTACACCTCTCCCGGGACCCCCTAGGAGAATAGCCTCACTCAGGAAACTCCTGGCCTGAAAAAAAATCGTTTGCAACCCGCCCTAGCCCTCACACCCACGAGAGTAAAAAGGTCTACAGTCGGCTCTCCTGGGTTCAGGTCTTCTCCCCTGCCTCCAGCCCTGTTCAGGGCCTCTACATGCCAGCTACTGGTATAGGGTGATTGGCTCACATGCCCCAACTGCAATAGGGTTCCTCCCAACCTGGCTTTTATCTGGCTTATCCTGACTTGTCCAAGACATCACTACAATAGCGACTGGCCATGGTGCATCATCCTAGCAGGGTACCAGGAGGTCACACAGAGCCTCCTCTACTGGGGTTTCCTCAAAGAGGAAGGCTCGGCATTCCCCAGAATGTGCCTAGAGGGTGGGAGCTGATGCCAGGGCATACAGAGAAGGTTTCTATGATCCCCAATCAGCACACCCCCAGGCCTCTCCTAGGCATGAGGCAAAATCCTATGTCCAGGGAGACATCCCCGATAGCAGGTGTTGTAAAGCAGGACCTCGGCATTCGAGCCACAACATAACTATGAGGCTACATCCTGCTGCTCGCTACTGATGAACACACTTACGCAATTTGCAGGCGTCTGTCTCCAGTCTCTAGTCTCTTTGCCCAAACTCCTCCTTTAAAAACTTTGGGCCAATTCTAGGTCCCAACATAGCAAAGGGAGTGTGTTCTATCCTGCTGACTATTGTCAAGTGTACGAGGGGCACTGTGATTAGCTAGAAGTTGGCACCAAAAGCGCAAGTCCTGGCCCTGCTTCTGTCCTTTCTAGAATACTAAACTCAAAATTTCAAGTCCTGAGCTACTAGCCAGGCCTCAAGGGTTACTCGCCACCAGTTGCCCCACCCCTTATCCCTCCCTAAACATGCCCCCATAAATTATCTCATCAAATGACACTTAAATGTTTTATGCAGAATTAAGTTATAAAAATAAATATTAACAACTTTATCTGTGCCCACCAATGCAGACTGCTTGTGCCCACCAATGCAGCCTGCCTGTGTCCACCATGCAGCCTGTGCCCCCCATGCAGCCTGTGCCCCCCAATGCAGCCTGTGCCCACCAATGCAGCCTACCTGTGCAGGGGAGGAGAGGAACAGGAGAGCCATCTGGATGATCAGAGCACAGGGAACACAGCGATAACAGCTTTCATTTCAATTGCAGTGTTCTCACCACTCAACGTCACATACAGCCCCACCCCCTGGTTTGGGAACTTTGATGGACAGATCGCCCATCCCGGGATTGGACGGTGATCTGTCTATTAAAGTCCAGGGACCAGGAGGAGGGGCTGTATGTGATAGCGAGCAGCGGGGAACACAGTAATGTGAAATGAAAGCTGTTATCGCAGTGTTCCCATGCGCTCTGATCATCTCTCCTTTTCCTTCCCCTCCACAATCCAGGCTGTGATCAATGCTAAAAATATACTGTCACTGTACTGACACTGGATGGGAAGGGGTTAAACATCTAGGGCGATCAAAGGGTTAAATGTGTGCTTAACCAGTGTTTGTATACAATGTGGTGCTTTCACTAAAGGATGTGCTTGTATGCTGATCCAGCACATCCCCGCTGACAGGACAGAGCTTTGTATTGTTTACATAGGCAGAGCTCTGTTCTGTCTTCCTGCGCGCCAATCAGCAGGTGCTGGCCAATGGCCACCCATCAAAGCACAAGCCACGCGCCGATGGCAAGCGTGTTCTCCTCCTACCCGGAAGAGCAAACTCTGTGCAGCCAGCTTGCACTGTCACAATAGATGTACAATGTGTGGTCGGCAAGTAGTTAATCCTAGCATCTGATAATGTTTAAAATTTTGGGACAATTATTGACTGAACTTGTTGGACATCTTGACTGAAAAGATAAATAATGCCAAAGCTTTTTTGCCACACTTCTCTTGCAGGAGTGCACTTACTTTTCCTCTCCTCTGACCAAGAGTCATTATATAGCAGGCTGTCAGGAACGTGCTGGCGATAGCGCAGCTGAAGTTCCCGAGGCATATGCACAGGCGCAGGCGCAGCCTTGTGGTTGCCTGTCTTGCTGGCTGTGCAGAGGCGCACGCATATACTATGTGCATGTGCACGCTCATTCACCATTGACACTGGCACTAAGTGGCATATATACTGTAAGTGCAGTAGCTGCACTAGTTCAGTGCTGTCTGATCTTCAGCTGTAACCATGTTCCTGTATCTGATTCTGCTAACTTCTGTGTTTAACACAGCTTACTCCTTACTTTGCTTGAACGCTACCTGCCCCAACCTTGGGTTTGAACTTTGCTCTGCCTTTTGCTCATCTGTCTTATCATGTGTTGCCGACCTCTGCCTGTATCCTGACGATTCTCTGTTTGCCATCTATGCCTGCATCTGACAGTCTGTTGCTGACCTGGCTTGTTTGACCTTGTATCCTGTTCATCTGTCCTGCTTGCACCTTGCCTAGCTTCCGCTGATGTTCTTTCAGCTGTGGGCCACCAATCCTCCTGCGCCTAAAATCAGCCGCTGTCAACTGCTGCCTGCTGTCTACCAAACCAGGGGCTGCTGTTCCTGCTGCCATCTGCTGTTCAAGCAATTCTGCCAACTCTAGTGACGCATCTGCTTTGCATCACTGCTACCAGCGGAAGACTACACAGGCATTCCAATCTCACTGCGCTCTTGTGGCCACTGCCGCAACATCTGAGGTCCCTGAGCTGGGGCTGTACGAGAGGCAACCCTCTGCACAACAGACTCAGCCGTAAGGTATGTGACACATGCTATTGGCAGCTGTCAGCTGGTGTGGCAGAGCTGCTCTAGGCTCTGGTTTAAACGTGACAATACTGACAGGTCTCAGGGCTCAGCTGAGAGCCGGAACCAGCTGCACCTACCCCCTCTCCAGCCCAGAACTGACAATTATTGCTCTCTGCTTTGAACAGACTGAGAACTGAACAATCAGCCATCATGGGGCATCTGCAGCCATAAACCCCATATATCTCCTTGAATAAAATATATTTTAACAGCAGGTAAGTATGTGTGTGGGTTTTATTTTAAATAAATAACTTTTTGTTGTATGTGTGTTCATTTACTTAGAACAATTGTGAAAAAGGGAACGGGTTATTCATGTATGGAAAGAGGTCCTTGTCCCTCGACATTGCCAACACTGGAACAAGTTTCCTTGGAACACCCCCCCCCCCCTCAATGCTACTCCACCTTGCATGTTACCCCCCAATGCTGAACACATGTACAACTTTAAGGCATCTCTCAAGCACGCTATTTACAGGATTTGAGTATTTCCAATGTTGCCTTGAAAACCGCTGTACGATATGTTTTTGTTTTCTGCATTGGTACATGTCACTCATGGCAGTGCCCAGCTTACTATGCCTTTTTTTTTTAATTGCCTGTTAACGCTAAAATGGGTAGAACTTACTAACAAGATTGAACTTTCTTTCAAATAGGTAGTTTATATTGTTATAGGGATATATACAAAATGTACAGCCATGTCAAAGCAATACTGACATTTACAAGGACAAGAAATGTCCTAACACCGCATAGAAGCACCAATTCACTAACCTTGTTCTGCTCAAATAACAGTAAGTAAACTATATCCAAGTTTATTGGTTTGAGACAGTAAAAGTTTGATCCCATATTGTCTATTTATTGAGTGTTGAGTGCAAGAAACTTCTCATAGGTGAAATTAGTGTTAGCTCTATGAATGACCTCTGACACGTTAAGAGCTTTAGTTAACCTTGTTATTTGTTTTGGTTAAACAAAACGCTATTAATATGTGAATGATTACTGTCCGAAATTGGGATTGAACTTTCATAGACTTCAGTGAAATTCACCATTTTACAGGATTTACTAAACCTCCGAGGACTGAACTCGGGCTGATTACTGGTTAACAGTTT